>NC_134352.1:80204997-80827497 GCF_964195595.1 Calonectris borealis | reverse complement strand
CACTAGTTTAGCTTCAGTCCAGGACTCCATCACACCCTCCTGGCCCCCACCCCTGTGGGCAAAATGCATTTGCCTGATAAAACAAACACGCACATTTTTCTTGCTCGATAATCTTACGTGATGCCGCTGCTTCTGCTGAGGGGGATTCCTCGGAAATCTGCATGTGGGTACATCTGCAACTCGCAGAAAAAAGACTTCAGGGACATTAAGGTTGATCCTGTTCTTTTCAGTGACATTATACTCATTTGAAAAAAGAATATCTGTCATCACAGACGTCAGATCCACTAGCTGCCCAGCAATAAATCTTGTGCTTATGTCAAAATGTCTCCAGCAGAATTTCTAGGATGAAACTTCACAGCTCAACATTAGGCAGCAATTTATGATATATGATATAAGCAGCACGAGCAGTATTCTAACAGGAAAAGGGGTAATCTCTAGTAGTTAAATGATTCGTGCTTTTCTCAGTTAGGAACTTAGCTGACTTTTTAAAATTGTCATGTAAGGATTCCTCCCGTGCACGCATTCTTGGTATCTCCAGAGTTAGACCATGGCTACATGCAGATCTGGCTGGAAATCTCCAGTGTGGGGGAGAGGGAGTAAGCAGCTGGGACCGAGAACCAGGGACAGAAACATTTTCCAGCAGCAGCAGGACCTTCTTTATGGGATCCTGCTCCATCACTTGTGACAAACACCAAATTGAATGTTTGTGGGGACAAACTCTGAGAGGGTAATAACCCGTGCTGAGGCAGTGTGAGAATGATAAATGTTTTATTGTCTTTATTTTTCTCACATCACTTGCCAGTTAGACATACAAGGTGAAATTAGTAACCTTTCGTGGTGGAATTTGTCTTGCCGAATTTTAGCTGACCGAAGTATTGAGTGGGATACTGTGCGCAAGTAAAACACTTGGATTTAGACACTGGGGATGTTTATGCCCAGGTTGGTGTTTAAGTTGTCCTTATAGCCGGTAAGGAGCTAATCAGCGCTGCCGGTGGCTGCAAGGGAGCTATTGGAGCAGTCCTGGTGCCTGCTGTTGGGTGAGCAGCATCGTCCCCTGGCTCCATGGGCTGCGCTGGCAGATCTCCCCTGAACGTAAGGAGAGCCTAGGCACAGCAAGGACTCATAGAATCATAGAATCATAGAATCATTAAGGTTGGAAAAGACCTCTAAGATCATCGAGTCCAACCATCAACCCATAAACCATGTCCCTAAGCACCTCATCTACACGTCTTTTAAATACTTCTAGGGATGGTGACTCAACCACTTCCCTGGGCAGCCTGTTCCAAGGCCTGACCACTCTTTCAGTAACGAAATTTCTCCTAATGTCCAATCTAAACCTCCCTTGGCGCAACTTGAGGCCATTTCCTCTCGTCCTATCGCTAGTTACTTGGGAGAAGAGACCAACACCCACATCGCTACAACCTCCTTTCAGGTAGTTGCAGAGCGCGATGAGGTCTCCCCTCAGCCTCCTCTTCTCCAGGCTAAACAACCCCAGTTCCCTCAGCCGCTCCTCATCAGACTTGTTCTCAGACTCAACTCAGACTATCTGATTTCAGGCCCTTTGAGCTGCTGTTAGTACCCTCCGGCCCTGGGCTGCCGGTCAGGGAGAGGACAGGTCTCCTGAAGGAGAGCATCTTTCATGCCTGGGGGAGTTTGACCAACGCTGGAGGTCGATGGCGAGGAACTGAGTCATGGTCCAGGGGCCTCGCCTGACCTGCATCGGTGAGCTCCTTCTGTAATCAGGGGAGAAGACAGGTGCCTTAAGCAACATTTTCATTTAATCTATCGTAAATGCCTATTTTAGGACGATACAAAATCTAATTTCTCCCAAACAATTATTGGGACTGGCTACGACTTCCATAACTAACATTTGGACCCTTATGCTAGGAAAGAATCCCATAGATTTGGTGGAAAGGAGGAGGTCACCTCTGCCTGTTTATGGTGTAACCTTGCTGATATCAGGAGAGCAACACCGCGGGTACGTTTAACCAATGTCCACTGAAACAGAAAGCAAGATAACTAATCAAACAAGCGAACCAGGCATTATCTCTCAGTGATCGTATAACAGATGGCAGACAATATGGAAAGGGGAATACACAAAGAGAGATATTAATTTAAGACGGACAGATAGATGGAGCAATACTTTCAAAAGTAATAAATGGCTCAAGTTGAAGGCCAATTCTCAAATGCATATTCAGAGACGTATGAGTTGAGCTCTTAATGGAAAAATCTTTTTTTTTTTTGCAAATATAATGAAATGAAGGATCATACATTGACATTTATTTTCTATCTGTAAAAGAAAAAAAGGCAGAACTACATTTTTCTTGAGCCCTTTTTTCTCTGAAGTTGCTAAATGTTGCAGTGCTCCCGGTGGAACTGAGACAAGGTGGGTAAAAAGACATGAAGATTTTATTTTCTTTAAAAAAAAGGGAAGAATAATAAATCGAAAAGTGTTTCTTTTTAGTTCATTTCAGGAAATGATGAGACTAGTTCATCTCTAAAAGATATAGAAATCTGAATCCGAAGATCCTCCAACAACAGAAATGCAAATATATTTCTAACCACTAGATGGTACTTAAAGCACAGGGTTGAAATGAACTGCTCTACTGTGAGATGTATAGTCAGGGTACCTGTGTCAGAGGCTTAGCGAAGTCGAGGTTGGTTTTATTTTCCCCATATCCAGGAGCGGGAAAAAAAAAATGAAAAAAAAGAAAAAGGAAAGGAAAAAAAAAGACTAAATCTCTTCTGTGCCTTTTTTGACTTAAAAAGAAAAATGGACATGGCAAAAGTGTTCCTGATTAGATTGGTACAAAAAGATGATGCATTCTTTCTGGATGAATCAGGAGATATGAGGTTCTGTCACTCTTTAGATATAGACCTGAAATACTAAGCTTAAATTTATAGCCCTTTGAATGAGCCACAGGACTCTGTTTACTCATAGAGTAGAATTGGGTGCAGTTCCAGCAGTTCTTCTGTGTGATCAGTTACTTTATCACCTTTATCAGTTCGGAAGATACAATAACTCTCTTTTTTAATACATCCTACTACAGTAGATCCTTTATCAACCTTCTTTGGATTTAATCACACTTCTGGGGCAGGAATCCTCTCCCCATCTCTCTCTTTCACGTGCATGCAAACACATGCCCGCACACTCATAAATGCCTGTGTGTTACTTTTTGACTTTTTGCAATGTTTATATTTTCTGGGGGAAAGGCTGGAAGAGGTAGGGAGCAGGATCTAGCGAAAAGACAGCTCGATTGCAGCTGCTCCTTTTTTCCAGCTCCAGTTTCCAGGAAGGACAATCTATTTCCAAAAGTGACTAGGGGAGAAATTTCCATCTATAGGAACAATATTGCAGTGGATACGTGGAAATTTGAAAATGTACCTTGGCTGCAGATTTTGAACTCTCAGTCCAACTTTGAAGCAACAGGACTCAAAACTAATATTCACTCTGTGCTGGGTGACCTCTCCCATTCCATCCCAGGCTCAATAGTTTAATCTGGTGCTTTGGTTTGGGTTCATTCCCCAGGTAAATTTTTACAGCAAGGAGGAACACTGGAGAGGTCAGGGAGATTTTCCAGGAAATTGTGAATAACAAATATCTCCCTGTAGTTCCTCCCGTTGAACACCCTGCTGTGCACCTGGGAGCATTTCTTCCTGACCTCTTCTGCCTATAAACTGTCCCCGGAGGTACGCAGATCAATACAGTTGCTTAATGTACATGAAAAGGTTAGTCTGATTCTTATTCTTTTAAAATAAAAAAAAAATGCCACTAGATCTTTTCTAAAAGTATCTCAGATGATTTGTCTGTGAGGTATTCTGTGCCGTTGGGCTCCAAAACCTCCAAATATTTGTTTGGTACCTCTGATTATCCAACAAAAAAAAGAACCAAACAATCCTGCTATATCTTTATACAAACAACCACGAATGACATTAAGGTTGGAAAGGTGCATCTAAAAATGTTATAAAGTGTTAGATCATCCAGAGAGTTAGTAGGGAATGGCTTTGTTACCAAGGCCTACCTTTTCTTTAGGAAAAGATGAGTCTCTGCCTGCTGCTTCATAATTCTTTGCTTGTCTGTGAAAATCCAACAGTTTTGGACCTGATCCAAAGCTCCTTGAGCACAGGACAAGTTCTCCCTGAGGACAAAGTCCCTTCATTAGCTTCATGGCAGCCCCTACGAGCCGGAACTTTTTTCACAAAAAGAAATTTTTGGGAATAGCTGTAGCATTGATCTCATCACGGAGATTTGCTCCTGCATAATGGCTTTGCACCAAAGGACTTGGCTTTGGTAATGAGTCCATGTGCGAAACCTTTGAACGTGAGTTTTGTCCTGCAGTTCCTGACTTTGACTAGCTGCTGGCTGGGAGCTGCTTATTTTCTAGAATCAAGGTTGTTCAGAAGTAAACTTCTGGGCAGTTTTTATTTTGTTCTGTGGTGTTTTATAAAGATGCGCTCAGCACCCTCAGAAGTCACACACCGGTTGTATCTGTTGGCCAGATGTGTTCTATAACATCAAGGGGATTAAGGCATAGGACCTGATGGAAGCATGCTTGAAAACACTTTGCTTTTTCTTCCAGTTGGTAACTTCTGTTTCATTAGTTGCAACTTGCCTCCAAGTCCCTGAAATTCCTTTCCAAAAGTTTTTCCAGAACTGCATCGCTCCTAGCTCAGCCATGAAAGGATTTACCATTTCTTCTTCTCAGAGCAAACCCTGTCTGTTCCTATCTGTCTGTTGTTCCATCTGTCCGTCTGATCTGCTGCTTCACAGTCTGGGTGGGAATACCTTTTGGGTTGTTCCGTGTACCTCTTGAAACCACTGCGGAGCTTTGCTTGAAGGGGCCGAACTCATCTGTGATGGTGAAACCTCAGTGACTTCAAGGAAGATATACAAGGGGTGAATTTGATCCACGATCTTCCCTGGGGACCACTGCGGATACAAAATGTGTATCTGTGCATACGAACGGTCGGAGGTGGGGAGGGGAATCAGAGGTAAGGTTTTGCAGAGATTGTGCCAGGACAATAGTAAATCATACAGTCATTGCTGCACCGCACAGAATACGCTAAAGGAGAGGAAGAAAAATGAAGGAACATGCAATTCTGCCCACTTCAGCAGTTAGGCTTTTGTTAGAATACTCTTAAGCAATTACAAAGCTGCCAGGACTGTATTTAATTAAATATATAAATATCCGTACAAAAATAAAACCCAAGCAACACTTACATCATGCCTACAAGGTGTTATTGTTCTGTTTATTTTTTACAGATGGACACTTTGTCAGGGAGAAACTTGCCAAGTGCTGTGAGGGAGAGAGGGAAAGAGGGAGAGAAGGAGGTAGAGGGATGTAGTGACAAGAAATGTTGATGCTGCAGGAAACATGGCAGCTCTTATATTTCAGAGAGGCCAACACACTACAGTGCACATGTGATAAGGAAGTGTGACTTGAGTTCCCTACTTAAGGCTTCACTGAAATTGCCCAGTACTTAGGGGAAAACAGATGACAGAGTAATTAGAGATGGTGTATATAATTTATCATCCATGGTCTTGAACTTCCTGTAGCTGATTTGAATGACCGGATGATTTTTACTAGTAGACTACATATTTGGGGGGGAAGGGTGGGGGGAACAGAGCTGAATACAAAAAAAATAACTCTTATTTGCTTAGAATCCTGAATCTTTAAGCCCCAAAAGACAAAAAGCATGCTTGCAGATGTTCAGGTCAGGGGAAATACAGCCAGCCAGCACCTATGCTTCTGCTGCTCTTTCCGAGACAGGTTTTGCACACCAAGAAGCACTTAACTGCACAGGAAAGTATGGGACTGCTTTTGCTCCTAATGGAAGAAGAGTCCAGCTGTCTACAATTTCACGAGCACGCTAAGGCTTTGCCTACAGGCCAGGCACATTCCTGCAGGGCTGTGTCCTCATGGGGTCTTGCAGGCTGCTGAATCCTGCCTGGTGGAAAAGCTGGCACGAGGTTTGATCCTGGGCTTTTTTGGCATTAGTGAGACTAGTTAAAAACTTGCATATAGTCAGTATTTTAAACTGCAACTAGTGTGGGGCAGGATAACTCAGGGGCGAAGTGATACAGTATACAGTTTATATCCTCTTGGTTAAATTAGAAATACGAATGCATTCACACTGAGTGATATTTTCTGAAATGTTAGTGTGCTACATGGAGGCAGCCAAGGCATGTTTCCTACCAGTAATGCGAAGTAACATACCTGTCCACTCAGCAAAACGATTTTTAATGGCACTCAGGTCCATCAGGTACTGTCTGCAAATCACATATCCTGCCTCAGCACCCGCTCAGCTGTGCCAGCGCTGCGCTGGTTGTCTTCTCTCCTAGGAGGGGGACCAAGTCTGTTACTGGAACTCGCTATTCCCGGCCTCGAGAGATGCATCTGCAGGTGCCACGAGCCTGTGATGACGCCCAGGCACAGGACGTAGTCCTTAGCTTCAGCAAGAGAGGTGTTTTGGTCTAAATGCTGGAGTCCTGACCTGGGTGCTATTGCAAAGGAGGATGATCACCCCAAACTGATATGGCCCGTGCGTGAGGCTTTCCCATCATTTTACGTGTGCTTCATGTCCCCTCATGACCTACAAGAGTGTAAACCTACAAAGGAAGGTGTTTTTTTTAGAGCAGGGGAAAAAGTCCACATTGTTACCTGGGGATGTGTCTTTCCCAGTCCCCAGAAGGGGGAAAAAAAGGAGTGGTTAAGATGAAGTAACAGCTGGATTTTTCTTTCACTCCCTAAAAGCTGTGGCTATAGTTTTCAGAAAGGCTAAATGACTTAAATATCCATTTCTTTTTCAAGTGAAAAGTCCAAATCTCTGACCTAAGCCGAGAAGGTAAATGTTTTGCTTGCTGTATTTTAGCCTCAGAACTGATCATGTGTTGGGTTTATCCGTGCTCCTTTATTACCTGAACCGTCCCAGAGTATTCATTATCCTAGTAACGGATTCTTGTGCTAATTTACAAAGAGAAAAACTCGGGGACATCCACAAGCTCCCACACAGAAGCACTGATGAGGAAACAACTTGGCATTGGGTGCACTTTCCGTATTTTCCTCAGACTATCTCAGGTGGTGGCTGCGAAATGAAACTGCTCCGCTGATAAACACCGGCGAATGGTGGGTGAAAGAAGCTCTCCTTTCAGGTGCAAAGCCGATAGCTTCCCCTGCGGTTCGAGGGAGAGGATTAGTTCCCTTCGCCACGCGCTTCTCGTACCTCCATTCACCCTCCATCTTCAGGATCTATATCCGAACCCTCCATCTGAACCAAAAAAGCTATATCTGTCCCTTAGTAAAACATCTTTTATTTGCCAACTTGTTTTTCCCACAGACTCCTGCTCCCTTTTGTGTTTGCGCTAATGTTCCGAATGTCTACACCGCGTAGCCGATGATTATTTGTGAGACAGAGTGAGTTAATGCAGATTTGCAAGCTGTTCCCATTTGTTAAATGTCAGAAAAACACATGCAAGTCACTGGCTTTAGCACTTAGCTGCCAGCTGGCTCTTCTGAAAGGAGGGGACAAATGACAGTCTATCAAACAGCATGCTTTCAAAGAAAGAGGAGACCTGTTCCAGAACTGCAGCTTCAGAGGCTCTTTTAACAACATAAGCAAAACTGGGAGCCAACCTCATTTTTTCCCCCTGGCTGTAATGAACACATAGCTTAGCTATAGCCTTCCCCCACCCCCAGTAAAAACAAACTGGAATGACAAAGCTTATGAAGAAAACAAGTATCAAGTGTTGTGTTTTTTTTTTTCTTTCTCTCTTTTTTTTTTTCCTTCCTTTTTTATTTAATTTTTTTTTTTAAATTTCTTTTTGGCTCAAAAGTAAGACCAAAAATGTCAAAAGGGAAAGGAGTGGGGTTCTGAGCTCAGTCTCAAATCTCAGCAGAAGATTGCAGGAAATTGTGCCAAATGGAAGTGTTTATCCATGGGTAAGTGCCCAGTGTAGATTAACATATTTTAATTATGGTCTCCGGGTTTGCTACGCTCCCCAAAGAATACATGGTTTAGGCCTCACTGGTGAGCCAAAGCGATCGGGGGAAATTTTTTTTCTTTGTCGCGCATGCTGACGGGGAGCTCTGTCCTCACGGCGCCCGGAGAGCCGAGACGTGCCTTTCTCCTCGAGCAGATGCTGCAGGAGTTGCGGCGGTGCCGGGTTCTTTATGCCACCCGACATGCTCCGACCCTGACCTGGAGGCCACTGCTCCTCTGCTGCGGCTGCCGGCGCGGAGGTCCGGGCGTAGCGCTGCTTTCCCGGGTGATGTCCACCAGGACCTCCAACATCACCCGCTCATTAGGATGTCTCTGAACAGCTGTCATGTGGTGCTGACTTTTCGTCACGGTTGACAGCGGTGAGATTAAAGCAGGTAGCCGGAGGCTGAAAAACTCTGTGTTTTGTTACGAAGCCCTGAGTCATCTAGTCCCCTGTTATAAATATTAGGTGTCAGATTTGGATGCACACTGAGTCACTCGTAGCCTTGGGTAGATCCCGTTGCACAAATGGTCCAATTTATTGCAGCAGGACTATTTGTATACAAGATTGCCATCATTGTCAAGATGTCAAAATCTGGCCTCGTATGTTTAATGCTTCATAATTAACAAGCTGCATTGCTCTAGTGAACATCTTCCAATTATACGGGAAGATTTTGAAATGAGTGGTCAGTTCCCAAAGTTTTCTCTGGTTTAATCTCAGTGCCGGTCAGGACAGGGCTTTGGGAAGAAAGGGCGTTGCGTCAAGCAAGATTCATCTTTTCTGCCTTCCCTTATCTTAGTCTAAGCTGAACATCCAGGTTTCTTCTTACAGGGTAAAGAGAGAGACGAAACTATGAAGAAGGTACTTCATGCTGCATGGGTTACAGAAGAAGGGTCCCTCCTGCTAACCTCTGTCGCTGGAGGGAGCCCAGGTGACTCCAGGTGACTCCAGGTTCAGTGCTACCCAGTGAAATGGGAAAAACTAGGTGAGATGAAATCTTTTCTAATTGCAAACACTGCCTGCAAAGCTTATTGCTCTTTTGCTCACAAATGCATCTCAGGAGCAGTCCCAAAGAAGGACTTCGGTGCCAAACGTAGTCTCAAAATGTCATCCAAACCACACCTCCTTTCAACTGTTTAATCCATGGGAGTCATAAACTCTCTGTGTGTCCATGCTTTTACCCTGAAAACATACCCTGGGCACCCTTAAATTTGAACAGTGGGGTGGGTGGCTATCTCCTGCCTAAATCCTGGTGAGATGCAGGGATTAGGTAAAGTTAAGCCTCTGAATCTGATTGATAAGTACAACTTGAACCATCCCTGATGTCTTCAAGTTCGGCACAAGGCCCTACTTCAGTCAAGGCCCCTTTCATAGGTAAAACAGGTCTAGCTATTTAACCAAAAAGTGAGATATGCCAGGTTCCAGGCTGTCCTCATTCAGATGAATATGAAATAAGAGACTTCAATGGCTCTAAACTTCTCATTATAGTCTCAAACTCTAGACTTTGAGACCGTCTGGGGAAAAGGGCTATAAAAGTTATTGTTCTACAGCTGGAGACCCCAATTTGAATTTTGAGTGCTCAAGGTCTTCAGAGCTAGGTCCACAGAGATATTCAGAGATATTTAGGCACCCAACTGCTATTTGTCTCAGTGCCTTCATCAAGAGACATCACAGTCAGCTTGGATGTAAAGAGTATCAGAAAATGAAAGCACCAAGCAATATCGGCCTGTAGAGAGGGAGAAGACAGTTGTTATCTGAAAATTTCCTCCACATTAGATTCTTATTATCTTTCCTTTTGCACCATAAACTGTTCCATGCAATTGTGCTTGAGATCATTCAACTGAAAAGAAAGGCTCCCCTGTCCATCTGCCTGGCAGGCCTGTCCAAAGGTACCTCCTTTTCTCGTTCCCTTCCTCGGATCTGGCTGGTGAAGCTTATCAAACAGAGCGTTACGATACAGCAGCCTCTCCAAACCTCCAAAGTCTGACTCCCAATACTGAGATCACTGAATTTGTTGCAGGTTACCATATGGTACTCCTGCATTTTTTAGTGAATAGAGAATATTGTTAGGGAAGGACCAAATTCGATCCACGTCCCAGGTCCAACCAGTAGAGAGACTGAGCATGTATTCCCAGTAGGCGCACACACACACACACACACACATACAACATACATATTTATATATAGATGTATTCACAGACACACAGAGCACTCGCACAAACACAGTCAGCACCCACAGCCTCATCGTGTCTCCCCTCGGGCTGATCAGGGTGAAAGTCTGTCAGTGCAAAATATACACATATCTATAAAATACAGATCCCCCAGGATCCCCCAGTCACTGGACTCAGACACTCAGTCTGCCCAGTAGCTGCCAGTGGATCCCAGTCTCCCCCATGTTGCTGGCACCTGGACATAGGAGGTCCTGAGGCTGCACTCTGGGGGGGTACAGGGGTACACCATCACACACACACCATCACACACACATCACACACACACCATCGCACACACACACAGAGTGGATCCAGACAGGAGCACTGGCCAGCCCTGTTTACACACAGCTGGCCGTTTTATCCCCTTTTCCCTCAATTTTCCCATGTTTGGTTCTCCCAACCCACTTTGATCCCTCCCTTTCCCACCTTTGTTTTCCTCCCCTAGACATCCCATAATAAGTCCCATTCAATCCCAAAAGGCTCTTCCCGCTCATCCCATGATGTGTCCCTGGGCAGTGGCCCCTCTCCTTCCCTGAGGTGCTCCTTGGTGGTGATGCTCTCTCGGGGCAGCCCTGGGAGAGGCCATGGCAGGGGCTCATTTCTTCCCTCAAGGTTATTTGAGTCCCCTCTTTTATTATTTGGGTCCCCCCTTCCCCATTGTTATGCTCAATGCTCCTCCGTGTGCGCGGAGATGAGCCTTTTCTCTCACAACCTGACAAATACCTGCTCTCCGTGAGATTTTTTTGTTGCCTGGGTAGATCCTCCTTTGTCCCTGAGGCATACAAGAGACATATTCGTTACGTGAGGAGCAGTGGGGTGAGTAAGCCCTTTCTCTTCATTTTCTTGAAGAATGGCAGGCTGCGACTTAAGCAGTAAATGCCGGTAACAGCAAAGATGTGGTTCGTGTGGGAAGACGGTGAGATGAGACCCAGTCTAGTAAATAGAGTAGGGTGTATCTGGAGAGGCTCTGGGAGTCTGGTCATCAGCTCATGGACTTTTAACCGTGTGAAAGTCAGCATCCCCACTTGACAAAAGGAGATATTAGTGCTGGCTTTCTTTTGGGGCATCATAGGCTGTAAGTTATGCTAGCAAAATACTTCGACAGTTAAGAGTGTCAGACGTGCACAATGGGATCTCATTTTTAAGTGCACAAAGGATTCGGCTTTTCAAGGATGCTTAAATGAAAGATCAGCAGATGCGAAGGAAGATTTTCAAAAGTTTTAATGTATTTCATTCCCATAACTTCAGCAGGAGATAAGCATCTTTTCTTAACTTCAGTTACCACTTATTAGTATCTTTAAGTATCTAGACATCTTTAAAAACTTCTCTGAGAACTTCTAGATAGAAAGTTCTTCATTTTAAAAATGAGCACTAAAAAACATTTCTGCCAGAGCATTTAGCATTATACTGTTGGTATCATAAAGCAATGCTTATCGTTTTTTCCAGGGAATGGTTAGTCACATAATTACTGGACAAACTGGATTTTTAGAAATGAACAAGGACACACTAAACATGGCAGAAGACTCAAGACGAGACAAAAGCGAAAGCTGTACCTTGCTTTGGGATTCATCCTGAACCCTGGCTTATCAGCATGGCAGATGTACTTTAAGACTGGACAGTGGTAAAGTAGGGTTTATGAATGGAAGCATTATTTTCTCATTTTACTACTTCCTGGGTGAATTGAGAAAGGTTATCCTGGGCATTTGTGGTCATATTTGGTCAATACATCCCGGAGAGCTGTACATTGAGCCAGCTCTGAATGAGGAGGCTGCAGGACCTCAGTTCACCAGCACCAAGCTGGGATGGCCAGTCTGCTCCCGCAGCCAGAAGTAGCATCTCTTCAGGCGGCGATGCTGCAGTGCGGACACTCGGCTATTTTGGAGCCAATTTAAATCTGTCTCACAGTGATGTCTTACGCAGAGCAGGCTTGGGCTTAGGGGCTGATCCGGAGCCCACAGAAATGGATAGGATGCTTTTGACTGCGCTTCAGCGAACTCCATCTAAACCATGAAAATCTCCCCACCTCACTTCCCTTCCTTGAAACAGGGATAACAACCTTTTCTTAACACGGTACCCGTCTTCCTCAACACAATAGATCCCTAATCATGCAGGGAAGAAGAGAGGAGAGGGGAGGGAAGGGCAGATGGTATCATACTCATGCAAATAATAAATAATCAGATTAATCCCTGCATCATGACAAGAGTTTCATTAAGTGCAGAACTAGGGAAAAACACTGCTGCATTCCCCGGGAGCAAGTCAGAGAGGGACGTGATATAAAGTGCTCCCAAGCTTTTTTTTTTCCCTTCTTTTTTTTTTCCCCCCTCTCATTTGTATTTGTGTTATACTGAGGGTAGAGCAATGTGGGAGGGCAAAGGCAGAAAATTATAGGGCTGGAAACCAACTTCTGCGTTTAAAAGATTTTTGTCAGCATCTCACGAGCAGGGTGACCAAATGCTCACATTGTAGGGGTCTTGTTTTCGTGATCTGCATCCATATGTCACACACTTAATCAGAGAGGCACAATCG
Source organism: Calonectris borealis (assembly GCF_964195595.1). Classification (NCBI taxonomy): domain Eukaryota; kingdom Metazoa; phylum Chordata; class Aves; order Procellariiformes; family Procellariidae; genus Calonectris; species Calonectris borealis. The sequence continues at coordinate 80,814,780 of NC_134352.1, read as the reverse complement.
TGGGCTAAAGCAGGCAGATCTGAAATGGCAGTGCTCAGGTAGGAGGAAAGCCCTCTTTCCCCGACTTCTTTAGCTGAAATGTTGAGCACTTTGCACTGCTATTGCTACTTCTTGGTTGGACTGTTTCTATTTCCGCAGTGTCCTCATGCCTGTCATTGCCTGGACCTGGTTCAATAAACACATTAGCCACATCTGAGAGTACAAATATTTCTTCAGAGGCTTAAATGTGTATTTGAACATGTGATTGCGGTAACTGCACGTGCAGTCAGTCAGCCCTGTATACAGCATCAGTACTGACACGTCCAAATTTAGGAAGATCAGACGTAAGAGGAGGAACTACGCTGGTGTCAAATGATAGGGAATACAGGCTGGCTGCATCGACGGGTCTGCCAGAGGTGGTCCTGTACGTAACGTCAGAGGTTGGGTGGGATCGCCGGTCTCTTGAAAACCCTCTGTGGGGAGGATGCACATCACTGTCCAGCATGTGGCTGTGCTTCTCCTGAGCATGGCTTTCCTCCACAGGCGGGGGGTGTCACCTCTTGCCCTCTTGATGTGGCAGTGGCACCGGGATGCCGTGCAGCAAGAGGCCCATGGTGGCATTTGTTGGCATATTGCAACCCAAAAAGTCAGTGTGGAGAAGATTCCCCGTTAGCAAACACAGATACGAGAGGAAACTCAGCTGCTCATCTGAAGGAATCTTCCGAACATCGCTCCCTTCTTTTGCACGCCTGAAAAGGGAGGTTTCTTCTAGTGCAACTGCTGCTAGCTGATACACGGTTTCACAAACAACGTGAATCGAGCAAAGTGAGTATTTAGTATGTGAAAAATGATTTATAATGTGCTTTACAGAAAAGTTTTCAGCAAGCCTGAATTCTCTATTAAAAGCTGCTTGCTTCATTACAGAGTTACCAAAATAGGCAAAGAAAATATTCCTTGCTTATCCCAAGACTCCTTAACTCCTGACAATTTTAATAAATCAAGGAACATTTGTAAGTACTAAATGTTAAATGTGTATTCACAGTTAATTTTTAATCAACTAACAACGGTGATGTGTTAATTGAATGCCATTAAGAAACCATAACTTGATGCATTAGCTATTTTCCTATGCAGAGGAACTTTTCCCAAGGCTTTCAGTTGTTGCCCAATCTCCTTTTGAAAAAAAGTATTTTAAATGTGTTTAGACCTAGGCGGTTCAAACCCTAAAATTGAGCCAAGTTCACAGGGTTCACTGAGGTTTGTAGTTTTATGAACCTGAGCTGAATTTTAAACAAGCCTGGGCTAAGTTTCAAGTTATCTTGTGCCTTAAGGTATGACTTACAACCTACAAAGTGATCATGCAGGCTCAACATGTAGACTCCTGGCTTCAGTATGAATTGCTTAATTTTTGGGATGTCAACCAAAAGATCAAAGAAGAACTCAGAAGGGTGACATTCACCCATCTCCGAGACTTGTGAAACTTGCTTTTTTCGTATCCACCTTATGAACCGGCTCCTCGTCAGTGTGAAGTCAATAGAGTTATGCCACTTTTATTCCAAATGAGGACTTGCACTAAGGCCTTGATCTCCGTGCTATAGTGCAGCTCGCTGAAGAAGTTGCTGTTCCCTGTCCAACCCCGTCTGTTCACTCCTGCTCTTGCTGGCCTACCGGGTGGACTATTTGTGTCGTCTGCTCCTCTCTCTCCTTAGTGAAAACGAACTAGGTTAGCTTAACTAGTCTAATTAGGAAGTCTTTGCTAACCTGGCTGAATCTGAGTGATTATATGCAGCGTTCACGTAAACAGCTGAGAGAGCAAGTCTCAATGGACGACAACCCCTGGTAGAGCAACTGGGAATGGACTGAGGCTACTCCTTTGGCCAGCTACGGTACAGGTAGAAAAGAAGGTGGTGATACCCCCAGATTCTCCCCCGTACATAGTCCTTGCATGGGTGCTTTACATATTTCACCAGGGTCTGAAATAAGTCTGATCAGAAACGCAAGGAGGAAAGGGGGAGGAGAGATGTGAGACAAAAACAGCCAAGTTATAAATACCTCTATTTTTAGATACTCAGATGAAATTTGCTATGGGGCTTTTTAGTGATGGTAATCAGGAGAAGAATGAAGGGCATCAGTAAAGATGATTGAAACCTATCCAACAAAAATAATCTACTGCAGTTGGCTCATTTTCTTTCTGATGTTGTGCTCAATGAAATGAATTTAAACTGTTTATTTTACAATTAACATGCAATGTGCATTTCCGAAGTAATTTATGAGAAACAATTTTCTTTTTATGTGGGGCTGCGGCAGACAGAGAGCAGAGCTTCAGTTCACAACGGCAAGGTGAAGTTCCAGGGAGGGGGAAGGTGCTTTCTCATATACAAAATTTGCCACTTTCCATAAAAGTTGCGTGCCCTTTCACGGGTCTTTGCCACAATAACCTCAGGGTGCCAGGAGTGGAAGCTGGAGGAGGAGGAGAGATGCCGGGTTCATGGGCACCTGGTTCTTGCAATGTTGCAGATAGCATCATCTGGTCCATGAAAGTCAGAGGACAATCAAGGCAGACGTTTGCTATTACATTAGCAACAGGTTGAAGCAGATACATAGGAAACAGTCTGCCTCATGAGAGGGCAGAGCCATACAGAGCTGAATCCCTGAGCAATTTCTGTCCTTTAAAACCAGGTCTCTTCTGTTGTCCCCCAGCCGCAACGCAGTGGTCTGTGCGTGACTGGAAGAGGCGGAGGTAACACCAACCTTTCTCACAGTCTCACCTGTAAAACCCTTTCTGCATGCTGCATTAATAACCATTATCCATCCCCATTCTCCAAAGTGCTGTCAACAGCGTGGATGAGCTGATGATCTGGGCATTACCCTGAGATTTCGGAGTCTGTTTGGTTCCTTGCTCTGTCATATATTTCCTTTGTGACCATGTGCAAGTTGCCTCCTAAGGGAAATATGCTGGGTTGTAAAAGGATCTTGAATCTTGAAGACCAAGTCTTAACAAGAGTAAGTGGCTTGAAGCCAGGCAAATTCAAATGGGGAAAAAGGGGCACATTTATAGTGGAGAAGGGAATTAACTCTCAAAACAAAATACGGAGATGAGGGGAATTCTCTTGCTTTTGATGTCTTCAAGTCTGAAAAGTAAATGTAGCCCAATACAGATTTTGTTTAAGCAAAACCAAGTGCCGGGTTTAGTACAGTTATAATTGTGTTGCAATAAATAGCTGATGATATCCAAGTGGTTAGACTAGGTGAGCTAATACTATTTTTCCAGACCTTACATTCCCTGAGCCTATAAAGTGGAAGAATTTTTGAAGGACTGTGGCCGGTTCCCAACTCAATAGTTAAATTAAGCAAATATGACTCCCTAGGAAATACCTGGTATGGAATTCATCTCACCTCATTTAAGTTAACTAAAAATAAGGCATCTAGTAATTAGTTATCAAGGTTTTTACCGAAGTTGACAGCACACACTGGCACATGCCATGGGTGTTTCAGGATACCAGGTAGATAGACCCTCAGATCTTTCCATCTCTCTCCATCAACTAGAAAGGAGCCTAGATAATTAACTTAGACCTGATGATGATCTTTTAAGTGGATGAAGTTGGATGAGATGAATTCCAGCCTGTACACTCCTAGCTCAGATGTTTAGCAGCTGTACTATTATCTTCACTCTTCTTGTCTCATAACACGTCTCCTTATATTTATCACTATTGCAAGACAGTCCTACATTTCATATCCACCCCAAAATGACTTTCACTTTACCAAAAGCAAGACTGAGCCTGCGGATTAATTGCCCTCTGAAGATGTTTACCTCTTTCTATTATCTGTGATGGAGCCTAGGTGTCTAGCTCAGGCTTAAATCATTTTCTGTCCTGAACTGTACAGCATTGTTAGCAATTGATAAAAACCTGCTGTGTTTCATCCTAGCTGTGCTTGAATTTTAAGAGGTGATTTTGCAAGGAAATCTGAGATTCACCCAGATGAGTGGAAACATGCATATAATGGAAAGAGGAGGGAGAGGAACATCTCATGTGATCTCTTCCCACCTGCAGTATTGTGTCCAGCTCTGGAGCCCTCAGTTTGGGAAAGACATGGATCTGTTGGAGCGGGTCCAGAGGAGGGCCTCAAACATGATCAGGGAAATGGAACGCCTCTCCTATGAAGAAAGGCTGAGAGAGTTGGGGTTGTTCAGCCTGGAGAAGAGAAGGCTTCGGGGAGACCTTACTGTGGCCTTTCAATACTTAAAGGGGGCTTAGGGGAAAGACGGGGACAGACTTTTTAGCAGGGCCTGTTGCAACAGGACAAAGGTTAATGGTTTTAAACTAAAAGGGTAGTTTTAGACTTGATATAAGGAAGAAATTTTTTACAATGAGGGTGGTGAAGCACTGGCACAGGTTGCCCAGGGAGGTGGTAGATGCCCCATCCCTGGAAACACTCAAGGTCAGGTTGGACGGGGCTCTGAGCAACCTGATCTAGTTGAAGATGTCCCTGCCCACAGCAGGGGCGTTGGACTAGATGACCTTTAAAGGTCCCTTCCAACCCAAACTATTCTATCATTCTATGATTCTATGTAACTTCAGGTGTCAAAAAGTTGTACCATTAATATCTGAGGCTATTCATGGTAGGCTGACACCTCTAGAACTGATGTCAGCAGCCTCAGATGCCTGTCTCAAGATGAGCTCAACCACTGTGCAAATCAGACTAAATTCACTGGCTTCAAACACCTTTCTACTGATCTGCACCAGGTAAGGAGAGGCATTGTTTTATTTGGCTGATCAAGGAATTTGGAACTATGGACCATATTAAACTACTAGCTTTTTAGCCAGCATGCTAAATAAGAAGTAATCCTACGTTGGCTGTTTAGGCAAGGGATAAAATAGGCACCTCCTGAGGGTGATTCAGCCCAAAAAATATCAGAGTCACCTTCTCAAAGAGTATCTTCCTTCCTTTCTCTCAACTATAGAGAAATTCAAGGATGACCAAGTCCTAACTTACAGCTATTAACTAAATATATAAAATTAGAGAGAACGAATTTGTGCTGACAAATCTTAAAAACCAAACCAACTGGAATTTTGTTCTGCATCCTAGTTATAATTTGTTGACATTGCTGGAACCAAGATGTATTTTCATGTTTATTCAAATCTCTGTATGTAAAGATATTTATATATTCATCTGTATATATTTATATGCTTATTTATATGAATATTTATATACTCATATAGATAGTCATATAGATCTCTCCACCAAGTAATTCTCTAATTAGATGCTGTCAAAGAAGAGCAGTATTTCAAAAAGAATAATTTGGGATTTGGGGAAAGTTTGCATGAGGTAGGAGTTTAGGCCCCAATCCTGCAAACACTTTCTTTATATTAATAGCATTACAGCGCAATTCACGGTAGCAATTCTGTAATTAACTTTACCTATATAACATTAGACCCCATCATGCTAGCTAAGGTACATATGTATCATATTCAGCTATAAGTCAACTATAAGTCATATAGAGGAAAATCATAAAAATATACCACCAGGTGGACTCCTCTCTTGGTGTGGAAATTTCCAGTAGCATTTTGTTGTGGTTGGGCATGATATTTTTGTTATATATATTGGCTGGTCATCCTTTTGCTATCTGAGGTAGCAAATGATAATCCAGCATATCTGCTGACAGAGACATTTAAACGTTGTCTGTTTATGAGCCTCCGTGATGTTTTCCATTTCAGAATTTTAATTGATGTTCTCTCCTCCAGGCAATTATCTCTGCAAAACTCTCCACAGCTTCAGCCTGAAGTTCACAGAGTGCCCTTAGGAATGGGCATGTTTCTCCACCTGGGTGACCTCTGCGAGAAGCAACAAAGCAGATTTCCAAACCAATTCTCTCATCTTATCTGCCATCTCACTTCAGCTCCTCCATGGTCTAGGACAAAACTCCTTCCTCCAATCCCTGAGATGCAGTTTCTTTTCCTCCAGCATTGCTCTGCTCCTCAGCATCAGATCTTTTCTCATTGTAGAGCATGCTTTCATGGCAGCCATATGTGCCTAGAGCTCATGCAGCTCCTTGAGCAGAGTGATTTGCTTTGATTTCCTCACTCAATGGGAGGAGGCATCTGGCTCTACAATGAGGGAAAAAAAGGCAAGCAACCGCTTGTTGGAACATCAAGAAAGGATGTGATTTCAGCAGTTTGCATTTCATCCTCAATCTAGCTGGTTTGGCCCCAGGTATAATCTTCACTGACACTATTATGCTTGTGTTGATGTAAATCCAAGCCGCAGTGCATTTGGAAAGGGGGGTATTTTCCACCCCCAAAATGAACAGTGGAAGTGCAGCTTGCTGGATGTCGGAGGGGAGATACCCTTGAGCACTTGAGCCCAGGTACTCAGAGAGTATCTGGCTCTATGTAGTGGGTAGGATATAATTTGATCTGTACAATCACTTCACTGTAACACAGCGTGGATTGCAATTTTTCCACCTACAAAAGCAAGATTTAATACTGCTGGGTCGCTGTATGCCTGAGCATTTCAAAACACATGTTAAGGGTCCGTAAGAGTTAAGCAGATGCCCACCTAACAGCATGGGTATTTTCCACAAAGCTCAAGGTCTTTCATTTGTGGAATAGTACAGGTATGCTGATGGCAAACTTTGATTATACCTAATCCTCTTTTGTCTGCAGGGGAATAAATCAGGAGGAACATGAAGCAAACAGCAAAGGAATATCCTTTTTCTCAGGAACATTGTGCTGTGTATTCCTTATCCCAGAAAAGTCAGGGATAAGCAGACTTTACCTTGGTTTGCATCTTCACCCGGAAAGCTGTGGATAAACCGCCAGGTCTCACTGCCCCTGATGGGAAGAAGGAAAAATGTCTCTTCCTTGTATTAGATTTTCTAGTATTGCTTGTCTGACAAAAGTTATTTTGTTCTGGCTTCATTCCAGTGAGATGAAGCTTGGGTTCGGTATGAACTCTTTTCCTGTGTCCCTTATTCTTTGGCAGTGATATTAACAGATACAAAATACTGTGGTTTGGATTTAAAAATAACCTTCTGTTTTCATCCACCTTTCATGCTTGAAAGGAAATTTGTAAATTGTCAAGTTGACTTAATTTTTCCTCTGGACTTGCACCTATTTGCTGTAATAAGAATTTCCCCCTTGGGTTTCACTCATCTCCAGTGTGTGGCAGGAAAAAGGGATTAGGATTGTATTTGTCTTCTTTCTGAAGCCAATACCCTTTCAGCAAGTCTGCTATCAGTTCTGGCTGCCAAAACAGCATCTTAATGCCTTACCTGAGGGTCAAGTATTTTATATTAAGTTAACTTTTGCCTCCGCTGACTTTCAGTTTTCTATTTACTTTGGAATCCTCACTCCTTATGGAGCTTACTGTTGTTTTATGTGCACTCAAACCTGTATTATGTTCTTTGGTTCCTCCTGCTAACCTGGCAAAGAAATGGGGAAGGAGTCTTGGGGCTGCTTCTTCCTCCAGTAATGGCCCAGTTTAATGAGTTTATCCTCTGATTTGGAGAGACTCTTAACCCTTTGGCACCAAGAGATGGGATTTTTTGACACTAAGTGCTCTGCAAATGCATTTTTGTCAGAGCTACGGACCATTGGTACCTGGGGGGATTTATACAGTACTTAGCAGTCCCATTTATTTGCAATACAAAATAATGTTTTGTTTACAGCATCCTCCTCACAGGGCATTAATCATAAGGCACCTCATTCCAGCTGCAAATTGTCAATAATCCAGGGGTTTTTTTTTGCTCATTTTTTGTCACGGTATAGAAGATCTCCTAAGTCTTGTGTTAAGAAGAAGGATGTGCCTGTGTGAAGTTCTATGTGGAGTTTTTTCCAAGGTGACTTGCACAGTTTTGGGAGGTTTGTAAGTTCTAGCTTACAGACGGCTGGGTGTACGTGAACTGGGTGGGCACTGTTACCCAGCTCTGACCATATGGTACTGTCATAGGTTGCCAATGAAATGTCTGTCACAGTAATTTAGAACTTGACCATCAAAAGGGCAAACATTTCTATCAGCAAATTACTGACATCAATTGTTTTACCTGAAAAATCAACTATAAACTATTAAGCAGTTATCTATTGTGCTAAAGGACATAAGACACAGTTGAGCAGTCACGATTTCTTCCAGGGGAAGGCTGAGTTTTACTTTGCTTCTGGCCAGTCAATTGGAATATTTTCCTGGTTTATAGAGTCACTTCAACTACTGATCTAAAATATATCAATACATTAGATAGATAGGCCAATGTATTTTAGTATTTTGTGTCTATAATTTTGTCAGTGGATTAAATAGAATTTTCCAAGCGATGCACAAGAGATATTAGTATTCTTTTTTTGAAGGTGAATGAACTGATACAAGGAAATTCGGTGTAATTTTACCTAAGGGGATACAGTCTGAGTGGTATCCACCAGGGCCATTCAGGTACCTAAATGTAGGTATCATTTTATACTGTCTTTGGCACTGAAACATCCACATATGTGACACTACCAGACTCAACTGGGCACCTGAACCACTCGATGGGAGCCCTCATCTATTGTATTGTCACCTCAGCAGTACATGTACTACGGACTTATCTATACTTAGATCCTTGTTTGGCTTTTCCTCCCAACACATAATCAAGTTGGCATCTGGGCATATAAGAAAAGAAGCTTTAAAAACCAGCCAACAACCAACCAAAACCATCCATCTTTCTTTTCTTTTAGGACAAGAAAATAAATGAACTTGTTACTGGATATGGGAGTTTTCCAGTAAATCTACTAAAGAAAGAGAATATTTTATTTTCATTAAAATTTCTGACTTTCCAAATCAGAATATTTTTTGTTTATTTGAGATTTTTGTCATGGAAGTTTTATTCAAAGTGTTCAGCTGTAATTTCGTTTTCCTAATTTTATTTCTCCTTTCTCCTATGGAAAAATGGGGCAGATAGATAGAAAGAAAGGGATATAAAAAAATGGTGGAGGGAGAAAATGTCCCCTTAAAAAGGGAAAATTTTGAAGAGAGGCAAATCATTATGGGAAAAGAGTTTTCTCCAAAGCCATCCCCTAGTTTTGAAAAGGAGGCAGTTTTATTAAAAGCATCTTTTTTTTTTGAAACCTTCTGTCTTATTTTACTTTTCTTTTCTTTCAATGTTGATTTCAGCTACATCTCAAAACCTTCCCCTTGTGTTACCTGTTGATGCAGTCCTGCTGTACTGTTGAAGCAAGCTGGGCTTGGATAGACACTGACTACTCTTGCTCGTCGTACCTTGTCCGCTGTGGTTTTACTGCGTAGGTCCTTATAGAGCCCCAAGTCTTGCAGACTGCTCTTGCAGACTGCTCTTTAGTGCAGGAGGATCAGTGAATTAGGCTGATAGTGTACCAAAGTGTCTAAATTGTAGCATGCTGTACTGAAAAATAACAAAAATAGTGATTATCATTGCCCAAACCAGTAGTGCTTTTAAGTGATGATAGGCTGAGATATCTAACTTTGGAGAACTTTTTTGCCTGGGCTTAGCAGCTACTCCTTGTGGATTTGGAAAGACCGATAGCTTCCAGTTTGGGGGCTTGCTGCTTTATGCAACATCCCCAAGCAAGATCAATCCCCGCGTGTCAGCGTTTCCACCGTCTGACAGTAATCAATGTACATTTTAATTGGATCAAATAGTCTTCTTTTTTTTTCAATTTATGAGTGACAATTTCTCTTTCTACGAGATCGAGTTTTACATTCACCTGTTCGGGAAGCATGATATCTGCTACGCGGCATGTCACACAGCATCAGGATTGTCTACTGTCTTGCGTGAGGTTATTATGACAGGTTCCTGTGATTTTGTGGCCTGGCTCCGTGAAGCATGTCACATTTGATGAATGTCTGACAAACGTGAGTTGCTATTTGTAGGCTTGATTTAGATGGGAAGGAAGTTTTGCTGGGAGAGCTGTTCCCCCTGGATGTGATCTGATTCCAACCCTTTCAGTTCAGGACAGTCAGTCGGCAACCCTGACTGAATGACGGGTCGATATCCAATAACTCATGATCAAAAGCTGAAGTCTTCTTAGTCAGCAGAGCTTGGGTTTCCTTCAGGGGATGAGAACACTGTGCAACCACTCTGACAGAGATGCTATTTCCATTTTCCTTTACTCTGAGGACACTACAGGCAAAGCTAACTTGGCATGAAACATTTCTTACATTAATTACAAGATAAAAAATAATAGAATATATATTTTGGTGCCCAGCCAGTTAAGATCAAACCTGTTTCATTTTAGGTCAAAGCTATGCAATTAGGGTTGAGTTATCTTTAGGATGTGTGTTTTCCACTTAATTGAGCTATACTATCTGCAAGTTAACTTTTTTCCTCCAACTATGTGCAGGAATATTAATAAGACATCACAGAGTTTTTATTTTTTCACTACTAGATTGCTAAGTGTCACATTCCTTTAATGCAGTGACTCGGAGAGAAATGATAAATGGATCTAATCTATCGCCATTCACCATGGTATCCAGGTACAGAGCATGAAAATTTATGATGGTCAAAAGATTTCGCCATAAAAAACCCTGCTGTCTGCTGCCTAGTTGAGCCAGCGTTGGAGATTTCTCTGTCTTCCCTGTTGGTATGAGTCAGGTGTCAGGCCTGTCTTCAGCTTTGCTTTGGGGACAGGGTCTTTCAAAGGTGTGTGACACACAGAGTATCCTCGCATTTGGCCAATGTCTTCCTGAACTGTTCAGACCATATTAATCTTAAATTGTAGGTTTGCCTTCTCCTTTCACGGTTTATTTATTTTACAGAAGGCATCTTCTATTGTTTAAGGATCAAATGATTTTTCAGGCATATCATTTGCAGCATTCAGCATTATTTATAGAAATTTGTCATTTCTCTGATACCACTTTGTTAAGCTCATCTTGGAGAATTAGTCCACGCATCTGCCAGTTGAGGGTAGGAGAAAAGGATTTTGCAGAACTTTTGTCCTTCTGAGTCCTGGGCTCTAAAAGGGGAAACAGCACCATGCAGAACTTACGTGTGGCACCACGGCAATGAGGCAAAAAGCCTTAAGAGTCTGAGAGCAAAAGGCAGACAGCACTGGCCAGAGCTAAAGACAATGTTGGGGAAATATTTAATGACCAGTATTTCTGCTAACTCGGAGGAAAGTGCCAAATGGCATCCTTAGTTAGCCAAACATTGAACCTACAATTTAAATGTCCCTGTCCACCAAAGCCATTCCCTCTTTCAACAGATGGAAAGGGACTCCGTTAACAGTAAAAATTTTCATCACCAAGTTTCCAGGGTACGTTTGGGATGAAGGCAGTTCTCCCATGAGAAGGAGAGCTCATTTTGTTTGTACCTGTAAACAGACCATGGTCTGACATTGTTGAACAACTAATGCCAAAAGCCATCTAGCTTTGCACCTTGTCCTTTACATTTCTTCCTGTTTTTAACTGTTACTCATTTTTACAGCACCTCAGGTGTGTAAGGTTTTCTGAGCTATCATAAAAGCCAAGCAGTCCCAGTCCATTAGTGACGCGTAAAAGCTGTTTGCAGTTTTATGTCTGCTAGTTTAATCGACTTTTCTGCAGACTACCACATGGCGTTCCTTCCATTATATCACACTGAGGTATAGCAAGAGAGCGTTCAGCGTCAATAGGATCAAAGCACAATGAGCAAGAGCCATATGAAAACTGAAGAGCTGCTGTATGAAAAGCATTTCCCTTTTAAGATGGTTTTAAGAGGTTTAAGACCCTCTCCTGCCTCTTGTTGTTAAAGGTGGATCCAAGTGGGACATTGCAGTCTTGCATAAAAATCAGAAAACCTCCCAAAGAACAACAGGTATCCTATTAGAAAGAAACCTACAGTTTGCTCCATAGCCATTCTGGCAGCAAAAAAATGGTACTGGATAACTAAAAGATATGTGTTATATTTAAAGCCAATGATAGAAAATTGGGCCACTGATGACATTGTCTCAAATCAGAGCCATCTCCCTGGCTGAGAAGAGTGGAGTCAACGGACAACTCTCGAATGGGAAGAGGAGGATGACATGCAGCTTAATGACTGCGGCACAGGACTGTAGGTCCTCCAGTTGTCTTTTGCTTATAGAAAACTGAAGTCAATCCTGTCAATAACAAGCATTAAATCATTAGTCTTGGAGACCCTAATATATCTGAGAAGTCCCAGAGATCATATCTGGGTCCGTGGTGGTTTATGGTCCCCCTATAATTTGAGGGGTCCAAGCTACCTACTAAATAAGGAAAAAAAATTTATATTCTTATAGTAGTTATAGATATCTTTAAGGAAATACTTAACAATCATGAAGGCAGTTTTCAAATAATTTTAGATAGTTCTCTGAAAACATCAGCTCAATGCTCAGCAGTGGTTGAAATGGTTAATAGCGTGTTAGTAATGAATAGGAAAGGAAACGGTAACTGAATGGAAAAATCCTGTGCTTGCAGGATGTTAATAGATCTCCCTGATAAGTTCTGGGCAGGAGGGGAAATTGTAGGCTACAAGTCTAAAATGCTGCATGCTGTTATGCTGTTTTACTTAATGCACTTAGCTGAGAGCACACTCGACCATTCTAATTCAGCAGCACAGTCATAGAATAGAATCATAGAATCATACAGGTTGGAAAAGACCTCTAAGATCATCGTGTCCAACCGTCAACCCAACACCACCATGCCCACTACACCATGTCCCTAAGGGCCTCATCTACACGTCGTTTAAATACCTCCAGGGATGGTGACTCCACCACTTCCCTGGGCAGCCTGTTCCAAGGCCTGACCACTCTTTCAGTAAAGAAATTTTTCCTAATGTTCAATCTAAACCTCCCTTGGCACAACTTGAGGCCATTTCCTCTTGTCCTATCGCTAGTTACTTGGGAGAAGAGACCAACACCCACCTCGCTACACCCTCCTTTCAGGTAGTTGTAGAGTGCGATGAGGTCTCCCCTCAGCCTCCTCTTCTCCAGGCTAAACAACGCCAGTTCCCTCAGCCGCTCCTCATAAGACTTGTGCTCCAGGCCCTTCACCAGCTTCGTTGCCCTCCTCTGGACGCGCTCCAGCACCTCCATGTCCTTCTTGTAGTGAGGGGCCCAAAACTGAACACAGTATTCGAGGTGCGGCCTCACCAGTGCCGAGTACAGGGGCACGATCACCTCCCTGCTCCTGCTGGCCACACTATTTCTGATACAGGCCAGGATGCCGTTGGCCTTCTTGGCCACCTGAGCACACTGCCGGCTCATGTTCAGCCGGCTGTCAACCAGTACCCCCAGGTCCTTTTCCTCTGGGCAGCTTTCCAGCCACTCTTCCCCAAGCCTGTAGCGTTGCCTGGGGTTGTTGTGGCCCAAGTGCAGGACCCGGCGTTGCATTTCAGTATCGCTAAAACAGCCAGAGTAGGCATTCGAAAGAGAAATATCAAGAACTTTGCCTTGATGCAGAGATGATGAAGATTTTTCTTATCATGTAGGTAGATGGTAGGAGCTCTGAGTCTGGTTCTCAATCTGTTATGACAGTTTGCATTGCTGTTGCTCCATTTATTCCAGATTTACGCTTTGGTTAGCCTAGACAAGCATGAGGATTCCCAAAGTCCTATCTGTGTTACTAAATGTTCTGCATTCACCCATGTGTGTCTGGTGCATATCCTGTGGTTCTGTGGGCTGAGATGCTTTAGTGTTATTTCCCATCAAGTTGTTGCATTATTTATCTCTCTCTGGAGGAGGATTTGTGGAAATGGCATTGGAGAACTGTCAGCACTTATATGTTCTTGTTTGCATCCTCTTGGCAAACTGAGTTCCAGATCAAGCAAAGCACAGCTCAGACTTGGATTCATATCCCAGGTAAGCATTTACAAAGAGCAAAGACTACACATTTTAGGGCTTTACATGCATATGGGGGGGTGGGAGGGAGAAAAGCAGAATGTGTAGGCTGCAGGTTCATTTTTGTTTAAGAGCACAGTGCAAAACTATGATGTAGCCTTCCCTGGGGACAATCAGCAGATGACATATATGTTTTCTGTGAACATCCCTGCAGTAAGGGTAAAGCAAACAGATTTTCCTTCTCCTGGTTCATTTTGGTTTGCATCTCATTCTGACTTCTGAAAGTTCAGAAAAAACTTCAGGAACTTTAAAACTGTATAATTAGTCCGGACAAAGGGTAGGAGAATCTCATCTAGTGATAGGTACTGAAATAGAAAGGCTAGATGAACAAGTCCTTTTCATATTTCACCTTGTGGCAAGAACACTTAGCACAAACTGAGAGATTTGTGATCCATGTTTCATTCTCCCCTTGACCTATCCTATAACTTTGGCCAAGTGCCTCTGTGGACATTTCCTTTCTCATCTTTTGTCTCGCTTGCCTTTTTAGCGCTTCAGGGATGCTCTGACTCATGGCATGTACGGCTCTTACCACAATGGAGTTTGGGGAACCAGTCTCCATATCCCTCAACACCATTCAAACTCCCTTAATATCCTCACCACATAGGATGTATCTCTCGAGCTCCAAACTGATGAAACAAGTAAAGCAACAGACATTTTGCATACGCTGCGATTTTGATATTCATCAGGAAATTTACTTTGTAGCGAGGGTGAACAAAGACTGACCTTCATAATGGTTATGAAACGAAACAAAAATTGGAAGTTTCCTCCTGAGTACTGTCTGAACCTATATATTACTTAAAGTCCAGGTAACTGGGAAATGCCTTATTTGTTTATGTATTTCTATTGGGAATATAGCATATCTCTTATCTCCTAAGGATTTGTAACCATCTACATGTAGTATTAAAAAGAGAGAAAGCATCGAAGTTGAAAGATAAGCATGCCGCAGCATGGCATGACCTCTCTGAGCCAGTGGCAGTGTCAGAGTTGAGCTGGGTGATTTTCAAATAGAGAAGACCAGCCTCTGGAGACAGCCAGAGAGAGACTTCAGAGGAGACTTTCTCTGGAAAATAAGCTAACTGATGGAAAACATGTCTTCCACAGGAGAAGGAGCTTTGCCTAATGATTTGGGGGCAGAAGATGCAGGAGATTGGGATTCTGTTTCTGTGCTGGTCACCTCGAGTAAGCAGCTGAGCCTCCCTAGGCCCGTTTGTCCAGAAAACTTTGTAAAAAATGCTATTAATAAAGCAAAAGCAGGAGACAAAAAGTCACGCAGACTGTAAGCACATAGGACAAGACTCAGACAGCTAACTTTGGCATCATCGTATCTGAAAAAATAAATGCCTGACAAGGGGGAGTGCGATCCAGGGTGGGATTCAGCTCTAGATTCAGACCCCTGGGTGTAAATGTTCCCATATGTGCTGTGGGCCTGTATGTCTCTTGCAGTCAGTACAGTACAATCAATGATGTCTTAAGAGCTGTTCTTTGAACCAGTTGATACCGTTGGTGGTGAGCTACAGCTAAGGAAATGCCAGTATCCTCTTTAGGGTGGGTTGAATAGTGCTCCATATGCTACTGACTGAATCACCGCTGAATATAATGAAAACTCAGGCTGCTACGCTAAGTTGGAGGCATTTCCAGCTAAACACCAAGCATGAAAGCCTAAATCTGGCCTGACGTGTATCCCAGGTCATAGTAGCTGCTCAGTGACTAGAGGGAGATCGTTAGCTCTGGTCTATGATGCAGAAGTCAGCTAAGTGGGAATCACCAAGAGGTAGCCAAAAGGAAAACTGGGATGGAGATCGTATCTCCAAGGTTTCATCCTGCCGGCCCTGGGTTTGCAAGTTGCCCCTCTTCACTCAGGATGACTTGGCAGGGGGTTGAGTGTGACTTCCCACTTCCAATTGTGAGAAGTTCTCCTAAGAGCCAAACGTACTCTTTTCTAGGCAGTGGAAGAGCCCAAACTCCATCAGTGAATCCCGGACTTGAGAGAAACTGGTGATACGCACTTTTGATTTCTGTGGGACAACGTCTCCACCCTATGAATTAACTTAATGGTAATACTAACAACAGTCAGTCGATCGGTGTTAGGAGTCTGATCTATCCAGTATTGCTGTCAGCATGTTATACATCATGTAATCTCTCTTGGCTCAGAACACTCAATACATTGCTCCAGAATTTGCTTAAAACTGTTGGAGTTGTACCAGTCATACCAAGAGTGGAAAACATTTGGAAAACTTCCCCTTAAGGTGTACAAACTTAAGATAGTTCTCTCCTCCGCCCCCCTTCATGGAAAGCAATGAAGATAATGGCTAGATTCCTGTCTCACAGGTGTTTAATGACGTTAATGGCCCCTTTATAACTAGTTTGAGATCTTCAGAAAATGGTACTGCAGACCTAGGTATTGCATTATTATTCTTTCTCTTCCTTTTTGAAAGGGGAACGTACCCTTCAGAGTGTTCTGTTTTGCAACTGCATTGTTATGGTTGTTGGTGTATAAAATTGGTGCTTGGTGTGTATAATTTATAGCCTCTAAAAATGATAAATAGCCTGAGAAAGAGGAGTGATTTGTGTGTTCAAGTCCTAGGAGTTTCAAGAGGAAAGTGAATTTGTTTGGGAAATTGTCTATAACTTCCCACAAACTATTATTTAACCTGCTTCTTAGCAGTGATGTTTCTACTTACACTGATGGAATTTAATTTTGAAGGCATCCTAGCTCTGATCTGGTTGTCCAGGCCTGCTGAAGTCAGCAGGAATGGAGGATCTTGAACATCTTCCAGAAGAAGTCTAAAACTCTATGGGTTCAGGTGTCATAGGCATTACTGGTATCACCAAGATCTTTTTGACAGGGATAAACTAGAAATTAATATCTTTAGCCTGGAAAAGGTGATAAGGATTGTATCTATTAGAGGAGTATGGCTCTGGAACTTGTCTTCTGTTGGAGTCAACTGGACCCAACAAGGCTTTAAACCGTGTCCAGTACATTTATATGTGGGACTAAATTATAAGCTTTCCTGAGAAAACAGGGAACTGGACTGGATCCTTTCCAGGCTAGATTTCTGATCTGATTAATCTACATCGGATACTGGCCTTTACATTCACGTTTAATGGGCTGGCTGTGTTATGTTGTACTTAATAAAAACTAGAGCTGCCCGAGTAATTATTAGCACATAATATATTTGGTGATTGTTGAGGAACAGTGTCAAAAATGTATTAAATCATGAATCAGATTAACTTTACAAGGTTCTCTAAGAGGTATTCCAGGCTAAAGAGGAGGAAGGAAAGCAAGGCAATGCAAGGCAAGGATTTAACTAGAAACTGTCAGCAGTAACGAGTAAACATGCCATGGGTTTTGTTTCTTCTATTTTGGAAATGTCTTCAAATTCCTGTGCACTTTCATCGTTATTACTGTAACTAAAACATTATCTTAAGATTTTAGATTTCATTGATATTGATCTCATAAGATGCTGAGCATGTCTATAACGTTAATGGAAGTTGAGACTATTCAGCAGCTCACAAGTTCAGGCCCAAAATGGTTGCATTTGGTTATATAAAATGCATCAACCTCCTAACCTCATTTTACAAAAGTTTCACATTGTTATGGAATCAGCTTAAATGATTCTGTCTTAATGGAGCTCTTGAGTAGTGGTTACCAGAAGCTCTTTCACAGGTCAGCAAAACACTATTATGTTGATGGCTCCTGCTGACAGAGACTAGCAAGAAACAAGTCTTCATAGAAGATAAAATGCATATTTCATTGGAGGAAGTAGAAATGTTATTCTGTATTTCGACTTGCTCAGACCTACACTGCAACATTTAACCTCATGGTAACTCTGTTCTTCCTTCTATAAAAGCATGAAGTATTCACGCAAAAAGCACTTGTTTTGTCATGAAAATGGGATGAATATATGAATCCAAAAGAAGTTTTCTAAACTTGCCAGCATCATTATTTGCAGAACTCAGACAATTCCGATTACAAGAAAAAAGTATGAGGGCACCTGCACCGGCTTGTCAGCTGCAATTGGTATAAAAAGAGCTTCCTACATTATCCTGTTAGATCTTGTACATCCAAATCATGTCTAAAACCAACTACTGGTGTCAAAGCCTGATAGGAGTTTTTTGGTAAAAATTTCTGCTTTGTCTAAAGTAAGACTTTTGCGGGAACCTACCAGATTTATGTGGCCGGTGGATCAAGGGAGGAGAATGAACAGATGTCCCTAGTCTGTGAAGTCCATGGGTGGAAGGGGTTTGCATGATGTACCTCATCTAAGAGACATATAAGTGCTGATGGAGGTGGGGATATGTTCCTCCATGAGACTTTACAGTTCCACGGAGTAACTGCTTTCCACCTCACAGACACCTCAGGGCATAGATTGGACATTAGGAGAAATTTCTTTACTGAAAGAGTGGTCAGGCCTTGGAACAGGCTGCCCAGGGAAGTGGTTGAGTCACCATCCCTGGAAGTATTTAAAAGACGTGTAGATGAGGCATTTAGGGACATGGTTTAGTGGGCATGGTGGTGTTGGGTTGACGGTTGGACTCGATGATCTTAGAGGTCTTTTCCAACCTTAATGATTCTATGATTCTATGATTCTATAAACAGCTTCCAGCACCCTTCCAAAATGACTACCTGCATCTCAACATCCAAAGACCATGAAAACTATTTTGTTACCTCAGCATTTGGTAGTGTCCAAAGAACACAGAGGCTCCGTTAGCAGTGGCATAGAGCAATTCAGCCTTGCAGGCAGCAATTTAAATAAACCAGACTCATACAATGCCAAACGAAAGCAAAGGTGGGTAATGAATCATCAAGATTTACTTAGCTGGTCAGGAGTAAAACCCAGCCCCCAGTTTGCAGAGCAATGTTATGAACTCCGGACAGAGGTACCCCAGGGAAAAGGGTCCTACAGTCAGCTCCAGAGAAGCATTTAGGTGCCAAATATGATTTGAAGCCCACAGAAGTCAGTAGTCAATGAAATGCCTGGCTCAAAGGCAGGTGTCTGCATGTCTTGGAAAGTTTAGCTTTCCAAGTTCATTCCAGTTTCTTTCCCCTGGATGTTTTGAATCATCTGAGACAATCTTGGGTGTTTAAGAGATCCACATCACAGTGTCAGAAATGGTCCAGGATTTATGAGGACCTGCAGTTTTCTGAAACGGCAGCGAGAGGGCAGGGGCATGTCCTGGGGCATTTCAGGTGAACTCAGATCTCTACGGTAAGCAAATGAGTTTAGTTAAGAAAGAGTGCCCTTGCTTTGCTCTCTTCTTTACCATTAATAAAGTAAAATGAGTGTGTTTTGTTGCTTCTACAAGGACTGTATTTCAAACATCACTCTTCTTTTTTTCTTTTTCTTTTTCTTTTTCTTTTTCTTTTTCTTTTTCTTTTTCTTTTTCTCTTTCTTTTTCTTTTTCTTTTTCTTTTTCTTTTTCTTTTTCTTTTTCTTTTTCTTTTTCTTTTTCTTTTTTTCTTTTTCTTTTTCTTTTTCTTTTTCTTTTTCTTTTTCTTTTTCTTTTTCTTTTTCTTTTTCTTTTTCTTTTTCTTTTTCCTTTTCTTTTTCTTTTTCTTTTTCTTTCTTTTCTTTTTTTCTTTTTCTTTTTCTTTTTCTTTTTCTTTTTCTTTTTCTTTTTCTTTTTCTTTTGTTTTTCTTTTTCTTTTTCTTTTTCTTTTGTTTTTCTTTTTCTTTTTCTTTTTCTTTTTCTTTTTCTTTTTCTTTTTCTTTTTTTCTTTTTCTTTTTCTTTTTCTTTTTCTTTTTCTTTTTCTTTTTCTTTTTCTTTTTCTTTTTCTTTTTCTTTTTCTTTTTCCTTTTCTTTTTCTTTTTCTTTTTCTTTCTTTTCTTTTTTTCTTTTTCTTTTTCTTTTTCTTTTTCTTTTTCTTTTTCTTTTTCTTTTTCTTTTGTTTTTCTTTTTCTTTTTCTTTTGTTTTTCTTTTTGTTTTTCTTTTTGTTTTTCTTTTTGTTTTTCTTTTTCTTCTTTTTCTTTTTCTTTTGTTTTTCTTTTTCTTTTTCTTTTTCTTTTGTTTTTCTTTTTGTTTTTCTTTTTGTTTTTCTTTTTGTTTTTCTTTTTGTTTTTCTTTTTCTTCTTCTTTTTCTTTTTCTTCTTCTTCTTCTTCTTTTTCTTTTTTCTTATTCTTTTTTCTTATTCTTTTTCTTTTTTTCTCTTTCTCTTTCTCTTTCTCTTTCTCTTTCTCTTTCTCTTTCTCTTTTTTCTCCTGGAGGTTTAAAAGGTAAAATGGAGCTTTCCTATTTAATTGCTTGGGTTCGATATTTGCTTGCAAACACAGGGTGTGATTCTTTTCTCTCTGGCCACAGGCTCACTCACACCAGAGTACAAGCTCTAACTTGGCTGCTCATATTGTTGTCTACATACATATATAAAATGAAAAAAAAGCTGGCCTCCTGTTTCTGGTCTTGTTTCCATTCATTACTTGGTCTCTTCTCCCTTAGTAGGAATCACTAAACAACAGTAACTCATTTGTTCTTAAACTTTAGGTGACCATAAGCAGAGTAATAAAAAGAAACTTTTATAAAATGACTGTATTCAGGAACCTGCAGGGGAGAAGGAATTAACACTCTTATGCCACTGACCCATTTATATTAATGGTTGTATGTAGGTAACATCAAAAAGTCAACAAAGGCTCAGGAAACAAAAAGGGGTAAAAAACCAATTTGTTCCTCATTAAGGTGCTAGAAAAGTCCAAGATAAACCTGTTTAAAATTGATCTGATAAGCTGGGGAGCTCTGATTCACTGATGTGTTTTTCTCTACTAATGGTCCTTTGCTAATATTTATCCATTGCTTTGAGTAACTATTAATCTCCTAAGTTGAGAAACTCTACAAATGCAATTTCTAGAGCATTTAACCTTTCATGTTTGCTGCCTGCAGAGTTTGGGTTGACTTGGATACCAAGCACTACATTTTACTTAGTATCTATGAGCTCTAAATTGCTAAAATAATGGCACAAAGACTATTTAAAATTAGCTTCTCTTCTTTTTTTTTGTCCTCCACAAAAATATGGTATTTTTCCAAAGTGTAATGAAGTTGAATTCACTTTTGCTTTCCCACTTGCTCGCTTCAGTCCGTTACTGAAGCTCCTTCAATTGCCATGTGCTTGCAAGTGTCATTTTTTTTCCTCCATAATTTGACATCAGAAATGGCCACAGAGGTAACAGCTCAGCAGCATGAATGTCTTTCTAATGATCTCTTGGAGAAAAAAGGAAAAAAAGTATCTCACTACAAGCCTAATAATTCTAATATCTGGCAATAAATCTTGATTTAAAAAAAATGAAAAATTTCCATAAACTTCCTCAGATATGCAGCCACTCATCTTTTCACATCAGAGCTTTTGATCCGTCTCTTTTTCTCTCTTTCTTTTTTTTCTCTTTTTCCTTCCCCCCCCCCCCCCCCCATCCTATTCTGGCCATGACAACTAAAGGCTTTTGAAAAAATGGCCAGGGCTCTGAACAAAGCCTGTTGTTGCAGGTAATTGTTGAAATATCAAGGGTATTCCGTCCTCCATTACTTAAGCTTTCATTTGTGGCTTTCATGGTTTTGAGGAATGTTTATGGCTGACAATCCTTTCTTTACGGCTCTATCCTTCAAGCTCTGGCTGATACCGCTGAGAATGACCGCATGAGTGACTGATAAAATGTCAAGATGCCATTATTTCCAGGAGAGTGTTTGGGAGCAATAAGATCCCTTTCAATTTATCTCATCCACCTGACTTTAAGGCTCCAGGTTTTACTTCTTGGACTGCTACAAGGGAAAACAAAACAAACCTTCCGCCCTGCAACAAACAAAAAACTTACAGCTTTTAAGCGCTCCAATCTAATATTATGCAGATGGGTTATAATGGCAGCAGTGCTGTGACGTTTGAGCCATATTTCACAGAGCACGTCGGTACAATATTTTGGACTTAATTAATAATCTCTGTGAAAGCCAGTTTATGGATCGTAATAACCATATTTTAAAACTTGTGAAATACCGCAACAAAAATGCAATTCGCAAGGCAGATGGTGAAGCGGGGTCTGTAGAGCAACAGAACGGAGAGATTTACAGTGAGTTTCAGAGAGTCTTCTGCTAGGATTTAGCCCTTGCCAAAACTGTACCGCTTCTCAAATGGTCTTTGAGGGTCGCCAGACTACTGATAAATCCGGGTGAAGAGAAGGCAGCAAAACAAACTGCCAAATGAAATAAATAAAAATATGAATTAATATTTTGCATAGATGGTTTTCCAGTGCAATTACTCTAAAGCCATTGCACTCATTTTAAATTAAATAGCAATCACTTGATGTAATTCAACTGTAAACTTTCTTAAGTTGCAGTTTTCTAGGATGTGGATTGGAGTTTACACAAGGACTAGGACAACTTGGGTTTTCTTCCTGTCTGGTACTTGTGGAAGAACTGGCACAATCATAATAGTGTTAATAATAGTAGTAAAAAAACCCACCTGTTTAATGTGATAATGCTATTTTAGCAACTTTTTGGGCTCCACTCCTGTGTGTCATGAGGCAGTTCTTGATCCTTCCCCTGGGAAGGCAATGACCAGCCCAGCTGAGCCACCTCCCGTGGCTGAGGATGGTGCTGGAGAGCTGATGGGTGCTGAGATTTGCCCTTTGTAGGACAGCAAGGTGGTTTCACATTGAACTAAAAACCTGCTGCTCTGACTCAGCTTTTCCAGAGACATTTCAGATACATCCTATCCAATGTGTAAGGTACTCATGTGCTACAGCGATTAATCTGAGCTACAGGAATGTAATTAACTGTCATTTAACTAACAACTGCAGTTAAACTAGCATTTAAATTTGCTGAGGCATAGATTTGATAAAAGGTCCTGAGGTGTGGCAGAACTGCTGAGGCTGACAAAAAGCTGGTCCCAGTCTGGTTTAAATTAACCAATCTGGTTTTAAAACCTCAATCTGGTTTAAAAAAACCTTATTCCAGCTAGACTCCCTGGGAGGCTGTGCTTCAGACCAGCTTCTAACACAGCCCATTTTATTAAGAAGTTTAAAAACTGGGCTGAAGTCTGAGCACTGGGCAGGAAATATTAAAGAAGGCATATTTTTCTGCAGCATCCGTGCAAAGATACTCTGGGCTGCTTTTTGTTTGAAAACAGAAGGAAAATCAGAAACAGAACTGAGAAGGACAGAAGTTCCCACAATCCTCTTTTGACAAAAATTATTTAGTTTTCATGAAGCTGTTAAGCTTTTTTATGAACGAGGTGTTTTATAACAGGAGGATTGCTGGCCACCAAGCCCAAGATTAACAAGTGTCAGTCTTTCTTAGGAGTATACTTTTAGCCATACAAATCAGCCGGGCTGATTCGGTATTGCCCTACACAGTGAAAAAGAGGTACAAACCACGTCTAATCAAATTATTTACACCCACTGTGAATTCCCTGCACCAGGTCAATGTCAGCAGCAATGGAACAGCAGGGCAATGGAACGTCAACACTAACTAACCTATCCCATCATTTTGCTTTTACCTTTATAAAGATAACGTGAGCAGAACCAAATTTAATATTTCAAGCGAGGGTACAGGATTGCCTTAAACATTAAAACAATTCAGTTTTTTTCTATCTACTTGTTTATGCATACTTATATGTCGTAAGTACAACCGTGCAGGTAGCCACATCTTTTTCCTGCGTGTTGTGGTGGGAACTGATCAGAGCTTCACTGCTGCAGGCAGCCCAGATAGGAACCAGGACCAGCCCAGCACAGATGTTCAGGGACAGGGACAGCAAGAACAGCTGAGTATCTGCTGACTTTGGTGACAGTGGAGGACATTTATGGCAGATGTGACAGAAGACTTTGACAATTAGTTCTGCCGAGAGGGACTAGTTTCTTAGAGTGACTTAGACTAGCTCCTTAACTGCTGACCCATACTACTCTTGCTGCTGCAGCAGCTAGACCTGGTTGTCAAAGATTCAGGAATAAGACAATGTGACTTTGATCATTTTGCTGGACCCCCAGTGATCTGCTGCCTTACTTAATTGCCACTCACCCAGGGCTGGCCTTGTTTTCAGGTAATTTGACAGATGAGACTGTGGAAGAATCATGAACTCAAACTCTTCTCTTCTGCCAGAGAGCATCATTCTCTTTGCCAGGTCTGAATTTTGTCTGCTATCATCACTGCTTAGTGTCTCTGAAGACCCTCTCAGTCTTCCTGAATCTTGACTTGCTACTGTGCTAAGTAAAACTTAAGTATGTGAGAAAGAGTTCAAGGCAAGTTCAAGCCTTCTAGATGTAATTCTCAAAATATTGTTTTTCCTGCACTCAGCTTAGGCACTCCAAAATAGTTTGGTTTTATTTTGCTCTGATTAGAACACTAAAACATCAGTTTTGGAGCTCAGAAGGACATATGAGGTGATCAAGTTCTCTTACTAGATACCATTTTTACCTTCCAATGACATTTTGGACAGCAAGTAGAAAACCTGTCAATATTCATGGAGAATCTGCTCCTAGATTTCTGGTCTGATTTTGCAAACTGAAGCAACTGGATACACATTCAACCAGAAGACTCCTCTGAGCCTAAAATGGAGTCCTAATGGTTATTACTCATAATTGTATCAAGTAGTCTCCTCCGATATCAGGGGCTCACTTGCTTTAACAGACAGGTCAGATGAAAGCTGGTAGGGGAAGTGAAATTGGTCACAAAGCAGATTAATGACAGAAAAAAGATTCCTGACTTCCACTCCTGTAAGTTGGTCACTGGAGCATTCCAAGACCAAAAACATGTGCTCATGATAGCTCCTACTTTAGTGACACAAAGATTTCACTTGAGCTTGATCTGCACTGGGGCTATTAATGAAAACAAAGGTATAGATTAATCAGTAAAACGGAGCTTCAAACTTTCTAAGGTTCACCTATTGCTGCTGCTGGGTTTGATTTTGCCATGTATGTCCATGCAAATCATCCTGGTTAGTTAGGGTGGCAGAATCAGGTCCAGGAACAGTTAGCTTTATGCCAGACAATAATAACTTACTTCCTGGGCATGTGTCATCTCTCTAACCAGATGCACTTTAAAATAGAGCAGTCCTTTATACTACAAAAAAGTTTTTTTTTTTTCCTTATGTGAATAAAAAAAAAAAAATAATTGAAAACCACTTACCTGGTCAACATTATTTCATAGGGTGCTGAAGTATAAATCAGACACAGTGCGACCTTCATAGAAATTTCAGATTTATTTACAGTGGTTTGCACTGATCGCTTTATCTACAAGGAGCTCAGTTTCCCCTTGGTGACTCATAAGTAATGTGGTCCACGCAAACCCGTGTAAATAGATCCAATATTTCAAGGAAGGTCATGCTATATACTCTCTTTGTTTCTCAAGAATAGATGATGGCTTACTGCAGGGCTGATACGACATTTATCTTCATGAGTGAGGAGGTTGATTGTGTGGCCCAAAGGGCAGTAGTCATGGCTGGTGGGCACCCAACGGGAATGAAACACACCCCATAAAACTCTCTCTATTTTTGTGTCTACGTGATGAAAGCTCCTTACTCTCCAGATAGTCTGCAGAATATACTTAATGGTAAAGAACAGTTTTCTTTCAACATGAGCAAGAGAAAGGAGATAAATCCTTATACTTCCAGGCTTGAGAAGACCTCAACCTGCTGTGGGAAAGGAAGAAAGTTCCCTTGTGAGACAAATTTCTTGATCCTTCTTCTGATGCCTCTTTGGTTCCTGCCGGACGGCATACTGAATCAGATCAACCATTGGCTTCATTCAGTCCAGCACTGCTCGTATCCCCTCTCTTCTGCAGACAAATTCAGATCTACAGGTAGGGTATACCACCTGGAAAAGTCCAAATCCACAGAAATTGGTACAGTGCTATGTTCTTGGGCTTTTATTTTCAGTTTCATATGCATTTTTGTGATTTTTTTTTTTAAAGTCTTACCTTCTCAAATTGTATGACATCATGAGACATGTAGCTTACCATAACACAACACCAATGTGCTGAAGAGTTTCCAGCTCAGTGTCACAACACCCACTGGTTAAGAACATGGCCCAGACCGTGTTCGCAGAAGGAGCATCTTCTAATACAGTGAAGAGTGGAAGCATCCACTGTCTTCCTCTGCTGTGTTTTTGAATGGACATAACAGTGTCAGACTCCTTGGTGCTGGAGATCTCTAGATATGTACAGCACATGTCTTCTGCACATTGAAAGAGCACGTAATACTGGCAGCATTGGATGGTTTGTAATTGCCCTGCCAGAGCAATTTTTCTCTCACAGGGAGAGAATAGACTGAGCCCTCATACAAAAGATGAATCCAAATTATCCATCAGTTAAAAGATATACCTACACAGTGTAATGATTTTCTTCAAGATATCTAGATGGTATCATGTTGCATCATCTGGATGATATCATATTTATCCAAGAATTTCAATCCGTAATCCAAGTGTTCTGTCTTGTGTTATCTCTTAATTCTTTTTTCTATATAAAATAATGGGATTATTTTTTCTTGAAGTAGCAGTCTAGGACTCTGGAAATTAGGATTAAAGTCTTTTTTCTGCAACAGATTTTCCAGGTGAATTCTTCAGATTAGCTGGAGAGCATTTCCAGGTGGTTGGTACCCACAGTTGATTTCTCTGTGCCTCAGTTTCTCATTTAAAAAAAAAAGGGGATAATGAAAGCTATTTCCTTTTCCTTATTTCCATTCCTGCTTAAATCTCAGTGTTACCTGTTACACCTCATCTGTGCTGATCCTAGTATAAGGGAAGCTAGTAATAAAAATACCTTCGTCCTAAAAGAGACATTTTGGAAACAAGCAATGGTATACAATAACAAGAACATAAATCTCCATCATGTTAACAATTTAATTGCTATAAATAAAAGTTTATCGCCATGTTCTCAGACCTTTCCTAGAACACTTTTAGGACTGCATCTGTGAAAGAAATAAGATGCATAATACTATTGGCCCACTATTTTAATCAATCCTTGCTCTGTGTGTTTTCCAATCGCTGACTGCAGCACAGACTCCTAGCCTATGAATTTGGGTCACTTGGTCCATGTTTATTTTTAAGAGAGATGGGGGAAAAAAACCCCAAAAGGTCCCACAAGGCAATAATTCCATTGTTCAGGAACCTCAGCCAGGTCTGACAGCTGGCGAGGAGAAAGGTCAGCTCCTGCTGACTTTTTCAGTAGGTGGGAGAGAGGCATGGAGAGCATGAAGATCAGGAGGTGAAGGAGGTGCCCCCAGAGACCAAATAGATGACTTTAGGGTGAGGGAACATAGAAAGATTATTAAAAAAAAAAAAAAAAATCCACAAAAAACCCCAAGACTGCTGTTCAGGAGGAACCTGAGTGACCTCGGAAATGTCAACAAGTAGGAGAGAAGTTTCTAAAGTAGGCAGGTAGTTGTTAGAGGATTTCTCAAGACGCAGAGTATAGTATGCAGCACTATGATAGGTCTCGTATATCGTGAGGCTGTTGGGACTGATCTTGCACGCAAGGCATCTGCTGGAACTCTGCTTTAATTTCAGCAGGGAAGTTGTGTCTTATTTGGATTCCCTTGCAAAGTAAATGGAGCTGTGCGAGTTCTGCAAAATGCTTTCTGTGAGCAGCCCTTCAAAAGTTGAATGAATACTCTGCAGCACCACTCGGCACCCGGTGGAGCTTGTTGTCTGCAAAAAACGTGAAAAATTGAGTTTCACAGGCAAAAACATTTGCAGTTTTTTTCAAAGTGGGCGTGTGACTTTTCTAGTTGATGGATTTGTAGACAAAGCATCATCTATGAGCATGTTTTTGCACATGGCCTGTTATGGAGTTTCTGAAGTGTCTGGTCCTGGCTACTCTTAAAGAAGGGATGCTGGAGGAGATAGATGGCTGTCAGGTATAGCAATCTATGAGTTAAGCAGGTGAAATTTTATGTATAGGAGTAACTACATAAATACTGATGCTTTACAAGCCAGTATCCATTGGCAAGACTAGTGATCACCATGACAACGTTTTAAAATAAACATGGGTTGTTCTGAATCTGGAACGATGGGTCATATACTAGATCATTACGCGTATGGAAGGTCTTGGGGACAGACACCCTGACCACAGCTCAAAGGCCAGTGCTGGCTGGCATCCTCCTCCTCCCGCCCCTTGTGCAAGGCCCCAGCACAAACTGCAGGCTGCAGCAGTTTCACAGCATCTTTGCTGCCCTGTGAGCCCGTGCTGGACCCGCCAGACCATGCTGGGCTGTGGGGTCACAGCGGTGGACAGAGGCTGTGACAGCGTACTTCACTTGATGAGGTGTCAGGAGATGACTGCCAGGGATGCTCTGAACCCTGGGCAGTCCCACTAAGTGCCATCCTGCTTGTCCACTTCCCAGCACTGCAAACTCTCCTTTCACCTGATTATTGCTATGAGATGTCATTGCCCTTGATGGAAAAAGAACAAAATTGAAATGGCAAGAGCATGGCTCGTTAGCACAAGCGCTGCCCTGCTATGGCTGCCTCCGATCCTGCGCCTGCTGGGTCGGTGTCAGCTCCCTGTGGTTGCTTTGTGCACAGGAGATGCACCCTAGGAGATTCAGGAGCACGGTCAGGAGGCAGAGTGGGTGCATCGGTGCTCCAGCTGTCTCCTACTGAAGGACCCACCAAGTAGAGCCTTGCAAAGCCTTACACAATCCTTATGTAGTACCGTATAGCAATAGTCTTTTAGTTATCAGACAGTTTTGTCTGCTGTGGAGACTGGAGTTGATGTCAGAGGAATACAGAGTAAGCAAAAGACAGGTCTGGCCCAGTCCATCTTGGGGGCTGCGACCAATGCAAACCTGTCCAACAGTCCAGAGCAGACGAAAGAAGGAAAAAAATAATAAAAAAAAAAACCCAAAACTCTGCAGAAGAAAAGAAAAAAGGATGCACAAGCAGAGGATAAGGAGTACTGAGCAGTACAACCCGTACGGGCATCGTGGATGTGCTGAGCAGCAGATAGCGGCGTGCAGGAAAGGAACGTCGTGCAGCACAAAGATGCTTTCCTGCCTGCGGAGCGTTCAGCAGCAGGCGGGTTAATTTAGCAATGTCGCACTCGGAGCATATCCAAATGGTCGCTCTTGAGTTACTCTGTGTCTCAGGTGTACTCTTCAAGTATTTTAAAAGGGGTAATGATTTTTTTTCCTGGTAGCGAGTACATCCAGGCAGATATAATTTTAATATAACAGGGAAGTTTACTAGAATAGAATTTAAGAATATTAAAAAGGGATTTGGTTCCGAGAGAAATATTAGCAGTAAAGGCAAGGATAAGGATTTTGGAGAAATTTAATTAAAATTTAATCTTCTTTCTAATTAAATTTCCTTTTAATTAAACTTAAAATTAAATTCGCTTTGTTTAATTGGAGGAATTTAAAAAGTATTACCTTAGAGTGTCAATCATTTTTTTTTCATGCTATAAAAAATAGTTTACCCTGGTTTGTCTAGTTTAAAAGATGAGATTTCATACTGAGTGCAAAAAAAAAAAAAAAATTGTAATAAAACCATAAGATTTAAATGTAAATCAATTTACTCCTCAGTTATCTTCCGCCTCCATCCCCTCTCCCCCTCTCCCACCTCTCTCACCTGCCATACTGTAAATGAGGACAAAACGTTTCCCCTCCCTTGGGAGCCTGTCCGGGTAGGCAGGGAATGCCCTGACCCTTTTGACATCTGGGCCACACACTTATTACGGGATGGAGCTCTGGGCCGTGACAGCACTTTGCTCTGCTTGATGCCATTAACCATCTTCCTGCTTTGCCAAGCATAATTTCTCCCTCTTTTGTTTGTTTGTTTTTTTTTTTTTTTGATGGGAGGGAGGCTTGGGCACGGGAAAAGGAACAAAGGAACAGAAGGCTCTTCCGAGCTAGCGATGCCTCGGGGTGGCTTTGCGCTAGCATCACTCGGGGACAGAGAAGTCCCCTAATGCCCTGCACTTTCCAGTTGTTTCCCAAACTCCCCTGCCTGCCTCCCTTCTCTCTCCGGTCTCCAAAATGCTGGAGTGTGCCTCATCTTGCCTTAAATTCTGCTCCTCCTGCTTTCCACTTTGATCGCCTCTCTGCTGGCTTTCAACTCCTCCCCTCTGCTGAAAGCCGCCTGGCCAAGGCCATTAGTGACCTCCTGTCCTGAGCTAAACCAAAAAGTGATTTTTCTAGTCTCAATTTTCTTGATCTATCTTGCTCTCTTCATCTACTTTCTCCTCCTCTGCTTCCACTTTACTGATGTGGATGACTCTCATTGTAGATCAATGGATACCTTTTCATGGCTCCTCACACCTAATTCCCCTGCTTATAGATTGGCATCTTGCAGGTTTTTGCAGGATGCCCTCTTTTCATACCCTCATCCCTCCTCTTGGCCTCATTCAAGTTCACGGTTACAGCCATGGGACAACTCCCACCGTCTCTGCCTTTTGCTGTTCCCCAGAGGTAGCCCCTCTTCCTCTCAGACCTCTCTCCATCTGCATTTCTTCTCCTCCCGTTTTTTTCCTCATTTGTTCTTAAACCCTTTTTTTTTAAATTTTCCTTGCTCTCTTCTGTATCCTTGTGTTACAGGGTGTATGCCATCACTGCAGTCAAAGGCAACAATACGCAGCAAAGGTTCAGGTCATGAATCCAGCCCCCCTGGGGTAATCAAACAGAGCTCGCACCCTGCTCTGTGCAGCGACCTCGCAAACCGTGCAAAGGTGCAACCTTCCCATTGCTCTACAATCAAGCCCTTGGGCCTCAGTAATACCTTTTTGCCTACCTCCTTAGCTTGAGAAACTCTTGAAATAATCTCTACCCTCAGAAGAAGAATGATACTTTGCTTTTCATACCATCAAACCCAGCTTTTCCTTGGCATCAATGTTGTCCTGGGTATAAACTGAAGCAGGTTTAAAGAAGCTGAAACCGAGCGCTTGGTAAAGATATGGTAGACAAGGAATAAAAGAACCAGAAACCCAAATGTTGCCGGTAAACTAATGGACACTCATTTTTGTGCTTTGCTGTTTGTGCTTTGAGTGGCTGATACCATGGACATATGAATCAAAGTAAGGTGAGCGGGATGTCACAGTAATCAAGATGGGACATCATGGAACTGGAGAGTGTCTGAGCCTGAATTTGCCAAATCAATTGATAAAAAACAGTTTTCTCCGTAATAATATAATCAGTCTCCTCTCTAAATATTTCAGGTGCTGAAATTGCCTTCTGTACTTGAATTTATAATAATAAGAAATAATAAAAAGCTCAAGCAAAAGGATTAAGCAAGAATGAGCTGCATGTACGTGCTCTATGCAAATTGGCGACACCTCTGTATTCATAATTCATTGCAAGTGGTTGAAGGTAAATAGATTTTTATTTTTATTCCCTGTGAATTTCTCACATAAGCAAGAACTATCTCTTTAGAACATTTCCCCCCTCTTGTTTTATTTAAGTTAAGAAAGAAAGTAAACAAACAGATGACTGTAGCAGCTCCTGATCTCGCACTGTATGAGATGCTGATACTGAGGTTGTAAGACCCTGTTCAGATGAATCCTTTCTGCTTGGCTCTGTCTCAAAGCAGAGCTGGGGCTGGGGACCTGAAAACAGGGCATCTATGAGAGGGGCATCCCCCCAAATTGCATTGGTTTGAAAGATCGTGAAGGGGAAGTTATGAGAGAATGGTGTTTAAGATCTCCCTCACCCTCCCTGTGTTTTCAATATTAAGACCTAACATGATTTCTTTAAATAATTAAGCAAAACCATAAAAGCAGAGCAGACCACGAAGACATGCAGAGACATGGTTAGGGGACCACAGTACATCCTTAGTGGGAGCATTATGTGTAACAGGATTTGGGAGCAAGAAAGAGAAAAAAGAATTCAGATAAACACTTTTATCTTGATGACCCTTAAATGAAAGGACAAGGAAACCGTATGATCAGCTAGCAAAACATTGGGAAGGTACGAGCCCTTTGTCAGCACGGAGGGCCTGATTCTCCCTTCCTTTGTCATTTGCATCTGTGCAAGGAGAATGACAAATTGCAGCAAAGATGCTACCAAATCAGATCAGTTTAAACCAGTTGCTGGCTTTGCACGTGCTTTAATGACAGTACAAGGTGAACAGAGTTGACTCAATGCCAAAAAGTGATCAGTTGATCTGAAACCTGAGCTGTGGTTGTATTAAGTATTAAAATATAATTTTTCATATTGCCAGAATGGAAACAAAACCCCAGTACTGCAATATAATGATAAAGGGAATATTGAAATATCATTAGATACTTTAATAAATAGTTCCTCAAAAGTACATATTTAATTTTCAGACTTCTGTTTCGTTTTTGGTATCTCAGGATAGTGAGATATTTCTACCATGAGTTGCTTTCTTTTTTACACAAGTTCAGTTTTATCTCAATTATCCACCAAGTAAAAACAAAAAAACAAAAAGCCCCCTAAAGTCCTTTATAGTATTTCCACAAGACTAATATAAAGCAGATGTATCCTGCTGAGTTCACAGTATATTTTAAACAAAATGACCCCAATGTTGTTCTGGATCTTACAATTGCTGATATATATGAATACCTTTCCATGGGGGACCGTTCTCAGGAGTATCCAATGGGTCAGGCTTTCCCTGTTTGAAATGGTAATCATATGCATGGGGTTGTTTTTCAGTTTCATTGAGTTCCTTTTTAAGTGTTTATTTTTGCAGCACGTTGTCCTATATTTGGGGTTTTTTTCCTGTACATTTCTCAAGGCAACTAAAAATAATACACAGCAATATTTAACTCTTGTATAGCATTGACTGTGACAGTCCTCAGAAATATAGGTGCATATTGGCTGCTGCCGCGTGGTAAGTCTCCAGACGTAAATCACCAGGTGTATATAATGCATGAAGGAACACCTGCCCAATTTTCGAAAGTAAGGTAGGATCTGATTCTAAAAAGTATATGAAGTGCAAATTGTGGAAAATTTAAGCACCATGAGGGCAAAATCCAGAACTCCTCCCTTCCTCCACTGCCAGCTTCCTTTGGAGGTCCCTAAGGATGGGATTCAACCTGAGTGAGAATTTAGGTGTCTGTGTCTGCATCTGAATTTAGATGTCTACCGTGTGTCTGTGAGCGGTATGCAGCTGTATAAATCTAGCTGAGTTGTACCCAAAATGTCTAAATGAGAGCACTCCTCACACTCCCCGGCTAGGCAAGGTGGACATCCCAGCTTCCACCTAACCTCTGCTATGATCTAGAGGCAGTTGAACTCTGCTTAAGCCTATCTGTATTTGACACTCAAACAGGAGGGAGAAAAGATTGTCCTTTTCACCCAGATTTCTATTTTTTACCCATCCACCTATCCCATTCTTGGGTGTCCCAACAAACTGGACTTCAGGACCTACATAATCCCATCATTCAAACAGGAGAGCTACAGAATTGCACTCAACTTCTGCAGTAAGTGGTGTCCAGCTTTGGTGTCTAACTGGAGATGGCTTTGTCCACAGAATGGCTCACTCTGGGAGCTGGACATCCCGGTTGCCCTGGTCAATAATCCTTGTAGAGAAAGCTGTAAGTGACCTGTCTCCAAATTTATCCATAAAGGTATGAGAGAGAAATTCAGGCCCAGGAACATGAAGCCTATTTGTTGCAGCAAATACATAGTTGCCTATATTGGACCCACCATGGGTGTTTAGGGAATTTAATCCTCTAAGATTTATAAAAAGGCAGTATTGACTTTGTGCCCCATCCAGGGAGGAGGCAATTAATGTGGACTGGCTTGTGTCCATAGCTTTCAAACTGCCACCCACACTCAGCACAATTCGGACACAGTGAATATATTAAGTTTACAATACAGATGCTTAGACTAATTATCTTTTCTAATTTATCTCTTTTTCTTATTGAAAGAAAGTGTTTGTGTCCCAAATAATAATCCGGCTATTAGTCCCTTGGTATGAACCAGGTTGGCAACGGAAAAAAACCTCTCTGAGTTTCCTCAATATTTCATTTCCTTCAGAGAATGGGTTTAAGTCACCAAGTTAATGTGAGCATTCTGAAGAATATTACTTTTTCTCTTGCTGATCTGTATCCATACCCATATCAGCTGGGATAGGAGGAAGGATAGAAATTTAATTTTACATATCCCAGTTTTGTGCCTTGACTGAAAACCAAAATACCCCCTCCGCCTTGGCAGCGTACACGGAGGTGGGGTTTTGACAGCGGCCTTTAATAGACTTTCAGAAAGCACGGCTGGAAAAGACCTATGAGGTCATCTAGTCCAGTTCATAGCCAGAGCGATAATTCAGGCTGTTCTCACCAACAGAGGTGATGGTACTCAGTGGCAACTCAGACATAAATTCCGAGTCAAAGATCCCTAAATTTTGCTGCATGAGATTCAAGAAGATAGAAAGTCCGGAGCAGCTTCAGTTATTTTTGATAGAGGTTTTTATTAAATTATTTATACCAGCATGAATAAGGCAGTAGAAAAGCAGCTGAGTATTTAACTATATTTATTTGTTCGTTTAAGTATAAGAAGGTTTGTTTGTTTATTTGTTTGTTTTGTTTTATTTAATAGTTACTGGTCATGTGTTTGGATTATGAGGGGCAAAGATGGAGAATTTGGCTTTTTCTAAGGGATCACGGCACTTTGAGTGGTGTGGCTGGGAGCTGAGGATTCGGGTTCAGAGATCATATCAATATTGGTCAAATATCACTGCATCGTTAAACAGAAAAAGTTTAATATAGGTTATATTTCTCATGCTATTAGGTTTTGGAGCTGTCTGTCATCATGGACGTGTCTAGTTCCCACTTACTGAAGCTGCTGTATGAGATGGCTGAAGGCTCAGGCAGGTGTTACTACATCTGATCCCACTCATCTTTCATAAAGGGTTTTTGTGTGGCTTTTTTTTCCCTATGGTTATGAGCTTTGAAACATTTTCTTTGTAAAACCAAACTGTGGACGGCAGAGGACAACTTTGCGGCAACTGGCAGGCTCTCAGCACCCTCTGGATAGCTATTCAAAGGCCTTATGGATCCCCATGCACGCTGGTCTATGCGTCAAACCTTTGTCTCCTCAGAGCTTAGCTGTCCCAGCAGGAGAGAGAGAGATATATATATAATTTTTTTTTTCCCCATATGTGTGCAAGAGATGAATCACCCAATCCACAGCAGAGTGAACCCAAACCTTTCCCAAGTGAAATAACGGAGGGGAGGGGAAGGAGAGGGAAAAGCTCCCTCTTGCCCACCCCTTGGGAGGAGGACGGAGGGCGGTGCGGCCGTGCTTGGCAGGCGCCCCGGGACGGCGGCAGCGTACCCACGCCAGGCTGTTCGGGGCTGAGTGGGTGTGCTGCGCTCTTGCTTTGCCTGGAAATTTCACTTTTGTTGAAATGAGCATGCATATTTAAAAAAAGGTGTGTGCGGGGGCTGATGAATCACATCTTCTGTCAAAGACTCCAGACAGCGAACTGGAGCGTTGCTGAGTGTCTGGAGCTCTTTACTCATCTTTAATCTTTTGCAGGTTTTAATCTCTCACAGAATTTTCCTTAATGTCATACAAATGTTCCTTTTTATCAACTGGTTTCCCAGCTTTTTCCCTTTCACCTACCCAGCCCTGCTCCTCTCCCCACCTCTCCAGAGGCACTTCCTGATGTTCATCACCTCCTCCTTATTTGCCATCCCAGCTACTCACTTAGTTATTCTTCCACAGAAATGCTACAATTACGGCCTTATTCAAAGCTTTGCTTGGTGAGACAATATTACTGATTTACAAGTGCGTGTCCCTGGAGCTTGTAGAGGTGACTGGTGTCTGCTCGCCTCCTGCTGCACCTGCCACCTTGGGAAGGATGCGGGGAAGGAGAAAGAAGGCATGAGCCCACCAGAGACCAGTTAAAGCCTAACCTCCTCCCCAGCCGCAGCTCCTGCCCGTCTCTGACTCACAGACAGAGATGGCCCCAAACTGGGGAGGTTTTAATTGGTTTTCTAGAGGCAGGATTTGCACTGACACCAACATGCGGTGCTGGGGAAGGAGGGTAAAGTGGGTGCTGTTTTCCTTGAGGGCTTTGTTCCAGACTTGGGTTCATCTTCATGGTCTCTGTCAACCAAGGACGCAACCAAAGCTCGCCAGGGAAAGGAAGTTCTCTGAAGGGCCAAAACCAAAATAATGGACCTGTGGCTATGGTGACAAACTAAATTAAAAGCAATATAAAACCCCTCCCAGCCCAGACTGAGTGAGGGATACGTGTCAGCATCTGCCCCTGAAGGTGCAGCGGGACAGCAGAGCTGACCCTGCTCTGAACAAGGTCTCATGTTGAAGCCCTGTAACGAGGCCAGGGCTCAGATCGGCACCGGGCAGGTCTCTCCTGGGCCACGGGCACCGTGACGAGGCCATGTGTCCCACGACACCGGTGGGGCTGGGACATTCATCATTAAGAGATACGAGCACTTCAGTCAGCCACGTGGGCAGATTAATTGGCCGTATTTATATTACTAAATTAAATAGTGTTGGGCATTGCAGCTTTACTGTCTACACTGATAAATTGATGGTGCGTTTTTGTCTCGAGCAAACAGGCACTCCCACAAACGGTGTCCGTACATTTTTTGGGCGTTAGCATGGGGCAGGGGTCACTCCCAAGAGGCAGCTTGGATGCGGCCGCCCGGCTGCGGGGTCTGGAGGGTTCAGTACTGACGTGAGCTGTTGCATGCCTCGGTGTCACGCTGCGGACCAAAGCACATTTCATTTAATAGCATGGACAAAGTCACAAAATCCAGCTTTTCAGCAGCCTAATCAGTTTGGACAGAGAACCGCTCTCGCATGGCTGTATTGACTCTGGTTCGGAAGATGGCTCAATTGGTCCTGTCTCAGATCTCTGCTCAGATGCCGGTGCCATGCAGACATGGCTTTATAGCTCCTGCTTTTCATTTCCAGAACTGAACTCAGAAGTCAATGATAATTTTCTTCAAAGGGTTGGCATGTGCCCTTCGCCTTTTGCCTTTGACTTGTTTATTAAATTCTTGAAAGTTTTTTTTACAAATTGTGGACACCACTTAAAGGCAAGACAGGAATTTAGCTTGCAGTCCCAGGAACATCAAATACCAGCTCTTCTGGAGGGGAGAAAGATGTTTTTCATATCAACCTGTAAGGGAGAATCTGTCTTCAAGTACATACAGACTAAGTGCTGTTTTAATGGCTTTGACTTTTGGAGCAAAGGCTCAGTGAGTTGTAATTAGAGCTGGTCATTTGTTTTTAATGAAATCGTTTTCCAAGGGGAAAAAAAAAATGCAACTTTGCCCAAATCAAAACATGTTGTGAAAATGTGCTGATTTCAGTGACATTTTTATGGGAGTAAGTCCAAATGAATCATTTCAATCTTCTCTTTGCATTTTGATAATGTCAGAATGTTTCATTTTGAGAATATTGAAACATTTCATTTTAGCAATGCAGTAGGAGAGAGCTGTGGAGCGCCAAGTAATCTTGTCTTCAGGATTTGTAAAGCAGAGAGTTTAAAGTAACAAAAGATGGTAGGGCCCGAACCTGTTTCTCTGAAGCCAATTTAGACATGATTGTCCCTGTATTAGGCAGATGGGGTCCTTTGATATGTCTTGAGAAAGCTACAAGGGATGAATGCAGAAGAATTATTGGAATTTACAAAAAGAAATTCATTTTTATTTGAAGAAAAGTAATGAAAAGCCAAGTGCAACAGAGAACAAGCAACTAACAGAATTTTGACTTTGCAAGGGTTTCTCTCTATGTACACAGGCCTTTTTTTTTTTTTTGCTTAATGAACCTCACTTGGAAAGGAAATAAAACCAAACAGACCCATTCATTTCAGAAGACAGGGAGCTACTCAGAAGAAGCCATTGACCTTCAACCTCATGTTTTACTTTAGTCTGAGTTCACTTTCCTGCACAAACAAGATTTTCTGGCCTCTTTGGCCATCCTCTCTGCCAAGCTGTTTCAGGCAACTTGACACTGTGTGAACACCTACAGATGTTCTTATCTAAGCTACCATCATGTTTCTCCCTAAATCAGTGAGGTTTCAATGTATTATGTGTAACCAAGATAGTTTATAGATGACCAAGAGTCTTATAAAAGAGTAGGTAAAAGAAAAACCTAAACTATTAGAAATTAATGGAGGTAAGTGATCTAAGTGCAGTCCTAGAAAAATAAAGAAAGTATTTAAACTCTTTAATTTAAAAGAGGTTATTCAAGGACTGTTTTGAATGGAGTAATCAATGAACATTAAGAGTCTTAAATTCCAATTAAATTCCATTATTTGTCAGCATCCACCCAAACAAGCTTGTTTTCTTTTTAGCTGCCATACTCGAAATCATTTGGAATCTAATTGGAAACACTGAAAATAAATTAAATTACAATATTCCATTTATTGCATCACACAGAAAAGTGGAGGGGGGGGGTGGAGGGGAGAAGGTTCAAACAAATAAACTTTGCCAGCAGTGTTTGGTAAGTTTCCTAATATCCATGAAGTTGGTGGCTTGGGATATGACTATAGTTGCACATGTCATGTATACATATGTATCTCCAAAGTACCTCTAAAGATGCTTACTCACACCTGGAGAGTGTAAAGTTTGACCTGGGCTTATTTCAGCGTCTCACATGGCTTTAGTGATCCATGTTTAAATTAGTGCTGCCGCAGCTGTATCCCTGGAAGCATCCAAGCTAGTGAGTTTAACCCTAGTTTAGGCACGATGACATGAATCACACAGAGCAGCGACTGCAGGGCAAAACTGGCCTTGATCTTGTCCTAGAAGCAACATCACACAAGAGAGTAGCTCTTTCTTGGTGCATTGTCAAGCAGTCTTCATCTCCTTGCTCTTTTTTTAAAATGTTGGAAAAATGGGAGAAAAGGTGTGAGATGAGGAAATATTGAGCTGAAAGACATCATTGCATTGGAAAGATGGGAGTAGAGTTTGTTGTTGGCTGGAATCCGAAAGGTCTATAGTCTCCCCTTGTACAGTTTCACTGGTGGAGTGACATACCTCTTTTTGGATAAGGGGGGATTTAAATATGAGCTTCTGTCATAGTTGATTGGTTTGGCGTCTTGATGGCATAGTCCTTTCCAAGTTGTCAGTTTATGAATATATAATCCTTTAAGGCACATGTAATAGGGAATTAATTGCTTTTGCTCTTTGGGAGGACACATTCAGCATATCTTTAGAGTTTTAACACTTTCTTCTATTCTTTCCATTTTCTTTTCTGTCTATTTAATTTCATCAGTTTTTAATATGAGTGTAAATTCTATTTGAAATAGGTCAAAATACTCTCATATCTTTTTTTTTTTCAAATAGTCTTTCTAAATATGGATAATTGTTAGAAAATTTCAGACCTTAATAATCACTAATGTTATTGTCCATCTTTAGCAATTTACAGAACAGAGATTCTTTATTGTCCTAAGTTTATTAAGGAAGCTATTACATACCAAATGCATAATGAATTCTGCTATGAATAATAATATGCTAATGTTCAAATAACTTCTTATATTAGTAACTAATGATCATCTCTGATAGCACTGCTATATTTGTGTGTAAACCACCTTCCTATTTATATAACAATTATATCATGTGTCTGTTATTTAAAACTTACATTTAAATACAACACATTTCCAAATAAGCAAATATATTTATGTAGCCAGGTGCAAGCAGACACAAGCTCATTTCACGCATCCACTAAGCTGGGCAGATAATGGTTGACGTGGCACTGGGCTCTATCACCTGGTATGAGCTCATGGCTTGGGAAAGACTGCGTGCTAGCATGGTTATACAGCTTGTGTCTCTGAGTTGGCTTGCTTCTGGCCACTTGAAGAGTGTCAGTGGATTTCCTTTTCATTTCTGTCTGTCTACAAGAAGGAAAAAAGCTGCGATGTGAATGTGATGTGATACGTGGTGATGGAGTGCCTTGATGCTCCCTCTGCCATCAGAGTTGTCTTACAGTGAAGAGAGCTGGAGTCACGTTTCGTGGGAGCCATTTATACCAGGGCATCACTTTTGCTGCCGGTCCCCATCTGTGGAGATGCAGTTGGTTAATGACTAATGAGCATATGATGATGAGGAGCCAGAGAGACACCTTACTACTACCTTACAAGGCTCAGAGGGTAATGGAGAAGACCAATTATCCGTGTTTTCCTTACTGTTATAGGAAAGCATTTGAATGTCTTGAATATCTTTTAATAGCATTGATAGAGCTTTTCAAGAAATTTTATAATTGTTTTCCTTGTGAATTTCATGAGGAGAGATACAGGAGAGAAAAGAAAGCTCAGTCAGTTCCTGTGGCCTTGGAAACCAGATTCTATACATTTTCTGTCTATGAGATCCTAGGAAAAATCATTTAATAACATTCCTTAACAAAAATGAGATTTGTTCTTTTCATCTTTCTGTGAGGAAACAGAAATTGCCTGTGAATTTCTGTAATTACCCCAACCACTCATTCGATAAAACATTTAATAAAAAAATAGCAATTCCTCTAAACCTAGAATTACATATTTATTATTCCTTAAGCATCACATATATAAACATATTTATAAACATTTCTTCAAATTTACGAAAGGGCCACGTAACTTTGTCCCAGCCTACAAATAAATCATTGTAATTGTGTTAAGATGCATTGTCGCATCAAGACGGAGGGTTAGGGCTCCTAACAAAGCCATTGCTTTTTGACTTTACCATTTTGAATCATTCAGTTTTGACTTTCAGGTTATACTAAAACACATCTTTGGTATGCTAGACAGAATGAGCTGCTTAAATCTCTCACTGCAAGGCATTTCTCTAAACTCTGTAATAATTTTTTCTGGCTCTTCACTGCATCCTTGACAATTTTTCAGTATCTTTTCAAATGTGTTCTGATATCAATCTCACCAATGCTGTAAAAAGAGGTAAAAATCACCTCTCTGTCGTGCTGATTTTGCATGCTGCAGAATTCTCTGCGCCCACCTGTTGTTTCCTATTTTCGTTACCTGTATTAGAGAGTGGCTTCATGGATACCCCAATACACCTGAGGGCAGTGATTTGCCACCCAGAGGTGAGAAAGAGTGCAAAGCAGGAATTCACACCCAGATTTTTCCACCAGACCCAGAATCTTGAGAAACTATAGCGCAAGGTAACTAATTTCAAAGTATAGTGCTTTGGACCCAACTCCAGCACGACTGGAAATGCTCCAGGATCTTCCTCCACCCTCCAGTGCCACTCCAGAGAGGTACTGCTATTCTACAGGTCTTGTGTGGATGGTTCCATATGGATGTCTCAGATACCTTAGTGCATCTCAAATGTCATTAGCCTCCTTTATTTAGGTAACCGCACTCAGACCGTTGGTTCCCTTCGCAATCAGGGAAGAGACATAAGCAACTCCAAGGCTGGTTTAGCCTCCCCTGCTGTTATTTACTTTGCACCTGCCATCTGGTAGCCTCACTTGCTACTTCTCAATTCTAGCATTAGAAAGAAAAATGAAGTCTGTCTTTGCTTACCTTTGCCATGTCATCATCCCTGATTTTAAGACCAGTAGCATATCTTCCCATTTTTTTTTCCCTCAGGCTGAGTCCCAGTCGTCTTTGCTGTTCTTTAGATAAGAGTTGTTTCATAACTTTGATCATCCTTGTCATCCTTGAGCATTCCTTGTCATCAAACTAATAATCCCCCTGAAATCTAAACATGATAATGAATTTCAGATGTCTCTCAGATAAAAAAAAAAAAAAGAAAAAAATATCAATAGTACTATCACTTTTTGAAGGGAAGACTTCAGACTCCCCTGAAACCCACAGGAGTCCTTCCCTTGACTTCAGTCTATGAGCTCAGTACATAGAGGCATACAGTCTGGTCCCAGAGTGAAAAACTGCACTTCAAAAGTGTAAAGAAAGCAAAAATCTAAGAATTTCCTATTATGGGTTTAATCCAGATCCTTAGACATTAATGATAGCGTTTCTTTTTACATCAGGGTTTGTTGGATGAGGCCCAGACTGTCTGTAAAAATGCTGAGCATATCTTTTATTAAACGTTTTGTTATTTAATGTGCCATTTTCTGATGTATATTTGATAAACAAATTTGTTACCAGAAGTGTTCTTGTTACCAGTGACATTTAAACACAAATGCAGATTTATATATGAGTAATTGTGTTTCGAGAGTAACTGTGTGCGTCAGTCAGCATTTTGCAAATGTTACAAAAATGCACAAGCCCAAGCAGAAAAAACTACTTGCCCATCTTCTGCTACATTTGATGTAATGAAAGGTAATTACATCCTATTCACACATTAAAAGAAAGCACTCATCCTGGATAAGACCTTGATTGAAAATCTGTTGAAGTTAATGGAAGTCTTTCAGTTGGTTTTGGTGGAATGTGGCTCAGGCTTTCAGGAGGAAAGTAAGGTTTTGCAGAGCTGCAAAGAGATCTCTTGGGATTTTATGAGGGATTGTCACCACAGTGTTCAGGTGCTGTAGAAACATCTCCTCTTCTGAAAGTCTTGCCTCTGGCACTCATCTTGTTGCACTAACATAAAGAAAGTGCTGTTGACTCATATCTACCCGAGGTGAAAATCCAATCTCACGTATGTCCTTGCCATATAAGAACATTTAGAAAAGAAATACATGTCCTTAAAATTATATCAATTCACCTTACATGACTAAGAAAGAGGCCATTTCTAAAGGATATTGATTAAAATGGAAATACATTCAAATAAATGGATTCTTGGCTTGAAATAACCTTTACAGTAAGTGAATGGTCTATTTTGAAAGTATGATGGGTGTTCTGCGGGGCAGTACTGTATCTTAATTTTATTTCATTGCTATAGAGAGTTTTCTCTGTTTATGAAAATGCTATGCAAAGTGAGATCTATGGATTTCAGAATGGGGAGGAGCAGGAAATTTTGTCTTAAAAAGACATTTGCCTTTCTATTTCTCATCATTCTTTAGTATCACCAGAGACTTAAGGGAAAATGAGGTTTCATAGGTACTATATCAAACACAAAATAAAAACCAGTCCCTTCCCATGAAAGCTTGTATTTTAAATAAATCAGACAAAGAATGGGACCAAGGAAGTAGTAAAATTCCTCTTGTAATGATAGGTGCCAAGAGATCTTTATCTGGTCAAATACAGAAAAAGAATTAAGGATCTTAATTGGGCAAATCTCAGCTTGATAAGCAGAGAAAAATCTAAAGAAACCATCAGACAACCGTGGAGTTCTGAGGGAGACTGAAATTTTATGTCTTCTATGACTTGAGCAAAACACTTCCGAAAGGCTGGTCACCGCACCAATATAATCGCCATAGTCCCCATCATCTATGTCCATCTTTTTTGCATCCCAAATCTGGGCTTTGCTGTCGAGGCTGAACTGCTGCGTAGGTTCAGGGAGACTGCAGGTTAGGGAGAGCAAAGTCTGAGGCTGTTGCTTAACAGTTGTGGCTCTTGGATGGTGAGTCTCAAGTGTCTTCTTCCAAGGTTGCTTGGTACTTCACTGGGGAAAATAGAGGTCCTTGCATGTTCTCGGACAACTGAGCTGTTAGAAGGATGCTTTTGCATCAGTGTCAGAGACAGGAACCTAAATTCTGCAGAAGCTGCCTGGTAATTTGTTCATCCTTTTCCTGGATCAGGCCTCACTTTGCTTGCTGAAGTCTATAGAAGGACTAGGAACTGAACTCACACCTTCCACCAGCTACCTGTACAACATGACAAAAACCCAAAAAGCAACTCTGTTTATGTTGTGCTACTCCTGTGTGAGACTTTCC
Organism: Calonectris borealis; assembly: GCF_964195595.1. Lineage (NCBI taxonomy): Eukaryota > Metazoa > Chordata > Aves > Procellariiformes > Procellariidae > Calonectris > Calonectris borealis. Next base: position 80,771,361 of record NC_134352.1, on the reverse strand, counting down.
AAGCAAAGACACATGCTACTATACTTTCAATCACTTTTCTCTTCTCTAGGCTTTTCTAGCCTAAAAATAGACCAATTCTATCAGTATTGAAACAAACACTAATGGAGGAACAAGGTGTAATTCTCACAGGGAAAAAAATGCAAATTTGGCTTTAGTTTGAATGCACATGATAAGAAAATGCACTATCCACTGCATGATGCTCCTGTGACCATAACAAATTTATCCTGAAGCAAACTTGTGCACCTCTTGCGATCTTGGTTTTTTTCTGAATTTGATGTTACTTGGCAGATGAGTTTCTTTGCCAAATAACAACACTGCTCAGTATCTGCTGGTGCTTCCAGGCAAAGATCTTAAAATACTTCACCAAAATAGAAATTATTATTCTGAATTTCTGAGTATGCAAGCCTTAGTATCACCATTTCAGAAGTAAACAGACACCAGGAAACATTAAACAACATTTCCAAACACAAAGAGTGTATCAATGACGTGATAAGGAGTATATCCTCACATTTCTAATTGTGTGCTTCAAAATCTTGCCCCCCCGTTTTGCCAAGGAGAGGAAAGATAGGTGCAGCACTTTTAACAGATGAGTTCCCTGGAAACAACAATATTAAAATAATGTCCCATAAGAGACAGGAAGGATCTGAGAAGCGCCCTTGTTAAATTCATGAAATCTCCCATATGAATCCCATATGAATAAAGTGGCTTGTGGGCAGGCAGATGTTAATCAGCACACATGCCTTTGAAATAAATACACTTATGATTGAAGGTGCTCAAAGTTGTTCTCTGCACTTCTTTGCAGAAGGAGGGGAAAAGAAGGTACACAGCTAAAGAAAAGAAAAGAAAAAAGAAAAGAAAAGAAAAAAGAAAAGAAATGAAAAAAGAAAAGAAAAGAAAAGAAAAGAAAAGAAAAGAAAAGAAAAGAAAAGAAAAGAAAAGAAAAGAAAAGAAAAGAAAAGAAAAGAAAAGAAAAGAAAAGAAAAGAAAAGAAAAGAAAAGAAAAGAAAAGAAAAGAAAAGAAAAGAAAAGAAAAGAAAAGAAAAGAAAAGAAAAGAAAAGAAAAGAAAAGAAAAGAAAAAAGAAAAGAAAAGAAAAGGTGTTTGGACAGATCTGTGGATATACACGGGGGATTTTTTCCTTGTTCTTAAAACACAATTTAGAGAAGATTCATACTTTAAGCTTTGCTTTATTTTCACTCATATTTCAAGTCCTCCAGCTCTCTGCTGTTGTCTGCATTCCCTTTAGTTTTCCAAAATCTTTTTGATAGTCCATGTCCAAGAGTGAACCTACAGTCGCAGTTGTGGCTGTCCCCCTGACTTCTATATATACATACAGAAGATACAGATACATACTTCTTCCTGATATATTATCTTTGTGCAGCAACTGGTGTCCTGGTCATGACAAAGGCTTGAGCAAGGAGCTCTCAGAACTAGTTACATAAAATTTTACAGCTTGCACCATAAAATGGTTCAGTACTACAATATTCAGCTTTGCAGCATCTGAAAAAGATGGTGAGTGAAGTCCACAGCAGTCTTGCTCTGGTGCCTCAACTTCACGTACAAAGCAAAGGGAAAAGCAGTGACAAAGAAACGCTGAAGCAAGAGATGGGACCTAAACACATATCATCCTTGAAAACAGCTCTCTGCCTGAGTTTCTGAGCCAAGGACCTTCCTTTGGGTCTAGACAACCAACGCAGACCAGTCATCTCCTGTAAAATGCAGCAACAAGGAGGCACCTTGATTGCTTAATAGCTTAGGACTTAAAGTATTCATTCCCCTTGGAAGCAGTTTCCTCAAGGAGGACAGTGCTCTAGTTGTAGGAATAGCCTTGGGTTGGTCTTTCCAAGTCAGGAAGGGAGAAGGAAAGTTTTGGAGAATAGGGTGGAGGAAGGGTGAAAGGAAGCTGCCTGATTTGGCTCCGGGTCGGGTGCTTTCTGATATGGCAGTGTTCAGAATTCGATGTATTTTAAACAAAAAGCAATGTAAAGTTTCCCTTCCAGAGCATTCATCTCTAGTAGGTAAGGTACTTTTCTCAGAGTTGTGGGTTCAAACCCATCAGGTAAAGAAGAAATCATTGAATTTTGTCCTTCTCTTCCCTAGCGAACATTGTAGCCATCGCTCGGGGGGATACACACGCAGTTGTGGTTTTTTCATGCTCCCATCCGTCAGGTGCATGCCTCTCGCCTCCGTCCCCATGGGCACCATGGAAAGTCTGGTGTACAAAAGTAGAGAGGGTGGGAGCCCTCGGCGAGGAGCGTGTTTGATCGGGCGCCTGACGGCTGTACCCTTACAGGTCTGGTGACCTGTCAGTGCCTCGAAGGTCAGGAAAGAAGTCCTGAGAATCCAAAATCACAGGCTTCAGCACCTAAGATGTACTTAAGTACACTAGTGCTTTTGCACCTCAAATCCCAAACTGTGTAGCTTGGAGCTGTAAGAGTTTCATATATTCTGTGGCTTGGGAGAGGGTAGATAAGGTGAACTGAACTGGGGGCTAGATTTCTACATATGCCACTGTTTTCATAGCCACATCACATCGCAAACAATGTTTATTTCCTCATCCATTATCCCCTCTAGACTTATTTCAACATTACGGCTTGCTTTCAGCTTTTCCTTCCAGCTGCCTTTGTGTTTCAAATTGTCTTCCCCAAGATTGATCTAATTTTGTTATTTTCTTCTCTTATTTCTAATTTCTCTAAATCTGCTGATATTATCGCTCTACCCTGATGGGGCTCACTACTCCTCCCAATTGAACATCATCTGTAAGCTTCATTAGCGTGCTGTTTGGTGTCTCGAGCAAGGGGCTGATTATTTTCTTTTTTACCAAGTGCTCCGATTTCCCTCATCATTCCTCGTTGAGCCATAACCCACCCTTCGCACCTGCAAAAGCTGGAACCAAGGAGCAAACTGCCTCCCTGCCACTCCTTTAGCAGGACATCTCTACCTCGTCAAAGCCCCTGATGTTATCACGCAACAAGGGGAAGCAATGCAAGTCAAGAGTGAACCTTGTCAAGTTTGGACGTGTAACTTGGGGCTGTACCAGGATTAATTATGCCTTCTGCTGCTTTACACACTCATGTCATCAATAAATTCTAATAAACAGGAGTAGGATGTTCTTATTCATGTCATTCCAGAGGAATTAGAACACAGTAGTGTTATTTAGCAATGCAGATGTTTTATTATTGTGTTGTTTATGTGAAAGTGGATATGACATGAAGAGGTATATCAAATGAGCAATAGAGAGAAGCGAGCTGTGCTCCCTTTTTGATTATGCATATTTATTCATACTGCAGAAGTTACTGCATGTAGCAGAGTCTTCTAAGATGGATTGCTCAGTTTGGAAATCTAGTCTCCTCTCTTCCCTCCCCCCCCCCCTTCTTTTTTTTATAAAGTTTAGATATGTCAATACCACCTTTGTACAGTATTTATGAGTTCCTTCTTTAAATTGCACCTTAATTGGTTTAGTCACCACAATTGCAAAACAGGAACCTAATCACCAGAAGCTAAGTAAGCAGAAAAAAAATAATGATTTGGAGCTGTCTGTCTACTGCTGCCGAACAGACACACTGGGCACGGTTTAAAGCTATAATTGCATTGTGGCACTGGCTTGCTGTTCCCAGCACATGCATAATGTAACTCCCAGTTGTAGACTGCCACATATCCTGCTGTATTTACCCTCAGATGCCAGCAGAGCACATGCCACCCACAACTGCTGCTTCCCAACAGTGTAAAACTGTCACACTTTCAATTAGATGCCCCAAAGCTCTTTATTGCCCACTGGAGGGTATAGTCATATCTTGATGGAGGAAGATTATGGGCTAAATGCATCCATAGTAGTTCTCCGCAGGCTGTGGCAGAATTACTTTGGGAATGAATTTGGATGAATTACCCCGTTCATTCTATTGATCATAAAACAGGGCTATGCACTGCTTCTTTTTGAGGGCACAAATTCTTGACCACAAACAGTTGGGCCAGTACATGGCCTTATTACTTCCCTGAAGACTTCCACAGCCAGAGAAGACAAAAAACAGGTAGCAGGAGATCTTGCTGCCCTGCCTGTACCTACCTGCAGCTGCATATCACCATGCAAATAGTGACTGTAGAGAGAAGCTCTGCCTCTGCAGATCCTGGGCAAATCTGCCCCTCCGTTTAATTTTTCTTCACCTCCCAGGTTTGTGTCTTTGTGTACTGCTGCCTGTGCACTAACAAAACAGAGGCATTCCATAGAAAACTTTCATGGCCATCATCTAGGCTTAGAAAAATGATTATTTGGTGGAATTAAAGATGTACTGCACTCCAGTAACCCCTCTTAAGGCAATGTTAAGCAGTGTTAAGCCATCTCATATAATCCCGTGACTGGAGAAGGCTAAGAGCATGCGTGTGGATAGGCAGCTGTTAGCATGTGAACAGCCACACTGGCAGATGGGTAGCAATTTGTTAAGCCAATGTAACCTGATTGTGTGTCTAAGTCTGTGGATGCACAAATTTAAAGAAGAAAATAAATAGTGTATAACTCGATGTTGAAAGTTTTAGCAGCATCTAGCCAAAGAGGGAGACAATATTTTGGAAAAGTGATGGGAGAAGGACGTATAAATACTAACTTTTTGGAAATGTTAGTCACACTAAAATGAAAGCCACTGAGCCCAGATTTAATAGCACACATAAGTACACATATAGTTTTAGGAATAAGCAGAGCCTATTCACCTATGCTGCTTCCAACTGAATACTTAAGATTTGCATGAGTGGAAATATCTTAGGTTCCGCGAAAGAAATTTCAATTGAATTCTTCTCTAGTGACAGGCATGGCTCAGCTCCCAATTTGGATACCTAAATGAGTCTACATACATCTGTGTCTGCAGGTAGCATTTTGCATGTGAGCTTTGTGTCTGAGCTCCCACTGCAGTCAGTGGAGATTTAAGCAGTGAAAACCAGAAACGTTCATCTGATCAGCTGGTAAACGTCCATGATGAGCTGAATCACTCTTGGTGTGCCTCTACCTACTAAATCTCTGAGAAGAAACCCTAGGGTAGACACCTATCCCATAGATATATATACATCTGGTGGTCTGAATCTGGAGCTACCAAAGGAGTTTGTGAAAGCTTTATCTTTTCCTTTCCCTTTTTTTTTTTCCCCCTCCTGAGATAGCATTTATTCATATAGCTTCTCTGTGGTGCCACTTCAAGTTTGCTTCAGTAATTAACTTAGGCAGCTGAACTATGTCTTACAGGGTTTATATTGTTGATGTACTTAGGAACTTTGCTAAGCCAGAGTTCAAAATACATGTTTAAGTCCTTTACAAGATCAGGGCCTTGCTTAGATAAATGTGTGTGTTAAGTTGAGCCTAATTGGCTTAATATTAACACCACATGACTATTAAGAATCAATTGATTTAGTTTTAACACAGGGCAGCACGTACATATCTAATTTAGAAAGCTCAAAGAAATTGAATGCAAACAAGCCTGAGAATGTAACAGTGAAGTTACAAATTTAAGCACACAAGAGCCAGGGTACAGAAACAGTGCGGTTCTTCCAGTGTACAATAATAATTCAAACATATTGTATCTATATAATATTTTTATTACCAGTTAGACTATTAAATGCATACTTAAATCTATGCATGATACGCAATGTGGGCAAGTCTATTGTTACTCTGAAAACTATAGCTTTTTCATTTCCTAATTGCAGTTTCATGGCACTGCCAAGGTTTTGTGTTTAATTTATACAGGGATTTCTATGGTCCTTAGAGCTGTTAATAGAATAGATTCACAAAGACCCCTACTATAAGGAAGGCAAGACTGGTAAGAATGCTATTCATCATACCACCTTTCATCAGCAGGATTAAAAGAGTTTTTATCTACATTTTGCAAAAGGGAACCGAGTCACAAAGCGATGACCTCATTTACCTACTGCTGAGCAGCAGGCCAGTGGAAGCAGTAATAATAAAATCAAGGCCACCCAGGTCCTAAACCAATGCCTCCAGTGAGGCGCAGGATAGGTTATGAATCAGATATCTATATATACTTATATCTGACTCTACAAGGACAATATAAATGTGCAGGGCCAGGACCAAGCCAGGTCTGCTCCTAGGACCTGCTGGCTTCAGTAAATATAGTTGTAGCCTCTCAGAACCACCAGTTCCTTAAGTGCAGATCCAGTGCTTGTACAGTATATCAAAAGTGTCAGACATATGCCTGCATGGGTCTCCACATAATCCATAATTGGCAGAATTTCAGCTTTCTTTTGAAGCCCCCCTTTTTTGTTTTGTTGGAAAACAACAAGCAAGCAAGCAAGCAAACAAAAAGCTTTCCAAGCATGACATAAATGAAACGTGTACGTTGCTGTAATCTCAGGTTTCAGGCTGTCTGAATGTCAAAAAATTAGCTCAGTTAGCAGTACAGTTTCATGGCTTGGCACCCATTAGCAAAACACCTAGAGACATATCTTACCCGATTTGTGCAGTAACAAAGTTATGCAAGGGCTTTCTGGAAAGCCAGGGAGATGAGCATGAGTCTAGTAAGTCCCAAGAAAGAACAGCAACCGTAAAATATCTGTGTCTGATCACAACAAAGAACTTGCTTAGGGCTTTTCAGAAGTAAATGGAAAAAAAAAAATTTGTTATCCAAAGCTAGAGGGTCAGCACCAATCCACAAGTGACCAGAGGGCTGTGGGGGTACCTTCAAACATTGCATGGCAAGTATTACACAATCCCCCATGTCCCCTCAAATATCCCACAGTAAGTTTGCTCTGTCCCATCAGACCCATGGCAATCTTATTTCCCTCTTCTTACCAGTTACAAAGTTCTGGCTGACCCTCCTCAAAGCTTTGAGTGGTCCCTTCAATGGCCCATCATTCAGTGACCTGAGAGCTTGGGTCATTGGTATTGATGCTGTTATCTACTGTTCCTTTGAGTTTGCGACTCTGCATGTTTAATTTGTTACTTCTGTTTGTTGTCATAGTCTTTAATACTGAATAGCATTAACCAGATACCTGCACAAACCAGACATGCTTCACTCCACATATCCGTACCACATGTACCCCGAATTAAGACCAGTGCATGTGGGACAGGGCTAATGTAGCCACTTCAGGGCTGAGGCTTGGTGCCATACTAACGCTGTGATAGGCTTTCCAGCCCAGTGTTCAGTTGCACTGTTTAGATTAAACACCATAAAATGGCATTTACCTCATCCAGATGCAGACAAGAGACCATATGTCTCCCTGGGGTGACCTGGACCGCCAGGAAAAGGAGTTAGCCTGTGCCTCCAGCTTGCTGTTGGGCCTCACAACTGTGAGCGAAGGGATGGGCTAAGAGCTCATCAGAGGAGCTCCCATCTGGCCAACGTACAGGCATGAGCTTAGACTCGAGGGAAGAAGAGATGGCAGCATCTCCGAAGCCAAAGTAGCCTATCTATCATCTTGCCTGAGCTTTCCGAGCTTGTGACTTGGTGCTGCTCCAGTGCAGAGCAGCTGAGTGCTGCAGTACACCCCAGGCAGTCGTTCTTCAGCAGAGCTGCGGTGCCAATGGTTAGTTCAATGCTCAGAGTAGATTAACTCAGCTGGCAATGGTGCCAACTCCCGGGCTTGTAGCAACCAAAAAATCAGCGTGTGTGATTCATGTCACCTAGCCTTAACTGTTTAAAGGATCGGCATCCAGTCTAGGATGGTCATATGAGCTTCCTCTGTAGGTTCCTTCTCCCTTCCTTAGAGGACAGAAGAACCTCCTGGTGACTCATCCCACCCTGAGGGAGGTGATACGAATCATCTTATGGAAATGACTCTCTCTACCTTGCTTATAGGAAGAGCTAAAGTAGCTATGACTAGTTGCCCTATTTCATAGTGGGTAGCAAAGTGAGATGAATCCACCTTAATCGGGAATGGAATTTTAAAACTGGGGCAGTCCATGGGAGCCTCCAAATCTGTGCCCTTTGTCTAATCATAACGAGGAGCACACTGCTTTATTCCCTTTAAGCCAGTGGTTAACATTTTGCTATGGATTTCCTTTTGCTTAGTAGCCTAAAATGAGTAGTTATAGATCATAGTCACTGTTGCACCACGCCTCTATTTTGGTCAGATTTTCAGACATTTCCTGGCAAACAGGTTATAGCTTTAAGATATGAACATAGTCCCTAAGTTCAGGCTTCAAAATAGGGAGAAAGTAAGAAATAATAGGTTGTCAGCTCTCTTTAAAAAGGTGCATGCATCAGGAGAGAAAATAAAGACGCTATTGCTGTGCATAGGAGACTTCAGAAGCATTCAGATAATACTTACATCTGCTTTAATGATTCCATTTAAGCTGTCATTTTCAGCATTTACCTTGCAGCATTCAAAAGCAACTACACTTACATGTTCTCAACAGACTCAGTGCGAGTCTCAGATAGAAGGGAAAAAAAAAAAAAAAAAAAAAGAAGAAAAGAGAGGAAAATGAAAAGTGCCATACAGTATGTTTCAAAGAACAAATTTCTTGCAGGAAATTAGCAGTAATTTTGGGGCCACTGCTGTTGAAGACAAATAAGTTTCAAGAGAAAAGTGAGCGCGCTCTCTTTTTTTTGTAAAGCGTTAACAAAAGGCAGAAGTAAAGACAGGCTCATTACAAGGCTTAAAGGGGCACAGGCAAATATTTTGGAGCAGGAGCTCTGGAATCAGGGTGCTTTTCTCTGTAAGACCCTGCATAAATCACTTCACCTCCTTTGTCTCGGTGTTTCTGTCTGGTTTGTAATAACAGGAACAGTGAAGCCATGCGCAGGTTGGCGCTGCGGAGCTCAGGTTTGCCTCCCCACGTGGAGCCTTGCCGATGAAGCTCTGGGCTGGGATCTGGTTTTGGTTCAGTGCTGACACAGCTTTTCTCCGTGGCCTTGGGTAAGCTGCTTAATCTGCTTGCTGCTTACGGCTTTGACAGATGTGCTCTTGACAAACGCTGGGCTGTGATTTGAGCCCTTCCACCCTTCTCTCAGCTACAGATTGCTTCTTCTTGCTGCCCAGAGCCACGAGGGGACGTGCACCCTCACTTCAGCCTCTCTAGCTCATATCCCAGTATCTCAGCTTAATCCTTCACAAGGGTGGTTTGTGTTGCAACGCCAGGCTGTAGGCACGCAACCTCTTCTGCTGACTCTGCTGCAAGAGGAATAATATCTAGAGTAAAGGCCAGCTGGGAGCCAAGGGGGTACATGAGTTGGATAATGCTGTCTTGTCCTGGTTTCGGCTGGGATAGAGTTAAATTTCTTCCTGGTGCTGTGTTTTGGATTTAGTATGAGAAGAATGTTGATAACACACTGATGTTTTTAGTTGTTGCTAAGTACCCTGCCAAGGACAGCTTCCATGCTACCAAGCAGAGGATGGGAGGGAGCATAGCTGGGACAGCCGGCCCAGCTGGCTAATGGGGTATTCCATGCCATGTGACGTCATGCTCAGTATATGAATGGTAGACGTGATCCAGGAAGTAACGATTGCTACTTGGTTATCAGTCAGCGCGGGTGGTGAGCGATTGCATTGTGCATCACTCATTTTGTATATTTTATCATTATTATTGTTATTTTCCCTTTTCTGTTCTATTAAACTGTCTTTATCTCAACCCACGAATTTTTCTCACTCTTACCCTTCCGATTCTCTCCCCGTCCCACTGGGAGTGGGGGGAGTGAGCGAGCGGTTGTGTGGTGTTTGGCTGCGTGTGGAGTTAAACCACGACATGTCTTCACCAGATCTGGTTGGACTTCAGTCTCTCATCTGCAAAAATGGGTTGAGAATAACATCCCCTTTGTCAGGCTGCTCTCCATATACCACAAGACTTCTGGGAAGACTCTGTACAATCAATGCAAAGTTTAAGGAAGTCCTGGATTTTCAGGGGTGCCTCTGTGAGCTTGCGTCCCCTAAACTTGCCTTGCATCATGCATGAAACAGCCTGGAAGAGAGACTGGGCCAATTTCTGTCTTGTCTTGAGTCTGTTCATGGAAACGTTTGCTTTGCTTTTCGGGAGTAGCTCTTCACTTGCAGGTTTCTAAGTGGGGAACGTGGGAGATGAGAGGTTCGTTCTCATTTTAAAACCAGGGAAATAGGGGGCTCAAATGTTATAAGACATTTCTCTGTATCTAAATAATAAAACAGATGAAGAAGGTGGATGTTACATATTTATTGAAACGTTTCCTTACCCTGTACCTCTTTGAAGAATTCATTTATAACCAGACATTTTGGAAATTGAAGTCTTGTGTTTATGGAATAAGTGGGATAGCTGAGGTTAAATATCAAGGGATCTCCCTAGGCCATGGGGACATTAATGGCATCCTGCTGCCTGAGAGACACACACTCCAGCTACAGAATTGTGTGAAATTAGCAACACTGCTTTCTTTTCTTTCTTTCTTTGGATCCCTTCCAAATTCACCTCCGCCTTCTCTCTCTGGATGCAAACCAAAGACAGTAGATGCTACAATGTGTATCCTCAGGAGCACCTCTGCAGATTAAACGCCCGCAGCTATTGTGCATCCAAAATCTCTGCTGAAAAATCCTTTCTGTGACAGAGGAAAATTAAAAATCTAAATTCAGAATGGAGCCAAATTACCTACTCTTGCTACAGGAAGTCCGACATATCATTACAAACTGGTTTACTTGTCCGTGTCCAATTTAATGTGCCTGGCTTTTCTTATGAAAATGAAAAAAAAAAAAAAGAAAGAAAAAACCAACCAAACAAAGCAAAACAGAAAAAAAGAAAAGCAGGTAATGATTTGTTATCTCTGTAGCAGGTGTTAAGTGGACCTTGTAACGCGAATTGTTAGGTCTTCTATTGAGGGAGACTGGGGTAGGGATTGTGGGATCCAGAGCTTCATATTCGACCAGATAAGGGGTCTGAGCCACTGCCTGGTGTTTCCCCTGGCGTGGCCCTTGGTAGCTGCTTCAGAGGCAAGCGCAAGAAACCCTGCAGAAGGCAGATATGGAATAACTGGCCTACAGGGAAGTTTCTTCCTCAACTTCGTTAATTAGAGGCTAGCTCAAGCCCTGAAGCATAAGGGTTTATATCCTGAGACTAAGCAGTGATGAGAAAGAGCTGCTGGTCTCTGTCTGGGTCGGGAAGTGACTTCCCAGGCAACAAATATCCCTGAAAATCTGTTCCCTGTCAGAAAGACTGCTTCTCCTCCCAGCTCAGTGTGGTCGGGTCCTCTGGAGTGTACACACTTCTCCAAAGCAGTTCAGCTGTTCTGGAGGGGGAGTCTGGGTCTTGTTTTCACAGCCTTGTGGCTCTGCAGAAGGGGTTATCACAGCTCCCATCTATGGCTGGCCACTCTGAGATACAGAAAATAGGAATCTGGCTGCTCATCAAGGATTCATTACTTCTGAAATGCCCTATACCACCAGGTGACTGACCATGGCAAAGTTGTTGAGGCCGTTGTCTACAACAAGCAAGGACAATCTGTCCCCGTTCAGCATTCATCATACCATTAAGGGTGAGCTATGCATTGCACGTCCCTCATCCCCCGTAGTATCCGGGGTCAGAAAACTCTTTAAGGAAGGTATTTGAGTCTTAGATGTGGTATGCAGAGCTGGCCGGAACAAAATGCTGGTTTTCATCAGAAAACTTGAAGGCAGTATAATGACATGTTGATGAAGTGCTTAAAAATTAAATACAGCTTTTCAATAATGTGCAGACATTCTAGTCTCAAATTTTCAGAACAGGAAACATTTTTTTATTTCTTCAAAGTAACTTTTCACAAGGACACTCACTGTTATTGTATAGCAGCATTTTAAAATGTGTAAATGTTTTTAAAATGAATTGGAACATTTCTATTTATTGTCATGAAAAGATTTTATTGACCAAATATTAACTTTTGTTGTGCGTTATTTTCAAATATTGTTTTCAGGGTGGGAGAGGAGCTAGCTGCAATTCAAAGCATAAAAAGAACTGTTGCAGACTTGCAACGTGTTTAATGGGAGAGGACATCTAGTTTCCATGTAATGCTGATTTAAAGCATTCGGTACTTTGAGAGGTGGAGCCTGAAATGGAAACGGATTGTGAGGGGTGTGGGAAGCACGGAGGAGACAGAGGAGTGTTAAGGATAGCTAGCTCATGATAACAGGGAAATCTTTCCTTTTAGGAAAGAAAATCTTATAAAAATGTTATTTTAGTTTGTGTTTCATCAAAAAAAGATTTTCCAAAACTGTTTGTTATTGACATTTTGGAGAACTTGGTATATAGCTATATAAATATGTTTAAATCAATTCCAGGTTTCATCTGTTTAAACTAAATGCAGACCTCTCTAAGAAACTCTTTTCTCCTTGTCTTCATAAAACAAAACAGAAGAAAACAGAAGTACAAAACAGAACAAGCAACCAACCTCCTTTCTCCCCTAAAATTACCCTCAAAACACACTCTTTCAGTACCACAGGAAATTCTGCAAATGCTTTTTTAAGTAAAACCCCATCTTTTTCTTGGGAAACCACGTATAGACAAAAATACACAAGCCAAGCTGATAAATACAATTGACCTGCCGTGATGTTAACTTAGAGCTCATCGATTTCGTTTCTGATGTGCTACAGGAACATTCATTTGCAGTGAGTGCTAGCTACGACCTTTTCATTAGTGCTGCAGCGGCTGGATTGCAGCTTTGGGCTGGTCAATGCAGATGGGCATGGGCTGACCTGGGCTTTTCTGCTCTTGCTTCTGTCTGGCCAGCTGTGAGCTAATTAGCTAATGGCAATGGGCTGTTATCATGAAAGGCAGGACATGTTAGCCTGGGTACAGTGCTGGAATAAGTATGAGGCTTCTGAGCTTAAGGTCTATGTTGTGATGGGATATCGAAAAAAGGAAAAAGGTAATTTGAGTTTATCCTGGTTATTTACTCTAAGCAGGCACTTATAAGACCATTTTCAAGATTGCATCCAAACATCTTCCATTAATGAATTATGCATTTCAATAAACGGCTCGCTAATTTGGGATCTGGGTCACAAAATTGAGTGCGACCCATTGGGAGTCACTAACTCTGACAAACTCAGGCCTATTGGGGCATTTCTTCATTCAAAAGCCAGGAGATGAATGGGCTGAGGCAGATGCTGCTCTCACTGAAATGAGCAATTCATCCCACACAGGGCTTCGTGGAGATGATGAGTCCGTACCTCCTACATCTCAGCGCTGGGAGGCAGTTGGATCTAAGAATGGGTTCAGCCCAATTTTTTTTTTTTTCAGATAAAATTGTCTATCTGCAAAATGGCACATCTGAATTTAGGTTGGCCTTTAAAGTTTTCCGGGGTTGGGTGGCTGCATGCTCGCTCCCCGTCCTCTCTCTCTAATTTTGTTAATCAGGAGCCTGCCTGCACCACGCCGTTCATAACTGCCTGGGAGAGCTGTGACAAGTAAATTTCAATCTCTCAGCGGAGCTGATATTCTTAGAGCTGCAGGAGCAGTCATCATGAAGGGGAAAGCTGTGAACGCCAATAAATTATTGAAGAAAGCAGGAGAAATATTTCCTTCTGTTGACACATTGGCATTCACCTTTGGGAATGTAATCATGGGAAAGGTAGGCAATCTTTTGTCATAGGGACCTTTCGCTCGGAGAATTCAGTCTTTTTAAAACCTTGGTAGGGAGCCTGCAAGCTCTCAACATGGAAGGGATATTCAAGCCATAGGACATCTTCAGACAGGCGTGTTGCTCAGAAATGACAGAATCAACTCTGCTGCACGTTAAAACATGCTCGATGATACAACAGGAGGTTCGCGGGGTAGGCAGTAAACCCCTCCGGCTCCCTGACCCCTGGGACAGGATCTGCTCAGGAGTGGGATTGCTTTCTATGAATAAAACAAGGCAGCCTTAAAAGAAAGTCAGAGCATAAACATGGCAGAATGTAAAACTCGGATGAGAGGAGGAGGTGGAAGCCAATGAAGACCTGTTAGTCTAAGGCAGAGAATGAGCAAGGGCATGTCTGCCAGGAGGACGATTCCCTCTTGGGCTGTGCCTCGGGAATGGCTGGGGGCAGGACTGGAGAGCTGGGATTGTGCAGGGGTTGTTTCTTCTCACCTGGAACTCTGGCTCTCCCTCCTTCTGCCACCACTGAAAAAAATGAAGCTGCCCAGGCCCGGCAACAAGGAGGATTTGTTCCTCTGAATTTCGAATTCTGCTTAGAAAGCCATCAAATTAGCACTGATGTTTTATTCCAACATCAGAAACGGCAGGGAAAAATACCCAGGAGCTCCCTGGATTTAAATCCACAAAATCAGCTCCAGTTTTGTTTAGACAAGATGAGTGAATAACCCCCCTCCTCATCATCATATTTGGCTCAAATCACCAATTTACTGGTTTACAAAAATCTAAAACTGCCCCTCCGGCAAATTAAGGGATTACGTCAATCACTCAAGTCCAGTCTACCTGACAACAGCACACGGCAACAGGGCAAAAGGTTTGATGCTCTGCTGGAATGTGATAAGGAGAAAATGCCAAATGACACATAGGCAAAGTTATTACCAGCGAGATGAAGACAAACTGGAGGGAGTTCAGAGAAGTGCAACAAAAATGATTAGAGAGCTGGAGGGGTTGATTTACAAGGAAAGTTTTACAAGAACAACCGGCAATATGCACAGCAGGGCTGAGCAACATCTGAGGGGGGAGAGAGAGCCCGTTGCAAACGTCTGAACAGTGCAAACACCCAGGGAGGAACAAGATTACCCAAGGGGGTAATAACTAAGATAATGGGTTGAAATTAAGAGAAAGAGGATAAACATCAAAATAACTTCTCAGTGGAAAGACTGTGGAATAATCTAATAAAGGAAGACATAGAAGTCCGAATCAAACAAGCTATAAATTCCTTCCCAGAGACTCTGCAGATACAAACGTCAGTCACAATTAACTTTAGAAACCAAATATTTCTAAGCAACAGGTATCAGAGCTTTCAGAAGAAGCCACGTGTGAGAAGTCATTTAAAAGGGATGGTTTCCAGATAATTCAGTGATAACTTTCTTGCTGTTCAAAACCATGTCGGGGAGGAGGTGGAGAAGGCTCTTCCTTTCAGTTTAGTGGGTGAAGTGAGCACACTGGAAACCCCCAAAAGTGCAGTTTTGGCAATCTGGTCTCTAGCATACTCCTCGATTAATAGTTTTCCAGTTGAGATAGTTGGTTTAAATCTGCGTCCGGTCTGAAGTGACTGGAAATCAACACCAGATAATGGCTGCTTGGTAGAAGATGTGACATGAGTTAATGCACTCAGTTGGATTTCTACTGGATATTGGACATGTGCTCACATTAGAAATGCTTGGAACAGCAGGATCAGCATTAAATTAACATCTACGCTGACAATCTCGCCAAAGAAATCCAGAAGGGGATGGACATTAGTGATGAACTGCACGTTCATTTTTGGAGTGAAGTCATTAGCAAGGTAAACTTTACCTCATGGGCTCTGAACCTCATCACCACCACCACATCACCTAACTCCTGTATGGGATGTCACTTTGCAAAGCAAATCATTTAGCATATTTCCTCAGCATACTAGAAATAGCCGCAATTAAAGAAAGGTTACATCACAGAAAGTTTGTTTGTTAGACGCTACTATTTTTTAAGTAATTATTTTTAAGCTGTTTCTTGACAGGGAAGGCATGAGTGGTTTGTTGCATGTGACCTAATACATCTTGTCGTATAGAGGGTAGTAATACCTGCAATGAGTAAGGAAGCGGCATGGGAATCTCCTACAGGGTGGTATTTGAAGGTCTGGCTGAGCAAAGCCACTTAGGCCATTTCTAGTTTATTGTTGTTACACTTTGGTGTGGCTTTCCAGTAATTTATAGGGGTGTTTGTTGAGTTCATGAGCTCTTGAGACCTGCATCCAATAAAATAGTGATGTACTTTCGCTTGACTGAAGGCAGAAGCATATATCATTGCATGCAGTGGGTCTGATATCATTTTATGCCGGATGGGGAAAAAGGCTGTAAGGCTCTAGCTTAGTCAAAAGAAGAGGAAAAGTAAAGAAAAATGTCACTGCATTGTGAAGGGCACCGTTTTGTTTCCAGTTTCCTCAGCTTGACACATTAAGTTAGCAAGCAAAGAATTTGGTAGGTTAATCCTATCCTTTACTAGAAGATCCCAGATTAGTTTATGATCTCTTTCTGAGTTTGATATAAAGCCACAGAAGTTAATGAGCAGCTCTTAGATTTATCATTATTTATATACACATATATATTCCCATAAATTTTCATCTGTATTTTAACATTTCCAAGGGGTAGAGTACTAATCCTTTATGCCCTTGCAGTGTTAACAACAATATCCTTCTAAATTTAATTAACATTTTTAAAAGTTGCCTCTTCCTTTACCATTAGCCTCTTCCCCTCTATCAAATAATAACTGATGGATCAGACGTGGTTGATTAGCTGTACAGAAGAGGAAAAATCACCAAAGGAGCAAGGTTTATTCTTAAAATAACTTCTTTCTTTCCCCCTACAGACTAGTCTAGACATACAATGGTTAGGCAGCATGCAGAACAATCCTATCATGTAGGAAACAACCCAAAAAGAGTATCAGTTCCTAGAGCGACTGTGTGGCTCTGTATAAAATAAATATAAAAATCTGCTCCTTGCACAAGACAAAGCCAGCAGCTCCTTTGCCAGTTTTCTCAGAAGTCTAAGCTCACTCACACATCAAGAAAAAGGACCCGTGAGCCTCTCTTATGTGATATCGCCTGGTAGCACAGCCCACAACAGTGATTTAAAGACAATTGTCAGATGTAGACACTACTGGATCCCAGCTAACGACAACTCAACTAATGACCCCTCAGCCACCTACCGCAGAGGCTGGGGCAGAAGTGATGTGGCTTTGCACATCCATGTGAAGTAGCAGGTGATTTCAGTGGAGCAAATATTTCTGTTGGCCAAATATTTCCGTTAACTTTCCATTGCCCTGGGACCGAGTGACGTGGAGGCATCACACTTGCACACCAGCATGGGCTCCTCCATGGCATCAGCAGAAGGTGACACCGGTGGGGTCGCAGACCATTCCCAGCCCATCTGGCTTTGCGGGCGATGGCAGGAGAGTGGGTCAGGCTACGGGCCATTTGGAGAAAGAAGGGATGAGTGGAAAGTTTTGTTTTGTTTGTTAAATTCAGCTTGGGATTTCCCTGGGACTGCTACCAGTGGAAAGTGTTAAGCGTGTGAATTATTTAACATAAACTCAGGGACTGTAGTAAGTCTTCTGACTGACTGACTTCTGCAGAGATTTCTTTAGCTGACAGTTTATATTCCTCTGTGACAGATGCATTTTCTGATCCTAGATTGTACCTCGTGCTGGCCAAAAAAGGCAGCTTCAGTGTAAAAGCAGGGAGACCTTAAGAGAAAAGGGCTCCTGTGTAGAGAAATAGGTTAGGATTTAAAGCTCATAACTTCTATTGTTAAATCAGTTTTAAGAAAGAAATAGATCATAATTCAAATTAAAGGTCATCTTCGATCTCTCTCCATCTCCCTGCTTTCTTGTACTCCCTTTGTTCAGGAAAGGAATAAAACCCGTAGTATTACTCAGATGTAAAGCCTTAAAGGGAGTGCAGACAGATTCTCCAGCTGTATTTTGCAACTCCGTCTGAAATCAGGGAGCCTTTCTAATACCGGCTGCAAACACACCTAAGTACAAATAAACGTTGCCTTGAAGAACATATAAGGTAAATGGACAAGGGGTGGAAGAAAGGAAGCCGTCGCTGAGATGGGGAACCGAGGCACAACAAGGTTAAGTGGCTTTCTGGAGGTCGCTCGGGAAGTCTAACATCGAGCTGGGAAGAGAACCAAGCTCTTCTGAGTCATCATCCCCTGACAAGCCCATCCTTCTTCTTTTCTTACTAAATGGAACAATCCTGCATTGGTTGTGGTATAATGGTCTACATGACCGGGTAGGTCTTTTCCATTTCCAATGTCTATGATGAGAGTAATTCTGCTTAATGGGGATGCAGTCAGCTGGTGCCAATGGTTAAGTGTTGCTTAACCAGGTGTTAAATAGGTATGAAATTCCAAGCTCTGGGCTCTGAATGCAGAAGTTGCCAAATGAAAATGAAAATAAAATAAAATAAATAGCGTAGGGGAAAAACAAAAGAAAGAAAAGAGAAGAAAAAGGAAATGCCCTAGAGTATCAGACCCACGTGCCTACATACATTCAGTCTGGTGTTTTCCTTCAATTCCCGTATTTCCAAGGGCTTTTAAATAGCATGTTTACTTAATAAGGTTAACAGACTATACAATACCCAGCTCTATTTAAGTCGATTCCTCCCCCTTCCCTTTTTTTTTAAAATATACTTGATAGTTGTTTTTTTATCATCTGTCACTTTCCCTTGCAATGTCACCTTTAACTCGCTATTGAAACTCCCCGTTCTGGAGAAGTCTCTCTGCTTTCCCTTTGACGTGTTTATTTAATGTCTAGTACAAGACTAGCAATTGTATGCGGGCATCAGGCAAGTAACGGACTCCACCTATTTACCTTATCATTCTTAATGCTCTGTTTAGCCATCTTAGAGGTTTCTATAGAAAGTATATCTTGTGTCTTTATACATGTTGCTTGTATAAAGGACGGATTTTCATGTGATATATGGTATTAGTTCATGCTTGATCTGTGTTCAAGATAGCTATTCATCCTCACTGATTTTTCTTTTTAGTGGGGGAATCTCACAAACTCCTTTTCTTTCTGCTGAGGAATCTCACGCTGGTCCATTTCTCACATTTCTTCCCTTCAGTGCTTTAAAGTTTGACACATCTGAAATCCATAAATTATTTCACAGCCATCAGTGTTTCTTTCCAGGTTAAATTATTTAATGGCATTGTTTTATTGAAAGGCTCAGATTAGCTGCTGACACTTATTGACAGGAAGAAACACATCCTTCCGCTGGGATAAAACATATTTTTTATTAAAGAAAGGAGTGATGCAGGATTGGGTTCCTGTCTTCTTCTCACATGAGAAAGAGGAAATAAAGACATTTGGCCCTTTAAATGACAGCGTGCCACAGTGACACATAGCACTGTCCTTTATTCTCTCCCTCTCTCTCTTTCTGTCTCCTAGTCCTTTATTTTAACATATTCATTTCATTTTTTCCATTCTCCGGGTTCTAGCCTTAAACCCAAATAGGTTGCCCCATGGAGAGCTCAAGATTAAGGGATCTCAGCCGAAGAATGAAACACTAAGCTTTGAGTTTGGTGACTTTCATCATGTGGCTGGAGATGAATCCCTACAATTTGCAAAGCCCAGGAGCCCTGACGCTCTCCTGTCTGGAGCCAAACCCATGCCGGAGGGGTTTTTTTTGCACTGGGTGGATCGGGACCCAGATGCACGAGCGGTGGCAGGAGTCTGACTTGTATTCTGTTTTTCCTTAACAAGCAGCAGTTTGATCTCAGGTTGCTCCAGGAATTTACCTCTGTTATGTTGCATGAGAGAAAAGAAAAAAAAAAAAAACAAATAAACAACACAAAACTCCCCCATAAACTCAAACAAAAGAAAAATAAAGCGCACACAGGCACTCATATATACATATGTACCTGTATATATAGAGATACACACAAGCGCACATATACATAAACAGGCATGTAATTGTAGCAAACAGCATTTTTCTTCCTTGCTTTCAGCAGACCCATTCTAGCTTCACTGTGCAAAATTTGGCACTTAACTGCAATGCTACAGAAAACAGCACAGGTCTTCCTCATGAGGGCATTATGAATTCAGTGTTCTTGTTGCTTCTTTCAGAAATTGCCTTGAAAGAATGGACCGAGTTTGGGGATTCTCCCCAAAACGCCTCCAGAAGCACTGGGGCAGATCCCCAGACTAGATATAAGGAAGATGTTTTTTACCATGAGGGTGGTGAAGCACTGGCACAGGTTGCCCAGAGAGGTGGTAGATGCCCCATCCCTGGGAACATTCAAGGTCAGGTTGGACGAGGCTCTGAGCAACCTGATCTAGTTGAAGATGTCCCTGCCCACAGCAGGGGGGTTGGACTAGATGACCTTTAAAGGTCCCTTCCTACCCAAACCATTCTATGATTCTATGATTCTATGTAAACCAGCATAAACCCAGGGACTGGAGCGGTGATGCTCTGCTCTGTACCAGCTGAGGCTCTTGGTGAGCCCCGACAGCGGCGGCTGTGTGTCCTCATGGAGAGGGGTGTGCTGGGGTGGACGAAGCCTTTTTGGGTGATTCGGATCTGTGTGAAGGGGAGGGGAGCGGGTGGTCTCTGCGGGGCAGAGGAGAGCGGCGGTGGAAGAGGCAGTGGTGGCTGTCCCGGGCATCGCCTTGGGATCCCAGTCTCGGTCCAGGGGACCTCGTCTGGTTTACACCGTTATTAGGTGGACAGGAGGAGGAAAGCTACAATCCCCTGCCCTCGTCCTTTGCAGCAGTATCTGCTGCACCTGCAACACTTTAATGTTGTTGCCTTCGACCCGTATGGTTTACCTCTGCCCAAATAACCTCTTACACAGACCTTTGATATTGCAATCCCCCCCTCGCCAAAGCACAGGAAAGAAAATGCAGAAATGCATTACTGACAGCCCTTTTGATTCAAGAAGCCGTGAAAAAAACCAGCCTGAAACTTTTCTACACAATTTTTGTCTCTTCTCTTGGCCCAGGAAACATTTTGGTTAGTGAAAGAATCTTTCAAGCAGACACTTCAATTACATTTTTACCACCCAGAAATTTTTTTTCCTCTGCAAAAATTTGTGCAAGAATCTGGGAAATAGTTCAGTTTGAGCAGCTACAAGATTTTTTGTCCCCCAGTTTGTTTGGTTTTTTAAATTAAAAAAAAAAAAAGAAAAAAGAGGAAAAAAAGAACTTTCTGGTCTCGTGGCTTTTGGAAGATAGGGTCCAGTTTCTTCTCTGCCTGAAAAACATAGAGGCTTGATGCTGTGTGCCCCAGTCATTTGAGAGAGCTCTGGCTGTGGAGCTACTGCAAACCCACCCGCTGGGTAGAGCCAGTGCCAGACCCATTTTCTCTTCCTATGGGTCTGATGAAAAATTCTACCCTTAACCAAAAAAAAAAACCTTCCCCTGGCGTATTTTCATGAAAAAACCAAAACAACAAAAGATGTTTGTCTGAAATATTCCTGCCCATGGGGTAGGAAGAAGAGGGGTCCCTGGATGATGGCTCAGCCCTACAAGGAGCCGAGCTCCCTCCTCTCCTTCCGAGAGCAGAGGATGCAGCCGCAGCCCAGCACGGTGCCTGGGGTGCGTGGTACCCTGCAGGATGTGTCCCCAAGAAGAAAAGCAGGGAAATGAAAGAAGTGGAAAAGGATGCTAAAGCTGCTGTCTCATTCTCCACTGATTATGTCTGTTCTCTCTCTGATCTGAAAGGAAAACATCTATATTTCTGTAGGACAGCTTAATGCATCCGTGATCGGATAATGTGCGTTACAGCCTTCTTTGCTATTCTCAGAAGAGTGCTCTAATGCCCTGCTTATACATAGGACACACACATCTGTGAGGAAAAATACTGTGTCCTTCGGTTTCATCTTGGATTTGTTCGGAAAGTAACTCCAGGCTTGCAGCCCGCCTTGCAGGAGTGCAAACGGGAAAAAGCAGCAGAGCCCGCGTCTCCCTGACTTTTAGGTTAAAAATGACATTAATATGGCGAAGCTTCTTTCAGGACTTCATCATTTCCACCAGCGGAAACGAGACGAAGGCCCCAATCACATATGTGCTCAGACATGCAGAAGCAAATGCCAAAATGAATTAACTGGAATAGCTCTATTAATTTATGCCTCGGCAGTAATGACCTTAAGACACAGAAGAATTATATATTAATTTGTTTCTAGTGTATAACACTGCTAAGTTAACACATTTAGGAGAATGCACTTCCCTTGCCTCCTGCTGCGGAGGTAAATGAGGCAGTGTCTGCTGGTGACAAATCAGACCAGCTTTCCACTAGATGGCAGCTGGTGCTTGCACAACCTCCAGGCATATTTTGGTGCAGCAAATCCTTTTTCAGTGCTAATCATCTCACAAGCTGGAAAATGGGCCATTTCTCCCCTCCCTCTCCCCCTCTTTGTTGCTCACTTATTGGGGAGGAATGGGAGAGGAAAGAGGAGGGGGGTTGGGGATCATTTGACCGGCGCGGTTTTGTATCAGTCCTCCATCTGCTGCAGAGCTGGCCTGCTTTTTTTTTTTTTTTTTTTTTTTTTTAAGCTGGCGTTGGCTCCACGCATGCAATGGGAGAGAGAAGAGCGCGTGTGTGTTTGTGGGTGGATGTGGGCAGGAGGAGAGAGCGGCTGGTGCCGAGAAGTTTTTCCGGAGGGTTTTGCAGCAGGGATGGGCGATGGGCTCAGCTCCTCAGGGAGGAAGGGTTTGTGCCCGGGTGAAGCGATGTGGTGGGTGAGGGATGGAAGTGGGGTGAGATGGGGAGGACCATCCCTGCCCGATGCCCTGGCATCTGCATCAGCCTGGGCGTAGCCAGTGCCACCGTGGTGGAGCTGAGTGTCCTAAGGGTTGAGATCGTGCATAAAGATGCTGGCCCCATGCTTTGTCCCACTTCTGGCCAGGGAATGATGGGGAAGAGAAGCATCGAGATTGATACAGATAACTTACTGCTTTTCAACAGGCCAGTGTAAAGCATTTTGAACTCACTTTTCCCCTTCTGCCTAGGCTGCCTTCCCAGTCCTAAATAATAATCATTTCTGCAGAAGTTTCTACTTGAGTCTCTGCAGATTTTTAATAGTATCTAAGCAGCCTTGTGAGCGATCTCCACCTTGTGTGCAGAGGGAAACTGAGGCACAAGTCAGCACCTTGCCCAGAGATGACATACAAAAGTCTTGTAAAAAACAAGGCATCACCCTGTTTTCCTGTTTTTCTCACCGCTGTATGAAGGGCATCGCAGCAGCCCGAGGTGGTGAGGTCTGTAGTTCTGCAGCCTGGGGAGGGGGACAACAGGACAAGACTATGAGGCTCCCTTGAAGGAAAAGCTTGTGTTTGGAGGAGGTATGCAAAAGTGTCATTGGTCTGGAGTATGGTTTTGGTTTTTTTTTTCTCTGTTATGAGAGATCAGGAAGGTTAATTTTCCCTCCTCCGACAAGCAGGTTGCAATCAGCAGGTTTTGTTCTGAGCTGGTGTCGTCTCCAGCCTCCTCTCCCCCCAGCCACGCTGAAGTTTCTCTCTCTTTCTCCAGTCCTGCTGCTGCTGCATTGCCAACACCGGCCCTTTATCTCCCGTCCTATGCGTCACCCTCTGCAGCATTTTTTCGGTTAACAAATTGTTACAGTTTTACTGGCCTTACCTCCTCCTCTTTTTTTTAAAAAAAATAAAAAACCAAACCCCAACAACAGCATCTCTGCAGCTTCGGGGTGGCTCCAGCTCTTTGGCTGCTTCTGAAAAGTTCGGTGCGTCAAGCAGGAGATGCTGTGACACTCCGAATCTCCTCTGACTAATTTTGCCTTGACTTTCCCAATTCTTCCCTCGTCTCCTGTCGTTTGTAGTCGAGTGCCTTCCACTCGGTCCCAAGACGGCTGATTTCTTCCCTCGGGGCATTGCCAGTTGCCATATATGAGTTTCTCCTATAGAGATTGAATGAAAACATATACTGTGCTGGAGTGTTAACTTGTAATGCAGCTATCAGCAGAAGTGCATATCACTCTGGGTGGCATTAGTCAATTATGACAGAAAGCCCATTGGCGACACAAGTCAATTGATAATAAAGCATAATCTCTCTTTCCCCCGTCACATATTTACCAGCCATGAACTACTGTAGCATATTTCCTATTCACAGATGAATGTTCCAGCCGTTCAGATGGGTATTTTTCAGAGCCGAATACAATCTAGAGGGTTAATGGCTCCAGTGCAGTGGTCTGAGGATAAAGCCACTGCAGATGCGCAGCTAAACGGGGAGTTAATTGGGTAGCAGGTGAACATAAACAGAGAGCACAGAGGGTGTGGAAAAGGCTTTAGTGAGGAGGAAGGACCGGTGGGAATGCTGAGCTGTAGAGCCCCAAAATAAAGATGTATTGAACTTTCCTTCCCTGTGCCGCAGTCTTTGTTGCAGGCAGTCTCTGCTCTTTGAATATCATTTGACTCTCCAAAATGTTGCTGCTCCTGCTGTCGGGGCTCCCAGCCTGGGATACAGGCAGGAAACATCTTAGCAGCTGCTGCTGGAGGACGGGGCTTGCGGGGTTTATCGGCGGACGATTCATCTCACACCACGGGGACGGGGCGTGCGGAGGGGAGGAAGGCTCCCCGCCGCGCCAGGGATGGGCTGGTTTGGGGAGGCAGAGTCTGAGGCTGCTCCGCTCTGTGCGGGACATAAGGCTGGAGGCTGGGAGCTGGAGAGGGGAAGAAAGAGGCGGAATCAGGCGGATGGAAACGGCCGTCCCTGCCTCTCTTAGCTGGACAGTGAAGCGAGCCACGAGCCGGGCAGGGCTGCGAGCAGCCAGGCACGGAGAGGTGGGCAGGCAATGCAAAGCGCGGGGAAGGGGAGCTGATAGAAACCACTTCCAGCAGGCACAAGGGCCCCGAAAAAGCCAAAGGAAAGCAAAACCCATAGGCAGGAGTACGGACGACACAGCCTTAGGGCATCAACCAGCTGAATAGGGTCTCAATCATCCCTGGTGAGGTGGATGCTCTCCCCAAGCAAGGTCAGGGCGGGGACACCACCACTGACCAGCTCTGGGCTGTCCATCACAAGCCGTGGCCAAAGCGAGCCATTGCAGAGGTGGCTCACCAGCTTCTTGGCCCCATACCCATTAGCTCCACACCTCTGGGGAATGGTGGGGTCTCCCCACCATTCAGGGGTCAGGGGCATCAGGGTCTCTCCCCGTGCCGGCTGTAGGGCAGCAGTCTCTGCTGGAAAGGGCCGACAGGCTCCTGGATGCCCATCTGAGCAAACCTCCACAGGTGACCTCAAAGACCATCCCCACCCCAGCATCTGTGCTGAGTTTTCCGTGTGTTTTTTAGCTTTGCTGCTAAATCCTGATTTCCCAAAGCTTGCAAGAAAGAGCATCGGTATTCTGGGGGACGGCTGCTGCGCTGCCGTTTAAAGCGAGTTGAGATAAAGTAATCCTGATTCAATTTTGTTTCCTCTGTCCTTAAATCAACTGCTCCAGACAGGTCAGTGTTTTTTAATCAGGCAAAGGGACCAAGCAGGATTTTTCATTTTTATTTTTTAAAGTCAGACCTGGATCCTTTTAATTAGCGCAGCTCTTGGTTTTTGCAGGACCACATCAGGCTGTGGTCTTTCACGCTGCGCTCCTTCAGAGTCACCCAGCTGATGGTGGGACGCCGGGGAAGCTGCGTCCTCGTCCTGCCCCATGCTGCTCCATTGCTGTCATGCCATGAACCCCCTACCCCACCCATCCCTTCCCCTCTCCATCAGAGGTCCGGGGACCTCACACGCACGGAGACCTTCATCCCCGCGCGGGATGGAGTGGAGCAAAGGCTTCTTCCAGGGACAGCCGTTGGAGCCGGGTCCTCCCAGCTCTGGAGGCGAGGCAGCAGCAGGCCACCTTCATGCTTCAGTTCCCCCTCACAGCCTGTGCTTTATCTGGATATTGATAACCTGAATAGCTCTCCTAATCAGCCGGTAATGAATTCCACTGGGAGCACTTATTTATCTACCACCTCTTCCGACTTCAGTCCTCTGTCTCCTTGCAGTTTCCCGGCCAGGCCACCGCGCTGGGCACGCGCCTCTCGTTTTTCAAAGGAGGGCGATGCTCTTCTGCCGCTGACCCCTTTGCGGTGGTACGTCCTCTCCCGAGCACTTGAAAGCAGACGAGGTGGTTTAAGCTGGACGAGACGGGGGGATTTGGTTCTGTTCTCACCTAATGGGGCTGCATTAAGAAGAACAAACACATCTGTTCTTCGCCGTCCCTCCTGGCCACGCTCTCCAGACGCACCGTGCTGCGCTCCGTGAGTGACGGGAAAGCACAAGCTTCTTCCTGTCTTCATGTCTGCGTGTGCCTAGGAATATGTGCACATGTGTGTGGTTTTCAGTTTGTTTTTCTAAAATCAGGCAAAATAATGGTTTTTATCTCCTGCAGCCCATCAGAGGACTGAGTCACTCCACATTCCTGCATCTCCACGGTGTGACAAAGTCCTGTGCACCCCAAGATCTGCGCGGTGACCGCGTTAGGTCTGGAAGCAGCGTGTTTATATAGCTTTTGAGACCCAAAAACGCTCAGTCAGCTTCTCTACTGACTCTCACGGGTGACATAGAAATGCTCCCTTTTATTTTTCTTTCTGTGGTTTCTAGGTACTGTTGGAGCAAAAGGGAGCTTGGCCACTGATTTCAGTAGAAGCAGACTTTTGCCCTACAGGCACAGACAGTGTCTGGGGTTTGCCTATCCAAAGGCCAGGCGCAAAAGCAATTCCTGCTCTGGGAGGTGGGGTCTGACTGCTGTCCCAAAATACGTAGGTTGGTTTGTAACCCCCTAAGTTAAGCCAATGGCTACTGACACTGAATGCCAGAGTGGAGAAGAGAGATAAAAGGTGACTAACAACTCCTCTTTTGTTTTCTTCTTTTCTTTAATTTTTTTTCCCCTAGTCAAACCCAACAAAAAAGATTCAATGGAGCACCAGAACAGCTCATTACCTCATTGCCTCTAAAAAGTGCTTTTGTCCTGAAAGTATTTTCTCTATGAGTGCTCATAGAAATCACCTCGTCACACCCAGAGAACTTGGCCACCTAATCCTGTTTTACAGCTGAGGAAACTGAGGCATAAACAATTAAAATACATTAACCACCATCACACACCTGGGAACAGCAGGACTTATTTTTTTCTTACCTTGGATTCTAAAATTGCTGTGAATGAGGATGAGTTTGGGCTCCAGGAGTCCTGCCTCCCAAATCTCTGTTCTAAATAGCACATTGTCGTAAAAAGCTGACTTTAAGACTAGCTTGCACAACTTTTTGCATGGAAAAGCCAGCAATTTACACAGTTGAGCAAATCATAGAAAACTCTAAATGTGGAGTAAGAAAATATTTACACTTCCAAGGTCTGAGTGTAAATTGGAGAAGTACATCCCATTAATGGGAGTTTACGCACTTCGATACATTTCATTTTTCTCTGCAATGCTGAAAATGAAACACTGAGACACAAATGCACCAGCAGCTCATCAGTGATGCTGCTTCCGCACCGGCTAGCCAGATGACATAGCAGGTGCAATACTGAAATATATTTCACACCTATACACAGGGAAGGACAGAAGGCGGTGGGAGTGGTTCTTAGCCCTTTTTTGTCATTTTACCCAGCTCTCTGTGGTGGAGTTGCCCTTGATTCCTATCCATGTAAAGGAAGTCATAGCTGGGCTCCACTCATGCAAATCCACTGGTTTCATTTACACCAGATGAGAATCTCTTCTAATGCTCTTAAAAGTCAAGTGTGAAGTAGAGGAAGAAGAAGACAAATGCCACCACTCAGCTGAATCTTGCTGTTGGTTATTCCTACAGCCCCAAAGATGGCCCATGTCTCCCCGTATACCACAGGAGTCACGGTTCACCCTCGCTGAGCAATGGCCACCAATGTCCCTGACAGAAGGGTCAAGTCCAAAGTTAAACATGTGTGGGAAAAATCAGCAGTGCTTATAAGAAGATGAGCAGGTGGCACAAAAGCTGATGTTTAAGTTGGATTTGGAATCTGCCTAAAAGCAGCTCTGCTTTGGGTTTCTTCTAATATTTCTAGTTTCATTTTTCCTCCTGGTATATATCTTCTATATATGCGTATATAAGCTTCCTGTAACTGCTATAGCTTCCTTATATATGCCTATATACATGTAGTACTTTGCTGTAGCTACTGGAAGAACGTCTGGAGAGTTGCCCTAATTTATACTAATCTCCCTTGAGATGGATACAGCCCATTCTTGTAGCAGTATTTTGGTTGCTTTTGGTGTGCAGCTGTTTACGGAGTGCAGTTGTTTTCAGAGACGGGCTTGCTAGGTTAGATTTTGCTGAGATCATTCTCTTGGTAGCTTTCATCTTGTGAAATCACCACTTCAGTTACTGATCATCCAAGATGATAGCTAATGCTGAACTAAGGAAATGGAAAGCTACCTGGATGTGCTTCTTTCTCCATGTTAGCTTTAGCCTAAATGAAAAAGATCCCTAAACTAGGACACTTCTACCAAAATGCTGGAGAACT
The DNA here is from genome assembly GCF_964195595.1 of Calonectris borealis. Classification (NCBI taxonomy): domain Eukaryota; kingdom Metazoa; phylum Chordata; class Aves; order Procellariiformes; family Procellariidae; genus Calonectris; species Calonectris borealis. The sequence continues at coordinate 80,743,341 of NC_134352.1, read as the reverse complement.
TCACAGAGAAGAGCGGCCTGTGCATAGGGGAATTGCCTGGGGGAGGGCATATGGTGCTCCAGGATGTTGGGGTGACCTCCTCATTTATCAACATGGGGTCGGAGGGTTAAGAAATGAGATGTCTCTGGAGGGGATTGGAAAGTGGGGAAGGCTGTAGCTTATACTGGGATCGAGACAGGGAGAGGGAGAAGGTAAGAAAACTCAGGAAAGAAGGGGACCTGAGTGGCAGTGAGCTGGAAGTGACAGGTGACAACAGGAGCAGAGCCAGTTCATTAAGACAGTCCTTAAAACGTTATGCTGGCTGAAAACTCCGTGAGACAGGTTGGGGAATGATTGACACCAATCAAATCCTCACCTTTCGTAACAGAAGGTGTCTAGTATGGCCAAAGCGTTAAATCCCCAGCAATATCCCTGACCATAGTGTCACAGCAGTCAGAGGCAGGATCAAACTGAAGGGTGCAGACAGATCCTATAAGTTTGATTTAAAACATTGGGAATTCATCACAGTTTGCTCACCGGCTCAGTTCTGTAAGTGAAGCGGGATTTAAGGCATGATCAATACTTCTGCAGAAGACCTTACTGCTGAGGGTGGGGAGAGGTAATAGGGCTGGAGCAACAACTAGACCCAACAATAAAGAAGCTGCCCTTCTGCCTTAGAGTGGAGAACGGGGCTTTTTAGGCCTTGCCCTTCACTCTAATCTTGTCCCCTGTCCCTTCGGGCCCTTTAATTGATCATTCAGGGACAGGGGTCAAAGCGTCGATACAATTAAATAGCTGCTGCTGGTTATATGTACACGTCATCTAGAAAATGATATGTGACAGGAGTCAGGAGAAGGAGGATAAAAAGAATAAAATGAATAAAAATGATTGCTTTTGCATTTAGAGGATGTCTTTTTGGGACCAGAAAATTGCTAGGTCTCCTGTAATTGAACTGCAAGACTAAACTCTAAGGCTACCTCTTTCTTTCAGGGGCTTGTGTTGAAATGCAACACCTCCTGAACATTTCTGTTCAGACTGGTTGCTGTTATTGGTGTTGGCAGCTTGTGAGAGACAAACAGTTCTTTTTTTCTTTTTTTCCTTCTTTCTCCGAACAATTTTTAACCTAACCGTTGTTAAAGATTCATCATACTTATAAACACCCAATGCTGACTTCTCATTACTCACTACCTAAAAACACTGCAGAATCCTCTTAACAGTTATTTATTATGCTCATCTTGTAGATTGCTTTCTGAGACGTAGCGAGGTTGTGGCAAAGATTTCAATTCAGGCTTTATGCCCGTGCAGGAGAGTCAGAACTGCTTTGCTCCTTAACTCCAGCCCTGCGGATTGTGGATGTGGGAGCAGAGGAGTGAAGAGGGCTGCGTGCTCGCTTGCACCTTTCCAGACACGGGTGAGCGAGGAGAGGTGAGGACTGGAGAGACCTCTGAGTCAGTGAGGTCTTATGAGCTATATGGTAGGGAATATAGAATAAGCCCTGACTCACATACCTCGCTTCATGGTTGTAGGTGAAGGTTACATTTAATAAAAGATAAAAAGAGAAGGAAAAAAAATTAAGATAAGCCCTTGCTAAGACCAGTGTAAATTTGATGAAGAGTTAAAATTCAGGAAGGGTTAAAATTCTGTATCTGCTCTCGAGCAATGCCTGAGCCCGATGCTGCTGGCCAGCTATGTTGCACCGAGCAAAATGTTTCCCTTCTCATCCCTCACTTCTGTAAACGAACCGCAATGCTTATTCTTAACATGCTTTGAGATCTCGGTGTGAAATCTGCTGTATAACGGCTCAGTATAATTACCTGAGGTTGGATGTGGTGCTTGCATAGTGTCCAAAATATCTTTTCAGCTGAGGCACGTGGATGAGCACTATAGGCAGGAAGCTTTTCCAGACGTTGCTGGGCAGCTATTCTGCAGGGAGGCAGAAGCTATCTGTCAGCACCCTTCATGGACGCTAAATGAAACAAAAAATATTTAGATGAAAAGCCCTTTAATACACTAAACAGAATGCCTAGAGGAGACTGTTCCTCTTCATCATTTAATCACACACAGACCTAAGCCAGAAGTTTGTTTGAATTTGACATACGAGGCTGAAGGCTAGTGGAGCTCTGAGGCACTCGCAAGCTCTTACCGTGGTCTCTGGAAAGGATCACCGACGTACTCAGCTGTCAAAAAGCATCGCTGCTGTTTCAGACCTGTTGCCCACAAACTCCACTTAGGCTTTTCATTACCTGGTGGAAGACAATAAAAACCCCTTACAAAGACAGCCGCAATTGCTAGAGCATCTTCTTTTCAAAAACACAACCTGGAAGTTTAGCCTTTGGGAAATTCATTTTATATTGAGATGTAATTTGTGAAGTTTTTAAAGAGTAACTTTGGATTTTCAGGTTTAAGAGGACTTGAAGGAAAATAACAAAGAAGAAATCATAAAGAGGAAACTTTTCTCCCGCAAATGCATTTCTTGACATGTTTTTGAATGCCGTAAGAAATCTGTGGCTGCCTGAAAACTAGTGTTTGTCAATATATAGTCTTCCTTTGCTCCTTGGAAATATGAGCAGGAGATTAAAATTCAGATCTCCAGAAAGCATTGGAGTACATCTCTGAGGCTAGCAGCAGCTCCTTTTTATCTGATGGCAGCACAGTGCATAGAATACACGGTTGAGGACTTCTCATCCTGTCCTGAAAAGGCAGCAACAGAGATATACGCTACCCAATTTAGGATCCGATGTTCGGAGCACCATTTGGGTAACTCAGAGGCGTATCTCCAGCTGCCAGAAATTTTTGAACCTGTGAGACAGGTTTGGGATTCTTACAGAAAGGCGACTGATTTTACAAAGGGCTTCCTCAGGATAATGTCCTTTTTCTCACACCTGTGTGGGCAGCTCCCATTTCCCCAGGCTTGATGAGAGCGAATGGACAGACCTTCCCTTCCGGATGCTCCATCCAGCTCAGCTGAGTTGGCAAAGGGCTGTAATAATTTGCTGCTGCTATAGATCAGTCACAAAGTAATACCAGAATTTGAGGAATTTGAAACGGAAAAGCAAGCAGCTGCACCAGCGAAAGGGGTCTTTGAGGAGGAACATGCCCTCCCAGAGCTGCTGTCTACAAAGGCGTATTTTTTTTCCCTTGGTTTCCACTTGCTTGTAGGGGTAGTGATCAGCAGTGAAGCACTGGAGAATAAGACAGTTCAGGGTTAATACGTATAAATATGTGACGTGGTTCTAGACTCGAGTGGGGGTTCGTGGCAGAGGGTAAAGTCTTTCTTGTCCCACAGCCATCTTTCAGAGGAGGATACCGCAGATGTTTGTCTATGTTGTCAGCTGAGCTCCTGCTCTCGTTTCAGTCGGCAGGAGCTCTGGTGTTGATTGAGCTGGCATCAGAATCAGGCCCCTCATTTAATTCCCTTCCTATATTGATAGAGAGCCATGTCTGTGTGCACACCATAGAGCATGAATACGTTGCTGTCCCTTGAGGAAAGAGACTCATTGAATAATCCTTTTTATTTAGTATTATTAAGTGGACCATGGCCCTTATTTTGCTTGTTTTGCTGCTATTCCTTCGGGAGGAGAGAGGTGGCCTTGTTCACGCCATTGCCTTTCAACATGGTGAGCAAGATTTAAAGAAACATAAATCCACTCGAGAGAGAGAGGCTTACCCGGTAGAACTGAATAATGGGCTTTAATAGGCAAACCAAACAGTTAAATAAAAGATGCACACGGCATGCTAAAACTTAAGGAATGCATATTCAATGCAATGCATTATTAAATACAACGGTGAACATATGGGTGCCTACAATTAATGTATATAAATAGCTGATAAAATTGCTCAGTATTAGAAAGCTAGCGGCAAAAATGACCTCATATGTCAAGCAGACAAGCAGGCAGTTACCATTTTCTTTGTACACCTTACAGATGATAAATTAGTTTTATGGTCTGCATGGGGCCCTTATCACATTACAGCACCAAGTGTTTGATAAAGAAAAAAAATGCCTCAGCTAAAAATCGAACTGAAATTTGGAGTCCCCGTGGACCTCATTTTTTTAACGTAAAGAATTTTAACCAACTTCCTTTTGGAAAGATTTATTGCTCTAAAGAGAAATGTATATCTCTATCCTATGTGCTTTTATTACAACTTCTTCTCTTCACTTCTTCTTCTTCTTCTTCGTTTTTTTCTCTCCCCCTGACATTAGATATAATATGAGTCTGCCGTAACGGATTCATTATTGATTGGGGGATTTAGTGGTTACAGCAGAGGGAAGGGGCAAGCAGGACTCCTGGGTTCTGCTTCTGTCTTTACTGCTGACCTTGGGTGAGCTGTTTCAGCTCCCTGAGACTCAGTTTCTCCATCTCCAAAACAGGGGGGAGCAGGCAGTGACTGGGAAGCAAAACTATTCATTGTGCATGGAAGCCCAGGAGAACATCCAGGGGCTGGGCTTGTCCTGCAGACGGTGGTGAAGAGGGACTGTGCAGTGAAGATGTACCTGGGACACACGGTGCTGTAGCTCAGAAATTAGTTCCCCCTCCGCCCCCCGCAAAGTGAGAAGGATGGGAAGATCTATTTGCCAAGAAATCCAGCAGTTTTGCCTCTGCTAACCCTCTACTTTTGACTGATCTTTTCCTGCTTTCAGCAATCTCTGCTGTGTTGGCACGTGTGGTTCCTTATGGGCATATTTTCCAAGCCTTATGTCCCTTTACTGGAGCTGAAAAGGTTTCTGAAGCGGTGGGAGGGAGCCGGCAGGCACTCACCCATGGCTGGGCTCGAAGGCTGGTGTGTGGGATCAGGATCTGTCCACACTACCTGGATGCGCTGGGAAGGCAAACGGCATCAGGTACAGCAACTTTAAGAGGGAGCAGAACACTTTCACAGCCTCCCCATGGCTCCTTCTCCTCCTTCTGCTTTGGAAATGCTCTTTTCAGAGGTGGTTGTCCGTAAATACCAGTTTCCCAGCTTTAACCAGTTATTTTGCGGCTCCAAGCCCTTTAGAACAAAAACTTTTTCTTTTTCCCAGCCCCCTGTGCCTGGAAGAGGTCCTCTGGGGTAGAGACACCGAGGCTGCCCCAGAGGCATCAATATCGCCCAGGTTTGGGTCCTGACCTGCACAGCATCAGTGATGAACCTCTAACACAATTCACTCTGGTTGCAATTTTGTCCATTAGCAACAAACAGGTCCTTTTTTTTCACCTGAATTGGTGTTTTATCTTTTAAGAAGATGCTCAAAAGCAGAGGCTGGATGTTTTCATGTGTGTGCCCCCAGTATGTGCTTCAGTGACCGCCGGCTTACGATATTTCTGACAAAGTCCGATGCGATGGTGTCAGACCACTCTAACAGGGATGACTATGGCAGGGATTATGCTAGGCAAGTAATTGGTTCCCAGATGAAACGCTGAGCAGACATTTGGTTAAATTTTGGTTAAACTCAGCTCTATGGCTGAGTTTAGTTATGTGGGTGCATCTCTATTTGTCTGAGTCTCCCCCCACCAATGTAAATACTTGTGACGTAGCTTTTTAAGATGCTGCTTGCTGGGAAAACACTGCTTACATTTAATCACTTGCTGAAATCACTGAGAAGACATTAAGATTTAAGCTTGTGCTTAAAATTAAGCATAGAGTTAAGCACCTTTATGAATTAAATTGACACGTTCTTGCCATGCAATGAAGTTGAAAATACCTTTGCAAGTCCCCCTATAAAAATGAGTAACACTGTATTTCTCCACTGACAAATCTCTACTAAAATGCCATACAATGAAAGAAGAATTTATAGCTGTAAACATGGCTTGCAAAGAGGGAGGCAACCTCCAGAATTTAGCAATCACATTTGTTAAGGTTTCTCTAAAGCCTAAACTCCCAATTAACAAGCAAATCATCATCAGACAGTCAGTGAATGGCAAATTCATTCTATTCAACATCTTTTCAGAAGTGGATTTTGTGCACTTATCTCCATGAAAACCCAGCAGGAAAGTTTTCCATGAGAGTGATCCTACATCTGCCTGTTTTTAATGACTGTAATGGCAAGCAATATTCTACAATTACTTTGGCGATCTCATTTCAAGCATGCAAATCATATCATTTAAGAGCCCAGCAAAAGTAATTTATTTCTTGGAACTGCTAGCTAACTTTGGTGGGGTGAGGAAACCCTGTGCTTGGAATTAAAAGCCCTGATGCCTTGTAACCTTCCACGGTGGAGTTGTAAAATTTGTCCAACAAGGTCAGACAAGAAATCCTGAAAATGATTCACGGAGAGCGAGTGAGAGAGAAAAAGGGAAAAAAAAAAGCCCACCACCCTATATTGTTCATTACCAAGTCATCTAGGTGTTCTCTTCACTTAGATGATGAATGAAGAGTTCATAACCGGTTCATCACATTAGACACCAACAGCAAAAAACACTGCACACAATGTCATCCCAGAAAGACATCTGGGAAACGAGATCTTTTCGTTGCCACTGTGACCATTCTGAAGATCTGATTAATATCTTTCCTGGTTTTGTTGTGGACAAAGCCGATTGTTTTTAATATTTACCCTGGAGCTGTTGAGTATATATTCTGTTGCAGTTTTGCTACCTCATAGATCAAGATGTACATAATATCTTACTGTCTGTCTCCTGTTGGTACAACTGTCTGTTTGTTTTTACTATTCTTTTTTTCACGGGATGGCAAAGAAAAGGGTGCTGGGCTAAAGAAGCTCAGTAGTTGGCAATAAATTCTGATACCATAAACAGAATACAATTGCCTTAATGCAATCTATTTTCAGCTCACAAATTTTTTTTTTTTAATGTTTGTCTGTTTGCTTTTTTGTTAATTTAACCCATGTGCAGACTCAGTGAATGGAGTGACAAGATACATATGACAAGAACGATGTAACAAGAAGTAAGGTACCATTTGACTTCAGGTTGCCAATTCTGTCTAAGCCTGATAAATGCTGACAAAAAAACGAGTAGCTTCTAATAATCCTTTTTTTTAGGAAATAAACCACAGCCACTTTCTTTGCTGTTCTGTCCCAATTGTTCCCCCTCTGCTCCAGCTCCCAGTTGCTTAAGGAAGGTGTGAGCAAACCATGAAGGAGGAGAAGCCTCTTGCTGCAGTGCTTCATATCAAAGTTTGAAGAGTTATCCCGTACCCATATCTCATAGTCACCTCACTTTACCACAGTTACAAGGCAAGAGGTTTTGGGGAAGGGTGGAAACTGATTATCAGTTTCACAAGTGACAATTGTTTTAAAAATGGTTAACCAGACTACTGAGCAGGATCTCTCAAAGTGGGAGGAGATGTATTCCTTAACAGGAGATTAAGAAAGACCCTGAGGGGGCCTTAGAAACCCATGGGGAAGGTCATCCTCTGCCATGTGCTTTCTTGAGCCTCATCCTTCCATCCTTTGCCACCAGCCGTTCCTTCGAAAAATTTTGGCGGAGCTGTCCTTGGGTGGTGAGCTGTGGGAGTTGTACCACATGTGAAGCCAGGGGAGTTATGTGTGTGGAAGCATTAAAGCTTCGCACAGATACCTTTTCTTCCCTGTTTGATCCGTCACCAGTCAAAATGAACAATGTTTGTTCTGTTCTCACTCACAAAGGTATTAAATCAAAATAAACCTGGGACTTTCCCACCGAAGTGTACCAGATTGTTATACCAAATACCCATTAGTTTAACATATTTAGAGTCCTACGCTTCTAGCCTTCGGTTGTAGATCTCCATCCACAAGATATTTTGTCTTCTTATAGCCGTTGAAATCAGTGGGGCTTAAGCTTTTTGATATTATTATAGGTCTGAGACATTTACTGTTGAATTATATTGCAGAGTTGTTTAGTGTCTGAGCACAAGTGATTAAAATACTACTTTGCTTTCAGAGCTTTGGTTCTGTATTATTCACCCCTGTGCTGGAGTCTTCAAGTCTACTTGTCAGTTCAGTCTTCTTAGCTTGGCTGCTGTGCTTCAATGACACAGTTTCAGCCAAGTGAATGACCTTGGTTTTGGTTGTATTGAGGGTTACACGGGTTTGGGTAAAAGTGCTGTTCTTTATTATGTATATAATAGTACGCAGGATTCTTCAGAAACAAATTAAGGACACAGATCTTACCCTCAAGAGTTTATGATTTGAATGGATCTATAACATGATGAATGAACACAATAGAAACAGAAGGAGGAAAGAAAAATATAGGGTCAAGCATCACTGGAAAAATCTGTGTCGTTTCATTGATGAATTACACATACATTTACTGGTTCTATTTCAAGTGTTACGGAGTGTAATTGGTATTGTATGTACATATACGTGAAAGATGACCTAGAGATAAGATTGCTAGAAATCAGTTGCTACTGCTAATGCAACAAATCTGTTATATGCTATATATATTTTTATATATATATATATTATTAAATTCATAAAATCATTAAATATTCTTTTGGAAAGATTTAGTCCCCTGAGTGATTGGCATCTGGCATGCTCTCAGCGGCATATCGGACAATCTTGGATGACACTCTGCAACTGGCTGTTCGAGGAACTGGGATGCCAAGGTTTTAACACAAAAATTACTTCTGCCCAATGTGAATCAATAACTCTGTTCTTTCATTAGTCACTCACATTTTGAATCCATGACACTTGGTCTGCTTGACCTTATTTATCCCACAATGGAGTTCATGGTAAAGAAAGCAATCGACAACCAAACAACGTCAATAAATACAATCCCTGTATCTACCAACCCAGAGATAAATGCCCAAAGTTACGACTTGAGCTAGTGACGTTAACCCATAACTGGCTTTGATTATTAATGTCATAAATGATAATTCTTTAATTAACTAAACCAGTTATATATTATTCTCAATTTGAAGGACTTAGGAAATGTCTTGAAGATCCTAAAGACATCCTGGGGAGAGGGGAAATCATACTTCTGCAAAAACCTTTTCCTCCTTCTCGGGATATTTCCATTTATACTCGCAGTACTTTCAAGGTGTTTTTTCTAGGGCAGTGCCAACAAAGGGTACAAGTACTAGGTCATAGTGAGGAAATACAGGATAACAGGAAAATGACTGCGGGCTGCTGTTGGGTTAAGGTGGCTGGAGCATGGCAGGAAAGAGACAAGGTGTGTGAGCACTGGCACAGGCTGCCCGGAGAGGTGGTAGATGCCCCATCCCTGGAAACCTTCAAGGTCAGGTTGGACGGGGCTCTGAGCAACCTGATCTAGTTGAAGATGTCCCTGCCCATGGTGGGGGGGTTGGACTAGATGACCTTTAAAGGTCCCTTCCAACCCAAACTATTCTATGATTCTATGATTCTATTACTGTGTGAAAAAGCGTGATCAGACGAGATTTTTGACTCCACAACCAGAGCTAATTCATATAAGAATTAGGAAGATGAACAATTAAAGGGATAAAAGTTTTACGTGGATAATATTTTTTTTTCTACTGTTGTTTTTTTCCCCAGGCTGTCAGTAATGACCCTAGGCTCATAAGCCTATACTGGAGTCAGTCACTGGAGTGGGCGATGAATACACCTTGCACACATAAACTTTTGACAGAACTTTATCACATGTAACACAGCCCTCTTCCCTGCCTGATGGTATTTGCTGAAATTTTCTAGATTCACCACTGCCAACTATGTAGATGAATAACTGTATATAAATCCATACTTAGAATCTGCCCATACAGAATGTTTATGTTGCTGAGTGTTAAATTACATCTAAGGCATTTTTACATGTGGTTGACAGTTGTGTGGCTCTGGGCTAGCTGGAAAGTGGCTGTCAGATACAACAGCCATGTAGCCATGCTAGTTTAAAGTTTAGTGTGGGCTGTAAACCCTGCCAGAGAAGGGAAAAGGGGCTAAATAAATACTGTGACAGTAGTGCCACTGAGCTCTGACATGCAGCGCTACATGGGCAGCTAAATCAAAACTAACTCAAGGTGGCTAGATGAGTTATAGTCGGACTTTTGACTGCAGTAAAATAATTTTCATTGGGAACATATCTAAAGTAAGGAAAGATGCAGTACGAATAAAAGTATCCGGTCTGAGCAGAAGGTAGGTTCGAAGACTTTAAGGAGCAACTATTGTTGGAATGAATATACAAAATATGAATATACAAATATACAAACCAGTCCAGAAACAGAGACTGAAAGCAAGTTTTTCTGATCTCCCATCTTTCTTGTAATTAAAAAAGACAAGAAAACTTTCTGCTTCTATCATGTTTGCAAGTGGACGAGCTAAGGTGATAAACCTGAGCTGCATTTCTTTGAGTACAGTGTGCTCGTGTTTAGTCTGTCTGTCTACCTGCCTATCTAGCTCTCCCTCTAATCGTGTAAAACCACAGAATGAGCTAATAGCAGCTTTCCCAGATGAAAACCAGTGTATTATCTTTTTATATTTTCTGAAGCAGGCCAGCATTTAATCATTTCACTGCATACAGTTGTTATGTTAGATTGTTTAATGTAATAGAATGACATGACACTGGTACACCAGATACATCAGAATTATGAATGCTGGAAAGAGACAGTGATAAAGTGTTTCGAGATACATGCAATCCTGATAGTGCTATAAGTTTCTGCAATTGATTAAAGACATTTCCCCTGTGCCACCTCATTATTACACATCAAAGGGGAAAAACAAGGGCAAGCTGGATACCGAAAAAAAGAAAAATATGTTGTTGTATCCATACAGCAGAAATCCCCCAGATATGTTAAATTAATTTGTATATACAAGTATAAGTAAGCATGAGTGAGACTAAAATAGGTTTGGAGGGCAAAAACTTTGTGTTGGTTGTCTTGTTGATTGACATATCTGGAAGAGAGATTATGGGAAAGCATGTGAGCAAGTAGGAAAATGACAAAGTCAGAATTGTTGTAGAGATCAAAGAGCTTTCCAGTAGCTGCAAGAATGGCAGAGATGCTGATCATCCAAAATGACTGTTAGGGTAGACCTGAGTCCTGGTGTTGGGCTGGCATCAAAAATAAGCTTTCCACAATTTGAAGGTGCTCAGATATAACATTAACATTCGCCGGCAATTAAGATCAGATTGAGCTGGGATCTTTGGCACTGAGTTTATTTTCAGATTTCTAGAAGGAAAAAGGAAAGTTCAGAAGTCCTATTCATCTGTGGGTACGTGAATCTGTGAGACACTCCAAACACTTTTTAAAAAGTACTCCTTGTATTCCATTAATAGACAGTCATGAACTAAAGGTTTTACGGATATGGGAGAGCTTTGAGCTGACCTGAGAATGAACGGTGCTGTTCTGAGCTCATGCCAAATATCCCCAAACCTTAACTGGTTGGCTTTTAATAGAGATTGAGAAAATCTGTGGAAACCATGAGGATAAAATGAAGGCTGGTTTATTCACTGATCCAATTAGTAGTGTTTGATTGAGGAAGTGCAAGAAGATGCCGGACAAATTCAGGTGTGATAAGTACAAGAAAAAATGCTCAGCACTGTACATTTTGTTGTCAGTGACGTATGACTTTCTTACAGTCCAAATTCACAAGGTATCAGAGGAACTATAATCCTCATTGTACAGATGATGAACAATGAGGGAGAGAAGCAAAGAAACAAGATCACAGGAGGAATCTGAGTTGATTATCTGAGAATTGAACCGGCATAATTTGGGGTTCAGACCCATGTTTTAATAGTCAGACAGTTTCCTTCCTTCCTCTGTTATGGTATTCTATATCCCACAACACTTCTTCCCCTCTGAAAGGGGATACTTATCCATAATTAAGGAAATCTTTCAATGAAAAGCCACTGAGAAGCTTGTAAAATCTGACTGCCATTTATGCCGTTGTGAGGAAGACCTAAAAAGGGTTGACACAACTGAACACAGAACTGAGTAGTTTTCATTGAAGTTCCTACCAACTATTCGGTGGCCTTCATGGACAGAAACTGGTCTCTGCTTTGTCCAAGCATATACCATTTGGTCCTAATTGAAATGCTTGCAGACAGTCTCTGGAAGAAGCCAAAAACTGAGCTCATATCTGAAGGTAAACTACTCATCAGGCACCGACATTTCTGAACAGGGCGAAAGCCCTCAGGTCAAGCAGTCTTACAGAAAAATGTGCAACTGCTTCCCCTTCTAGTCATGCTTGGGAACTAGCAGGGGAACATCTGCCTGCAGAACTATTTGTCTGTCACCTTTTCCCATCATTTAACTCACTTTTATAGAAAGAAAAACACATTTTACAAGTCTTTGGAGTCTCAAAACTTCTCTCCCATTTTCAAGCCATTATTTTTTTCTTAGTGTTGACTCATTCAGGTCATATGTTTTAGCTGAAGTTCTTGTTCAAGCTTGCAAACTTCACAGCAGTGGAAAGTGTTTTAATAAAAAATCTGTGTGACTTGTCTTAATGACACATCCTTCCTCCCTCTCCAGGGGAAGACTGGGAAGACACCTAGGTAAAAGATCTAACTAAGAGAGACCCTAGAGTCTGTATCAGACTGCACTGTCAAAAGAACTTCCATGTGCTCCGATATATATATAAAAGAAAAAGTCTTAGAAAATAAGATATTAACACTCCTGAATGTCCTTCATTATAAGGCAGGACAAGACCTGAAACAATACTTTGTTCATGACTCATGCTCAATAAAGACAGGTCATTGCAAGTGCCAACTCAAGAAAATTATTTTCCCAATCATAATCAGATAAGCCGTGAGAAATAAGAGTAGATTCATACAGTGTTTGCAGAAATAGCCAATGGGGAGCCTCCTATCTATTGGCAAGACCCTTATTGACGTCAGTGCAAGCATGATAGAGCCCAGGATGCAGCAGACGAGGCATTAGGGATACACAAATACCAAATAAAAATACCACAGGCATTTTGCTCTTCAGCATTAATAACAAATGTCAACAGTCAAGTGCTGCTTCTTCAGTATGAAGCTGTGATATCCAGCCAGTGGGTAATCTCTCAAGGCTTCCCAGCAGTCATTTATAACTTTCTGATAAGGTAGAGGATTCATTTTGTTAGCTTGCCCCAGCCTTTCTTTCTTCAAAACAGCAGTTTTACTTCTGGAAGCAGAAGTATGGGTAGAGGTCAATCACTGATTTCATGGCAAGGTAGGTACAGAGACTGGGATACCGATAAGGGATTAGGAGCACCTTGCTTTAATTGTCATCTCTGTGATATACTATCTATGGCAACTGAAAATATATTCACACAGATATTTAGCCATCATGTGAGCTACGTCTGAGTTAGCCCCATGTCAGTAGAACCTCAGATTATCAGACTTGGGAAGGGATCCTACCAGGGTAAGTAGCAGAGTTTTGGTGCTCGGCTTTGTTAGAGACAACCATCCCCTCCTGGCCAAACCGTTGCCTTGTTCTGCATAAGACCATCAGTTGTAAATCCTCTTCTAGAAGTATGTTCTTCAGTCTAGCTTTCAGCTACATGAAAAAGCAAATATAGGAAGAAACACCAGCATCGCAGAGATATCAGAAGGGGTATGTGGCCATGCATCAGCTGATATGGTTCACCTTTCACAGTGTTTCAGTTCTCATCCCAATCTTTGCTGGTAGTTTCAGTTAAGCTGTAGAGTTTTGTATGGGGATGTCTGAGGTGTAAGCATACTTTTCTTTCAGCTGGTGATGATGTGGGAGTGGTAGCTTGCTAAAAGGAGAGTCTCAGACGGTGGAAATAATTCAAGTTACAGTAGAAAGATTTTCCAGAGCTTTTCTGGCTGAAACTTGGCTTCTCAGAAGTGTTTGGGAGCCCAAATACCACTGATTACCCAAAGCTTTGTGAAATCTGAACAAGTCCTTCTGAAAACTTGGGTCTCACTCTCACTTTGCCTAAATTCACCATCCGTGAAGCAGGAATAATGATGCTGTGAAAATAAACACAAAAAAGACTGTGACAAGCTTAGTGCTGTAGAAATAGAGACCCTCTAAATACCTCTCAGAGAATTCCATGTCCAGTGCCTTAACCATCAATCGAGGCCTGAGTTAACCACCCTTCCTTCCTGTTTTGAAGTCTGGCGATTTCACTGCATGAAGCTAGACTCTTGGCAGCCCCACAGAGATTTTTCTCTCGCTTTCTGGTGCTGTTTTATTCTAAGAATTGTTTGCACTTCAGGAACAGGAGGATGAATTGGTCTCTACGGAGCGTTGATGCCATTTCAGACTGAATAGGCTGGGGGACAGCTAATCCACATGACAGAATAAAATACAAAGAAGGCTTTATTAGTGTTCCTCTCCCCTTTTAACCTTTTAAATGCCTCTTTGTGAAGAACCCATTGTCTGCTCTTTGAAATGAAATCAGAGATGAGGAGAAGCCAGTGTAAATTCTAGTAGGTAGAAGGGTCACAAAGCAACTAGTCTTAGCTATGCAAACTTGATTCGTTTTGGGAACATACGCTTGGGAATTCACTTTTGCTCTTCAGCTTACTGCTTATGAGGTTGAGCAGCAGAGCCCTATCTTTATATATATGGGTATGGGTGATGGCAGAACTCCTGTTTGTGCTATACTCTGGCAGGTCCCTTCACGTGGTATCCCATGCAGATGAATGATATTTTGCATAGCTCGTTTTAGTTTTGTTTCCTGGTTTATCTTCCTACCCCTCCTATTTGTGAAATTCAGTTCTTGAATCTCTGGCAATGCAAAATGCCCAGTCTTCCTTGTTACCTTAAAAAATGGCCATATTTCTGCCTTTCGCAACACGTTCATCTTTCTGCCTCAGGCTTCTTATCACTGAAGTTTCAGAGAACCAGGCACGTCCTGTCTAGAGAGGAAAGGACTAAAGGGAGTCATGATGAATGTCCATAAACACATAAAGGCATGTCCCTGAAAAAGGAGAGGAACCGATTATCCTCATTAGTCAGTGAGAACAAAAAAAAAGGAGTGATAGGTTCTGGATAAAGCACTGAATATTTAGGTTGACGGTTATGGAAAACTTCATAACTATTAGTACATTTAAGACAACGAAGCAAGTCACCCAAGAGAGGTAGTCAGATCACCTTCATTGGAGATAGTCAAGGGAAGGTTTGACACTCATCCATCAGAGAAGTGTTAGAGATAATTAAATCAGTCTTGCCCCAGGCAAAAGGATGGACTAGATAATTCACTAGTGCTCCTGTTCAACCCAGCAGATTCTATATTTTTCCTTCTTAATTGGAAAGACATATGTGTGTGTGTGTGTGTGTAAGAAACTGGTATACATATGTGTGTGTGTATGCGTGTACCTCAATTCCTGTTAAATCTGTTTTATCCATGGAATGGCTGAAGGATCTGTATTAGGAAGTGACATTTCTTTCTATGGCTTTATTCTCCCCATTTTGAAAGGTTTACTCTAAATCCCGTCAGCAGTTTTTCAGGTGCCTGTATGCAGCGTTGTGAAGAGGACCAGGTACTAGTGGCTGCTAGTCTTAATTTTTCCACTTGATTGGATTTGTTTTGTTAAAATTTAGCTCTTAAAATACACACCTAGGCAAGAAGAGTTGTCTCCTTGCCTGCCTTGACTACTCAGTGCCACCTGCAGACCAGACAAGCACCTCCAGAAGGCGCTTTTATCCCATCCCGAGGATGGGTTAAAAATCAATGCATCTCTCGAATTGCCTGTCTCTATCCACTGGTTTTATAGGGACCCCAGACATCTCTTACATTATTAGATATCTAAAGACTAGACTAGACATCTAAAACGAAGTATCGTGAGTCCTGCCCTTTGCAGCCCCGCACAGTCTGTTTTCCCATGCCTTTTTTTCCCTGGCGATAAAGCAGGGTAATGGCAATGGCAAGGTACCTAGTGTGCTGCGCATGTTGCCTATTACAATTATCATGATTGTCTCAGTGTTACTTTGTGCTTCTCCATCTGTTTGCAGCCTCCATCTGTTGTCTCTCCTCTTAAAGTCAGGTAAGTCTAAAGATTTAGGTAAACCTAAGAGTTAGCCTGTAAGTTGTCTGTGGCAACAGCCACATAGTTTCTGTCCTGGGTTTGCATCACCTACTGCAGTAAGACTGTGATGCTTGACCGTGGCCTACATACGCTACAACAATGCAAGTGATAATTACAATAACAGTAGAGTTCCTTGATCTTGCGGTCCATGTTCCAAGAAATGTTGCTATGACATAAATCATATACTATCTCATTTTGATTGCTGATAATCACAGGGCACTACAAAGACATCTTGGAGAGTAAGTTTACAAAGGGCTTTGAAATCTGTTGGATAGGCAAAGAATAACTTTGATATTCATACACTGGGACAAATCCTGAGCAGTGGTAAGCACCATCACTTTCTTTGACAGCTCAGACTAAGCACCCCTCATCACAGCTGAGATTGCAATGCAAGAGTTAATTCCTTTGTTAAATGTGCAAGCTGAGAGTAATGCTGCTTGAAGAGTCTGCTCTGAAAGGCAATTAAAACTTTGCACAGTGAAACTTTACAGACAACACAGGAAGGAGGCTGCCACCTCCTTTACCTTGATCTTTACAACCGTAATAATACCCACCACAATGGGAGAGCTGTGTGATCTTTGAAAACAAGGGCCCTTTTTCAGTGTGTGTGCAGGCAACAAGGAAGATCATTGTCTGGCCTCGCAGCTCAGAGAGACACCAAATGCAAACCAATTGTACACACAATAAATCAGATCTGAATGGGGTCAGCAGCAAACAGACAGATGGAGAAAGATTTTCTGCCCTTCCGTCCAGTTACTGTTACCCAGTGTTTCACTAACACCCTCCCTCAAGGGCAGCAACCCTCCCAAATTCTCTGACGCTCCAAGGTCACTGTAACACTGTAGGTAAGATAATTAAAGCATTTCTCTTAGCCAGTGATGTTCCTTATTTCATAACATGCTTTTATGGTTATGTCCAACTGCTAGAGCTGAGTGTAGACTTGGTTTAGCTGAGTAACAGTAATGTTACTCTAAAGTATTCTAAAGTATTCTAAAGTATCCTCAGGGTATGTTATGGAATGACAAAGCTCATCCGAACTTACTAGACTGAGTGAAAACCTTTATTCTTCACAGCTTGCAAGAATAGAACAGAATAGAATAGAATAGACTATTTCAGTTGGAAGGGACTTGCAACAATCATCTAGTCCAACTGCCTAGAAGTCATAGCAAGATACATATTGGAACCCGCACAACCATGTCTCAACTCCTCCCATGTCCCGTTGACATCACCGATGTTCCCAGCTGCTACTCCATCCACCAGTGTTTTATAAAAACACACAAGAAACCTTTGTGTGAGCATATCCCTGCATCTGGTAGCTTTTGTTGGCTTCCAAAGCAAACCAAGACCAGCCTCCTCCCTCCCAAACGCACATACAGGTTGGGGCAAAGACAGCATCTTTGTAAAGCAGCATTTCAGGCTACAGCAAGAGGTTGAAATCTGGTCCTCCAACTGTGCTAAAGCACAAGATACCCAGGGTCTCTAGCAGACTCCTGTCCTCTTTGGATTAGACACACTGCATTACTCACTTGCAGGTTATATACTTCCCATGTGCAGAAGAATCTGATCCCAAGCCTGTAAGCTGGGCTATTGGATGTACTATAACAGGAATCAGCGCTAAATGAGTGACAAGTTTAAGAAATTGTTAGTATTCTTCCTCTGATTTTCCAAGTTATTTCATTTTTATGATAATACGCTCTTTCAGTGATAGGCAAAAAAAAAACCCAAACCCCTGATGCTAACTATACTACGCAAAACGGAGACTGTTAATTTGCCTAGTTAGGAAAAGAGAACATAACTTTTATTTTATTGGGGTTATCATCTTGCAAATACTTAAGCATGTGCTTAACTTTAAACCTGTGAGGCCTTTCTGAAGACAATGGAGCTATTTACATACTTCAGCACATTGCTTAGTCTTCATAGGATTAGCGCTGACATTAGCAGCCTTAACTTCCTGGCAGTGTAGTTCCCTAGTTTTGCATAACAATAATGATAAGTTTCTGTCTGATGTGATTTACACAACCCATCATTTGCCTTTGTCTGTGAAGCTATAAATCAATGTGTATTTTTTTTCTGGACTGATCTTCAGTCTGATTCTGTGGGCTGTAACTGTGATTATTCCTCTTCCCTCTGTTTTCCCTCCAGGTTTTCTTGGGTGGCTTCCACCAGCAAAACACTTCTCATCTAATTGGGACAATGAACTTTATCTTTTTTTTTTCCCCCGCCAAACTTTTTTTAACGATCTCTCTTATAGTTAGAGACTGCAATTTCCTTTAATTACTTGAAATCATCCAAAATAAACAATTTTAAACCAACAGAACAAAGAACCATTTGTTTTGCTGGTGCCCTCTCCCCATTATCCTTCCATTCTTATCGCTAATGGTACTGAGAGATTAAACTTCATCCTACAGGCAGGGACCTACTCTCCTGTTTCATTTTAATTTTTCATATCCCCCTCCCCCATTTTGGCTGGCAGTCCCCTCAGGTTACACATTACATCAAAGTATACATCATTTGCTCTTACTTCTTTCTGCATGCTGCCTCTAGGCTAGGAAATTTGCAGAATGCTGCTGTTGCTGCTGAGAACTAGCCATTTTCCTTTAGTCAAATGTTTTTTAACTTGAAAATGTCAATACAGAGATAAGTCATAAGATCAACTCATAAATATTCACAGGCTGCTTCTTTTGTTTTGTTTTGTTTCTCTCACCAAGTCACAGTGTTATCCAGGGTAGCACTTTACTGGATACTTTGCACATATTCCTGAGTAGTCTTTCTCTCATTAGTGCTTAAAGAAGTACCAAGAGTTAAATTTTTCATTAGCAATTCTTGTGCAGTGTAATATCCTGCATGTATTAGATACACAGAGATATTTCCCTTATGGAAAAATCCTATAGGGCTTCATAGAAAATTACAAACTTTCTCATATAATTTTTTAAACTACCTTGTAAAATCAAACATACAATGAAATATACTTCTATGAGATGGTTCAAAGAAACCTGTGGAGAGGTAATAACTCTCTAATAAATCCTGTAGGTTTTTGGAGTAATTTATATAACCCTATTAAGTTTCTTTAGAACTCTGCCAGTTCCACCCCTCTACATGTCCATAGGCTCCTTTGAAAAAGGCACAGAAATAGGGCCAAAAGCCTGCTCTGCCATTTCTCTCAATGGATTTATATAAAATAAGGTTTTCCTGCCACCTCCAATCCCCCAATGGCTTGCTGAAAACTCACCATTGCTCTCCTGGCAGTTCTTTTGTTTAGCAAATCTACTTAAAACAAATCGTGTCTGCTTCTTGCAGACCCAGCTAGTCCATCCTTTGGTGGTGGAAGTCACCACAGATCCGCTGAATTACAGAGATCTAACAACAAAGTTTTGATCCCTCGGTATTTGTTTTCAGTGACCGCATACATCTGGAGTCTCAAGTCCCAGACTTCACCATGGGAGCACTCCCATGCTTAAACCTAAGGCACACAAGGATATATCAAGCTGAAACAGAACTGGGGCAGATGAAGGTCAGCAGTGGAAGGATTAGATCCCCGACAGTGTGAAGAAGTGAAGTTTTAACACATTTTATTACTAACAGCTTATTCCGAGTTACTTACAGCCTACCTGCATGAAGCATTATAATGAACAATAGAACAGTGACATAGGCGAATGGACTAGATGACATCACACCATCTCTTCTTAAGCTATTCTTATTGCCACATGATTGAGAGCAATCATTCGAGTGTTTAAGGGTAAATGTATGGTGGTATCGGAGGTTAGAGAGGAGTGAAGTCCATTCTGGCATCTGCTCTATGCTTACCTTATGCCTCAGTTTCCCAAAGGGATGTTTTAATGCAATTTTGTAAATATCCGTAACTGGAACTTTAAAATTAAAAAGCTAAGGCTGAACTCCAAGTATTTGCTTTGCATGGGATAGGCATGAGAATTCCTGTGATCCTGTCTGAGACAAAAAGCAAATAACACATTTATTGTTAATAATTGGTATACATTTTTGAGTAAAAACAATGACGTGATCTCACCAGCTGGTTGATTTAATATAAATATTCAAATGCAGAAACAGTTTATTAAACAGATTGGAAATCATCAACTTCATTATTGTAATAGAGCAAATACAGTATCTTGATTTTCAATAAATGGAACAATCTACCGTATGCCTAGTCACTTGCTGTCTGTTACTATATTCTATTAAAAAGAAAATAATGATTCTAACAAAATGTCGTGTAGCCACTCCAGGAATTAATAGAATTAGTGCAGCAACCACAAGACAGAATATAAATATTCTATTGAATTATCAATTAAAACCCCATAGCAATAAAGGTAAACTACATCAAATAAGTGAACAGAAATTATAGACTATTTCCCAAATTCTTGTATTAGTCTTCATCTTGAGCCTGGAATGAAAATTCTTGAGAGTAACAAGTATATAATTACTTGACATTTTTCTTCTTCGAGTCATCTTAGGAAAACAAATTACATGATGTAAGTGCAGCTCTTTGGATTCGTAAACTACTGGCATAATGAAGAAAACACTGTGTATTTATTATGCATTGAGCATTCATTGACGTTAATTTTTGCTCAAAAGATTGAGGCATAGATCATTTTTCAGTTTCTAATATGAGTCTGCTGAAGTTTCATTTCCATCAGATGCCATTTGTCCCTGTTGTAGGAAGAGAAGTTTAGGTTTGGCTGGACTTTCCTCTTCTGGCAGCCACCTACTGCAAAATATCATCCCTACAAAAACCAACTTCTTCCATAAGCCAGTTGTGGTAATTAGCTTCAAGAGTCATAAAGGTGAAATAATATCACAAGAGGCAGAGGAATTCTTTAGGGACATATATAGGGATGAGAAGAAAAAATTGAGAATGGGATAATATCAGAGAGAAAAATTCCTAATCTCTGTCAGACTCTGGGATCACGTTCACACGTGACTTTAAACTGGATATTCAAGTAGATGGGGATGACTGTATTGGTAGGTACTGGGAAGTATAAACTAATAAGGGTTTCCGTTTCTAGTTCCTCTCATATTCTCCCATATATTGAAGATACTCCAGTTTCATGCATTATAATATTTCTTGGCTCCATGTTCTAACCAAAAAGGTAAAAATAGCACAGCACCTACCACATGACAGTACTTTTCAGCAAGGTCTGACTGCTGTTGTAGTAGAAAGAAAAGAGTAAGGATGCAACTTTGCTATTTCCCCAGGGGGAAAAAAAAAAAAAAGAAGAAAAAAATGCATATAAAGAGCAGAACACCGAAGCGCCATCCAATGGAAATACCACTAAGTTGTAGAAAACCTAGATACTTTTCTGGTTCAATCTTTAATATAACCTGTCTTGGGAAAATAATTTTCCTTTTATGCACTTCCATTTCCTTTCGTACTCCTTCTCTTTCCAATCCAGTTTGATTGCAGGGGTTTTCTAACTACATAAAGGTACTAACCAAGTAAGTCAAAGCATGTAGGGTTTTTTGCAGGTTGAAACCAGTCCTCCATTTCAGTAATATCACAACAATTCCTACCAGTGGAGGTTTAAAGACATAATGGGTATATCTTTGGCCCTGTCCCCTTAAAAGTTTTTCATGGATAACTGTTGATAGAAAAGGAATGATTTTATTGACTTACTTCTTTGAAAAATAAAGGACTGTAAAAATAACACTATTGTGTAAAACATATATTGTTTACCTTTTTTTTGATAAAGAATTTTAAAAGAGAAAGCTTTACAGTGAAGCAAAACTTTGAAACAATACTTAGAAATACTTAGATTTTTCCCCAGATTGTTATACTACATTTTTCAGAATTCTAACTTCAAGCCCAAATTGAAATGGAAATATTGGTAGGATTTTATTTTATCTTATCTTATCTTATCTTATCTTATTATTTTATTTTATTTTATTTTCACAAAAAGGATATAGTTTTCCCTAGCTAGAATTTTCGGTGCCTATTCAACCACTCTTATCCTCTCTTTTAAGCAATTCTTAGAGAGATTCTTCTAGGAAGTCGCTTGTCTCCTTAGCACATCGAGCCACCAGAAGATATTATTAATACCTATTACGCTGGGGGTGATCTTTGCTCAGCTATCTACTCACAAAGGGCATCCCTCAATGCCGGCTTAGTCAAACTTGTGAAAGTTATTTGAAAAATGGGTGGGGGTTGGAGGAGGTCAGGAAATTCATTTCCTTGACAAACTTTAAACAGTCTATTCCAGTCTTTTCAGAACAAACTAATAATAGACAAACAGTTCGTGAATAGCCCTTACTTGATATCATCATGATGGGAGTTTTACTTTGTGTTTGCTTTCCTAATACTTCTGAGCATTTCTGAAAATTATGAATTTATGATCCTGACCCAGGTATAATATGATACACATTATGCAACATGACCCATCTCACGTTCTCACAGTTCCAATCCTCTGCTTCACACCCTGAGCAACTCCTGATTTCCAGGATTTTTTGTTTTCCTAAGTTTTGCTGCCTGATTCAGTAGTTTATGTCACGTATAGAGAGGAAATACATGAAGCCCACCCAATTTATTCTCCCAAGTATAAAAAGCAAAAGCTGTTAAGAAGAAAGCCTGATGCATAACCTCCCCTTCCCACTCTTTTCCCTCCAATCTCTGTATCACATAATTCCCCACAAAATTCCCCACAGTTCTCCCAGCTCACATGCCTCTACACTTTAAGATCCTCAAGTTTGTGCACAACTTCCCTGTGCAGTCAATGAAGAGAAACATCTTCTTTCGAATACCTGCAGGCAGAAATGCTGTCAGACTTATTTAGGGCTTAAATCTAAGCACAACGTAGTGGAAAGTTAGTTGACTCCATCAGATACCCTGGGTTGCATCCAATGTTCTCGAGTCATAGAAGGGGTGGCCTGATTTGGTAGCTAGTCCCAAACTTTCAATTTTGTGCCAGACACTAACCCAAAACACGGCCTTGGGCATGTTACTTAAACTATCCTTGCCTCTCTGCTACCATCAACAAAACGAGATCTTCCTTCTCTGGGGGAACTGTGAGAATTAATTAGCTTGTGTTTGCCAGAACTTCTGAAGTGCTAAGCAAATGCTGATTAGAATAATTTTACAGGCTTCAGAGGACCGCATATCTCAAGGGATCATGCGGAGAACTCTCGATGGGGAAGTAATGCAGCACACTCAAAAATGCATTTACAAGACTTTAGTCTATGTTTCACTCGAGTGGATTCATATTTTTAAAATCTTACGGCTCTATTCTTTCTAACCCTGCATACTTCATATCGACTTGTGTTTAATCTTGCATGCAGAGGGTGAGGAAAGTGTCTATAAAGCGGCCCTTCCTCACACCCCTAAGGAATAATCTACGCGCATCACTATAGCATGTAACTGCAAAGACCAAAATAGCCTTGCAAAGAAATGAATGTTAAGACTTCCCATGGGGAGTTGAAATGGGGAAGAGTAAAGTCTTGACCAGAGCACAGGGGATTATGGACGTGGTAACCTATGAAAGGGCAGAGCAGCTACTTTTGCCGTATGTGTTTTTGCAGCGCGAGGCTGGCCTCGGGGAGTGTCTCAGTTGCTCAACATTTCCTCGTGCTTCCCTCAGGCTTCTTTGCTTGTACAGTCCTAACAAAGGAAGACTTATTAGCTCAAGCTACAAAGAAGTGCTGTTATGGGGCTTTGGGCAAGAGCTGGTTTACGTCTGGCAAACTCGGAGAGGGGGCAAGGCGGGCTGATCCTCCCCGCGCGCACCAGCGTGGCTCTACCCCGGTGGACTCAGCAGCCTTGGAAAGCACGGGCAGGAACCAGCAGCTTCACATGCCGCAAGCATGAAGGCTCTCTCTGGGAATACTACCAGTTCAGTGTCATCTTTTTTTTCTTTTTTTTTTTCTTTTAAGTAAAATTAAACCATAGTAGACTCTTAAAGTTATTTAAATTTGATCTAAATATAGTCATTTATATTCCTCTTCTAAAACACCTCTGTATTCCTTATCTTAGCCTGGTTCTTATTCCAACTTTCTAAAGGGCCAGGTTTGGAGAGTCAGGAGTTTTGAGTCGTTGAACACCATGGGATTTTTGGTCAAGTTGCATTTCCCCTAATATGAGTTGGGGATCAGAACTTGCCCTTACAAATTAATTTCTGAATATCTTTTTAAAAACATGCCTATTATTTTTATTTCTTAACGTTACCCACGGCTGTCCTGAATCCAGCTTGCCTACCTCGTGTCTGCCCTCTCCTCAAGCTGCAGAGGTAGACTGTTCAAGATGTAGGATTCAAATGTGAGACACCGGAGAAGCAGAAACAGTTCTAGGTTCTGCTCTGCAGGTTTGCTGAGTCCCTTAATTTCTCTCTACCTTGATCTCTGATCTGCAAAATCTGAACAATAATGCTTTCCTTACTCACAGACGTAGTGATTAAGTCAAAGGAATTTTAAACTGTAAAAATGCTGCAGAATTTTAAATTGTTGTAGGTTTTTTTTGGGGGGGAAGTATTTGCTGATTGGATATTTTGCCCTAAGTAGTATTTCTCTTTTTTTTTCCCAAATGTAACAACTTGCTAATAGTGAAAGTGACTAAAAAAAGCAAAAGTAATTTCCTTTACAAAAAAAAAACCCCTAACAAACCCTTTCCTAACCCTAAATTTCATAATGCATGAGCATAGTCCAAAACTCACAGAAATGAGTGGACATCTTCCCACTTGTTCAGAATTAAGCTCCGGGAAAACAAAAATCATGCTAACTACATAATTAATCCTATTTGTGGTTCATTAGTAGCCATTCTTTAATTTTCCTTAAAGAACAGAATTATTTCCATAAAGAAGAGAAATTTGGTCATTGCTTTATTAATTTTTAGTTCTATCCTTACAAGCTCAGGAGTGGAAATTCTGTTCTCAGGCATGATCTCTAGTCACTACCCAAGAGTCCAATGGGATGACACACACGCTGCTGTAACCAAGAATAAAATTAATCCTCACATTTTTAACAAGGTTTTTTGGAAGAATCTTTTAACAAGGTTTTTTGGAAGAATCTTTAGTGCTCTTACCCCAGAGCTGCTGTTCCTTCCCCCTCTCCCCGCTCCACACTTCAGCTACTCTGCTCAGTACGTGTAACTTGCCTAGCGTCCCTTGAAAAACAGCCTTACGATCTCCTTTCCTGTGTATTTGTTGGGGTTTCTTTCTTCTTTTTTGGAAGGCTCCTCCTTAATGAATTTTACTTACCAATAATTCATTAGAAATTTAGGAAAGCAGCCCAAATCATTCTTGAGAAGTCTCCTCCGCTGTCGTGCCAGAACATCCTCCGGGTGAATGTTACACCTGCATTTTATTTCAATAAATTGTGCTGAGCTGTATGTGCACCTTAAAAGACAATTTGCTTTGCAAGTTGCGAATGAGCCCTTATGCATGGAGGGCGGCAGGGAAAAAAATTAGTCCTCCTCTTTCTTCTCTGTGACTTATTTGACCTTGAGACTTATAATGGCATCTCAGACAAAATGAACATAATCTAATGGACAGCGGGGAAGAGGGAACGGCTGGGTACATCTGTCGTATTACTGGGCTGTCTGAACAGTCAATGAAGCAGGTCCAAACCATAAGAGGCCTGTTCAGTTTAGCTCCAGGGTCTGCAGACAAGGAGCACAATCATTTATCTTTATTTACTGAACTCTGCTTTCTGTTTAAAAAAAAAAAAAAAAAAGGAAAAAAAAAAGAATTGACAGGTTGACAAAAACCCAACTTGGCGATGCCCACTGCACTGAGATAAATGCTATTCATGCTCTGCAAAGACAAGGACAGCTTCTCATGCCCTTTCTCCCGTTCCAGTAGGCACCTATTATACAACGAATAAAAGCAGCACAAGACACCTGTATACTGCTCGCTGTACTCGGCTAGTTCAGCTGCTCCAGGAACAATGTTGTTGTTGGGGTTTTTTGTTTGCTTGCTTTTCTTCTTTGTGTTTCTTTAGGAGATACACATACAAATATCAGAGCAACTGATATTTCAGAAACTTAGGGTTTCACTTTTTCCTTTTATTCTCTTTCTTCTTTCTTTGTTTCTCTCTCTCTCATTATTTCTCTCTTTTGTTCTTTCTTTTTCTCTCTATGTCTCCTTCTTTCTCTCTTTCTCTCTTCCTCTCTGCTTACAAATAAATAGGAACAGAGAGATGCATCCCACAGAGACGTCTGTAATAGATAAAAGGAGCACAAACCTCGGGGGAGGACTGTGGGCTCTCTTACACATGCTGCATTAAAGACCAGTCAAAAATACTGCTTAATGGCCTATGGTGCTGGTTTCACCCATATTTTTATTTGCTTTTGACAAAACGTAAGAGTAAAGACATGAAGGTTGTAGGGTGAATTCTGCTCTTGACTAAGGAGGTGTAAATCCATTGACTTCCAACATATTTCTCCTGCTTCAGACCATTATAATTAAGAGCAGAAAAGAATCATAGAGATTTATATTCAGGAGGGAGGTGGCATTTTTTAGCACTTAGATTCTGAGGGGGAGATTTCCCGCAGTAATGGGAGACATGAGGCATTCAGCACTCAATGACCTTCACTGGAAGTTGTCTATCTAACCACTCTTTCTGTATTTGAACCTCACCTTCCCCCGAGGTGATTGATGGCTAGCTGGATAACCATATTCATGCCTGAATTTCTGACTCTGCCACAGACTTGTTGTATGACCTTCAGCAAGTCACTTCACCTCCGCAACCCACATTTTCTCTTCTGCAAAATGGAGGTTGCCAGGCCTGTCTCACTATGGGCCAGCATCACCTCAGACCGGTGCTGGCAAGCAGTAGTTCCTACTGATCATCTCACTGGCTTCAGTGGGACACAACTCACCACAGACACATCATGTGCCCAGGCACGGGTAGATGTCCAGTCTGGCTGCCTGGCTCTTTGGTGCTGATAAGCTTGATTATTTCCAGGTTTGTAGAATTGCTCCAGGTCTTTAATCTTATAACACCTTATAAACGTGAGATAGTTTTTCATTATTATTATTATTTAAGTATCCAGTACTCCAAACCATCTAATAGATGTGCATTTACAACTGAGATGTTTGCAAGCCTCCCCTAGTAAGCCTGAAAGAAGCTCGGAGGCTGTGGTGAGCCTCCTTCAAAGAGTTAATTTTGCAGGCAATATGGTTTGCAAGAATTCAGTTTATTTTTTCATTTTTGCCAGGCGGGATGTTTTCTCTCCCGCCTCCTTCTTTTCTCCCCCATCTCCCCCCCCTTCTCTTTTCTCCAACCCTGATTCATATGGAGTTGAGAAAAGAGACAGCTGGGAAGGATTTGAGCAGAGAGGTAGGATATGTATCTGAAAGTAATTTGAATAGTTTGTGAACCATGGTGTCCATTGGTATGTAACACCTGGCTGTGTCAGCTGTGTCAGGTTATGTCATGTTGTGGAGCTCAGTTTGACTGATGCAGCTGGATGGGACCAGGCTCAAGCTGACATTGCAACAACCCAGGAAAACTGAAAAGGCAATTTTCTGTGAGCGCGCCTGAAAAACTAGGAGTTCTTTGTGAATCTAAACCAGCAAAGATTTCTGGCTTAGCCTGAGTTAAAAGGGAAGCAGCAGCACACTGGCAATCTCTGTGCACTCAGGACCGATTACAGAGGGCATTGCCTGGCACGCTTACTGATGTAGAGATGTGTCTTAACCCCTGGTCAGCCTCATGGTCCTCCCTGAGCAGGTCCTGGGGACGGGGATGACAACCTTGCCCCGAGGCAGCAAGGTTGCATTCAGAGCAGCTCCCCCATTTCTGTTATGTGGGGTTTTTTTTCAGCATTTGGCAGCTGATTTTAAAGGGAATTAAACTTCTCTACAGAAGTAAAGAATATGCCCCAATAGGCAGCACCTAAAAATAAATAAATAAATGCGGGAGTCATCTACTCCATATAGCAAACCTCATTTTCGTGAGGAGCTATGTTTCTAATAGAAAGGAACACTTAAGACCTTTTATTTACACTTCAGTAACATCCAGTAGCCCCCGTCATGGCATCAAAGGTTTAAACCTGATTTGAAGCCATTGCTGTAGGAGCCAGGGTGTTTCTCTTTATGGGAAGTGATGTGTTTACTGGTCTTGACTCAGATTCAGTAGAGTTTGCTGGAAACACTATTACTTGTCAAAGAAAAGACAGAGTGCTCTAAATGTGTAATTTCCTATTTTGCTATAATATAAGGGGTGTTGAAAAGGGTGATGAGAAAGAGTTCAACAAAGCCCCTCTGCATAGCGATGTCTCCGTTTCCGCATCTGCAAAATGCCAAATGGATAGTACCACCAGGATAAGAGAGAAAATTACCAAGTTCAGTCTGTTTGCTAGCAAGCCTGACTCCACTAGTTTCAGTGAAATTATCCCTCTCTACAGCAAAGTAGTATGTAATTCAAACATACCCCCAAAGCAAGCACAGAATTGAGGAGCAGTAAATATCTCATAACAGAATCCTGCCATATATTCCTATAAAACAGACTGCAGACTGGGCTGTCACTCATTTCCTCTTTAGATATACAACATACCTGGAAATGCATGAGAAAAGAAAGGAATAGAACATACTTTAGCTATTTATAGCTGCCTTTAAACCTCTGGTCATTAGAGCATTGAGAGAAAGGGAGGGGACAATAGTAAAATATTTTTGCAATGCAAATTTATATTTTAGGTATGCTTTTTTCCACAAGCAAAACAAAATTATTTCCTTTTCCTATTATTGTTAATGATAATTTTAATAGCCTGACCCTAGCAGAAACACACTTCACAGAACAAGACCCTCTAGAGTCAAATAACTCATGTAAAATCAATATATCTGCAGTTGTTAATCTTCTATAATTTGATATATATTTGATGTGTATATATATCTCTCTACCATTAGAGTTATGCTCCTTTTAAGAAGAAAAGAATGTTTTCATTTGTTAATGCCTTTTGCCCATGCAGAGTCTCCAAGGATAAAGATTTTAGCATCTGTAGGTAAATCTGATTCTATTATCATGTGCCCTTCAGTTCTGAGTCAATCTCCCTGATAATCTCTCTAAAGCTGCCAGTTCCTGTTCGTGAGGCAAAGCAAAGATGAGAGCGTTCAGGCAGGCTGTGGCTGGAGCCAAATCATGAAGAAACATTAAGATGATGTTTTCTCTTGCCAGGATATGGCTCTGATTGAGCAAATTGCTTAAGCATGTGCTTAACTTCAAATACATCAGATATCCTTTTGCACTTAACTATGCGCCAGCTTAAAGTTAAGCACATTTTCGAGTGTCTTTATGAAAGGTACATGAAAGGGGAGGGACAGCACTGATGTCTAGTTGAGACAGACGTTCCTAATGAGCCATTAGATCTCAACTAGCACTGGAAACTTCTTCCTTCCTGTGAAGCTTAAGGATTTATGTGAAGATTTTTTTTTTCCCTTAGTAATTAATTTGGACCCCAACAGCGTGAAGATGGAAAGAAAAGGACCCTATTAAGACTTGATATTAAGTTAATAGCAGGTGACAGTGACTTCATCAAAAGCCCTGTGCAAAACATCAAGTAGATGGAAATTTCAGTTCTGGTACATTACTCAGCTGAGTATCATCAGACCTGCTTATCAGGGTCACAAAGATTATTTGTACATTATAAAAAGGAACTGTCCATCAAAGTCAGTTTAAAAAAAAAAAAAAAAAAGCTGCTTTCCTTTTCAGATTCATACAATCAGACCCAACTAGGGGATGATCAAACCAAACCAGGGGATGTTTTCCTAATCCCGCTAATGAAACTAACCTTCCTTTCAGGGTTCACATCCATTAAAGGATGCCTCTTGGCTGTGGGGTTCAGATACCTAACGCTGAGCATCTCGCCTGCTTATGTACGCTTGCAGTAAAGGAAAATTGAGCAGCTGGGAGAAAGCATTGCCAAGTATCCTAAGAAGAAATATAAAGGGCTCAAGCAGATATCAAAAGCAGAAAGGAAATTCATCTTTACTCTGACATATTCAGTCTTCGGGAGTGACTGGTAAAGGCAGTGACTTAGAATTAAGCACTCTGGTTGCTTTTAAATTTTTCTATGTAAAGAGGACTCCTTAACGTTGTTAGTCATAACTGACAATACTTTAGGGCCTGCATTTGATAATTTCAAGCTACTTTGCAAACATAGTTGTTCTGCAGTCCGTCCTTGCTGCTTCAGCAAGTCTGGCGGTTGAGAGCGCTCTGCTTCTGCCCTTGCTGCTCCCTGGAGATGTACAGCCACGCTCAGCCCAGCGCCCACCTCTGCTCCTCCTGGCCTCTTCTGGGCAAGACAAACGTGACTTTGAAGAGCTTGGCTTAGCTTCTTCTGGGCACATGTGCTGAGCACAGTGTCTTTGGCAAACCTGCGTCTCGGTCCATGATGGTACATCTCCCCAAGCGACTTGTCTGTGGGGGGGGGTGTCCCCAGCCCAGCTCCAAATGTGCTGGTGTGGCAGCGTCATGGTGAGCGGGAGCAGTGGTGCACCTCGCGCTAATTCACATGGACTGAGCACCGCTTGGGATGACACGAGGTTATTATTGCAGCACTGCCTTACTTAGAGAGAGACTGGGTATCTTTACATATTAATGCATTGTCCTGTGTAGGCACACCCATCCTCCCCAGGCTTTTTGGAAGAAGTGCACCCAATAAGAAGCACACACAACTCTAGGAAAGGTTTTTTCCTCAAGTAATGCAATCATCATATTTTGCAATATTTGACTTTTTCCTACTTTTGTTCCTTTTTGGCCTGTGCAACTCGCCTATTGTCTTCTCACAAAACCTGTAGCAATTTTCTGACCTTCCCTTCTATTTTCTGGTCTCAAAACCAATTCAGGGTTGTTGAGAATATTAATTCTTGGGGAAGGATGGCTCTCATCTGTGTTTGTGTGTCCCCTCACACGACAAGGTCCTGTGCATATGCCTGGAGTCCTGGGTACTCCCGTATTACTCTGTCTTGCTGTCATTTTTGATAGCTTCACATATTATACCTTCTTCCAATTCTTGCAAATTGATTATTGTTGAAAGACATTGGGCTCGATGGACTTCTAGGCTGATATCTGCTAAGGCTGTTCCTGTGTTTTGACCTCTGTGTGTGCCGTACTGCAAAGTGAACACAACAAAATGTCACAGGGCTCTTTTAAATATGGCGTATCTTTATCTCTATCTTGCTTCTGCCCTTCTGTGTCACACAGAAGCCAATAGGACAGTCCTGATTAATACAGTAATTATGTGGTTATTAAAAACAGTAATCATCCACGAATTATCCAGTGCTGTAAAAATCCCATAGACAGAAAATATATGAACATTTTTAAATTGAGCATTACAATTGTCTGCATATGCAAGAAGCAAAATGACACATAAAGAATTTTTAAGATCCCAAGGAAGCGCTCTGAACATGTTAAGAGAAAATGGTCTCCTCAATCAGGATGGAAGTTAGCACTGCACAAGGAGCCAGATCCTGATTCGTCCTCTTGAAGGATGTTAGTGGCTAAACAGCAGCTATTAATGAAGAGCACCAATTTATAGCACATGTGTTGGATAGACTTGCACAAAATTGGGGCCATCTGAGGAGTTTATTCATCCTTGCATAGCTCCTTCATTTCCAATTTCTGAACCTGTTTTAATTTGTTATCAAAGTAATCGCTCGCTCCAGCTGGAGTCAGCAGTGTGTTTTGTTGTCTATGGGCCTGGCAGACTGTTCACTTTGAATAGCATTCTGTAAAGATCACCTGTTCTGCATCTGTGATGGTTTTCCAGGTGCCAGGAGGTACTGTTTTCAGACGAGAAACAGCGAAAGGAATATGCAGACAATGCGGTTCTGCAGCTTTTCAGATCTGCATGGGTTTCATTAGCCATAAGCAACAGACAAAGGGAAAAAGGAAACAACCACGGCAAGTTAAGAAACGTAACAATGCAGCAAATAATCTAGTTGCTCCTGAACAACGAGGTAATGTTAACTCAGCCGTTTCTCAGATAGCCTGACTTCTGAAAAGAGCAACACAATCTCTATTGCCACATATTTAAATATGTATGAATTTAACACACACTTCTACATAATTATAGATATTTGCATGCATGAAATACCTGTGCAAAACAACCTGTTTAGTAGTTAGTTTTGAATTTAATTTAGGTCTAGCACAACTCCAATTATAGATCAATGGAGTGAGAGTCTACAAATAGCTTCAAAATAGAGAAAAGAAACACTATGCATGGTCTTGCACAGGCTAGACCCCAAAAGCTATGCTGTGGAGGACCTCGATCTAAAGATTGTCATCACCTTCCAGTTGAGGGAGAGAATGACTCCCAGTCCTCGAGGGAGGAGGGATGTCACTCCCCCTCCAAAGTAGGGAATTGATTGGCAGTGACCTGAGTTTCATTTAGGAGAGGGAGAAGCTCTATTTAGTTTGAAATACAGCTTATCTGCATGATGCTCTGTGATGATCCAAGAGGAGGGGCTGCAGAAACCCCACATGGATGCAGCAGCCAGCTGAAGGACTCCATGGTGAGCAACGTGTGAGTGTGGTTGGGCCAGTTCAGGGGTTGAGCCCCTGAGCAGCTGGGCTGGCTCAGGAGCTGCAGCAGAGGGTTTAACTGGGAGGAAACTAGTCTGAGGCAGGAGCTTTGGCAGAGTAGTTTGGGTGGACTGAACCAGGAGGTCCAGACCAGCTCTGGATACCCCACGCAGCAGGTGCGGAGCTCAGCTTTTGTTCCATACAACTGGGCATACAACTATCACTGAAAACACAGATGTGGTTTGGACCTTTAGAAGACAGCAAGGCCAATCAGTCGGTGTCTACAGGCACAATCTCATTTGGCCAGAGAGCATGACTGCTTCTGTCTCAAAGGTGCTGAGCTGATCTGGCACACGAAGGCTGTGTCAACTCCCCATTCACCATCCCACTGTCCCGTCAGCTAATCCCTAAAAGAACAAGAACACATTTTGAGGGAGTTTAGCCCCTACTGAGCAAACATGTCATAGGAAAATCTTCATGTGCATTAGCAGGATAAGTACTTCTGTAGGCAGACAGCCCCATCGAGTGGCTATGTCATGCCTTATAGGGTGTGTGTTGCTCTTCTAAGTTTATGAAGTCTTATCAGTAAGGTCTAACTTGCATTTCAATTATGCTGTTTCCCACAGATTGTCAGAAAGCTGGCTTAGTTGGGGATACAAGGAACGTTGGTACAGCTATCTGGTAAGAAGCACATCTGAAACAATGTTTTGGAGGATAGGAAAGATCCTTTGTTCCTTAGCCCCAGAGGAAGATGCAGGAGTTTATTCGTGACCTTGTGACACTGGATCTGCATTAATTCTTGAAATTTAAAAAAATCAACCAACCAAACCAAATGTGAGCCTTCTTGGTGGTTTGATTTTGTATAGTCCCACAAAACAGGGCCTGGCCAAGAGACAGAAGCCATACAGGGCCTGTGACCTTGCTTCTGAGATGTCATTGCACCTAACAAAGGAGGCTGCTCAAGCCTGGGTCATTAAAACCTGAAAGAGTGGAAAAACAAATCTGGGTATACTCCTAATGACAGAATTTCAGTTATTCACAGTTGAGCTGAGAAGATTAGTCAGGAATTGACCACAGCATCTAGTCTTCCAGATGGTACTGGGTCCCACAACATTATCATGCTGGTAGCCATGTCCGTGTCTCACAAAAAGGACAGATTTTTCAAACTCTGTTTCTGGGGAGAAGCAAAGGTAAAAAATGATTTTTGAGCACCTGAGTTAACAATGCTGTGTAATAAACACAGTTCCAGGGCTGGCCCTCTTGGTTACTCTGTTTTCCACTTTCAGACCCTACCCAAACTATGGTACCCAAAACAACTGATCTGGGCACAGAAGGACTAGAAGCACATGGAGCAAATGGGATACTTGACCTAGTTAAAATGAGTACACATGGTCAGTCATGCCCATGGTGCTGGCAAGTTATGCCACTTTTATCTTTGGACTAATTGCTCACTGGTTATTTGCCTTCTGAAATCCATAAGGCAAGAATTATGTCTACTTTGAAGGTTGCATCTCTTTTCATAAAACAGGTTATTCCAGAAAGCAGTAAGATGGTATAATGGCTGGCAGGTCCACAAGTTTTTACTAAGGATAAAAAAAAATCTTGTGTAGTACAACGTTTGATATGAGTGCTTGAAGAAATCACGTATATATGAGTATACCGAGAACGCAATAATACTTTTATCTTTGGTGAAGGTAATGGCTGAGTACTGCTTTGTAGGCATGTGATAAGTGGAAGAGAAAGATAATCTCAAATGGAAAAGCCATGAGTGAGTTTTCAGGTCTGTCCTCACACCTCAAGATAAAGGTCAGGAGAGAGAACAGCTATCAGCTGGTACGCACCATGAACATTGTTTTTCTGTGTAAAGGTCTGCTGTATCAACTCTCAGACACCTCCTTAAGGAATTATTTCTTCTGTTTCTTTTTTTCAACCTATCATTTAAGCCTACATCATGTTTTTTCAAGAGGAAACCTGCACAATCAGCACGCTGGTCTTTTCAGCCTTTTCTTACCTTTCTCATCGCTTATTCTGTGTTGCTTTCAGCAGAGCCTCCTTCTCCACCCTCGTGTCTGTGACTGCAGAGGGATCTGTCCTCCACCCTCTCCTCCTTTCCTGCTATCTCCTTCAGAAAGCAGAAGTTCAGGTCTTTTCTCTGCACTGAGAGATCACAACCCTTCCTCCCCCTCTCATCACTAGAACCAGCTCAGATTTGAGCATTCAGGACAGAAGTAAAGGAGATAAATAATAGATAAATAACTAGATAAAAAACTTACAATACTAACTAGGACTATTGTCCTTCTACTTTGGTCTTAAACCCCAATATTTCCAATATTTTCTTGAATGCCACAGCTTAACCAACACTTAAAATTTGCCCCAAAGTCTCTTTTTCCCTCCAGCTTCCCAGGACACTACGGCCTGATATACAGTACATAGAAACAGGGCTGCTGTCTTCCCTTACCACAAAAGATTAAAGATGGGGGGGAAAAGGGGGAAGGGAAACAAAAAGGATTTTAACTCCGGGAATTTGGGCTTTTTTATTCTTATTATTCAGTCAAAGTAAAATTCCCCATTTTGAAATTGGCCTTGCTATTGAAATTTAGACATCATTCATTTTAGAAACACTGAAATGCTTAAATTTGATAAAATAAAATGCTTCATTTCAAGAATACCAAAATCTGGTACATGGTACAAGCTGTATTACATAGAAAATAATAATACAATTGTGGCAATATGGAATTCTAAAGAAATGTAAATGATATATATATAAAAGCGTTTTGTTTCAGCACCTGTCTTTTGAGAATGTTGCAGTTTTTACACTTTCCCAGAACACTTCTGATTTCAATGCAACTGTTTTTTCTGATAAGAAATAATTCTGTTGAAAATGTCTTGCCCAGCTCCTGTCTGCAGTATAAAATCGCCGAGATAATCCATACACTTGCTGGCAATTATATCTGAAGTAGGAAGAAATGACCAGGCATTGAGGCTGAAGTGCTGCTACCACCAGAAATAATTTTTCCAGGTTAAATTTGAGACACTTTGAGAGGATAGCATGGCAGAAGTTGGCACTATTTTCATCCATACTGTGCAAGTTCTGTAGTTTGATAGAAGACTTCAATTTCCAAGGCTGTCATTTCAGCACCATTCATGAGTATCAGATTCATTAAAGTATTTTAACAGGTACCACAACTGTCTCTGAACACAATCCAATGAAGAGCAGCAAAGACATGCTTTGGTGAATTCGGCCAGGCATCATGATATGTTGGTAGCATATTTAGTCAGAAGCAGAAAATCGACTTCCTTCCCCTTGAAGTAAACACACGCCACGTACACTGGTGATTGTAGCAAATTAAAGTCCTAATAGTGCCTGCCGGGTGGGCTTGTGAACTTGTAACCTTGTTGTTTATTTATCCATCTCCTACAACTCTCAATTTCTATCTGCTCTTTTATTTTCAGGGAGCTTTACTCATCTTCCTCCTTCCTACTCCTCTTGCTGGGAGGCATCATTTTTCCCACTCTTGATGTGTTTATTCTCCT
The DNA here is from genome assembly GCF_964195595.1 of Calonectris borealis. Lineage (NCBI taxonomy): Eukaryota > Metazoa > Chordata > Aves > Procellariiformes > Procellariidae > Calonectris > Calonectris borealis. Next base: position 80,707,510 of record NC_134352.1, on the reverse strand, counting down.
ATTTGGTTAGAAATTGTTTCTCCATTTTTCTGTATGGGGCTGTGTATTTTTTTAGCACGTAAAATTAATTGAATTTAGAAAGAAAACCATTTTTTTTTACCCCAACCTGAACTTCAGCCTTAAAAAGGACTGAAGCACAAGTCACCTCTTTCCCTTTGTTTGGAGAACTGAAAAGTTAGGATTAAAATTTTCTTCTCAAAGTCTGGTCAAGAAGGAATATTTTTGTTCGTTCTTCCAAGAGAATAAGCATTTACCACTGCTCCAAATTTGCAAAAACCAGGAAATAGAATGAAATTCTGAAATAGTCTGTATTAATAAGATACCTTGCCTGATATTTTGGGCCAAAATGATTGCAGTAAGTCCGAATATCACATTGGGCATGGTTACAAGCGTAGTTAAAGCTAAACTTAATTTTTCATGGAAATCAGTTGTTCAACCTCCTTGCAACATGAAAAAACAGACCCCAACTAACTATATTCTCAGAAAAAAACCAGTGCTCGTGCTCTCTGAATACATCCTTCATGGCTGCAAGGAGACATTAACAGATGATGTGTGAACACATGTGGGGTAAGATCTGGATCTAGACTAAGCTGGCAGCTCTGCTAACTTCCTTTTTCTTCACAATATTGAAGAAGAGGAATGTAGTGACAGCAAAGCCATTTTCAGACTTTTTTTTCTATCTCTGGTGCATATTCCTTCAGTTAAAGAAAGGGAAAAGAGGATGTGTGGGAACAGCGTAAATCCTCCCTTAAACTAAACTGGGAACCAGTGTATGAGGACAGAGCAGACAGCACCTCATCTTCTATGCCAAGGGACTGCAAGGCTTCTCCACAGAAGTACAAAATGCTTTCCGACTCTCTGAAGCACCAATTGGTATGGAGGAAGCTTCCAGGACTGATAATGAAGAATTGTTCTTTTTAATGGTATTGGCTTAAACCGAAGGCTGCAATGCCAACAGTGTTGAGTTATTTGTGCCAGCCTCTGAAGTACAGTGCTTTTGCCTGAACTCCCCAGAAAAAGGTTAAACTGTGATGTGACTGTGCACAGGAGGATCTTTGTGCCTAATAACTGTGTTTCATCAGTGGTTAAGGGCAAAAGTAGGGAGAGAAAATCTTAGTTCCTTTCCAATTTTATGACAAAACTAATTTTATTCTTACACCTGCTAGCTTTCCCCCCTACCAGGTCTCCACTCCCTAGGCAGAGAGCTAGCAGTGCTCATAAAAACCTCTTAAAATAAAAATTTCTGTTCCATTAAACATATGAAAAATATGTTGCATTGAATACAGTTGGTTTGGGAAATCTGTTTTTATCCATTCTAACCAATCGTCCATACGAACTGCAGCTGCCACAAGTGGCATGGAATCTATTTTCTACTGCAAGTTTAGAAACAGTGATTTTCTTCCAGAACATGCAGGCTGGAGATGTCCAGCGTGCTGCTTCTAGGTCATCAGCAGCCACACAGAAAATTCAGAGTCTTTTTTGGTAAGCCTCCTCTTCCCTGGGAAATGGTTTTAGGTTGCCAAGACTGCAGGACCTGGGCAACCTTTTAGAGAGTGGTTACAAAGAATCACAGCAAATTTGGGGAGACAGCTGACAGAAGTCCCAGAACTGAAACATCCTGGCAGTCTTGGAGATACCAACCTGTGATGTCTACGGCCATGTCTCTGTGTCAAGAATGGCAAACTGAATTTTGGTAGCGGAGTCTACAGTTGCCAGGCATGACTTTCTGAGTTATTCTAATCTTGCTTTAAATGTACTTTTCTCTCTGTGATCTTACCAAATGCTTTCAATACTTTGGGTCACTTTGGAAAAAAAGGTAATATTAGTTTTTCTTCAGACATGGAAATCACCAGCCATACTGCCCAAACACAAAGCAACCATAACACACCAACGTCAGTGAAGTTGCCCCATGTTTTTTTCCAAAGAAATATTCAATATGGTTCAATATTTGCAAAGTGCTTTGAAGACAAAAAGAGGTCTAAGTTTCTGTAACAGATGTGTGCTCTGCGCAAATCCAATGCAAAGCACAGGTTCCTGGTAAATTACCAACTCTAGTTCTGGGCAGCATTTCGTTAATCCTTACAAGCAGAGTGCAGCAGTTGTGCTGTGTTTTGTCAAAACAGCAAGGATCAACAGAGAACTAGCTACAGTGCATGTTTCTTAAACAGTGAGGCTGAAGAGGGACATCTTAGACTCTATCATTTACTATTTTTAAATAATAATGAAATGAGAATGTCAGTGCAATCTTATCCCAGCAATGACATTGAAAATGCTTTCAGAATTGACATCCCCCTTGAGAAAATATTTCCATTTCATATCAAAGTATTTCCAATATAGAGGTTTTCCTGAGCTGGCGAGGACCCCTCATGTTCTGTTGACTAGGAAAGAATACAAAGGCTCAAGCAGTTCGTGTGTGGTCCAAAGTCACCAAGGTCCACCCAGATTAAAAAGAATGAGACTTACCCTTCAGCTTTTCTTCTTCTAAAGTAAAAAGTAATAATTCCAAATTTGTGTACTTTTAAAATCCAAATTAGGATGTTTTCAATTGCATCCCTGATAGTCTTCCCAAAGAAGCCAAGGCCTAAGCCATGAGTGCTTTCTCAGCACTTAGATGCTCTCCTCTGGCATCTCAATAACTAAAATGACTCTTTCCTCCGTCACATGCTTTTTTGACAAAATGTGGATACAACTGGGGTTTGTTCATCTTATTTTAGTTATGGGAGCTATAAACTACAGAATCCCCTCCCCCAAAAGAACCATTTTTACAATTGCAGACTTAAGCGCTTTTCTGGTCATAAATAAGAAATGATGCAATTTGAGGCAGTTACAGCTGACATACTGCTGTATCCATCATCACATGCTTTGCCGTGCAAGAATTGGGAGGGAAGAATCAAAGGAAGTTGGCCGCTAACAGCTCAAAACAGTCAAAAAGGAGGTGGTTGTATATATGATATGCATCTAATCTTTAGAAGTCCTTGCTGCAGGGTATTATGGAGGTTAAATTTTTTCAAGGTTTCAAAAAGTTATTGGAAGAATTTTCTGGAAGAAAAATCCAATAAGTGTTATTAAATGCAAATTGAACAGGAAATTGCAGGAAGTGGGGGAGGTACTTTGAGGAAGTGTCGCTTGCTTTATTGCTTGCTCTATTTCTTTACTGTTTCCCAGGCATCTTCAATTATCCAATATCACCTTATTATCCTATCCCATCATCCTCTGTCATCTGATACTGGGCTAGATGGATCGTTGATCTGATCCAGTATGGTCACTTTTTATGTTCATGCTGTCTGCATGTATGTATGTGTAAAGTCAACGTATGTGCTCATTTATTACACAGGGAAAACCTCAAACCGGAGGCTCCAGAGAAGGTTAAAAGTAAATAAAAAGAAATAATACGTTCTGGCACAATAAATACATTTATTTGTGTCCTCACTTGGTGGTAGACTCCTAGCCATTTCTATGAGCAGAGTACTTTTCACGTCAGCTTCCTTCTCTATGCTTGCAAAGCTGTTCCTGACTCCTGATCTTTGTATCAACCTTTCCACTGTGGGTCCCAGAGCAGCAGCAACAACTTTTCCAACTTTATGGAAAACACCTGCATGTTACTGAATGCTTCAGCAACTCTAACACAGGGCCAGGAAGGTGTTTCTTCAAGCTCCCTGAACAGTTACACAGAAATCTGACCTCTGAAATATTTTTCAGAGCCTGACTTCCCTTCCTCCCCTTCCTCCCTCCCTCCCTGCAAAGCCACCCACTTTCTCCTTGGTCTGGGAGGTGCAGTGGAAATACGCTTTTAACAGCAGTGGATTACACCATCACCTGCACCTTCTCTGTGCCCTTGGCTGGTGTCTTGCAAGGCAGAAGCCAAGGCGTTGCTTCCCCACCTGCTCGAGGGAGAAGGGGAATAGTGGAACATAATGTCTCCTAGCTCCTAATACCTCCTAACGTTGATTCAAGGCCCGGGCCATGTAAGGGTAGGGCTGGTAGTTCCTTCTCGATATGAGTCTGGGCAGGGATATAGTGTAATCACCGTCCAACCTGCTGAGAGTAACTAGGAAATTCTGTTTTAAAAAGGCAGTCATTCAGTTATCAGAGATTTAGTTGCATTGTTTTAGGGGAAAAAAAGAAAACAAACCTATAACACTGAGTAGTATCTAAACCACTGGGGTTTTTTAGGGAAATTAAGAAACAAAACATCAACTTGTACTAAAAATGGCACCCATCCCATAGGCAGTCTTGGACCATCCTTTACAGTTCTTCACCCTGGATAGAGAAAAGCTGATAGCTCACTATGGAAAATGCAGCTTTTTCTGTTCTTTCCTAGAGGATTTTCCTCTACAATACCTTGTCAAACATGCTCGCTGTTTCTGAAAAAGGGGTTAAAGTTTTCTCTTCTCCATTCAGTCACAGAGGTTTACGAAATAGGAAAATCACAGGAAGGAAAGATGGGAGAGATCTATTAGGTTATGTTGTGCATCCCTTTGCCAAGGCAGAATTGCTCCCTGGAGTATATTCCAGAGTGCTTTGTCTAGTCCAGTTTTAAATGACTCAAGAAACTAGGCTTTCACCACTTCCCTTGGGAGACTATTCTGCAGTCTAATAGTCCTCACTGCTAGGAAAGGTTTTTTTCCCTAACCGTCAGCCTTTTCTTTCCTTAAATTCATCCCATTTGTCCTAGTTATAGTCTCTTTGAGTAGCTTAAAAATCCTTTTCCTGCTTGAAGTTTAAATTCTTCCAATGCTAGACAGTAGTATGCATATTCCTTCCCTGTTTAGCTGTATTAAGTCTCTTAAAGCTACAAAGACAATTGTGGTGATGGCAGGGAGTTAGCTTCTAATCTTCACACAGTGAACTGTGCCTGGTGTGACTTTCAGCAATCTACTTAGACTTTTAGTTTATTCCCATTTAAATTAATACAGTTTTCTCATTGATTTTAACTGATGCAAGCTGGACAATGTGGGTTCTAATTTTGATGTAGAGATGACAATGTGCTCAAGAGCACAAGATATTCCTAACAGAGATCCAACTGGATCCTCAGTTTCTCTATTTCCTTGTCTGGGGGGGGAAAAAAAAAAAAACAACAACACAAACCCAAACCACAAAAGAAAACCCAAGAAATAATTCTATCTATTCTTTTTCCATTTCCTCATTAGCATTTCACTTTTCTGAAAAGTCTGCAAAGAGAAATGAATGCAATGTCTCATAAAAGTCTATAAATGCTTTTTTAACATCTTCAGAATTCACTGAGATCCTGGAATAGATGCTTGTGTGGAAGGAGAAAGTATTATCCTTATTAACCTTTCCTCCTGAAGAGTGCTAGTGAAGAAAGAAGCCATGCAGGGAAAACTATTTTAAATATGCTTTAGGGTGGAATTCATGCACCATGTAATTCCCTTTTAAGCTCTATATTGCTGGGTCTCTGCACAGGGGTGAATATTGCCCCAAGGCCTTGTTTATCAGGGGAAGTCACACCGGTTTAACCAAAGTCAGTTCTAAACCAGATACATTTAAAGCTACACAAAAGCCTTATGTTGATATACGTGGACTTACCAGTTTCAAGTTACCTTAAGCTGACTTTAAACACTCCTTTAAACTGAAAATAAGAATGTCATACAGCGTTTTGCACCACTTTTAATCTAAGCCTTAAGTTACATGTGTATGACTTGCCCCTATAGATATTGCTTTAGTTGGCAATTCTGAAAATAGGAAAGATTTCTTATCTCACCTCACCTGAAAGCAAATGTCATATGTGGGTTTAATAAAAAGAAGCTTTATGAAAGATTTTATGACCAGAATCTTCACCCTCATCAGCTTGAGCCTTCTTTTACGGCATTTGTTTTTTGCCCTTTCTAAAAAATGAGCAATGCATCCCATTTCAGGTTTGCAGGAAGCTCTTGATTCTCATTTTGGTTACCCTGTGTATATCCAAAGTCATTTCACAGGCTTCAATCACAGATATAGAGACCAAAAAACATCCTTAGGTCATTTATTCCGTAAATGAAACTACAGTTTTTCCTAGTTTTCTTTTGGTTCCATTTTCTATGGAGTAGTCAAGGATTTATTCAAAATCATGTGATCCCTAAAATAATCATTATTCCCTATATTATGGCTAGTATTATATCCCATGCACTTTCACTTACAGACATGTCTGTCAAAGGGACCATTTTTCAGCCTCACAGCTCCCATGGCTCTGTCACTTTCTTACTTACAGAGGCCCAAAATGGAAACTATTTTTCTTTTCATTATGAGCTGTCACTTTTTCATCTTGGCACTGCGATGATAGACTTCCATTCATCTTCTATATTACCTTTCCTGAAGCCTCTGACACAGACTGACACAATGCAAAATGCAAGAGATCTCGGAGCATACATTGGCAATTTCTGGGAAAGGCACTTGCTTGTCTTGGTTTGTTGTTTTAAATATATATTGGAAATGCCAAGCTGTATGGTGCGTTGGAAATGTTAGCGGGGGATTGTCTGTTTATTATGAGCATTACAAAGCAATGCTCTCACATCCCGAATAAAAGCAGTTGGATTCGGCGTGGGATGCTGTTGCCTTCACCTTTTCTAAGGGCAATGGGGGAAAAGTTTGGCGCAAATCAATGTTGATGTGCAGGGATAAAAGGAATGTGGTCAGAAGGCTTCATGCGGTGCTGCACATCATAACAACCAAGCCACTGCCACATGGCGAGTCCAGTGGAAACACTGGGAAGTGCCTGCTTAAACGGCGAAGTGACTGAGTTATTTTGAGAAAAGGGAATGATTTCAATCAACCTTGGAGCAGAAAAATCAGGCACCCATTCACATGCAGCGAGAGTATGGGGGGACAATCTTTCTCAGCATTCGTGCTGCATTCGTCACCATGATTTCTGAGCAGCCAGTTTAAAAGACAACATAGGCACCTATAGTAATGATGCTGTAATGTACACATTCCCTGTGCATTGTTTATGCGTAGCAGCCTTGAAATCCATCCAAATGCTGGAACAGCTCCTATTCTCACATCCTTCAGTAAAGCCAATGTACAAGCCACAGCAAGGGAGGAAGGCATGAATACAACTTTCTGCATCCCGGAGATCTTGGACTCTCCTAGATTGAAAAATTATTCTGCTAGGAATCAGGCTAAGATTTCAGTAGTTTCTGGGGTTATATTACCCAGACATAAAAGCCATCCAAGGCAGAGTTGAAGGCCAACAACCATCACCTATCTATCACTGTGAAATGAGATCATAGTATCAAGTTTGGTTCATAATTCACATCTACCATATTAACCAAAGAATCATTAAGAATTAAGTCGGTGCAGATCTTGTGGAACTTGTGTGATTTGTAGATCTCTGGGTATCTTTGGATGGTTCTTAAGCAGTCCATAGAAGTCACTGAAGGCTATCTCCACAATTGTAAACAAAACAGTTCCTAGCAGAGCACTTGGGAGCAGATCCTCATATTGTCTACACAACATCATCTACATCGTCAACAGAGTTGTTGTTTTCTGGATATGTATTGGAGTACTCCAGTTTGTTCCCTCAGAGATGAAACCAAGTGGTGACCTGGGAGGAAGAACATACTGAGACCAGGTCTCTAGGCAATGCAGTCCAGGCTGTACTGGTTTGGTCTTTCTGCCCTACACAGTTCTCCTTTATATCCTTAGAGAATGTGTTTTCTTGCTATTCTCTGGGGGACGTAACTCATAGTCTCAGTTTCGTGCTGTAAAAACAACTCTAAGGGGCTGCAACAGTATTTTAGATACTTTGAATGTGAAGTAAAACAGAAATATACAAACACTAATTATACCTTAGAGCTATAGGGGTGCAGATGGGACCCAGAGAAGACTTACATACACTGTGGACATGGCACTTAGCTGTAGAAGGGGAGATGCCTTTGCTTAGTGTAAATGTGTATACTCTGAAGCACTTGTACTGGAAGCCAGGGAGCACGCTCTGAGGTGCAAACCTTTTGCGAAGTAGATGTAGCCTATGAAAAGCCTCATTGTTGGCTGGCTTGAACAGGCTACTCAGATGTTCATACTTCGCCTGAAACTTTTAAAAAAGTCCAAAACCATTGAAAAGTAATAATATAACATACTTGCCTCTCCTAAGACCAAATCAAATATACTCATACTTTTTTAACAGATACTTATCTAGCTGTTCTTAAAATCTCCAGTGATGGAGGCTGCACAACTTTACTAAGCAATCAACAATATTGCTTCACTGTCTCTTCTATTCAGAAATTTAACCTTTTTACTCCATAGATATGGAGAACAAAGCTTCCCTTTCCTCTTTGCAACAGCTTTTCATGGACTTGGAGACTGTTACCATGTTCCTCTCAGTCACCTCCTTTTTTAAAGCTGAACAACTCTATATCTTCTGATTTTTCTTCGTAGGTCATATTTTCTGGACCTCTGATCGTTCTTGTTGCTATCGCTTGGACTCGCTCCAATTGTCTTACAGTTTTCTTGAAAACAATATTTCAGCACAGGACATAACACCACAAAAGAGAGTAGAACAATGACTTTATGTGTCTTTTAAACTATATTGATGTCTTGTGGTCTTGCTTTTGCATGAATGCATAAGTGCACGATTCTGTTCATACATTCTTGTTTTAAAATCTTGTAAAGATAAGAATACTTACATGTGAAAGGATATTTTGCCCTTCAGGGACTGAAATTGGAACTTTACATTTGTTAAACATTCTGATCAATTGTGAAGGTTTGCTAGGTTGGCAAACAAAGTTATATATACAAGTTCCTTTCTCTCACAAGACCTTCCCATGGCTAACAAGCTGATACCTTAGTTCATCTGTTATACTGCATAAATTACATGGTTTTATTCAGAGTTGCTAGTGGTGATTACTCTGTACGAATAAGCACTTAAGAAACCTACATTTTACATAGAATGGGGTTACAAATAGGTAAGTGCACCTGGAAACGAAAAAGTAGAACAAAAGGAGGTGCATAGAGGACAAAGAATAGCAGCTACAAATTCCAGCACTACTGGAAATTTCATTGAATATTCTACACATGAATGAAGAAGTGTAAGCTACCTCTCAGAAAGAACTAAAGAAATTTGAAGACTTTTTTGATCTTGGAAAGAATGTGACTTTTGAAAGAGATTGGTTTTACAGAAGAATTTTAAAACTTTGGAGAGAAACTTTGGATTCCTTGTAACAGAGCTGAGGCAAAAATGCATGAGTGGTTGGAATAATTTTGGAGTTCAATGATTCTCCAATGGGAATCAGATTACAGTAGAAATCAAAGACTGAAAAGTGAGACAAGAGTCCTAGAGCACTCTGACTTAAACTTAGGAAAAAACATTAAAATTTATCAAATTAAAGGGAATAGCAAGACAAAAATTCAAGTTTTGGCGACAGGAAAATAACATAAACTGATACCAATATATGAAATATATGAACAGAAAAGAGTGAAAAATCTGCATAAGCTTCTGAAAAATGTGATGTGACTTTGTAAGAAGCATCATGAAGGACTGCAGAGACCATGGAAGCAAAATCATGTGAATTCATTTTGGAAGTGATTGTTTTATTTATAAAGATCATAAGTGTTTTGCCTAAGTTCTCAGACAAAGACTGAAAATACCTGAAAGGAAGGCAGTGTGTCTGTTGTGCAAAGAGCTCTTGGGAACATAGGGCTTTGAACAGAAAATGAACTCTTCTTGTTTATATGATTTGCAGGTTAATAGAGCCACTGAAGTTGTGGCAAAGGATTTTGTAAGAAAATTGGTCCCGTTGAGTACGGATAAGTAGAATTTACATTTACTCTGGAGAATCATGTCGTCTGGGGTGATGGTAAGTGAACTAGATGTGAAAGTTTAGCAATATTCAGAAAGACAAATATTTTTTATTGTCTTTGGACATGAGATAGTCTGAGTGGGAAGCACTGCATAGGCAGGAATGAAGGATGTATCTGGGAGATGGAAAAGTAGCAAAGGAGACATTTGGCCCAGCAGTGTAGAGAAGGCAACAACAGTCACACATACTTCAGTATGTGGAGAGTGTCTACACTGCAGTTCAAAGTGTGACTGTGGCTTGAATAGGTAGCCTGTAGCAGACCATAACCAAAACAGCCTAATGATCCAAGGACTTCCTCAAATTTCCAGCTATGTTTTGCAATTCTGACATGGAGAAAACCTACTGACTATAACCGATTAAGGTTATTCAAAGCCACTAAGGGTTGTCCATGTGGCACTCTTTTGGCCATCATGTACAGATACCTCACACTATCCTGTAAGACTGCTAGCTTATGCTGTTCAAACTCATACTCTGGGCTTTGGAAGAAAGCTGTAATAAAGAGTTTCCTATTTTTGCCCTTCCAAAAAGAAACTCTCAATTAAATAATTAAGTACAGAAAAGTAGGTAGATTGGATACTGACTTCCTGGAGACATAGAACATCTTTGGAATACAGATGTGAAATTCTGCTTTATCTTTACTTATCCAGTTCACTTTTATTAGAGTTGATTAAATTTTGATTAAATATGAGTGCTCTACGGCTTCCCTGTATTGTTGCATTAACACATGAACTGACAATCGTATCCTACTTTGACATGTACCTTAAAAATTGATTAAAGCATGAAAAAGAAAAGGCAATATATGCTATTACAAGGACTCCATTTCTGCATGGTCGGAAAAGTTGCCAAGTTTAAGTAATGAGGAATCTTAAAGTCAGCCTGAGTTTTGTCACTGTCTTCAAAGAGTAGAAGGGTGTGGCTTTTGTGTTTTCATATCATACCTCCTTAGGACTTCTTTTGTTAACTTTTGTGGTACATAGATGCAACTTCTATTACCCTACACCTTCTATTACCTATTATTTATCTGACTGTCTTCTCCAATTAGGATTTTTCCAAGTTGCTGAGATGTCACTCAGTGATTACTTCTGCATTTAATTTGTGGAGTGTCTGAGAAGTCCCAAATTTTCATAACCTAACTTGTTCCCAACACTTGCTGAGCTCAGTGATGTTCCCAGCAGACTTGGTACTCTGATTATGCAGATCAAGAACCTGTAGGAATCATTCTGCAGCTTCTTTCCATCTCTCTACCTAGGTTTTCTCTTATGGGGGATTGGAAGAAAAGACAAGAGTGTAAGGGTATGGCTGGGATACACCTCAAGCTATAAAAGGAAACACTTGTGTATCTCAGTCTGTTTTGTCCTCTATAGGCAACTTTACCTTCTAATCTACTTTAAAAAAAAAAGCCATACAATGTCAATGACAACTGAAAAAATATGCGAAGCAGTTTTCGGCATGTCTATTGAGGTTGACATAGTGTTTTATTATACGCATATATAGTCCCTGCAGATTGGACCCAAAACACTAAATTATTCTGTGTAGGCCACTGATCTAACATTGCAAGACAAAACAAAATCATTTCTTCCCTACTTTTAGTTTTAACAAATGAATACTGGCTTCGGTTTTGCATCCAGTCATCAGTTCCAATATCCACAATCCTTTTCATTGGGTCATGCATAGGTCAGACAAACACTGGTTGGAGACAGCACTAAAAACATGATTCAGGCTCTGCACACAGGTGTAAGGTCACATACAGCTCTGCTGTTTCTGGAAGGAACCAAGGTGCCAAAGCCAATGTTGGTAAGCAGAGGATGGTGTTTATTATGGGCCATACACCTACGTTGTTAAATATGTCCCTGCTTAAGGAAGTAAAAGTGAAGTTCTCTCATCTGTATATTTTAAAGTGAATATCCATTCTTTCTTACTTAGATTCCATGACTCAATATGCAGTTGAACACACAGAAAGGTCCGAAAAGATGGAGACATACACACACACGTGTGTGTGTATATAAAAGTATATATATTAATAGTATGCTTTATTTTCCCCTTAATCAACTCCAGAGGAACTCATAGAAAGTTAGATGCTTATTAAACTTCAACTTGGGGAAATTATCCCCCAAGTATGTCTAAACTTCTTCTGAGATTAGAGTTATCTGTGATTTTGTGTTCCTGGGTTCTTCTTTCTAGAAGATGAGGAAATTGTTTTGGTTATTTTGGGGGTGTGTGAGATGTTCAGTCCTGTTTGTTTCTGGTTAATGAAGACCCAAAACCTAAAAGAATCATTTTCTCATACCTTTTTTGGCACTTCTATTACCAGAGCCTGCATCTGAATTTTACTTAAATAATTTTACATCACCTTGGTACTATAGTTAGGGCACTAAAGTATATGGAAGAAGCAACAAGAGAACATTTCTTGATTAAGGAGTTTCCATGATCATGGCGAACTAGAAAACATTTACAAGCTGCCCTCAGTTAACCTGTTTCAGGATAAAGTAAGGGAACATGCCAGAAGTTGACCAGACAGCACAGAACTAAAGCAATTCTCATTTCTCAAGACTCATGGGGTATGAAAGAGAATAGCCCTAAGATCTAATGTTTGCCTGCAACTGGGAAATCCATCCTTTATTCCAGAATACGGATAACCCGATGTGAATTCAGTCCCCATAACCCTCATTTGGTTTTGCCCAGTGTTCAGGAATTAAGTGATACAACAGAAAATTAGATCTCTCCTCTTTTTTAAAGAAAAGTGAAGTCTTGGTCTCTATTCTGTTAAAACTATAAAAAATGTAATGTTATTTATTATTGGTACGACTACATAGGCAGAGCTACAGTGATATACATTGTAATGGACGAGCTTATTTCCCCTTCCTCTATGATCACAGGAGTCTGTAAAATAATACATGTGAAAGTGTACTTGTTTTCTTTCAAGACACAAAGGAGGGAGGTGGGGGAAGGAGTCCTGCAGCAAACCATAGCCCCAAGAGGTAAAGCAGGAAACCAAACACAGAGCAAGATCAAAGGATACCTTGGAAGGACCAACAGAACTTGCACTCCAAGCAGTCAAGAAATTGAAGCTGACACAAAGTCAGTTAAATAAAGTGCAGAGCTCATCTGCTGTCGGCAGCAAAGGGTAGTCACTGCTGTATTTCCACTTGTAAATAAATCTGTGTGTGTAACACAGAAATAGAAAAAAGCACAAAGAGTATCCTGTCACTATAAATAAAACTCACTGCTTCACACGAGGGGCTGTGTTTGTATCACAGAAACTCCCAGGTCAGCTTCAGCCGGTGCACCAGTGTACTATTATAAAAATAGCGGAAAGAGGAGCATATTAACATAGAAGGGAAGATACATGTTCTACTGCCAGCAACAATATCTCCAACAAATTTAAATAAAACTCTTCTTTATTTCTCAACTTTGTCAAATTTCCCTAAGGAGCCCACTCTAGCAGAGGTTATCAGGGGCAGTGGAAAAGGGATGGTAATCAATGTTTTTACATTTTAGAGCTCTGCTTTGTTTTCATAATTGCATTGAAGCTCACATTTGTACTTCTTACTACATATGTGCAAGGTGCGAGGAAGGGAGAAATCTCTATCCTATTGAAAATGTGTCTTTCTGGGGGAAAAAATCCAAGTTTGACTAGACAAGAAAGCAAACAACAAATGGCAAGGTGGCTTGGGCACCCCTGGAAATGTGGAAATGCATACTTTCTAGTCTTTCCTTCAAGCATTTTTAGCATTAATTAATTGCTGTTGAAAACACAAAAGTTCTCAGAGTTGTTAGTGTTGGAAATCACATCCATCCCACCTTAATTTTCCATCTGCTTTGTATCAAGAATCCAGGATTGTGATTCTAAAAGTTAAAATACTTTTTTTCAGTTGCCCAGTTCTGTAAGGAGAAGATCCATCTCACTTAATGTGATTTCTTTATGTTTGAAATGGAGGTTCTACAGCTGGTAGAGATTACAGGCCAGGTGATCAAATGCACATTTCCAGTTTAAGATGAAATGAAGAACTCCACAAGCTACATATCAAGTGTGTTGGTTAGCCCCATGCTGAATATAAAAAGAACCTATAGGGGCTTCTTCAGATATAGGCACAGATACTTGAGAACCTAATATTTAATGAGATTAATCCTATCCTTGCTTACTCAGAGCTAGCTGCTGAGGCTCCTTCTGTAGAGAGAGAGAGAATGTGTCACACTCTGGAGGTGGCTGGATCCATTTCTGCTGACTACAAAAATAGCCTTAGTGGCGGTTACGGCTTAGCACCTATGTCTCAGTCTCCTAAATTTAGGTGAGGTGAAATACCCTCTCGTTAAACCAGGTTTTTTGACCCAAGCCAGAATGGCAAAGAGTGAAAGAAAAGAAATTCGGCAAAGTTTTTCTCTAGCTTCATGCAAGGTTGAGCTCAACTTGTACGAGACTTTGAGAGAAAGAGTTAGGTCATTTACTGACTGCATAAACCAGACATACGCCTCAGGTTACCTGGAATGAAATGGATCAGTTACCATTGGTCACAGTCACAGATACAGGTGTCCAAAGCAAAGTGACATGGCTGAATCATCAGCATTCATGTCAATCTAACATGGTGGCTCTGCCAAGCTACCTGGCGAAGACAGATTTCTTTTGCCAGTTCTTGTTTGCTTTGCTTCTTTTCCTGCTTCCATAAAGAAAGCGAAGAGTTTTTGGGGTAAATAGACTTCTTTGCCTGGCTGCAGACTAAAAGAGAGTATACAAAACAGGGCTTACAGGTTATTAAGAAGATAATTGCTTATAGAACTGCTAGAGCATGGCATCATTTCAGACTAGTCCACCTGAGAAATTCAACTTCAGTAAGCCCGAAGAGTGACTGAAATAAATTAGAAGATCTGAAAGATTCAGAATTGCATCAAGCCTAGATGAGCAAGAGGAAGTGAATCAGATAAATACATTAATACACACATGGTGACAGATGAGGCAGATGACATTCTATGCTCCTTTAAACTGACTGATGAAGATCAGACAAATTAGAAATAGCTGTGGACAAGTTCAAGAACGTCTTCTAGCGTGCACTGAAAGGGAATCTTAAGGAGAGGAAATCAAGCATATGCATGGAAAGGAGAAAAGGGTCCCTGCAAGAAAATACTGTGATGCCTTTGAAAGGTTTAGTGGGACATACGAGGCTCTGCAAGGTGAAATGAGACACAGTAATAACATGGAAGGTCTAAGAACAAGAATAAAGATAAGGACTTTTCAGCAAAGGGAACTAAATTTACACTTTAACATAAAAATGCTTTGTAAAAAATAGTTTGTGAGAAGTTGTCAGCGAATAGTAAGCTGTGTTAGAAAATGGCAAGACAGTTCAACTAAAGTACCTGGTCCAATCAGTGCTCTCTACAAAAGAAGGCTATATAACGAGAGGAAGTATGACATTATTTGTCCTAGGATCTAACAGAGTTTTAGTAATATTACATAGGAAAAAAAAAAAGACCTTATTGGAAGGACATTTTTATTACCATTGGCTAGCTTTATAGATGGATACGGAGGCACGGAGTGTTGTAGTGACTTTTGTCGATCAGCCTGAATGTGGAATCCAGATGGCATTTCATTCATAATCAAGTTGTGGCATTTTGGCTCTATTCCTGGATTATCCAAAGTTATGACTTTCTGCTGCACATCAGCTAGGAAGAAAAATATCTCCCCAAAAAGGAGAGCAAATATTTAAGGAAGATAAGGTTACTTTGTTTGAAATGTTTACCGCACTGGAATTACTTTTTAAGGAATGTACAGGAATTGTGCTTACATCTACCGCTGTGTTAAATTAAGTATAGTGGCAGTCAATCCAATAGGCTTTGAATAGTTCCTCTAATGTTTTCCACCTGAAACCTTTGGATTCTTTCTAAGAAAATTCTGATATTACTTTTCCGTGAACAGCTTAATGGGTCAGTTACTGTACCTTTGGAATATAGTCATTCAGCTGAATTAGTACCTTTCTGCGTCTGGAGAGGTGGATTAATAGAATTCAATGCTGCCCACAGAGATTAAACCAGATCATGTGTAGTGGCAGCAAAATAAATACCATATAACAGCAGTTGCAGTAGATGAGACTTGGCCTATCTGTCTAGTCAAGGAGAAAAGACACTGCAGCATCATGTCGAGGAAGCAAACTCAAGACATCAATTTAGGAAAAAAACCCAACAACTAGTGGCTACCTTTTGAAATATTGTGTCATTTTGTCTTTCTTTTGTTTCTTGAATTAAGATGCTCTCCTTATTCTAAAGAGTCACCTACTCTAAGATGAGTTCTGGAAACAACATGCTGCACAGTCTGTGTTTTCTCTGTTGTGCAAAGTATGAAGCTTTTTTTTTTTTTTTTTCATATTCATTCTATAGATTCCCCTGATTAGTATCCAAAGAACGACAGTGAAACAAATCTTCATCTGCATTTTACAAAATCATGACAGCTTGATATTACTGCAGTGGGACATTTCACAGGGTACTGTGGGGGCACTGTTCTTACCACTGACACAGAATAATGTAATGGTGTTAGCTATGCAGATCATCAAATTTAGGTAATTATCACTGCCACATGCTTTCCTGAAGATAAAAATATTAAACAGCACCATTTAAAAAGCTGACGTGCTTCTGAATATGTCCTTTTAAAACAGCATCTGATTTTCAGATGAATTGCATGAGAATTATGAGACCAGGGAAAATTTCAGTTGCTGGGTAAGGTAAAAAAATTAGAAGGAAAAATATATTATGAATAGGGAAATACATTATATTTTATTGGAGGGAGGGGGGGAAAGAAAGGGAAAGAAAGATCACCCATTCCTCCCAACTGTATGGTCTGTAAGAGTATTTGTTATGGTAAAACATAACTTTTATTTAACGTCTTTTTACTTCAACTTGGTAGTGGGTCAGTAGTGAATTTCAAAAGCCATTTAAAAAGAAAAAATTGAACTTTGTCAAAAATGGTTTAACCTTTGTAATACTTTATTTTCTGCTCCCTTTTCGGGTGAAGCTCTTCCCCAAATTTGTCTCAACTTTGTAAATAGCTTCAGACTTCATAAAATTGTGTTTTTTGAGAATATGTTATTAACCAAATATAAAAACTACCCTATCCATAAATTCTGAAGAGAAAACTGGGGAAATGGTGTACTAAGAACTCTTGAAAAGCAGACATATTTTAGCTATTTAAATACTGATTTAGATGTCCAAATTTATCCATGAATACATGAAAATCCTGAACATAATCTTCTAAAGTTTTAGTCTGCTAATATTTAAATCCAGATTAAGGAAATTCACTGGTCTAAATATAACTGGGGTTGCCCTGTGTCATATAATGTATGCATATTTCATACTTTGTTTATCCTAGACATTAAATTTGGAACTTATTCTAGATACAATAGGGATCTCTGGTTAAAGTATTCTAAGTGAGGCTGACAGCAACACTCACTGGAAAGTTCCCACATGTTTTTCATAAGAATTTTGACAATTGGTATGATCAAATTGAAATTTTCTATGCTAGGTGGCGGTTCATAGATGGTTTTGCATGTCTATTTATGTGTGTATGTATGGATGTTGTTGTTGTGAAATCTCTCTGTGACTGATTGTAGATCTTTCCAAAATGAAATTAAGTTTGCTTAGCAAAGAAGATGTCTTAGAATTTAGCAGTTAGAATAAACACATATTTCATCTTGACTCAAGGTGCTTATACATATTCTGATCTGGATGCAGAGAAAAAAGGCTGACCAAAAGGGAGAAAAAAGATGTTGTTAAAGTGAGGAGTCAGCTGATCTGGAGCTGGAGGGGTAGGAAGAAAGCAGTTTCTCCAGGCTTTGGTGTGATAGAGACTCGCAATGTATTGGGACACAAAGCCAGCCTGGAAGATATCATGAGTAAGAAGAGTATACCACGACTGGATGTGAAGTCTGGGTTTGAATACTGGAGGCTGAGACAGATGTCTGGGACAGACATTGAGAGTGATAAGGAGGGGGGACAAAAGGAACAAGCTGAAATTTATTGTATAAAGGGTGTTTGAAAAGCAGAAAGGGATGGGAAGAATGGTTCACAACCTGGTGTTGGGGCCCTGTGGGTACTCATAAGCTTTCATGGCCCTGACCAGCCTCAGTCAGGATCCCCACCCAACCCCAGCCCATGACCCAGGACCCCCATTTCAGCTCAGCCCTGGTCCCCAGTGCCCGTGCTGGTTTATCCTCAGCTCCTGGCTCATCCCCCTTCTTGGGGCAGCCCCTGACCAGCGGAGCAGCAGAGGTGGAGGCTGTATAAGAAAGTCTCAGAAATGGTTATGAACTTGTCAAAAGGACTAAGAGGAAAGACTGGGTCATATTACTCTCACGTAAAACCGCACCCTCAAAATTAGATAGCATTTTTCAGCTTATCGCTTTGTGCCTCAATATCCCTACCGATGCAGCACATTGTTAGTCTTGTTGTGAAGATAAATATATTCATGCCTACAAAACAGACAGATGGTATATTGATGAGAACTGCTGAAAAGCTCGGGAAGAAATAAATGATTCTGTCTTCAAAATAAAAGTTGAATAATATGTAGTAAACAGATCATGAGACTGTACTTTACTTTATGAAGAAAAAAGAAAGCATTTAATAAGTGCTCACTAAGCAGGTACTCTCCTTTTGGCAATAAGAAATGCAGTGGGGAATAATTAATAACATTTAAAATGGACACAATTAAAGAAATGTCCTGCCTTAATTCCTTTGCTTGTGTGTATGTCACATATTTACAAGCAGACTGACATAACAACCTACGTTTTTATTCATACCTTCATCCTTAAAATATGGGGTAAGTAGATGTTTGCATATTGTCCCCTATTTACAGAAGTGAAGTATGACATTATATAATTTGGCAGGTGTGAAAATTTCTGTGATCTACCGAATGCAGTGGAAACTGTCCCTCTCCCACGATGAGAATGTTATTCCTTAGAGGAACCCCAACCCTCTGTTATTATACAAAAACTTTATTCCCTGTATAAGAAAATCATATTTGGATGATTGGCAAAGTATTTTGTTGAGTTGATTAAAAAAGAAAACGCCTTCTCCTTGGTTGCAGTTTCATGTTCTCATGAGACACCTTTGAGCAACCCTATAGCTTTGGAGAAACTTGCTTCTCGGCTTTATAAGTTACCTATTAGAATCATAGAATCATAGAATCGTTTAGGTTGGAAAAGACCTTTAAGATCACCAAGTCCAACTGTAAACCTAACACTGCCAAGTCCGTCACTAAACCATGTCCCTAAGCACCACATCTACACTTCTTTTAAATACCTCCAGGGATGGTGACTCAATCACTTCCCTGGGCAGCCTGTTCCAATGCTTGATAACCCTTTCAATGAAGAATTTTTTCCTAATATCCAATCTAAACCTCCCCTGGAGCAACTTGAGGCCATTTCCTCTCATCCTAGCTCTGAACTTGCATGACAGACCTGTGTCAGGATTTGAGCTGCCCAGCAGATCATTTGGGCAGCTGTAACAATTGCTTATGTAAAAAATTATTCTCACCTTAGTCTGACACAGAAAGGAACCCAATGAATTGCCTTAACTGGCTACAGCTCATGTTTAAGAAATCTGTTTTTCCTCAGGAGTCTTCTGACCTTAACTGAAATGGCTGAAATTACTCAGGCATTTTGTGTTTCATATATTAGCTCTTGTCAGTTGTTCAGTACATATTCCTCAGCCTGTTTAAATAGTCGGAGAAATCATATCAGCTTTCTATAGCCTCAGCCTTTTCTAACAATTGCTACATTATCAACCTCATCTGGTCTAAGAAAGTAGCAGCTGAGTCACACAAAGACCAAATTATCCCTTGGGCTAATTTTATATACCACAAACACTCAGTCTAATCCTTACCTGAATATTTTGAATATGATATATACCTGCTCATATATGGGTAAAATTGACTGTTGTCATTGCTATAAGTGACTGTTCACTTCACTGTGAAGAATGGGGCTGAGAGTAAAGGCTCTTTATTTCTCTATGCATAGCTTCAAATTATTGCCATGTTGTATTAAATCCTAAATTTGATAAACAATTGTGGTTTATCTCAAATGAAAGTAAGCGAACAGGGAAAGCAGCAGAACATTTTATTTCCCATCCCT
The DNA here is from genome assembly GCF_964195595.1 of Calonectris borealis. NCBI lineage: Eukaryota > Metazoa > Chordata > Aves > Procellariiformes > Procellariidae > Calonectris > Calonectris borealis. Next base: position 80,687,607 of record NC_134352.1, on the reverse strand, counting down.
CTCCTTTGGGGTGATTGACATCTTGCCTGCTTTTCATTTCTGAACTGCTTTTGTTGGCACACAGCCGCCTTCTTTTTTTGTTTGTGTCTTTGGGTGTTTGTTTTATTTTTTATTTTTGTTTTTCCTCCTTGAAATTAAACTGCTTGTCAAATGTGATAACGGGTAGAGTCACAATGTAAATAGTTAATGATGCCGTCTTCTTCAGAGGATTTCTCTGGGTGTAATATCCCCAATCTTTATGCAACCATACACTTGACTTGCACATTCTAAAGCCCTTCACAAAGGGCAATGCTGCTGCTTGTCTAAATAGTACATGATTACCTCGGTTAGTTTTGTGGCTGTGGTAATGTTCATTTTATGAGCTCAATCTGGTTCTGAGCCATCTGAACTTGAAATTCCAGATGCCTTATCCCTAGTAGTACCAGCTCATATACTGTGTACACATGTGTACAATGCAGGCTGCATTGGAAAGGCTCAGGTTTGTTCTCAAAGTCACACCGTACTTTCCTTCAAACCATATTTGCAAACCTTGCAGGAAAAGGTGTATGAGCATGGGGAATAAAGGGGTCTGTTAATAGAAGCTCTACATATTCAACAATACTTCCTTTATTGTAACAGAAAACTACCTTGTTTTAACAATTCCTTTGTTCACCACTGAAAAAGTGACTTCTTACATTATTGTTGCATTGCCACGTGACACACAGAAAACAACAAAGATAATGGGAACATGGAACTAAAGCTGCCTTGAACTATTGCCTGTTTACCCAGTAGAACAAAGGAGTAGGCGTTAGAGTTCCTTCATTTACCATAAGTGTGTCTTTGAGCTAGTCAACTCTACCTGCCTGCTAACTTGGGGATAATAAAATACATACCTACCCCACAGGGATGCTGGGACGCTTAATGAACTAATTAGTACTGTTCAGTGCTCTGATGGGAGGTGTTACGTGTACTTTCGTTTAGAGCAGGTGTAGCTAGCACTTTATCTATTGCCTGAGAAAAAAGGAGAATTTGCTTCTCATTCAGGAGTTTTTCCATTACTTATATCAGTATAAATGCTCTCAAGCCAAGCATCAAAGTGATCACTAAGAGTCAGTGACTATAAAGGGGAAAAGAATTTGCCTGAAGAGTGTGTAGTAATCATACATTTCCATGGGCATATTTGTGTATGCATTTAGCCATATATCAAAGTATTGTCACCCAGTCTTGAAAAGTTACTCCTTTCTCTACAGCACACAAGAACTCCTTTTTCAATGTATATTGCTAGTTCTCAACTGTGGAGGATAGGAAAAGATACAGAAGGTCTGGAAGCTGCAAGAGGAATTTAAGTAACTAAATGATAATTCCCGTTGTTATGTGGCAAAAACCCTGAGGTCAACCCTTACTTCTTACAGAGTGATAAGACGTCTGTAATGGCAAAGAAAGGTCTCAGATTTATCCCTCATCCAAAAAGCCAATGACTGTAGTGACACATAATGCCCAGGCACAAGCTGGAAGATTCATTCAGTATTCAGTCACCTACTGAATCATCAGGACCATTACAAATCTCTTCAATTTCTTTGCAGTTCTCTCACAGTGCTCTTTATTATTGTTGTTGTGGTTATTACTATTACTATTATTACCGTTATTAGTAGGATAACTATTATGCTAGTACCAAGTTTTTGATAAATTCACTTGACTTTAGGTTTCTAATGTAAGCCATGGGCAGTGAAGATCTAGTCAATACAGAAAATGGAGTCTAGGGCATTATTCAGTTCTCCAAATGCGAGAGTCTATTTTAAGGTGAAATGAATGGTGTTCTAGAATTCATTGACTGTTTTGACTAGTATTCTATTGATAATGCAGCAAATCTATGTCATTCAGTCAAATGTAGATTTGTAAAACAGATATCTAAAGTCTTGCTCCAAAACTGGCTTTCCTCCAGATGGGAGCATATTGCAATAAGTATTATATGAACATTTTTTTCAGTGTAGCCTGATGAATTTGAAATCTGAAGATGAGAACACCAGTGATGCTGAATGTAAGATTGATTCTGTTTCTATCCCAGCCTGTGTAGCCCATAGATAAATAAAGAGGCAAAACCTGGTGATAGAAAATTCCTTCTGAAGAGAAAATGCCGTCTAACGAGTAATGTGTTTAGATAGATAGGGTTCACATCTTCTCTGCTGCACACGCTCTGTGAGACATTGAGTTTAGCTCCAAGTTCTTAGAATAATTTATGCACCTAACTTTCATTAAATCCTATGTGAACTGTGAGTATACAGTTGCAGACTTGTCCCTTCACTTCCTCTATCATTCAGACCATAATTAGTAAGATAACATCTGAAGCAGTGGTATTGCCTCAGTTCTTACCTCATACACTTACGTGGATGTTTGAACTCAAACGGTGTTGCAATGGGGCAGATGAATGTACCTGTTCCACACAGGGATCTCCTTTTTGTTAAGCACAGAAACTAGAAAGGCTTGAAACTGGGACGAGACTGGCCTAGAAGTTGGATCTCTAGAGCACAAATCTACTTTAATAATCACAAAATTGTTAGGCTGTTTTGGAAAGACACATAGGCCCTGACACGTCTAGTATAACCATTGGTATTTAGCTGGGACGGGCCACGTGGGACCCTTCTGCATCCCATGGGAAGAGCAAGGCACTGCCAGGAGAGGTGGAGCTTACCCAGTGTTTGCACCAGCCAGTGGAGGGAGGTGGATATCTCTCTCCACTGACTGCAGAAAAAAACAGGGAGACTACAGACCTGACTCAGTTCAATGTCCAGAGCCAGGTGGGTTGAATCCAGAGTCAGTAACTCATATATCTACTAACTAATAGCCACACAAGTTTACTTTGTAGGACAAGGATAACTTCATACAACAGCATGGCAGAGGATGACAAGGTATGACTAAGGCCCCCTTAAAGACTCTCTTGCATATTTTGGCTTGGAGAAAGGACTGACAGAAAGCCTTTTGAGTGGGGGTGAGCAGAGTTAATCTCCTGCACCTCTCAGATATTCTGGGGTATGATTGAAAGCACTTTTATAGACATGGACTTGGACAGATAAAGAAATGTATTGATTCCTGTGCCTTCTCCACCGCATGGTAGGCTTCTTACCTGAGACCATTATCCAAAGTACTGTCTGCAATTAATCTTCCGGGCAGTGTGTAATCACCCAAGGTGTTCGGGGCTGAGTTTCAACTAGATAATGATACAGAAGGGGGGTGTGGAGGGGGAAGAGAGAGGAACACCAACTTACCATTTGTTTGCTATGCCTATCAGGAAAGAGGTACGGGCAAAGATTGTGTCCAGTGAGGTCAGGGTTTCAGACAGGGTAAAGGACAAAACGGAAGCCCTCCAGACTGAGTATTAAAAATGAATGTATGTCTTTTCAATGTATTTGTACAGGAGGGAAGGGAAGAAAAAAAAAAAGGTGAAACATTCCAGATGCTTGCCTGCAGTAAAGCATTTCTGGCTGTTAGTTCCAGTAGGTCATTACTGCATTAATTTGGTGTTTAATTAAATGCCTGTGCAACAGACCATTTATTTGTTATCTAATATTAGCTTTAGTTCTTATCAATTAAATGCTAGCTGAGGGCTTGATTCACTTACGTTTTATGTCCCCTTACACTCTATTTTTTATAAACAAAAAACAAGGACTCCGCGCAGAGGGAAGATTTACACCCCCAAATTTCACAGTGTGGATAATGCAATATGCTGAAGTACTTAGGCAGAAGGTGCTGAAACAATGGGAGATTTTTTTTAAGAAAAAGTAACTTAGGCATTTTGTTTTCAAACAAGTAAGAAACTAACTGAGTTACACAAAAAATGCTTTTTAGGAAGTGCTTCCAATGATGGTCTAAGCTGGATCATGCACACACCTGATTTTCTTTGTGATTTTTTTATTCTTGAAAGTCTTACTCAGAACAATGTGACCTTCCACCAGGACTTCTTTCAGGATACCCATTCCCCTTGGTCCCTCCCCGAAGCAGAGGAGGCTTTGCTATTTGTTCAAAAGCTGGGCTCCATCTCAGCCTCAACTTCTGCCTTTCATGGATACTTATTTTCTTGCAGGACTTAAAAAAATTCTTAATGTTGAAAAGTCACTCATGTTGGAGTTTTTTGTGTTACTTATTATTTATAACAGTTATAAAAACATTTTGTCAGACTGAAGTATTGACCAGATTATAGAAATGTTTGGCTGTTATCACAAAGAGTAAATTTTCAGAAAGCTCTGAGTCCAGCTGCTCCCACTGAAAACAGCTAGCTAAAGCAAGTCTTGAGGACTAGTTCAGATGTGTGCTCTTGGTTGGAAGAGTCTCTAGAAGCCTGCCTCACTAAACATTCAAAATAGAATTACTATATCTGTCCTTGCAAAATTAGAGCAATTGAATCTCTCATATGTGCACATCTTTCTAGACAGTAGTGCATGTGCAGTCCCACCAGACTAGAATGTTTGCATACAACACTGAATGTTTCCAATTGGTTTGGAGTCTTGACTCATCTCATCCTGCAACTTTGGGTATCACAAGTGCCATGATAGTAGATATACAGGGCACTACTGATGCTACAAAATCAGGCTGGTCGGAAATATTCTTGCACTCCATTTCTTACTCAGTCCACTACACTATGCTGCATAACCTGGTAAGTCCTGAGTGTTTGACAGTAATGGCTTGTTAATTGGGTGAGGAAGACACTTCTGAAAAGTAATTATTAAATTTTATTATCAGAGTGCACCTTCTTGTAACAGGAACCTTTTTTTACACCCAGTTTGGAAGGTATGCTTTGATCTGTAATGCAATCTAAATGAATAGTCAGGTCTATCTAGCTATCTTAGAGTCTCAAGAGTGGTGGCTTCTATTTTGGCTGTCTTTCCTCTGCGATAAATGCTGAACACAATTTTATTATTGAGCCTTTTCTGCTTCTCTTTCCTACAAGTAACTATTTGAATCTTTTCAAATATATGTTAAATTATACATCTAAAATCTGGATTTTATGAAATTCATTCATTTTATGAATTTTAAAGTGATTTTCCTAACAGGCATGGTAAAACCTAGTAAAATTAGATTGTCTCTGAACATCTCAGTGTTATTAAAGTCTGTATTCAGAAGTCAATCGTTATAAAATTGTTTGTTGCAGTTTTTGAAACAGTCGCTTAAGAGTTACATTTTAAAAAACATAACTGAAATTTAGGCTATCTTCTAAACATGATCACGTAGTTTACATAATGGCTTGCCGTGACATAGCTAAATTCAAAATCATATATTGCAGTCCAAGCACTGGAGAAATATGGATAAGGCAAAACCTTTTGGCTTGCAGATGATAGATTTATCTTCAACGTTGTCATCATATTATTATTTTGGTTTCATAAAACTGAATTCTTAAACAGTTTGTAAGAAAGCAGTTGACAAAATTAGCCTATTACACGTTCACAATTATTTCTGCCTACAGTTTGCAGGCATATATGGTTGGACAGAAGTCAAAGAGCAAGATCATAATTCAGCACAGGATTTGACCAAAACAAAGCACTTAGTTTCTGTTGACACCAGTGAAGCTGAGAAGCAGGACCACCCTTAGGAAGTAGACGTTAGTTGGTCTCTGTGGTATTAGAAGGCATTAAATACTGTGGTACTATGAGAATTACAGTACTCTACATAGAGTCGAACTGGATCAAATCGAATTGAATCAAATCAACAAGAATAGCACTCTTGCAGAAAACAGCAGATGTTTACATGATTTGCTCAGCTGAGATCCAAAATCTGAGCCACAACAGTGACTGAGAAACACCAAGCAAGGTCAAATCTTCTGGTTCCTAATAACATTTTTATGAGTACAGCCAACACAATTATCAGGCCGAAGGGGACCATTCTGTCTACTGAAAGACATCTTTGTGTGGCAGTTAACAAGGGAGAAAAGAAAGTAAACGAACAAAGGGTACAGGGAAAAGAAGGAGTACTCGCTGAAAAAGACTTACAAAGCAAAAGTGATAAGGCAAGTGGGACTGAAGCGGAGAGATTTGGGGTAATAAAAAAAAGTGGATCTCTGGGTCTGAAAAATGTGGGGACCAGAGATGAAGGTTCAGGAATAGATGTGGAGAACAGCCTAAAAGAGGAAAGATGAAAACCTCCCACATTATACAATGCTGATGGAAAATATGTTCATAAATGTAGAAAGCCAGAATGAAACGCAAAAGGAAGCCTGAGCCCTCACTCTCCCCTCCAATGCAAACTCACATAGGAGCAGACAGAACCACGCACAAGGAGAAGTTAATACAGAGGACAGACTGCACAAAGACAACATTTCAATAGTAGAATGAGTGGGAGACCTCAAAAACAGGGGAAAAAAAATGAAGACACTTTGTAGAAGGAGCTGAATGCTCTGTATTAAAGGGGGCTGAGAGAGTGAAAAAGCCCTTTACTTCGTCTGATGAAAGTCCCTAGTGAAACAGATGCAGTGAGGAAGGGAATATAGGCTCCAATTAAGGTCTGACATGAAAGGACCAACACGTCTCCCTTGTGAGCACATCCAAAAGGCAAGGTGAAAACATTCTGGGGATGGAAGTTCAAGGGGGTCTACTGTGTCGAATCTCATTAGGTCCAGATGGATATCAAACTGGTGGATGTTTTCAGAATTATCTGTGTCAAAAATGTTGACAATTCTATGAACTAGCGACCCTTTTGCTTCTGTGCACTGAGTATAATGTCACCTTCCTATCCCATTTGCTGTTTTTGCTTTGGTCTTTCTTGTAAATCCTTACTATGGGGTAGTTAATATACCTTAAAACTCTGACTGTAAAATCCCAGTGGATTTCAGACAGTAGATTTTCACTGTGAGGTAAAGTAATGGAATCTAATGCTCACCTCGCATAAGTACTTCCCAACAAAACGTCTGCTCTTCACATAGATGAGTTGAACTAATTAGCTTGCTTCCAGTGAAATAAATAAATAAACATATGCCTCACTTCTGTGAAAGAAGTCAATGAAGAGAGCAAACTGAAACCTTAAGTGTAAGAGGAGAACTGGAGCTCTCCAGGTAGAAGTGGAATTTAACTTTCTTTAACTTCCAACAACTTTAACTTTTTAAGACTGGTGCAAAATTGCTGTTACTGTCAACCATTAGATAAAAGAAAATAGGCTTCATTCCTAAAATCAGGGAAATGAAAAACATATAAAATATTGTCAGTGCAAGGGTTGTCATTTGAAACCCACGTAAACAGAAGGAACGAAACATGAATGACTTTTACATCACATATTATTTGCACAAAGTTGTGTCACATATAATTCGGAGTGCTCTGCTGATCTTAGTAGATCAGTCTTCAGTAAAGTGTCACACAACTTTTGTGCTCTCTGTAAAGGGTAGCATGAGTTGAAGCTCTCATCCTCACTCCATGGTCCAGGATCCCTAAAAGCCCTCATCTGAAAAACCTGATAGCTCAGGTATGAAGCCACTGAAAGGCAGATTAGCTCCATTGTCCTTCTTTGTTTATCTCCACTGCTTTTCCTTTCCAGAGGTTGCAGGAAGGTGGAGCTGGTAGCAGGAGAGGAGCTATGTAGATGAATACATCAAAGACTGAGATATTCAGATATCAATATTCACACTGGACATGATAACATATGTAAAGGAAAAAGGAAACACAGCAACCTTTTCCTGGAAATGCACTTCAAAACTTCTCTTCTCCCTTCTCATCTAACTGGTTTTAAAGAAAGAAAACACACGTCACTCTGAATTAGGTCAGCATCAAAATAAATGAGTAAATAAATAAATAAATAAATAATTTACATGACTCTATTTCACAAGGACCCCTTCCACTGATGAAGAAATCATTATTCCTTGCCAGAAACATGAACAACACTTTTCTCTCTCATCCTCACACTCCATGCTCTGTGTGGCTCTGTTGTCCATTCCTCTTTCCCAACTGACTCACCACCAGCACCTTATCAGCCCTGTTATTCTGAGAGCAGTGGCCCATAGAACGAAAATAACAAGTCCCAACTCCCAGCAAGCTTTTCCTCTTCAATGAGAGATTAAAAATAATGGTCAGGGGCTATGCAATGATATTTGCAGCCAACTTTACAGATTTTCATGCAGAGCATCTGAGAATTTTTACCCCTTTCTACTCTTCTGCAATAGCTTGAATTTCCCCTCATTAGGTTTCATTGTGGAGAGGACAAAAAGGTGGCATATGGCTTTTCTGCTCAGAAAATGTATCATTAAAATAGGTAGGCAGGTTATCATGGTGTAGCTCTCTGCATAGGCCGACAGAAACGATTTTAAGTAAGCTCTAAAGTTAGGAATATGAAATATTCACTCCGTTACTTTAGTGTTTCCTTACATAAGCCACCATGCAGACTCACAAGGCAGGTGAGGAAAATGAAAGTCCCAACTACAGGTCAGCCCACACCCCTTTCCCATAGGTTTCTATGAACGCAAACAAATAAATCTACGTTATTGGGAAAACAGTGTTGCAAAGTCTCTTCAGTTTTGTCCATCTGTTAAGAAATAAGATAGGCCATGTCTTTTCTGACATCCTCCTTTGAAGTAATTTCTCTACTGCTTTTAAAACCCCTCTCAAATCAGACACATGATTGGCAAGACTCCCATAATCCTCTACTTGCTAAAAAGCTCTTAACAGTTCTCATAGTTTATAAGAGTAAACTCAGACCAAATCCCAGGCTGTTATTCACTCTCCCCCAAAACCCAATGTAGGCATCACATTGACCCAGTGGTCTCCAGATGAGATTATTCATTGGTAGATTTGCCAGGACATATTCAGATTGACTCAGCATTTAACTTTACACCTTAAGAGTGTTCATATCTCAGTACAAGCACTGAGTTATCTTGATAGAGCTATTTAACACACCGTTTCTAAGCAAGTTTTCAACTTAAATCCTGGGTATCCCAGATTCCACACTCAACTGATCTCCTCACCTTTTAAAGAAACAAACATAGCAGGGGGGTGGGGGGAAAGAAGAAGAAGAAGAAGAAGAAAGGTAACAAGTACAGGTTACCTTGCAGCACTAGAGATGATTAGAAAAAAAGGGGTTAGCAATTTCAGTAAACAGTATTTCTTCATTTTAATAGATGGCCCTTTTACTGTTAGAATTACAAGCAGTTGACTTAGGCACTGACAGAAGCTCAGAGGTGGCTTCTGACTCTGACTGCAAGAACTAGCAAAATTTACAACTACACCTTCCTGCAAGTGCTGGCCAACCGTATATGACTATGGTTTTTAAAAACAAAGCTCTTACAATGTTTCACAAATCCTCTTCCAATTTTGGATGAAACATCAGTCATTCACTGATCACAAGTTGAGCTACTTTCTGCTGCTCCAAATGGCTGAAATGTGGCTCACAGTATCTTCATCTAAATGATATAAACGCCACTCACCCAGCAGACTTTTACCACGGAAAGATAGGGATTAATTCAATAAGGATCAGCAATCTGGATTAGAAAGGGCAACTTGTATTTATGACTGTTCAATAAGCACATTATTTTGAAAAGGTATGATGAAATACAGTAATGTGTTTTGTTTTTTTTTTTTGGATCGGAATCATAAAATCTAAATTTTATTTCTGTTCTCTCTATGCAGAATTGGACTTGTGTAAATCAGAATGAAGATGAACACCAGCTAGCTCTTTCACTCCAGTATCAATCTTCAAGCTGTAGGTGGCCTAAGCAAAAAGCTCCCTTCTGGATTTTCAGCTCTGTATTCCATACCCGGACACTTTATATTAGTCTAAGCTTGAACCAGAAATCCATGAGGAACAACAATTTGGATGAGGCCTTGGGACTAGATAAGGACCTTTGATTTGGTCAACTGACTGCAAACAAATTCTATAATAACACAAAGAGCAAAACACTTTGTGCACCACCATGCTGAGATATCGCCTCGCTTTTACCAAGTATTGCTTTTCCACATACTGAAGCACCAACAAAATCAGAAGGCGGCCATATCCAGAGCTTCAAGTGACACTGAGTATACTCAAAATTGTGCTGATAGGACAAGATCTCCTTTAGAGATTGATTGGCACCGACTCTTTGTCCTGTCTTCCCAAGGGGAAAATAAGGATAAATTGATATACAAAACAGAAAATCAGAAACGCAGAAGAGTGACAGACATTCAGCTGGTAAACTGGGTCTGTCACAGCCAAGGATACAGCCCTAGGGTTGGGTCACTTCATGGTCTACATCGAATATCTCTGCTGTCATGGAGGCACATGTTTTTGACTGTCATGAATCATACACAGACATGATGCTCAGGTGAAGTGACTTGTAAACACTTATCTGTGACTGAGCTTTCACTGTTGATGGGTAGCACAAAGAATAATAATAAAGCCTTGTTCTGCTTTATCCGGGATTGAGTGGAATTACTGCAAGGCTATATTTCCAAAATATACTGGGAGAAATACCACTGAAGGTGGAATTAACAAAGGCTCTCCTTTTTTTTCTGTATATTTTCATTACATTTCAATGAACAAAAGTTAAGGCTAATTGCAAGGAGGGCAAGAAGAAACAATGTGAGGAGGAAGTCTCAAACTGTGGTTGCATTTAAGTATAGAAGTAAGATCAGGCTCATGTGAGAATGTTAATAAGAATAAAAAAAAACCAACAAAACCAAAACCAAACAGAAACACTGATGTCCAACCTGAAATAATCTAATAATCAGAGCAGTTGCTTGCATGTAAAAGACTTAGCTTCAGATCCCTGCACATTATTAGATCCCTGTGCTACTTGTTATGGCATAAGGAACGTGAACCTTCTATCATATTTTAAGCAACCATGTTCATATCACCTATGATTTTTCATGTGTAGGCTTCTTGGACATCAACCAGGTTTCCAATGTGGATCTTGAAAATCTTCGCGTTCTTTCTCTCTCTCTCTCTTTCTTCTCTTCTTTTATTGGATCAACATTTTGTGTTGGCAAGTTCTTTCGACCTGCTCAATGTGAAATGTGTAGGGTGGGGAACAGGTTTTCCTAGATTGCTTATTAAAATCAAACTAAATTATGTCCAGGTGACTAGAAACCTTGAAACACATCATGATAAGGTCAACGAAATACTCAGCACTTTTGTGAAAACATTTATTCTTTTGTGGTTGCTAAACACTGATGTAAAAGAAGAACCTTAACCAATTACTTCAACCTTCATTCATCTTTTAGATTAAACTCAGATGATCACTGGTTTTGGATTACAACCAGAACATATAAATTAAAGACACTTCTGTCCAATACCCAGCTGCTTCTTAGAGTGACAGAAGTCTGGGGTTTTGCCATGTTGAACACTGGCAGATGAAAACACTCAAGAGAGGGAGCCAGGTTACCCCAATTTTATTACTACCTTTGCTGTGGACTTACATGTGAATTTGGGTCATTCCTTCCAAAACGTGTAGTTTGATATTTAGCAAGCTAAATGGTTTCCATATGAGGTTATTTAATATTCCAGGCAGGTATTTAGGTCCAGATTAAACACCCTACATTTTGGTGACTGAATCATGCTCTTGTATCCATGGATGGTTTAAAGGTACAAATCTTTTACCCAAGTGTCAGCCCCTCGTGACATTTTAAGCTCATCCCCCAACCTCTTGCTGCCTCTTCAGAAGGGCTTTATTCTCCTGTAGATCTTCTGTCATTGGTGAAAGTCCCATGCACGTGTCCCAGAGATTAAGGGATGTTAGAAGTTGCCCTAGGTGACTATGCATAGGCAACAAAATCTTCTTCCCAATGTTTAGTTATCTTGACATACATTCAATTATACTGAGCAAGATTGTTGCCAGAAAATTCCTGTAAGGTTCAAAAAAAGGTGCTTTCCCCATTGACAGATGTAAGGACAGAAGAGTTAAGGTATTACCTTCCTTAAAGAACTCAGTTGTCTGTACTCTTTTAGGGCCTTAAAACTAGAAGTTTGTGGTGAAACTAAGATTTTCAGGCAGGCCTTCCATGGTGATGTCCAACCACGTTCTACTCAAAGTGATACGTGATCACATAGCACTGAAGTCAATGGAGATTTACACCAGGGCACGTAGCTGGCTCTTTGTTTCTGTGGTAATTTGGGCATCCAAGTGAAGGATTGTTATTATGGCATTATTTGAGGCCAAGAGTTTTTCCCTAAAAAAAAAAAAAAAAAAAAAGAAAAAAATGTTATCTCTTTATTGCTAAGACTCTTTGAAAATGAAAAGTATTGATTATTTTATTATTTTTGCTGGCAGATAAGAAGAATCTAGACAGACAGTAATTCAAAGTATTACTGGTTTTGTGCAGAAATTTACTGTGTTTCTGACAATGAGATACTTAGAGATCTACAGGGATTTGTTGGGGATTTATTAAAAAACTCTTGGGGTGCAGGCTGGCATAGAAGCTTGTTTTTTTTAGAGGAAATCCCAGGATAGAAACAGTCATAAAGCACTGTGCTGCAAAATGTGTTGGGAAGGAACACCATACACTCAGAAACTTCCCTCAATGGGAAAATCTGAAATATAGGGATTGGAAACAGCACAATTGCCAAAATTCAGAGCAGTAAATTTCTGAGCTGGGTTTTGAGTTCTGCCGTTCACCTCTCGGTGCTTTCGGAAAATCCATTTAGTCTCTCTGTTTAGTGGTTTACTTCCTCAAGAAGAAAGGATTTTTTTTTATGGCAACCTTAGGAACAGAGCTGTGATCTTTGAGTGGAGCCCTTTAAGTATTCCTTTCCATGGCTGGACGAGAGTTCCTCAAAAGCAAAATGCTGGAAGAAGTGCTGAATGTGTGTGTGTGTAAGAGAGAGAAAGATAGAAAGAGGAGAGACAAACTTAGAAGAGGAGATCCCCTCTAGATCGGACACTCAATTTTAGGCTTAACCTCCTTCACCAGAGATTGTTCCCTGATGTATAGCAAAAGAAATAGGTCAAAGCAGAGATGTGAGAGTATCCACTTCAGATACCTGCTCGTTGTTAGCTTAGATAGTGTGATGGTTCATTGGAACTTGCCTTCCACCATCCCCAGGTGATGGGACGCTTAGTGATACAAAGCTATCAGGTATCAAGGACCAGTCCAAAATGTTATAAAACAAATATGAAAATATAGGGCCATGCTTTATGACATGTGGTGTTTCACAGCCAAATATTCCATTGCAGATTTGAGCAGCACAATATAATTTAAGTACATGAGCATCTGTCTAGCCCTTACTTATCCATTCAGTGTCTTGTTTTCTTTCAAATTCCTCTCCCTTTCCAGTTTTTAATATTTGGAATAATTTTTATGTTTGGCAGGAGCAGATGGATCCTAAATACCTGTAAAGTCATTAGTTTAATAACACGATTGGTAAGTACAGTCATTCTCAGTGAAGGGCAACTGTTACAATTATCTCACTAATTTCACTGTGTAAATGCATTGTGTCAGGTACAACATCTGAAAATCATTTAATACATTTGAATATCATCTTCATTGTCAATGATATGAGTGTCCTTACTCCTTGGCCTACATGTAAAAGAAGAGAACAAATAACAAAAAAAAAAAGTTAAAGTAAGAAAAAAAAAAAAACAACAAACCCCCAAAAGGTCTTGACTTTTAAAAAAATAATTATAAAATTAGCTGATGAAGAAAATTAATCCAAACTGACTTGAATTTGAATGCTGTCAGATGGAGTAAAAAGTGCCCTAGGTGTATAAACAAGCTTTGGTAATAAATAACGATGTAGCAAGCCAAGGGGAAAGTGTTTATAAAAGGGATTTGTGTTTGGTGCATTCTCATTTGGCAGTCTCATTAATGATTTAGAAGAAGGTGTAAACACCACATTCATGATTTTAGGGAATGCTAGTGTGCTACAAATGCCAATAAGGAGAGACAAAAAAAAAAAGAAAACAAGAAAAGTAATTCTGTGGAGTTTGCTTTTCTATGCCTCTGTATCTTGGTCTAAACAGGAACATTTTCTCTTCTCCCATGTCCTTAGATCTTCTGTCTTAATTTCCTCAGGATCTGTAAAGTTCCCCAGAGCCACCTTTATGTTTCTTAAATTGTCCTCCTGTAATAATCCAAGTTCCCCCATTTTTCTCACTTACTTTTTTGTTGGAGTTTGTTAGAAAACTAAAAACCAGTGTAAACTAAGAATGTGGAGACGTGTGTGAACTTATCCACCACTGTGGTTTGTGTGCTGGATGATCAGTGAGACTCTGCCTTTTGGTGCACAGATGTCTAAACACAAACGAGAAAAAACTTCTCCAACCATAAGATCATTGTCAACAGTAAATTATTTCCCGTAGTAATCAAAGCGTTTGGGCAATGGTTAAAATGAACAGTTGGAAGTCCTGCAATGGAAATGCGCAAAAGTCTGGGGTGGAACATACATCTTCCACAATCTTGAGATATGACCCAGTAAACATACAGGGCCATTTCAACCTCATTTGGACCTGGAAAACTGGTCAATAGGTTCATCCTATGCATTGCTGACTTTTACATAACAGTTGTTGTTTAATTGTTAAATGCTGTTCTCTGGAGGGAAACCTTCACTGATTATATGCCAGCTCTTTCTCTAAGGTCTACAGCTGTCTGATTTATACAGCTATGTAAAGCTTTCATTTAAAAACAAAAAAGAAAAAAAAAAAAAAAGACAAATTAATCCTAATTGCATTTCTTCCTTTGGATTCCCTTCTTTGCCCTTTTCCGTATCCTATACTAATAATGTGTGGGGTGATTTTAATCTTTGACAGAGTCACCTGGATCTCACTACTAAAATTGTTCATTGAATAGCAGAACTGATAAAGACCACTGTTCCCTGGACCATGTTGCTTTGCCAGACTTACTCTTTCCTGACTGTTCGTGAGGTAGTTCAAAATACTAGTTACAGTTATCCATCCTCAGAAACAAGAATCAAAATTAATCCTTAAAACAAAAGAATTTCGAAAGGGATATTGATCAGATTACAGATGAGGGCTGAGATGAAGGACTAGGGTAGAAAATCTTGATCCTTCTGTCATGTCTCTTTAATGGCACTGCAGATTTGCACTCCTTTGTCAAGGCCTGCTCAAAAGCACGCTGAAGTCAATGGAAGGAGTCCTATTAATATTGATAATTGCTTTTAGATGTGACTGAAGCATTGGGGAAGGGTAAAAATGGTCCCTGGTCTCTGCTGCAACCTAACTGCTGTTTCTAGATGTTGATGGCTCCTGCTTAATCTAATTCTTATCTCAAAACAGCAAAATCTCTGCCCATCCAGCAGCTTTCTCTCTTTCAGAATCTGTTTCTACTTTAACTGCATTCCCATACAAGCATTAAACTCATTTCTAAACTCTGCTGCTTCTCTCTCTTACCTAACGGACTGAAAATTACTTTTCTGTCTGTGCTGATTTATTTTCCCCTTTTAGCTAAAGAACTTATCTTCCTTTCTGCTTCTGTGCTAGCACTTCTTCTTGCCTGCTCCTTTTAATTATTTCCCAGTCTTTCTGCATGAATCTTTATTTCTCTTCTCCAAAATTTTCTCACCACTTCTGCCCAGGCTCCTCAACTGTCTCCCACGTATTTACACTACAGCCCGCAATGTTTTTGATGTTCAGGTGTGAGTCTAGCGCTGTTGTTTTGCTGACCCTCCAAACACTGCAGAAGTACCTTTTTTCAAAAGACAAATCTCCTGCGTTTCTGTGCCTTTTTCCTCATGTGTGTATATATATATACACACACACATACACATATGCATATGCATATACAGCCTCATACACACACACACACGCAGCAAAATTTGGAATCCTTAGTGGATAGTTCAAAGTAGTGGAGAATATTTAGGTATTTTGATGAACCAGCTTTTTACCGAAATGTTTCAAGTCAAACTGGAGAAGCATTAGGAAATATGCTGTAGGACCCTGATTTTGAGAAGGTGTGTCAATGTAAGAATGGAATAAAAAACTTCTAGCATCTTTTAGTTCACGCAAGCCTATGGTTATGCTACTAGCTGTGTCCATCAGATTACGTCTACAGAGAACTAATGCAAAAAGGGACCTTATGACATATGTTCTTTCTGAACAAGAAATAAGTTCTTTTTGTTTATTAACATTCAAGGATAAACATTTGTCTTGAACCTTGCATGCCCTTTCATTTGATACTTGAAGGACTTACCCGGTATTGAGCATAGATTTTACTGCTTCAAAATTAAAAACTCATTTTATTTGAGCTAAGGAACAGCCAAATCATAATCCTTTTTAGTAAAGGGATTAAAAAGACTACTGAATAGCTCTTGTTTAGCTTGTGTAGAATTATGTGCTATCTGATCTTTTTCCCTAGGTTGCTGTGAAGTTCAGAATTTAGCCATGTGTTTATTTACCTGCTGTTTTATATTTCAGGTTGCATATGAAAAGCCTTAGAGGTTCGTGACAGGACTTCGGAAGCTCAGTGGCAATTGTTCCCTGCTATTGGGTTCAGATGGCTGACTGGTGACAACCATGGTCTTCCTTCAGGCTTATGCTAGTAAGTCCTGCTGTTTTGAGGATGGCCCAGCTGAAGTGTCACTGGATAGCACTCTCAGGAGTGGGAATTGCCGGTCTGCTTGGTCTTCATTTTGCTAAGCTCCGAGAGCACCAGGCTCAGGAATGAAGGACCTCCGCCAGGGTAAAGCTCTCGTCCTACCCAGCTGCCACACTGGTATGGTCTTTGTGAGGCGTAGCCAGGGATGGAGAGGGGGGGAGGAGGTTTGGCTGGAGCATGCCCAAAACACCTGGGGGCTCCAGGCACGTTTCTCACACAACAGAGGAGATATTTCCCATCTCCTTTTCTTAATAATATAGCTTACTGACAGCAGAACAACTTGACCAGAGCTTCCCAGGAGGGTTCTCTCACTCCCCCAGTAGGCTAAGGAACAGGCACTGCCAGCTTGCAGGTCAGAAACCAAGCAATCTTCTTGGAGAGGCAGCTAAAGTTTCCCTTGTCCACTAGCAGTGATACCTGCATCATCAGTGTTTTTCCACCACCAGGGTATCCTCACCTTATATTATGCTGGTTAATGGAAAGTTGACTGTAATGGTGTCTTTATTTTTATTGTTAGAATAAGCACTTAGACCTCTACAAGCTTTTAGCTGAGGATTTCTGTAGTCATCGGAAGCCTCTTCCAGTGAAATAAGGAAGCCTAATTAAAGATTGGGAAAATGAATCACTGAGAGTTTAAGTGGCCTGCTAAAGAAAATATGGCAAGACAGTGACAGAGCCAATAACAGAACCTGGGAGTGGCGGTCACCTTTCCTAATCATTTGAAACAGTCCAGGAAAGGTGAAACATTGTATTTTATGGAACAAGTTAAGACTGAGCTTTATATATTTAGGAAGAGCATTTTAGGATGTGGTGCCTGACACAGCAGGAAATTGCTTTCAATCGTTTTGGAGGTCCCTACCAAATTTTCCCTGTGACAGGTCATTCCATTATTGCCCACTAAAGACTTTCTTCCACCTTTCTCCAAAGCATCCGACACTTAATTCAGAGATAGGATATTGGACTAAATGGATCACTAGTTTGATCTATTATGTCAATTCTTACGTTCTTAGAGATGCAAAGAGTATGTAGGGCATAGGTTTTCCTTACTGTACACAAAGTCAAATGTAAGTGTATGTACTGACTGTGGTAAGGGAGAACTGGCTCAGAGATGGGAGAAGCTGTCCATGCTCACACCATTTTGTGGCTGTTCAAGAACTGAAGCAGAAGTTTACTTTGTAGAAGAAAACCCCAGGTACGCTGTAAATGCTGTTGGCCATGTGACATCACCGTATTCTTCCATGGGCAGAAGTCATTTTCTTCCGTGCCTATATTTGATTTCAATTAAAAGAAGACAGCTTGCTTAATCTTTCCTAAAAGTTGATATGGTGTATACCTGAGTGAACTGGCCAATTTCTCTTATAAATTATGTATAAAATCCACAACTGCATTCTCTCTCAGAAACTCAGAGGAAAATTCAATTTCTCTTTTAGCTTATATTTTTTCATGGTTCTTGGGATATTCATTTCATATTTTCTGCTCATTTTTATAAATGTCTTATTTATTCAAGCTCTTCATAGAGGAAAGTAATGCCATGCATTGCTGATTTTATTACTTTGGACAGTTTACAATATCTCTTCAGAACCTAACATGTTAATTGATTTTAAAATTTCTATAAATTTCAGCCATGCTTTAGGATCGTACATATTGATGCCAGGGAGACTTTTTGAAATGTCTTCTATGGCCCCGCTGGAGTTTATCTAGATGTGCATAGCTCTTCTTTTCCTTCTCTCTTCCTAGCAGAGATGTGAGGGGAATAAACTGCCACTGCCCAGGCTCCTGTCTAGGGACAGTTGCTAGGGTCAAAATTAGAGGCGTGATCCCAGTCCTACATTCTGCTCCTAAAAGTAGGGACATCCACTTAGTATTATGACCTCCCATGGTACCCCATACTTCTTATTGCTCAACAGTGAACTCCCGATTCCAAATACATGATTCCATTGCACTTCAAACTATAGATCCTATATATTGTAGATATTGTGTATTTTATAATAAAATACATGCCTGTGAGCTTTATTGATCATGTCTGCAGTACATAAATGCCATCAAAACACTGAACTCTCAGTGTTCCTTTCCATTGTGCAATGGTCTCAAAGTAAAACCTGGAAAGAATTCAGTGAGAGGAGGCTCATCCCAGGTTATTGCAAGCCCTCGATCCTAATTATGGAGAAGATTTCCCTGGGACACTACAAGTATATCAAGTTCTGTTTGACTGGAAGCACAACTGACTTAATCTGGGTCCAAAGGTCTGCAAATGAGTG
This sequence comes from Calonectris borealis, assembly GCF_964195595.1. Lineage (NCBI taxonomy): Eukaryota > Metazoa > Chordata > Aves > Procellariiformes > Procellariidae > Calonectris > Calonectris borealis. The sequence goes on along the minus strand of NC_134352.1, from coordinate 80,668,883 downwards.
AGGAAACAATTAAAGAGGATTCTGAGTGATTTCATCAAGGAAATATTCCCCATAGAAAGTACTTTTCTTTTCTTTCCCCTTTGGGAAGCTTATATTTGCACATAGTATTTCTAGCAATGTTTATGTCAAGAATAAAACCAAACAAAGCGTCTGCCTCTTATATTTCCCATGCCACAAACACAGGCTACTATTACATGGGTAATTTCAATATCAAGTTGCAGTGCAGTATGTTATCTATGACCACCATTATATATATATATGTACGTATATGCATACATATGCGTATGTATGTAATATGTATGTTTACATGGCACCTGTATTGTACAATAATACTATTTACAAGGAAAAAGATTGTTTTAAATATTGTTGTTACAAAAGCACCAAGATGGTATAGCCAAGTTTTGAGCCTCAATACAGCAAAACCAAAAATTAATATGAGTTGCTCTTCACCTTACAAGCCTTGCTGTTTTGATTAAAAAATGAAACAAAACCAGAATCCTAAAAAATTCAGGCAAGCACAGCATATACAAATAGTATCTTTGAAGGATCACAGTTCTTCTGTGCTCTTTTTGTTTATTTTTACATAGTTCTAGGATGAGGTTTTATTTATTTGGCATTTGATAACTGGCATCTCAGTAAAATATTTGTTGAAGGAAAAAGTGGATAAAAAGGAAAACAACTAAAATTAAGCAGACAGAGGTGGCATAAAGTGGCTAGGGCTCTGCTAAAGGCTAAAGGCCTGGGTGCACATCAGGTGAGGAGCCCAGGTAAGTCCAAGTGGAGATGCCAGGTGGATCTCCATAGCCTCTGTACTGTGGTTAGACTTCTTCTGGGTATCTACGTCTAATTCTCCTGATTTCCTCACACGCAATGAACCAGTTGTGTCTGTCTGTGGCTCAGACCTGAATCCATTTGCATTTAAGGGCTCTTCTGCCTTTAATGAAAGTGTTTCTGACCCTGGCCTGTGTAGGATTTCTAAGACCATGTAAACACATTCCTTACATCTGTAAACCATCCACTCACCTTTAAACTCACCTTTTCAGTTAAACTCACCTTTCCAGTAAGATATCTAGTAGAACAAAATATCTGTATAGGCCCTATTGCATAGGCTGTCTGCAGCATATATCTAGCATTATCACATCAGGATGTTTAAGTGTTTTATTTGCATTGTATTACTTAGTATTCCTCTTCCTTCCCTTCCATTCCCCAGATGAAAGCAGAGGGTTAAGGAACATTTGATACGTGCTTTCAATACCAAAATGTGCTTTTCAAGTGGCAAGAGAGGAAGGCAATTTCAACATTCAGCTTCCACACCTTCTCTTAAGAGTATTTTCGATTTAATTAAGACTCTATTTGATCCATGAATACTGTATTGGCTCTAACATCTACCTGCTGATGTTAAGTCACAGGATGGCCTTTCCTTTTCTTATTTCATGGATTTGCTTTCTCCATTTGTTCCTTGTTGACCTGGGAAATTGCTGAATGCAGGGCTTCTCGCTGCCCATAAATATCATTGGTCATACCGTATGATTGCGGAGACTTTATTGGCTTGGTTCCCTTTTAGAATTGAAGTGCAGAATTTGAAAGACTTTTTTTCTTTTTTTTAACTCTGTCTCAGTTATCACCTGCAGGACAATGTACATGTAACCAATTTGTGGTTTTTTTGAGGCATCTCAGCTGTGCTGGGCATGGTAGCTCAGAACTTAGTGCTAGCTATCCACCTTTGCTTTGCACAGTACATTACCTAATTTTATGGAGTTCATTCTCATCTTGCAAAGGGTGCCAAAAGGTTGTAATATGAACTGCCTTCACCTCTTCATTTGCCCTTCTTTATTCTCAGAAGTAAAGTTAACAGAAAGAACTCCTTTTGGATTATGCCACCATTCCCCTGTGAAATTTTAGAGTATCTTCCAAGTGAAAATAATGGAAAGAACAAAGTCCCTGGTGAAGTTCCTGAAGTTTCACTGACTTTTGTTCTTTATGTGACAATACACAGTTTCACTGGATTAGACATTATTTTTTGGTGGTGGGGAAAGAAAAGGAAATGTGAACAAACATGGTGGTGTGCATGCTCTTTGATTCCCAGAGGTAAAGCAACCAAAGAAAGAAAAAAACAAATAAATCCCCCCTGCAAAAAGTCAAATCAGAAAGAATTACATCTTAAAACTAACCCTCTGGAATGGCATGTGCAAATCCTTCTCTTTAGGTCTCATTTACTTCATTCTCACTCGTTGATGTGCTTCTCAGAGGACAGGATTTCTTATGATAAGGGAAATTTCTGCTATAGCTGAAAATCAAGATCGGTTTTAAACTGACAGGCTAAAAACCAGTGGAGAATCTAGGAAAAAGGTGAGCTGTGCTGACAGCTGTCAAAACTACAGACTTTTTAATTTTTTCTGTTATTATTGACAAAGGGCTAATCCAGCATGAAAAAATATTAAGATTTTTAATTTTAATAGTTTTACAAAACATTATAGTAGAAATATCAGAATCATAGCACATATTTTTGAATAAATAATACAACAACAACAAATATTTTCACCAAAGGCGTTTCAAAATATTTTCTTGGATTTTGTTTATTTGTTTGCTTGGGGTTTATTTTCCAAAGAGTAGTGGGATAAGGAAGGAAAAGCTTTTTTATTTTGCCTTTGTAGGCCTGAACACACATACAGGCATGGAAACTAGATACACTTTTGAACCTTGAGAATATCAATGCTTTTTGGAAGATCAACTTTGTAAAACTACTGTATTGCTACCAAGTTGTAGCTTGGGTTACTTGCCCAGGAAAGCTGAAAGTATGTCTGAAGCAAGTGCAAATATGACCATATAGAAATCAATTTTAAAATGGAAACAAACACTTGAAAATTACCCAATCTCCTGTCTTTAGCTGGAGAAATTCAATCTCTGTCTTGAAATCCAGCTTTGGTCTGTTAAACGTTTCCTGTTTCATTCCTACAGCGGATGTCCTTTATAGCTGACTGGAATAATAAACAATACTTATCATTCAGAGGTAAGAAAATAAATTATATCCTCCCCATTTTCATAGAAGGATCATTTTCACTAAAGCAAAGTATCATGATCTGCACCCTTCCAGTGCAGCAAAGGGACTTCTTCCCAGAAGGAGTGTCACAAGAGCACATCTACACATGCACTTCCTCGACTTTTAGAGATGTTTACTTTTTCAGTTGATCCATTAAAGAATCTAACCACTCTGCAGGTAATATAATAGGCACTTCTCTGTAGGACGTTCATAACACCATAACATTTCAACTTAAGCTGGACTGTCTGAAGAATTATGCTGCAGCAGGAGGAATTTACAGCTGCATTGGAAATAATGCCACAGCAATCAGTAACCCTCTATTCTTTGTGTGTGGTGACAGAATAACCAAATTAGGTCTTTGCTGCTCTGGAGCTGATGTACCAACCGTTATCTAACACCGATGCCAATGGCTGATATCTCTTTCCACACTCAGTCCCAGTCAACCCAGCTGTACTCAGTTATATGGGTTGGGGAAAAAGTGTTTCTAATGGGTGCAGCTAACTCAGAGCTGCTTTTCGTTCATTAGCATTGGAAAAAAAAGTGGCCTGGAAATAGAGGATAAGGATACTTCAACTGCTCCAGGTGAGACAGATTGGCTGTGTTTATACTAGTAAATTCAAGCGTGCCTGGGCGCTGAAACATGATGATACTAAATGACTGGACTGTTTCCTGGCACGAATGTGGCCCGTTTCAATTTGCAATCTCCCAACTGGTTTGGAAAGTGATAGAGTTTACCACCGTAAAGGCAGACTGCTCCATGCCAGTTGGCCTCAGAGCCCAGGAACATTTAATTTACCAGTATAGACATACCCTTTGGGTCCATGTGCTGTCTGGGACTGAACTCAAGTTAATAAGTCCTTCCACTCAGACCTGTGCTTAAATCCACCTGGTGTCACACTGTGCTGGGTGAAAACAGTCCAGGATTTCACTTTTGTAGCCTTCTGCTTCGATCCATTTTGTAACATACAGAGAGGTGTGATACCAGCCACAAAACTTATCATGCATACTTCCCACTGAAACTGATGCACCTTAATGATGACAAGCAAAAGCTTGTGTAGGGCTTCAAGCTTAAACATCCTATTTACCACTAACAGAAACCTGAACCTTTTCTCCTGTGCAGTAGCCCAGGGTGGAGGGTGGGATGGTGCTGGCAGTGCACTCAGTCCTCACTGCACAACGCCCTGGGAACTTGCCTCCCTTTCTCAGGGCTGGCTCTGGCAATGACCAGAAAAACTTCTCTGAGGTTGTCTGCTCCTTTTTCACCTCCCTAAAATAAAGTCTTTGGGCAAATGCTATTTTAAAGCAATATGTGCTTCTCTCTTTATGAAGAAAATTGGGGTGAGGGAACAGAATGAAGTAAGGTATTGTAAAACATCTCTTATTACCTGTTAAAACACAATGAATTGATCCAATACTCAGAGATCTCAGATGAGATGTTATCAGGACTTCTGTAGGCAAAGCCACCAGTGAAGTATGTGTACCAACTGGTGAATGTCTGTCTATCTCGGAGCGCTGTACCAGTTGCATTGGGAATGTTTGCACTGGAAAGTCACTATGCTGATTGTAAGTAAATATGCACTTCTCTCCCATCTGCCTTGGGAAGGTCTGGTCAGATAATTCACATTAAGCTGGCTTGGTGAAGCTTTCCCTGACAGGCACATCATGATGATTGGATTTGATTTTTACAGACAGGCACCCCACCTTTGGCAATAGCTTTCACTGCTGTGAATTCAGTTGAAACTGAGCTTGCTCCTTGTAATGGAAGAGAACTGGGGAGGTGCATTGAATAAATATAGAGCCACTCATTACAGCAGTACTGACCTTACTTGACCAGAGTGTGCTGACATTGTAGCAGGCTGCTTCCCAAGGTTTTGTACTCACTGGAGGAGAGCAGAGGTACACAGGAGAAATGTCTTGTCTCCCCCATGCAGGCCTGCAAGCCTAAGATTAAGGTAATTCTTAAGGAGGAGTTAACATGAAACACACTTTTTTTTTTTTTAAAGGATTGTCGCTAAAGCAACTATCAGATCTTTTGTCTACAGATCTCATCTCTATCCTCTTCAATTCAGCAGAGAGCATTAGGCTTGTCAGTCCCCATCCTCATATACCCACAGGACTCAAGAGATTCTGCTGCATTGACTTCATGGTCATCTTGGGAACAAGAAACATTTTGGGACTCGAATAATGACAAAATGGATGCGAAACAGATGATGAACAACTGCATCCTGATGACTATAAAGCCCCCATTAGGCGCCGTACTGGGGAGTCATCCTTATTAAAATTTGATGGGAAGACCAGCAGACACCAGCAGTACCCTGAATACGCTGTTTTCAAGTGTCAGAGTTTTGTTTTGTTTTGTTGTTTTTTTTTTTTTTTTTATGTCAGCTCCATGATTTTTATAGGACCTGACTCCTCATATTAAACTCTTAGGGATGCTAATGCTGCTTTCTTGTCGGGAAAGAAAAGCCATGCTTATCTGCCAAGGCAGCTAAGACTGCTGCTGCTGGCGCTGCTCTATGTGAGTAACGTTTACCCCTGCAAACAGAACCTTGTGCTAACCTTCTTCACAGGAGAGAATTTCACACAACACCAGCCTTTACATCGTGTGCACACCTTTCCAGCTAATCTCTACCCGATGTGGGTTTTTCTCCCTCTCCCTCTGCAGTTAATAGGTGTTGCTAAATGGTGCTGGCCACAAACTTCTGCTGAATATCCTGCTTACTGACTGAGAAAGGAAATGCTTCCTCATGACTTATCATCATTTCCACTTATCTCCCTGTATAGGAGATAACAAGTGGCACAAGAATTTGTCTGCATATTCTAACAGTCCTTAAAGGAGAGACTGAGTGATACAGTCAGGCATTGGCACTGGGGGGGAAAGAAATTAGGTACCAGCTTCACCATAACTGTTAATTTGCACCCTCTAAGAGAGCGGTGAACTTAACTCACGTCTGCTGAAGGGTGTCTTGGGATAAGAATGTGCATGCAGCCACCAGGGACCTTCTGATGCTTTGTAAGTTATTACCCTGCAGTGACTGGTTTGTGTGTCAGAGTCCTTAACCACATTAAGGCAGAATAACTTCCCAAATGGAAGTTACGGAGTGTGTTGGAGGCAAAGGTGCTGATATAAAAGTGTGGGAGATTGCTGTTCAAGTTTTCCATTAAAGTGGAAGTTTGATGAAGCTGGGGTGTGTATTGCTTTTGGGCATCTGTCAGAGAGGGAAGTGAAAGCCTTATGGAGCACTGGAGCATGTTATTGGCAGTGTTGTAGGCAATACGGCGGTGGAAAGGATTGCACAAGCTGCTTTTACACTCTTTTAACATGTTCATCTGGATGGGCTGTGTTTTGTCTTCACTGAAAAAATAGGGAAGGAAAAAGGGGTGGGGGGGAAAAAGTAAAACACAAATACAGAAAGGAGGGAGGAAAGGGAAGGGAAGGGAAGGGAAGGGAAGGGAAGGGAAGGGAAGGGAAGGGAAGGGAAGGGAAGGGAAGGGAAGGGAAGGGAAGGGAAGGGAAGGGAAGGGAAGGGAAGGGAAGGGAAGGGAAGGGAAGGGAAGGGAAGGGAAGGGAAGGGAAGGGAAGGGAAGGGAAGGTGCAACTTCTGTGGAAGAGTAATTCAGAATTTGTGCTGGTTTTTTTACTTACGAGGCTTTCCATTAAAAAATAAGGGGACTGTTAGTGGTGTTACAGCAACCGCAAGGCAGGGTCAGTGAGTCGGAGGCCAGAAGAAAGTGAGGTGCCACCTTCTGTTGGAAGGTGCAAATCTCCTTTTAGGGATGAAATAATCCCGCCCATGTCCTGAGTGAAAGAAAGACATTTCTTTCCTTATGGACTTTCTTAACCTCAAACAAGGTCCCACATTTGCAGAAGTCCCATAACCACCAGGCCTAAGGAGGTTCACCCCATCTTCTGAGGCTGGGCATAATTCTAAGCACTGGTAAACCAAGATGTATTTAACTTGTTTCTCACTGACTGCTATGCTCCCCCAAGGATTGCTAGATAGTATGCAATATCAATACCCAAATCCACCGAAAGTCAGTGCATCTGCTTTTGAACTTTCTATTCTCTCTTTCTGAACTATTGTATTTCTTATACTGCAAGGGGATAAGTCTCTAGCTGAAACCAACTTGGCAGCATTTAGTATAACATGACTGATAATCAGAAATACTGTAATCACCAGTCCAACTTCAAAAAACTTCAATGAGAAGGACAGGGTGGATGAGAAGCAATGTTAACTTATCTTGGAAGTGTTGATCAGTGTATCAAAATTTTAATAAATATGCATCTGAAATAGTTCCTTTGTGTCCTGAAACCAAAATAACGTTACTTTGTAGAAAATAAATGCAAACTCAGGAAGTTCTGTCAAACAGACAATGATTTATCTGACTGATGTTCATTTCTGTTCCCTTTGTCAGGAAATGTGATCCATACACTTTTAGATATTGTCACTACTTTTCCTTGAAAAAGGAAAAGAGATTTTCTTTTCTCAGTAAATAAGTTAAACAATGATTGTTTTAGTTAAAAAGTTACCTACAGTCAAAACATATAAACTTGTGAATTTAATAGATATTATCATCTCTTGAGTATTAGCAAGGATGTTGAAATTTTGGATAAAAGAGGATCAGGGAATGTTAATTGTTGGAAAGAATGTTATTAATGTTGTAATAGACTGCTATCTTAATATAGTTCTCATTACACATAGGTACCCAATCACACTATAAAGGGCAGTTGTGCTCCTGGTTTGCTGTCATTCAGCTGTGACATAAAATTGAGGTGCTGACCAAACGTGGTCATGGTGATACCATGGTACTTATGCGGTAGTAGGGGTGTTGGAGTTATCTTGGACCATCAATTAAATGACATTAATTATCCTGCCTCTGAAAATTTCTGTGTAATAACAAAGTGGTAGGATGTTCTTAATTTTTTCTCCTAAGCTTTACTAAAGCATAGATGATTCTTCCACTGAACTTTGAGCAATTATTTCCTAAATAAGGCAGGCTGGAAATAACTGGTAGTTACGAGGAGAGATTAAATGGTGGGTGTTAACCTGGGGACATAAGTATTAAGAGAGACTGTGATTTTGCCATAGACTTTGTGTGTGACTTCCTGAAAGTAACACTTAAGTCAGTTTTAAGATGAAGTTTTCACTTTTTTAACAGGTCTTTCCTTTTTACAGTGAAGGGGTGAGGGACAATAGACACAAACTGTAGCAAGGCAAATTTCTATCAGATATAAGGAAAAAATTCTTCACCATGAGAATGGTCAAATGCTGGAGTAAAATCCCAGAGGTGTTAGGGAATCTTCTTCCTTGAAGGTGCTAGAAAATCATTAGGATAAGGCTCTGAGCAAGCTAATGCATGGGAAATGAAGGGATGCTGTTTGAGCATGGAACTAGATGTCCTCCAGATGTCCCACCCAACATAAATTGTTCTGCAGTTCTGTGATTCTGAATCTGCAGACTGTCCCTTTCCACAGCCAATCTGGAACCATGCAGGAGTTCAAACCGGCCAGGCACCTCCCTTGCAGGCAGCCAGGTTCAAAGTGCAGCTGGTTCCCAATGAAAGGACCAAGCTCTTCTCCACAACAACATCCCATGGTGGTATTGTCCATTTGTGACAAAACAGATTTCCTTACAAACCTGATTCAGGTTCTAAACTCCAGGGAGAACAAAAATTTCAGGCAACTGCTAGTGGATAACGGAGTTTCTGAATGCCCTTTCTGATTTACCGTAGTCTTCACAAGCATTATAAAAGGAGACTATATGTGTTTAATGTAACTTTTTCATCATGGAGATGACAAGATTACTCCTAGTCCCCTATATATTTTGTTGGATCTGGCCGTGAGTCTCATTTCTTTCTTATAGCCAAAAAAGGGACTATAACATTTACCTTCCTTAGATGCATATAGTGGAGCTCCATTTATTTATTTTTATGCTACTTTAGACCTTTAAATACAAACTAGGATGCTAAAATATAGCTATAAAATGATGAAAAATGAGAGATAATTTTTGAGATTATGAGAAGAAATTATTGCATTCAGAATACGTAGGAAAGCTGTATTATTTAAGGTTATTTTTTGTATGTACTTGATATTTTTTCTTTCCTTCCCCCCTCCCTCCCGAACACATCTCCTCCCTCTCTTTCTGTTCCTGCTGTGTATGAGTACTACCTTGCTGTCTACCTTTGTTAGGTCTCTGTAGGAAAAAAGGCAATTAATATTTCAAGAGGCTTCCTTGTAAAATAAAGGTTAAATCAAGAAAAAAAAAATCACAATATAAATAAATTATGAATTCTGATCTTGTTCTGGAAAAGTTAGCGCCATGTAAATTTAAAGCCAGCATTGTAGCATTTTCAAGCTGCATTTGAGAAGTTACAAGGTATATACCTGACCGCCTAAGTTCATCTGTTTTGTCGACAGAATTTTAATTATTTCAAAAAAAATTGCTAATGTTCCTCTATTTTTAATCTCATTACTATTGTGATTATTACTAATAGCACTCAGCTTTTGCACTTTGGGTGTTCTTGCGATACAAAGGAAAGGGACAGAAACTTAAAATGAACTATAATTTTGATGCAATAAGGAAAAGGATGCAACCAAAAAGATAATATGGCCAAAGTTGTAAATTAGAGAATTAATTTTGCTCCAGCACCTTAAGAACCGATACTAAGAACAGAAATATTCAGTGACATGCTGAGAGACAAGCCCTCTCTAAAAATGAATGAACAAGGCATGAAAAGTTCAGGGGGAACATCAGGAAGTAAAAGTGACATATCAAAAAAAAAGTATTGCAGGTGTGGGGTACATCTAAGACAAGCTTCTGCTTTACATGCAAGCTGTTGGAGACAGCACACACAGTGCTCTCGTCCTGTGACCTGAACAGGGTTTACCCACAGGGTCTATTAATCTTGTATATAGCTCAAGAGATGAGTTTAAGGAATATCCAACATTTTCAACTTTGGATTCCCACAAGTAAATATCAAAATAAGTAGTCCAGTTTCTTGAAATGAACCCTAAAGGTCTTTGGGTTGAATTTGCAAGTTCTGAAAAGAGACCCAGTTTCATTATAGCTGCCATGTAAAAGTGTGCATACCTAGCTTTGGACAAACTATGTTTGAAAATGGTGACTTCTTTTTAAATAAGCTGAAGGAAAAAAGAGTGTATTATCAATGTTTATTATTTTTTTAAAAAGTCAAATCCTCACGATACTATGGAGCAAAACGATCAAGTTTTCAAAAGGTTTCATTCACAGTAACCTTATGCTAATAAATTCCATATAAATATTAATTCACAAAAGTTAAAGAAAAAAAACACAGATGTTTTTACCTTTTGGGAATAGTATTTAATGATCGTCAAGTAAATTCATTTGGCCAAAAACTAATCTTGCACTTATTCCCTGTTTTCAGAGCAAACATGAAGAGGATGTTCAAATATTATTTAATACCTGAAAAATATTCTCTTAATTTAATTTTTATTTTAATTTAATTTTAATTAAATCTTGGCTCTAATAAGGAAAGGGCAAGGATGTTCTAGCTGTAGAGAAATACTATAAAGTGCACCATCCATCTAATTCATCCTTACACTGAAGTTAGCAGGCTTGGTTCCTGGGCTGAATACAAAGTTGTTGGTTTTATATTAAACATGACTGTGGTGTAATTGGAATTACACGTGCATATATTTGGCCCAATGACTTTATTAACTTTCATCCATAGGCAGTTATTGAAAAGAATATTGTCAGCTCTGCTTATTTAAAATGAAGCTTGCATTCTTTTTTGGATTATTCTTGGATAAGAGGAAAAAAAAAATTGGTCTGTACCCAGGTTCTGAAGACTGTGTCATTCAGTTTCAGTTAAAAATAATAGCAAAAACATATTTTTGTTTGCTGTTTTGCAAGACATAAAATAAACCCTGGCTTTAGGTTCTGCACTCTTTCCTTCAGATGTGTATTTTCTTGTATTTCCAAATTTGAATCAAGACTTACTGTCACATTGAGCCTTGCTGTCATTTGGAATAATATTCTTTTTATCCTGTTTTACCAGTTTTTTATCATCATGACTATGACAAGAGTTATTCTTGGTGTTTGAATGATGATGAAAGAAAAATAAGCCTGAGAAGGCTGAAAGACCGGTACCATCTCATGTAACTTCAGAGCTCTGTGACATAGGTCTCCATTTCTCAGTAGTCAGCCACAGCTGTATTTCTATCTCTCTTTCTCTCCATGATGAAAAGTAGGCACTCTCAAGGTGCAATTCATGTGAGCCATCACAGATGTCTACCTTAAAATGATTCCGACCACTTTCTACAAGTGCCTGTTCCTTCCATTGCCTCTGAAGAGAAATGAGGAGCATAGATGAGATGTAGATTTTGGCCCTCTGAACATCTACCTTTTAGTTAGATGAATCCCAAGGTGATTTCCTGATTTTACTGTTATTGTAGTACCTGCATGCTCTAATTGAGGTCAGAGCTCTGCTTGTGGGGGCAGTCCCTAAGAATAATGGGAGAACATTTGTGTCGAGAAAAACTGACATCCTAATTGAGAAGATAAACAAAGATAAATGGAGATGAAGTGACTTCCCCCAGATTAGTGGCAGAACCTTGGAGAAAGCTAATGTCTTGGTTCAGTACCCAAACTATAGGGTATTTGGGACATTGCCATTTGGGACGCTGAGTGCAAGGCTTGCGTTACAGTGTTGCTGCACAACTTCTTTGTTATTAATAACCCTCATGGTCATGAAATTTTATTGCTACTGAGTGATGCTAACCATAACCAGGATTCTTCCTTCCAGGCACTGTGCATACCCCTGTCATGCAGTTGTTGTCCCCACCATCGGCCTGAGAAACTATTTCTTCAGTTGGGTGGTCAGCAAGGAGTCACTTCTGACCAAAAAAAAATTGCGGGTACTGGGGGAACAAGAAACCATGGACTACATTGATCAGCTGGCAGGTCAAGCCAACTGGTGATCTGGCAATAAAAGGGCCTGGAAAGGAACAAACACTGGGAGAAGATGGAGTTCCTCTATGGTGAGTGGGAGAAGACACAGAGTTTAGAAACTAGGGACATTGTAGTGTGGAGGGGGGAAGGCTGGTGTATGGAATTGCTGCCTTTGATTGACGGTTTAATAGGCAAGCATAACCGCTGATTATATTGACAGAGTTGATATATAATAAAGCATTAAGGATAGCCAAATTCTGGTGATTTACTAGTCACAACTACTTGCAATAAACACAAGAAAAACTGCATAGAAGATGCAAAGGGTATAAAAAAAATCACTCTAGGAAATTTCACGCCAATTTTCCACCCAGTTTTCAAGAAAAAAATAACATTTGTGCCCAGAATGATAATTACAGAATTGCATTCAGGAACCTCTAGAACTACAGACAAATGATGATAGAAAACACGAGGAGGAAAAAAAAAAAAAGAAAATAAAAAGCCCATGTCAGTTACTTGATACTTACAAATCTACAAAAAGGATGGGAGGGGAGTGGAAAAAAAAATCCCAGGCTTGTATCTTTATTAGAAGCTCAAAATGTCACATATAAGCAAGGAATACTACATAAAATATTAAGCGACTCTAATGCTGACTGGGAAAATTTATAGAGTTGGAGCTGTCTGTCTTAAATCATGCCCTCTAGTTATCTGTGCTTCATCTCACCTAACTTGCATTCTCTGAGGGCAGTGGAAGTTTTTAATTCTGTGTATTTATAAAAAATTTACAAAGGACTAATTTAAGCACTATATTAAGATAATAGTAATAATAATGATAATAATCTGCGATGCACACAGAGAGAGGGAGAGAGATGTTGCAGGAAGGAAGGTTTACCAAACAGTAGTTACAAAGATGCAGGGGTTTTTCTTGTTTGTTTTTGCTTGCTTTTTAATGAAAACTGATGTTTTCACATCTAGAAAAGTAATTAGTTGGTGGTTTGTTGCTCTGTCTGTTATGAAGAAAAGCTGCTCTATATTGTTATGGTTGAAACTAGCCTTTCATTACAGCTTTAATAATGATTGTCTACCTGCCACTGCCAGCAAAATCAAGTTCACTGAAGTATCTTACTAACTTACAGCTGACTAAAGGGTATTTTTGTTCCTTTTGTTGCTTCATTTTTCATTTTGTGTCTTGGACAAAGCTGATGCAAAGTAGGTAAGGTGCCTGGGATGTGTGAGTGCAGCGAGATAAACTCCCTTTATGTGTATATTCCCAACACTCACTTATCTCACCCAGCATCCAAAGACCTTGAAGTCTCCATATAAACCCAAGATTTGGTGATATTTGGCACTCTTGCCTTATTTAATTAGAGCACTAAGAGGCTGCCCGCGGGTTTACTGTTATCCAAAACAGTGTAAGCCCCCAGTTGGGATCCTTATCTCTATCACTTCAGTACGGTGAGTACAATGGGCAGAGTAGGGCCAAGCAGGGGACACCACACAATTGATTAGACATCTCGGGAGGAAATAGTAAAGGGAACGCAGGTTTACATGTGAAAGGGAATTAGTTCGAAGCCAGGGTATGGGCAGAAAGAACAAAGACGTCCACCTATGCTTATAGCAATTTCTTTCGGAAAAAAAAAAAAAACAAACCAAAACCTCCAAACCTTTACATGTTCTGTCCTGCAAAGAAATGTGTTAAGGAACAGCAGGACAGGAGCCAAACGGAAGACACATTTACTTTGATGAAACTTCAGTTTGGCAAAGAAATTTTGATCTTTCAACTCTTTTTGTTTCTTGTTTTGGGATGAAAATGAATGTGAAAATGTTGGATTAAAAATTCTGATTTTTGACCAGCTCGTTTTTCTTGCTGTTTTATATTCATTCTTATTTAATTGTGTTATAGAAAGATGAAGTTCCTTAGTCGTTACATTGTGCAAGCAGACAAGGAGACTGTCCCTGCCCAGAATTTCTTTAACCTCAGTGATTTAAAAAATTGGAAAAAAAAGGAAATATTATTATTACCTGGATTAATGATAAGGAAATTAGATTAAGGAGTTTAATTTAGAGAAAGCAATCCGAAAAGAAAGCTGTGGCAGAAGCAGGAACCAGTTGTCCCAAATTCTCCTCAGCGTTCTGTGTTCAAACAACCCCTTTTTATTGTTTTAAATCTGAGTTAGCATTTGTGGCACATGGCCAAGCCTGAGAAGATCCCTCCATTACCACTGAAGCCTGAATGTACTGCCTGCTCAATCCCCCGCCAGCTCCAAGAGCCCTATGCCATAAATCACACAGGGATGGGAAGAGACCTTTCCTATGGACCCTAAAATGTATGGAGTTACTTGTCTTGAGTATTTCCCTGTCTCCCTTAAATACAAAATGGTGTTACTGAGTAACAGGGATTCATGGAAGATGGGGGGAAAAAAAAAAAAAGGGAAAAAAAAAAAAGAGACAAGGTACCACCCCATTTTGTAAACTGCAAGGACTTCAGCTAATGCTCCATAAAAACTGGCTTAATATACAGTTATTACAAAGCTTCAGTTTTTTGACAGATTAAGTGCTATTAAATCACTTTGCTCTGAAGGCACTAAAAGGTCACAAGATGAATTAGTTCAGGCCATCTTAGCCTACTCCTCAGCACGTTGCTCCACTCAGAAGAGAGGGGGGTGAAAAAAAAGAAAACTGAACTGGAAATTATGACCCTCTAAATGTCTACAGGATGCGAAGCTGTGAAGAATGACAGTGCCTTGTCAAAAGCAGGCAGATGGGCTTTTATCAGCTTGCAGGGCAATTTTCTTCCCTTTTTTCTTCCTCTTTTCTCTTTCTTTTTTTTTTTTTTTCTTCCTTTTTTTTTTAGTAGACTCTGATCCATAATGTTGCATTCTGCCCTTTAGGAAAATTTTCCAGTTGAAAAGATCAGCAGGCATAACCTAGCCTACTACTTAAGACGTACTCAGGTTGGATGCAATAATGTTTTTAACAATACAGTTGGAGCATGTATTTTTTTTAAGTGGCTGCTTTAATAGGAAAAACTTCCCTTCTGAAGGGGATTTCATACGTCTTTTGGTAAGGATGGGATCTCACGCCCAATGATGTTTTATTTTTCTGTTTTTCTCAAGGCATTTACATACTGAAAGCAGACAAAGACTGTAGGCGTGTATTGTTTCCAGGACTGTCTTCTCTATACAGATTGATCACTCTGCCCTCAGTGAAGTTATTCCAGTTTTACAAGGTCAGTGTAAATGGGATCAAAACTGAATCCCTGATGAAGCTTTCATTAAATCACCGATGCATTTTTGGCTTCAGCCACAGCAGGAATGACCCCTGCCTTTGGGAATTGTATACTGACTCTGTTAGGGGTTTAATTTCACCCAGAAAGCAGAAAAATTCAGTACTCAAGAACACTTTGTCCTTAATTCACCCTACTGGGGCCTAAAAGTTGTCCATCACACATGTATTTCTCTACCCAGCATTTGAGAACAGCAGGGGATCTTTACATTCAATAGGCCATGAGCTGCATTACTTCAGCACAATTGATGAAGAAAGGATGGATCAGTGACCTTTGCTTTTTGGATTTCTTTACATTTTTATGGATGAATGTCATGGCTGTCACATCTTTTCAAGGCTGTTTTTTCCATTACCATCCTCAGTTTTTTCTTTTCTTTCCATTTTGTGGATCTAAGCCATACTTCTTACTCCTCACTAACAACTTGCTCTCGGCAGGTCAGACGGCATTGATGCTCTTTGTGCTAACTACCTTATTTTATAATATAAAACAATCTTGACTCAGCAAAGTACTTACGTATGTCCCCAACTTTAAGTATGCGAATAGCGAGAGTAAAGTCAATGGAAGTCATCGTGGCTTACATTTTGACATGTGCTTAAGTACTTTGCTGTATTGGGTCTTCCTGTGTATTAAAAACCTGTTGGTATGACAGCACCTCTCCCTCAAAGCCCTTATTGATCGTCTGAATCGATCTTTGTCACAGATAGAGGAGTAATCATGTAAACAAAAAAACGCTGAATACTTGGTCTGAAAAATGAAAAACACAAGGGTTGTTTAAATGAAGTAGCCCATGCAGCATCAGTTCCCTCTTCAAAAAACAACCCAACTACTCAAGTAAGTAGGTGTACTTCAACTTAAGGTAAGCACATCTGTAATAGCAGTGTGGGACTAAGGTGAGATCAAGGACAATCCAAGTCACAATTGAAAACACTGGCATATGAAGAATTAGCTTCTAAATCCAGCTGTCCCAGTGAAGCTACTTTCTGATCCCAGTTTCCAATAACAGGAATTCACATTGACAGACATTCTTTCCTTATGGAAACAACTCCAACACTAAACCTGTATTCAGTAAGAGCACAGCTTTGCCCATGTACAAAAAAATGCAGAAGAGTTATAAGGAATATGCTGAATGAGGAATAATTTCCATTAAAAACTTGTAATTTCAGTTACTTATTAAAAGGAGGATTTGTGAACAGTAACAACTTGGGGAATAGCATATTATTTCCGACTGGATTATAACTTCTGGTGATAAAAACATTCAACCCTTATTTATTTTCTACTCACAAAAGACTAACACTATTGAGCTCTATTTCTTTGAAAATGATCCCTTAAATGTTGAGTCCTCTCTCCTAGCAGACAAGTAAGGATTCATTCCACTGTAAACCAGAATCAGACTGTCCTAACCACCAACTGGACGCTAAAAAGTAAAGTCTGACCTTGTCTGGGCAGTCATCACCATAGAAAAGAAAATGAAATTATAGTTTAATAGCACTTCAAAAGGGACAGATACTTTTGCCTAATCATGAGACTCAGTTTATCGTTTACTTTCCTAAAGACTTTTCTTCCCCAATAGTTTCAACGGCATTCAGATCTTGGCCTGACTAGAAATATATAATTTCCTGCATTTTTTGCAAAATTAATAGATTGCAAGGTAAAGTACTGTCAAAAAGTACCTGCACTAAGCTTTCCTTCCTTCAAAAAAAAAAAAAAAAAAAAAGAAGAAAAAGATACTTCGCTAGTAGAACTAAAGACGCTTTGGGGGGGGCTTGACCCTTTTTTTCAAGAGAACTCTTGATCTTCATGTAAAACTAAGGATTTTCCACTATGAAATTTTAAACTTTAATTGAAATTCATGGGTTTGGTTCCAGCTGTCACTTAAAACAGAACAAAAATTGTGTTTAGGTTTGAAGCATGAGGACTCCGAGTGTATAAGCCACAAGGAGGCCATATTTTGAATAACAGTGCTAACTCAAATGAGTTAAAACTTTAGTACAAGTTCAGCCATAGCACCTGGCATTGAATGAAACCTACCAAGCCCTTATTGTAAAGTTCTGATAAGTTTTATGTAAAGAAAATCTGGGGATGAACAAGATAAATGAGTAAGAATTGGGTGGTACTGAAGCACCCTGCCTGGATTGATATAATCTGCCTCTCAATGTGGTTAATTTGTACAGCTGATGTGCTAATATGGCCATATTGGCCCTTGCTCCTGTTCTGAGCCAACCAGTATGGGTAAGTCGGAGTTGCATATACATTTTCTGAGGTGAAGATGGTCTCACAGCTGCATTGAAAACCCTCTTAATGTCAATATTAGCTGTTTCTTTGCTCATCTCTTCAGTTGATGAAAGGTGAGATGGGGGTAAGAAATGGAAATTGCTGAAAACTAATGGAATGCCAGGAGGAAAATAAAAAGCTATTGCAAGACAAAGAAAAGTGTAAAAGGCAGAGGAAAGGAAGGCAGCAAAAGAAAAGAAAAGGACATTTCATGTGGCAATAAAGTGGTTAAGAAATGCCTGGAATCAAAGATGACTCTCTGACCGTATTCTAGCCTTGACCTTTGTGCACTGTCATCATCAGATCTTTTCTTATAGTTGGGAGTGATATTACTGTCTCCAGTTTATAATCCTATTCACAGACTTGTATAAAAGTAGTTTGACTCCTCTGTCCAGAAAGTTTGATAGCTATGGACTGGGAGAATCAAGAAGGAAAAGCTGGAGTAGCCAGTAGTTGTCATTTATGAAGAGCCCAGTTTAACTGCACAAGGTGAGTGAAGTGCAAAAGAGCAAAGAAGAAACTCAAAATCCCAAAATTAAAAGCAAAACCAAGCCCCCCTAAAAAGTTTGTATGGCATTTTTTCCATAACTTTTTCATCTCTGAAGATGACAATGGGAATGGGACTTAAAATCCATACAAAAGCACAAATTCCTCTATGTTTTGTAAAAAAACCAGTTCAAATACAGGGTGTACCTTCCAAAAGGATTCGACAGTATTTAACATAGTAAGACTTTCCTGTGATCTTATTATTGTATAGTAGAGTCGATAAACAACATGAAAAGAAAATTTATTTAATTAAAGGTGCAGTTTTTACCTTGCTATTATCCATTTTAAAGTCTGCATGTGTTCTATTTCATTTTATATTTCTCTTCATAATCACTGGTACAGAAATTCTGAATTTTGACAAATATTCAGTTGCTGTTTTAATCTACCTCAGGGGAAAGGAAAAAGATTTTAGCAAGTAAAATTAAGCTTATTTAAACATTTTTGCTCTTTAAATGAATTCCACTTCTTAAGAATGGGCAAAAGTTCACTGACTACAAGAGAGATGGATTTTCTCATTAACACTGTGAATATTTGACATAGTATTTTTGAGCACAGACCTCTTAGCTAGGTAAATGTTAGTCAATAAAGAAGCTTTCCAAAAGATTACATGCAGGCTTGTATGCAAACTGCTCACTGCCTTTAAAAAAAGATCTACATGATGTCCTAGTAGTGATTAAAATGCTGCAAAGTAACATACACAAGGTTATGATAATCATGGCAAATCATGGAACTAGGAACATGGAAAGTGGAGGGAAAAAAAAAAAAAAAAGGTTTTTTAGAGCTTGAAGTGACTGCTTCAGGAGAAAGCTGTAGAGAAAACTGGTGACAAAACCACCTGAGCTGGCAACATCCCTTAAAATACATTGAGCAACAAATTACAGTGGCATTTTCTTAATAGGGATACATTGGAATAATCCATCTTGATTGGATGAATTTTATCAACAAAGTGAATCAGCCACAAGAGCTCATCCAGAAATGACACTGTAGTGTATCATTACAGGTGTACACACAAAGACTAATCTTCCCCTGTAGCCAATGGAGAAGAGAGAGACTATTCCAGGTTGTGTTTCAGAGCACCTAAACTGGTGGCAGCTCTGAATCATCTCCAGTGAGGAGCCACCTTCTCTCCATTGGTAGAGATATGGCCTCAGAAATTAATGTTGGATTTATCCTTTGTCAATACCAATTTGATCTGACAGAAACACGAAGGCATCAGTATCTTCATCTGAGTAAGATACTTAACACCCAATGAAGAACATTAGCAGCTCAGACTGAAGCAGTTTAAGGCCAATGCGTTTTCCCTGATACGTCCATGGAGAGAAAATAAGAGAAAAAATAACATCCCTTTTGAGAGGAAATTTTCTGGGGAT
Source organism: Calonectris borealis (assembly GCF_964195595.1). Classification (NCBI taxonomy): domain Eukaryota; kingdom Metazoa; phylum Chordata; class Aves; order Procellariiformes; family Procellariidae; genus Calonectris; species Calonectris borealis. The sequence goes on along the minus strand of NC_134352.1, from coordinate 80,649,443 downwards.
TTCCTATTTAGTTCAACAATCTTGTTTCTTTATGTTTCTGGACTGCACTTTTTTTTTATTATTTTCTTCCTCCTTCTCTCTCATACTTCTGTCTCTAAAGTTTTATATCCTTTGTTACATTTGTTACATTTCCCACCCTTTCCTACCTTTTCTTTCTCTCATATTTTTATAAATACATTTCATTCCTTTCCCCACCACATAACAAAAAGAAGAAAAAAAAAAGCAACGAGATTATTTTTTAATGCTAAAGTCATTTGCTATGCAAATATAATTCCTAATTAGATGGTAAGTTCTCTGAGGACTCATGCATTTGAAGAGTACATGATTTGACTCCAGTCCTGATTTAGCCCTGCAGGCCTAACTGTAAACAGCAATTCCTAAGTGCTTATCCTATCATAGGTCTATAGGCTACAAACTGATGTCTCTGTTACCAACAAGGAATGATATACATGTAAAAAGATGCGGTTTGGCAAAATCTCTTTATAACCTGCCTCTTAAGCTACTTCTTAAGATACATATAATACCAGGCAAATAGATTGCTTAGTACTATTATCAAAAAAGTATGCACTCGTGAGGCAGTACATATATTTTCACTTCAGTGGAGTGTCAAAATAAAGTTTTCTTTGTTTCCTTATGAGAAAGATAAGCATGAAAAGATCTTTGCTTTCTGCATGTTCCTAGGCATTATTGAAGTCAATGGGAATTGAGAGAACCCAGCACCTGATGGCTATTACAGATTTTCTTGTTATTTTATCTTGTCCTCCTGGCCCGGTCTTTTGATTGTCTCTATATTTTGCAGCTGTCAGTAGGATGTTAATGCGTTATGACATGCTCATCATATCATAAAGGAAGAAATGATTCATCTTGAAGATCAGACCTGTCATATAATTATACATTGACTATAACAAATCAAAATAAATTATTCCTTGGAATATATACGCACATTATATATTGACTGCACATGAGCACATGTGGGCATGTGTGTGTGTTGGGAACAATAAAATAAAAATAAATTAGAATTGCAAGGAACTGGTAGTTGACATATTTCAAAGATAAACTATTTGAAATAGCTTATTTTTTTGACAAGGCAGCTCAGAGGTCCTGCATCTTCCTCCTTCCCTGTATGTCAGATTTGCCAGTGTCTAAAATTTCTGGGCCTACTATAGCTCACACGTACACACACATGCACACACACATAGTTCTCCTGAGGAAAGACTTCAACTTTGTGGCGAAACTGAAGAAAGCATGTCAGGACGCTGTCGGAAAAAAAGCAGCTTCTTTCCTACAATTGTTTTTGGACTCTGTCCAAAATTCACCCTCACTGCCTTTTACTCTTGACACATTTTCCCTACGGAGTCAGATTTTTTTTTATTATTTTTTTAAACAACTGGCAGACTTTAGGCTGTGCACCTCTATTGCTAGTCTAGGAGTCCAAGATTCAAAGAGCAGTGACTCTATATTCATGTTGATATTAAATAAGCATGGCATTTAAAGACAACTGTGGGCAACTTTTTCTTTTGATGCTATCTTGGGATTTTTTTTTAAAAGGTTTTATATAAGACATCAAATAGTTATGAGGAATGTGGCTGTGCTTTTTATAACAGAAGAAAGGTTAAGAGCAGAAATCTTTATAGACATTGTAAGAAGTTCCAGGGGAAGAGAAAGCTCTATGGACTCAGAAGATGGATTTCACCTTCAAGACTAGGATTCAAGTTCACCAGAGGAATCTCAAAGTAACAAGTGTTTTGATCTCAGCTCAGTTCTTCAGGGCTTTGTGTGTGTGTGTGTGTGTGTGTTGGTTTCTCAGAAAGAACTATATTTTGCATCTAATCTAAAGAGGTTAGTTCCCTATAGACTAAAATTCAAATGGCAGGGAAAATATTTAAATCTTCTCTGTAGTTTGAACCCATTCAAAGTTTCTGGGAGAACTCACCTTTTTTCAGATATCTCAGCTTCATGAACTATTTTTAATTGGCTTTGGTACTGCTTCTCTTTCCTGGGTGTTTAGTTGTTCAGGCTGCTCCTACCTCTCCTATGTTGCATTGATAAATGCCCATTGAAAATGCACAGGTATCTTGAGATGGATTTGAGTTTTGATGTAAGGAAGAGAAGAATGAAAGCAAGCCTTGCATAGGCATGCAAAAGCAGGTCACAATCCTGGACAAAAGAGGGGACCTTTGAGAAGGAAATCACAGCACGGTGAGTTGGCTCCATTTAAAGAGACATATAGGGCAGGGCCAGTTCATGCAAGCAGAACAGAGTCTTGAAAGTAGGTTGTGGACCTAGCGACAAGTGAAAGAGTAAGGACAGGCACTGTATGTAGTGTCTACATGCAGTATATAAAAAAAAGAGACTCTGAAAGAAAGAGTAGGGCTGGAGGAGAATATAGAGTACTTGAGTCAACCTATGAAGCAGGTGTGGAGCAAGAATAGTCTTAAGAAAACAAACATGAGAAAAAAATGTCCTTAATAAGTAAATTGCCACTGAACAAGACTGCAGCCAGCAGAAGAGAAAGTTAGGGATGGTACAAGAGGAAGGTCATTATTTAGCCATTTTTCAGCCTAGGAGATTGTTACCTATATACACAAGCACAGTAAACAAATATAAAAAAATGATCCTACATCTTGGCCCTCTCAGTCTCGCAAAGGATTCCCATATTTATATTGGAGATTCCAATTTATGTATATATTTGCTAAATCTTTCCTTTCATGTGAAAAAACATGGGAAACGACAGGTTAATCGAATGGATTAATACTTCTGAACCTTCCCCTTGGTTTTCTTGTGATGTTCTCCTCCTCAAACTTTCTGGTGGTAGGAACAGCAACATACCAGGTGTGATTTTTCTCCTTTCCTTATTTCTAACTTCCACTAGACTTTTCAGTGGTTGAGAGGCATGATAAACAATGAGGAAATGGAAAAAAATGGAAACCAACTCTCTGCAGACCAAAATTGACTCTCACAAATCAAAACTTGGAATAGTTAGCCTGACTTAGATGAGCATCTAAAGATCAATGCACTAGAAATCAACTACATATGGTGATGCAACCATGTTCAAATATGAGAAGGGTCTTTAGAGTATGACATGATACATGAAAAAGTACACTATGTGAAGATGAAGACCTCAATTCAGTTGTCCACATTTAGGCATCTGATGCCAATTGACATGCCCTAGGTTATCCTGTGTAGTGTTCAACAGCCACTCTATAAGCTACAGATATCCCATAAAAACTGTGTCATATATACCAGTGATATTTAAATATTTTGAATAGTTTAAGCTATCACTGATAGATATATATGTTTAAGCTACTGAATGAAGGCCTAAGATTCATCTCTTGGACTGATGTCTAGCATGCCAATGTCTATGTGCAGACTAAATTTTAACTGCAGTTATGGAGGTCTAAAGAGGCATTAGATGACAAAATATACGTCTGCTATGGGATAAGCTGGATTACTTTCCAGAGGGTAGACCCTCTAGACCCTGCTGACTGCATTGACTAGATCTTAAACTATAAAAGAACCTTGGAGAAACAAAATGCACGTAAGTAGACTCCTACACTGACAACACCTAAATTTAGCTGCTCTAATCTACAAACTGAATCGCATGTCTTTGGAGACTAACCTATGAGACCCAGGGCTAAATTAAGGTGCCTGGAGCATAGGCTTCTAGTCCCATTTGAGAAGTCCTGGGGTATCTGAAACATCCTCCTAAGTATATGCAACAGACATGACAAAAGACTATGAAAAGCCCATGACTTTCTGAGGTGGTGGCTGATGGCCACGTGAGATTTCCTAGGGCAGCTCACACGGTGCTAGTCATCTGTATAAACAATTGAATCAAGCTTCAAATGACTGAGCTGTAGTCAAGCAAATGTTGACTACAAGTATACAAATAGAAGCGGGTAACCACCAAGAAACAAAGAAAATAGTCAAGGAATGATGCCTGGTTGTGGTTTTGGAAAATTACATTAGTTCTTACTAACAAAATAATCATTAGTTCCTGATTATGAATTCAAGTTGCACTTAATAATGAAAACACAGTCTTTTCAACATGTGCTGTGTCAGAGGCAATATTAAGTTGAAAAGAAAGATGGTCTGGGAGTTACCATTCTCACCCTGGGACTTAGGAAATACAGGTTTAATTGCCATCCCTGTCACAGATTTTTCATACCACTCTTTTATTATTTGTGTAAGTGTAGACTTTAGTAGGCTAGTTATGTTGTGTTTTAAATTCTTAGTCCTTTATTCTAACCCCAGAAGTTAGAATAACAATTTTTTTTTAATTGTTCTGTGTTTATCATGTCTATTTTGCTTGCAAAACTCTTTGCACAGGCTTTGTTTCAACTTTTAGATACACAAAGAAGGTTGGTTTTTTTCAATGGCACCAGTCACCCTGCCTTGTACACCGTAGGGCAGTACAGTTACATTTATACTAGAATAATTTGTTCATATCTGACAGCAGTGATTTTCTGATCTGGCAGCTTGCTTCCAGCACAAGATGCAAGTCCCTCGATATAGCCCCTTTTGTACCACATTACTGGATCCATTTGAAGTTCTGTCCAGTTTGCAATTGGCATCATGTTTTCTGCACGTGCATAGAATAACCTGACTGTGTGATTTCACCCCCTCCAAAAATTCTCCAGGCCTTCCCAGATGCAGCAGGCTTACTTTAATATATAGAATTGTATACGCTCTTGCCCTTATGTTCCCATCTGTTCCGAGGGAAGAACCCACCTTACCACAAGATATAATAATTAGCATCCTCAGGACGGCATGTGCGGTCCTGTCCCAGAGACAGTCTCCTGGGAGGGTGCAGTGCTGGGGAATGTGTAGTCTGTCTTCAACCCACTTGAAGATGGTGCTAGTTCTGGCATGATGAGATGCATTACTGTGCCCTATGCGAGAAGTTGTTGTGTTTCAGAGATGCGCATTTTAAGTTCCCCAGAAAGGACTTAACAGAAGATTTTTTTTTTTACCTTGTAGGACAACTGCAGATGGGCGTGCAAAAGAAAAATGACAGAATAACACCAAGCTCCTAGAAATAGTTACACTGTGGTATATTCTGACACAAGAACAGTTAAATGGATGGATTCGGGAGATAAAAAGAAAGCAGCAACTCTGAAATATTGTAATTGTTGACACAATATAATGCAGATGTTGGCAAAATACTGTGTTCCCGGTGAGAAGTGAGTCAGTCCACACACCATCTGACCATTCATTACACCGTGGAAACCTTTGGACTGCATTCAGTACAGCAAGCACAGCACTGTTTTAGCTGATTAAGTTGCACCCTGTATTTCAGGCTCTCAAGGCCACAAGACAGAGATGCCAATTTTAACAAAAAGGTTTTTCTGCAGGAAAGAAGCAGGGTATTATTATATATTACATTTCTTGACAAGGTGACTGGAAAAAGTGCCTGCATTCTCACTGACGCAGTGCCAGCTTGTTGGTTGGGTATGAAATAAAGGGATGTGGAGGATTTTCTCTGTCTTCAGAGTATCAAGGAACAACGGGGCACTTTCTCCTTGTAATGAAGCTTCTTTGTATCATGCTCCAAAATAACCTTTAGGTGGTACCATGAAGTGAATAGAAAATAAAGGAAATCAAAGGATGCCACTCTAGTTAGTCCATCAGACAGCTTTGGCTAGGTGGGGGTTTGAACAAAGTCTGTCTGTGTTATGGATGGAGAGAATGTCTTAATTTATGGGGTAAGTGCAGATGGAGGGATGCAACACAAATTTCAGCTATTCGAGTTTTGTAGAAAAAATAAAATATTTGTATTCTTTTATGCAGAATGAGACTGATAATTTTGACACTATTGCAGGAAACAGGACACCTTCTTATGCGAATGATTATTTACACGGGTGGAAGTGTAATAGCACGGATGACTGAGGGTTTCCTTCTACCCTTCAGAAAGCTTCTGTAACCTAATGGACGAGGAAGTCTCCTAAGAGAAAATCAGATTTGACTCTGGTTCTTTCTGCGAAGGGCGAGGACTTCAGCTGCTCTGCTGTTGTCAGGAGCAGGACAGCAATTCATGCTTATCTTCCCTTTTGGTGAAAATCTTGCCTCCTGATTTCTAAATCTTAAAGGTGTACTTCAGGAATATTTTCAAGTGCTCATTCTCAACACTAAGGGCTAAGAAAATGACTTGAAAGATGAAATAGAGATTTTTACTAACTCATATGATTCCAAGAGTTAAAATCTCCCCCCCAAAAAAAATCTGCCCAGCAACATGGGCTACAGTTAACACTGAGCTATCTCTGCATATCCACTTCCAAAGCTTTTTCATGGGTGTAAGTAAAAGTTATTTTAAAATTATCAAAAGATAAATAAAGGAATTCTAATTATAATTTTAACCTATATGTTTCCTTTGAAATTTGTACTTGAAATTTTAATTTTGAAAATGAACTGTTTCAGCTATGCGATGCATTTTATGAATGATCTTGTTGATGTATTAGGAATCATATACTGCAAAAACTTTCTTTTAAAATAACTCATAAAATTCTCTATTTTAATATAGACTTGTACAGAGCCCACTCTGTGGTAACCATGCAATATATATAAAAACCTCCCAACAAATAAATAATAATAAACATCACTCATGGTGTTCTCTGAACCTCTAAAGCACTCTGGCCTATAACAATCCTTTTTCCTCTGGCAACTGTTGCTCTAGTGATGCATTCCAACACACTGAAAGAACAGCTTACTCTTTTGACATGTTTTTTGTAATATCCAGAATTGCTACTGCTTCAGTGGTGTATTATTGTAATACTTTGTCAAAACAATGCCTGCCAGGAATTTGTGTCCCAAGAGAAATTTTATATAGTTCTTTTAAATGACAAGAAAGAAAGCCCAGTTTACAGAATTTCTCGGCGATCCTTACATAATCATAGATGCCATGGAGTCAGTATGGCTAGCAGCCTTTTTATTTTATCACTTCATTGTAAAGGGGCAAGCCAGTTTTACAGAAGAGTCACTGAGGAAAAGAGGCTAAATCCTTAAAGTCTGGGAATCTTTCTGAGATCTCAGATTCCAAGGGCTTTTAAAGAAGGTGAAAATGAGAATAACCACACTGATTTTCATCTCATTATCAAACAGATTCCTCAGGAAGAATGAGAAGGTTTTGCCCTAGGACTCCTCCAAATCAAGATGCTTTTGGCATAGGGACTTCCTTACCTGGATATGGTTTCTGTGCATTTAAGAACCATCAACGCATTTTTCTTCTGTCAACTTGAACACTGTCCCCTTGAACGTGTTGAAACTTTATCCACGTTATCCACAACCTCCTTTGGAAAGGAATTGCACAGGTATTCTCACAACTAGTCTTCTAATCGTGTGAAGAGTGAACTCCTACTACATGTTTTGAATCCTGGTCTTGCTAGCTTTCTCTGATTACCTTAGCTTTTTTTTTTTTTTGGAAGAGGCAATGAACAATCGATCCTTATTTATCACTGTTGTGGTTTAACCGCAGCCGGCAACTAAGCCCCACACAGCTGCTCGCTCACTCCCCCCCCGCAGCAAGATGGGGGAGAGAATCGGAAGAGTAAAAGTGAGAAACTCGTGGGTTGAGATAAAGACAGTTTAACAGGTAAAGCAAAAGCCGCCCACGCAAGCAAAGCAAAACAAGGAATTCATTCACTACTTCCCATCGGCAGGCAGGTGTTCAGCCACCCCCAGGAAAGCAGGGCTCCATCACACCTAACGGTTACTTGGGAAGACAAATGCCATCACTCCGAACGTACCCCCCCTTCCTTCTTCTCTCCCCAGCTTTATATGCTGAGCATGACGTCATATGGTATGGAATATTCCTTTGGTCAGTTGGGACCAGCTGTCCCAGCTGTGTCCCCTCCCACCTTCTTGTGCACCCCCAGCCTACTCGCTGGTGAGGTGAGGAGCAGAAAAGGACTTGACTCTGTGTAAGCACTGCTCAGCAATAACAAAAACATCCCTGTGTTATCAACACTGTTTTCAGCCCAAATCCAAAACATAGCCCCATACAAGCTACTATGGAAAAAATTAATTCTATCACAGTCAAAACCAGCGCAATCATCATCAAAACTTTCACGATTTTGTAGGGCTCCATCATACCCCCTCTCCATCACCTTTTTTCCAAAGTGAAAATTTTATCTCAATTTGTCATAACAGCAGTGGAAAATACACTATACTTTTTACTGTTCTGTTAATCTTTTAACCAGTTCTCATCCTTATTCTGATGAGGGCAGTAGAGGTATACACAGTACTCAAGACATGGTTGAGCGATCTCTGTTTCCAAATGTCTAAATTTTCTGTTTCATTCTCTGTTATTTCCTAATGATTTCTAACATTAGATTTGGGTTTTTTGACCGCTACTGAGCACTGAACTGACATTTTCGTAAAACTTTTTATCACAACCCCTAGGTCTCATGTTTGAATGGTAAGGATCATCTTGGCAGAGTGGCATTTAAGAACCTACATTTAACCTACATTCAAATTATAAAATACCTTACCTGCATGAAAATCTAAGTGGGGAAGGTTTTCACTGGTAGAAACTCTAAAGACACCACTGGCACCTGAGGTTGTTCCACTGCACATGCCAAGAAGTATCAGCATTTTGGCTAGTCCAAACATCTTAGGGACCTAAATTCATTTGGATTCTAGTTGTTGGGCAAATCTAGCGCTTTCTTAGCTAAGGGACTTAATCATATACTGTCTAACAGGAAGACATTGAATTCAGCACAAGGTAGAGTGTCCACAGCCAATTTTACTAAAAAAAAAAAAAAAAAAAATTCTAAGAAGTACCACTTTTCCTAAAATAAGTGTAAGTAACAGTTAACCAAGAGTAAAAGAGCAAGCTATTAAGATCTCCTCGCCTTCAGGTGTACAACTCCACATTTTCATCAGGAAAATGATCTAAACCTTAAGAAGAGACTGAGCTACAGGGACTGAGCAATTGTGTATGCATTTCTCTCTCCCCTTACTATTGGATATGATCTATTGTGTATATACAAGATAATAATAAAAAAAGAATTAAGGAAAACACACCCTTATGTATGTATATACCCCTCCATGCATAAATGCATATGTATCTAACTGTATATTCGTCAGACGAGAAATGGATTTTACAAACCAGTGGAGATCTCTCTAATTTGAAATAAAAGGAAACTCTTTTCCTTCCCCAAAACAGTAGTCCGGTGATGTGCATAACTATGTCTAATACATTTAAATCTAATCTCAGCAGGTGGCTTTCCATGGCTACTCTAGGTGTATTCCGGAGGATTAAAACTCCTACAGACACACAAGGGACTGAAATCCGCTGCAGCGGATACAGCTAGGGTCTGAGATCAAAAGGACTGCTGCGTTAAAATCCAGAAGCAAAGTTCAAAACAGTCCTCAGTTCACAAACCATAGCCACTTCTATCTGTCCATTTTATGCAACATATGGGAACTTGTATAGGTATATAGGTATGTAGATATGACTATAGGTATAGGTATAGGTATATAGGTATGTAGATATGACTATAGGTATAGGTATAGGTATATAGGTATGTAGATATGACTATAGCTATAGCTAGGTACAAATGGAGATATAAACGTGCTGAGTTTTGTTGCCGATATTCTTGGAGAATAAACATAGATCAGATTGCCCTGTCAGTCTGCTTAAAAGAGCTTTTGAAAATATCCAGAGACTATAAATGATGTTCTTTTGTCCTCGAGATGTCATTGGTACACCCTGATATTGCAACCTATAGGTCAGAGGGTGGTGATTAGATTCACCCATCCTAATATTACACCTCTTCTAACATAATGGAAAGGACTTATGAGGAACAGGTTCCTCCGTAGGGTGAGTCAGGTAGTAGATGGAAGAATCTAACCTTGAGGGAGCCAATTTCTCGCCACTGATGGAGTCAGGCGTGAACAAGTTTCTAAGTGAGCCTCCTTTCCTGCAGTTAGACTTCACTCTAAGCTGACTAGCTTCCAGTAACAACTGGTACCAGGGCTGATGATTAAAATGGGTTAAATACCATGAATATTGATTTTAGGACAACATCATCAAAGCAAACGTAATTTTACAAAAACTGAGGACCCCAAAATCAATAGTAAAGAACTCATGGGTGAGACTGTGGAAGTGTGTGGATACAGCATCTGTAAATCTTCACATTGCTTTTGAATGCCTGTCTAAAATATGTTTTAGTTACAAACAATGATTAGGTTCAATACAAGTATAATGGGATAAAATGTTATGGCCTATGATGTACAGGAGGTCAGACTAGCTGCTTTAATGCCTCTCTGGCATTACTCTATGAATATATGAATCTGTGAAATATAAATCAATATTAGGGGGAAATGCTACATAACTACTATCATTGATCAGCCAATTTCTGTTGTAAATATCTTCTCAGTTTTGCATTTCCTTTGTGGAGCAATTTCTTATGATGCATTGTAACTAAGTCACTTTACTCTTCTCCTTCTGCCTCTGGAAGTACATTTGTACTTGCCTCCTAGTACTTTTCTGAGGCCCTGGTAGTCTTACCATTGAGGTCAATGGGGGCTAAGAAAGGCTGATGATAAGACCCTTTAAAAATCCTGTCCTTAAATCAATTAAAGTTTCTGAAGTCATTTAAATGTATGTGTACATGTCGTGATGACTGAGAGTCTTTAAGACACTAGGACACCCACTTGCCTATCTTTCCTCATATTTTTTTCTTTTCTTTCTTTATTTTTTCTTTAAAAATTTGAAAAGTGAAAGCCAGGTAGAGTTAATGAGTTGTAACTTGCTCCTGACATACATGACAGCTCAGACTGTCAAGTGACAACACTTGACAAATGTTACCTGAACCAAACATGGTCAAATATTTAAAGAAGTGTAAAGTTTCACTGCATGTGACTGTATCTCAATAGCAGTTTAATATTATTAGGATATACTTTGCTACTTCCTAATACATATGTGTATATATAAGTACATGTATATATATTTCTATGTATTTTCATGTAGCTTCAGCTGATGTGTACAAATGTACCTTATAACTACTTAGGACCACCCCTACTAGTTTTATAAACTTTAAGACCAATTAATGATTCACGACACCAAAATTATTTTAAAGATCTTACGTCTGAGCCATTTAGGGCCTGCCTTAAAACAAATACAACTATATAACTATTAACAACATGATAGTTTACTTTGCTTCTGGTTATAACATACACCAGTCTCCTGCAGGATGATGAAGTGGTAATCTGTATTTTTCCACATTCCAACATACCTGCTTTTCATCTGTTTTGAATGGCATCCTCCCGACATTTTGGACCTCCTTGGTACAAAAGTCCATATCTAATTAATACCACTGAAATACAAAATGATGTCAACACAGGATCATTTATACCTGGAAACTGAATAAATTGAGATTCTCAAAAGTCCTATGGACTACACAAGCTCTCACTCCTGCTACAATATCAGGTCCAACAGTTAAGCCAGCTGCTTCAGAAAGATCTGTGAGAATGATGCATCTCATGAAGTGTTCAACCTGATTTTCTATTCAGAGCAATTGACACAAAGACAGAAAGAACTTCAGAAACATGGTCAGACCTTGTGATCATTCCTCCAAAAAAAATCTGCAAAACTCATGAGGATGCTCATCACCGTTGACAATGTACTTGAACCCAATCTTCTGTGGTTGCCTTAATTACCATGGGAGTACAGGTAAGGAAAACACCGAGTCATAAAAGTCAGACTGAGTCAGTCGTCCAGTTCATGGTTAAAAGAGGCAGATAAAACTTGGTAAAACAACCTTGCATTAGACCAAATCACTAAAGCCGCCAGAGCAAACTAAGAGAGACGAAACAAAGGGCACATCAACATAATGTACATATTGTGAGGATTCTTGAATGTCAGAGCATGCTCTTTTACTTCTTAGAGACATATAATGCCAATATTTGTCAGACCTTGATGAAGACCAAAGCTCAGTCAGAAAAAAATGCACTGCATGACATTTGTTCTCAGACCTCTACCTTTGAACAGTCTTTATTGTAGGCACCTGGCTATGAACATAGTTTATAGCTTAAAAGAAAAATAAAGTCTGGGTTTGGTACTAGGAGACAGAGAGAGGGCTTCCACTGTTATATTTTCATGTGGTGGTGAGTTGAAGTTGCTGATGAATGAAACAATCATACAAAGAGAAGTGCTTTCTTTACATAAGCATCAAAATAAATGGCAGGTTTTATCCCAGTATCTTTTATTCTGAAAATCAGCTAGAGAGTTAATTTAAAAATTATATGAATTTACTTGAATTTCATGTTGATAGAATGTAATGAAAAAATTGAAGAATTTCATTTTAACAGGTTATCTAAAAGTAATAGGCTCTCCAAGTCTTTGTCTACAAATCTTCAGGGTGCAGATTCCCATATAGACATTAAACTATTCAAAGATACATTCTTTTAAACTACATGGAGGGTTGTTGCTTTTCTTCTTTGTTTTTTTTTTTTTTTTAATTGAACTAAGAACAGCCTAAATCACTCTTACGTACTAAATGAATCTCTGACTCTATCTAGAACCAAATATTTCTGTAAGCTGTGAGTGTTTGAGTATACTTGCACCTTGTGAATCTCTTATTTGCAAACGATTGTATTTCAGAAGGCACTATTCTTCACCATTTTGGGGTTTTTAAAGTCATTTATGACTATGGGAACTGGTTGCAAAATGACACCTTCTCTAATCTGATGGCCTCCTAAATGTATGGCGAGGACCATCAGGATATTATAGTACAAGCAAAGCAATAAAAAAGTTAAGGTTAAGAACTTTAGTTGCTATTTACAGGAGTGACACTGATGAAATAGATTCTCTGAATTTATATTTTTTCTTTTTTTTATTTCTTTTTAACTTTGTCATCTCTACTGAGGAAAGAAAATAATACGACATGAAATGGGATAAGATAAGATAAGATATAAAACAAAATAAAATAAAATAAAACGGAATCCCTCCTCTATCCAGAAGTGGGACAATGCAGAGGCTTAATTCTATTGGAGAAAAACTGTAAAATTTCTAGAAGACTAAATAAACTTTTGAATTGAACCATGTTCTCAGATTCTAGTGATCTCAACACAAAGATGAATTTCCAAGTCATTTAACCAAAATCAAAGCAAACACCCTCTCAACCACCATAAACAGAATGCATTATTGTTTGGAAAGAGTAGAAATACTTTAGTGCAAATTGGTAAAGATGTTATTTTATTTATTTTTTACTGAAGAAGCATTGTAGCAGGAAGTCTGCTTAAGGTTAGCTCAAAGAAGCTGGATATGTGAGAACTGAATGCCAACCCACTTTTCAGATCTGTCAGAAAGTTTTGTGAATGGTTCACTTCACAGACTGACACCTAAATCTAATTTTTTAGCTCCTCCATGGTAACAAATAAACAAAGAATATCTTTCTTGGCCATAAATACAATTATTAAAAGTAGTACTTCCTTGTCAAACTGATCTAGCGTGACTTTATTTCCCTTTTTAGCCCACCCATGAAAAAGCACTGCCTATATGGCCACAGTATTTCTACTTGCGCATAGATGTGTGCCTGTAGCTGTCAGGCTCCCATTTCCTAATTTTGGAGCTCATTAGCCACTTTTATCCAAATCTGATCAGGGAGAGGAGTTTGAAAACTTTAATGAAAATAGTTGGTCTAAAAAGGAGCAAGAAAGTCTTCATTTCCTCAGCAAAGCAAAGAATGAAGGGTATCTTCAGCCTTTCGAAATTTAGAAAGCCCACAGATAGAAAACTAATACAGATGTCTTAAACAAATGCAGTTACAACCAGAATATGCATTAATCCTTCAATCCAAAAGCAAACAAACCAGTTCAGCGAATGTCAGAGACAGCCTGACATCAAAAGAGATTTGAAGATGAGGTCTTGATGGTTTGATGCTGCAAGTTCGCTGGCATTTACAAGTACTCAGCATTTCATAATATTTGGGTGCCTTGTTAGGATTTTGCTGTGAAAATGAAGAACAAGACACTTAAAAATGTAATATAACCCATATCTATTGTCTTGTGTATAACAGGTACCTTTTTATTACTACTGGATAATTAAGAAGCAAGTCTACATCTTATCTCCAGACCCACTTTTGGTAAGTGCATTCAAATGGCTATGACAGACGAACAAGCATGTATGAGGGTGATGGTAAATTTTCCAGGTTAATCTCATTTCATCATGATCCATGATCACCGTTTTATCATTTCAGTTCAAAAATGACTCACAAGCATGGTAACATGTAACTGACTGATGTCACTCACAGATTTATTGTTTGCCCCCTATTTCCTCTGCCTAGCATTAAAATTTTCCTCTCAACCTTTGAAGCCAAGCAGAGTCGTTCATTACCTTTCGGATGCCACACCAGTTTAATCACATTGATAGAGGGCTATGCAATCAAAGTGACAGTTCAATGATGATTTGCATCATGCCTGACTCATTACTTTGTGAAGGATTTGGCATGCCAATCAATGGAAAATGATGTGCAGTCCCTTGAAAAATGACAGTAATCCATTTTCCACCAATTGGCAAGAGAAGTCCTTGACAGACTTACAAGTTAGGGCCAAAGCCAAATATTATTTGGCACGTTTCTCACTTTGCTGCCATTTTGCAAATCCTGAGGGTATTTATCAAAGCAGTAACTTTTTTTCTTTAATGTTAAATCCTTATACCCTTCAGGATTTCCTTTTGTTTTCCAGGAATGCCCCTAAAGATACGGATGTTCCCTGTGTTCATGTTGAATTCTATTATAACATCAAATACTTCTAAATGAACATCGTCAGTTGATAATGTCCTAATAATGCTAGTAACCTCCTGTGACAGTATTGATAACGTCCTTCAATAGCATCCTTGTCTAGTTCCTAGAGCGACAACATTTACCTTTCTGCAGAAAGCTTTGCATAACTCCTAGACACTTCCTTAGAAAGATATTGGATGGAGCTTTCATGGCATATCTGCATTCAGGACCCACCTGTATCGGCCCAACATAACTGTCTGCCTCATTCAACACAGGTCTTTATCACACATTAAATTCTGAGTTAAGGAGGAGCGTTCAGTTGGGATTTAAGAAAAAACACAACATTGCTATAACTTTGAGCACATGGAAAGTGATGGACATTTCACTGAACATCTCAACAGCTGTGAAGACAGGGCTGAGCAGAAGATCCCACATGCAGATCCTGGTTCACCTCTGAGTGCAGGCATGAGTGCTGATTTGGACTTTGCTTTGTGTTGCTTTGGGCCTGGATGGTTTTGAAAACTCAGCAAGCTGTTTTACACAGCCTCCAAACCCCAAATTAGGACACCATGTGAACTGCCAAAGAAAGGGGGTTGTGTGTCTGTTACTAGTTTTAGGATGGGTTAAATGCCTTCCGAAATGTCAGTCTTTGTCCATTGACTTTAGAGGCATCCAAGGGGGCCAGGTTAACCTACGATTCCACGTTTATTCTTTTAAGCTGGCACTACAAGTACAAATGCTTCCTCTGCTTCCTCTACAGTGGTCCTAACTATTTGTTTCTCCTTCTGTATTGGCACTTCAGTCCTGGTCATGCAAATATTTCTGAGGCTCTGTTTATCGAAGAGCTAATCTAAAAAAAATTAAAAAAATGAGTAAAGAAAAAACATTATTTTTTCTGATGTTGCAACTTGTTTTTGAGATGGATCAGTATTCTGCCTGAGGTGGTTTTTAACTCAACAAATAGTCAAGCTAGTGCAATTAATATAGCAATTCCTTGTGGTGTTGGGTCAGGAAAAATAGATAATAGTACGGTGTATCTGAAAACAATATTAATGTTGAAGAGAAATTTATGCTTAGATGAGATACCTAAGTATATATAGTGAGATTAGTTTCGCTGAGAATTCCTTTCTTTCATCTTTTTTTAATGAATAATCTTTTAGTATGAGTATACATAGTGTTTATTTATGCATATGTAAAGTCTAAAATGGAAAACTATATTCTGTCATTTATATGGGAAAATGATCTGGTAAAATCTGTCTATCACTGGGAAAACTCTTTGTGTATATGTATATACAGTCAGCAAAAGGAGCTATATGCACTCTAAATATGATATTTATTAGCATCTCTGATTGATTGTTAAAGCAGTGAGATGTTATTCCCTACTTATATTCACTTGCTGTCATTGGTTCACAAGTCTTTTTTTGACATGTAGTATTTTTAAGATGTTGCTCTGCAGTGATGATTTTAAAATAAATACTATCAGGCAGCTTTACAAAACAAGTGAGTAAGGGAAAAACATACTTTTCTCAATTGTAGACAGTTATTGCCACATTACTTTCCAACATAAATAATAGAAAACAGTCTGAGTTTTGCATTTTAGGCTTGGTATATACATCAATAAATATTATGAAGGAGAACATCTGCAACAAATTTTTTAAAAGAAACTGGAAAAATGTACTAAAAATGTTTTAAAAATCTAAGCACTTAAACACAACAAAAAGAGCAAAAAGAACAGAACATTTACAAGCTTAATAATATTTTTATCCAAAACATGCATTGCTGATTTAAAAACTTGAAACTGAACCTTTTTGTAAGAAGGAATACAGAGTTTCAAGAAATAAAGCTTTCCAAGCCCAAAGTGGGTTACTTTCTTTTCCCTTTTTTTTTTTCCCCCCCCAGTTAGATCGAGAGTCCTATTCTCAGAGGTAACGCAGAACCAACCATGTGTAACACAGTTATAAAAATGCACATACAACTCTAATGTTGACAGTTCTGGTTCAAGCACCCACTTTGCCAGGTTCAAGTCCAGACCCTGAATTTACATTTCCCA
This sequence comes from Calonectris borealis, assembly GCF_964195595.1. NCBI lineage: Eukaryota > Metazoa > Chordata > Aves > Procellariiformes > Procellariidae > Calonectris > Calonectris borealis. The sequence continues at coordinate 80,632,667 of NC_134352.1, read as the reverse complement.
CATTCCAGCTAACTGCAGGGTTAGTGGGAATTTAAGATACTTAAGCTTCTCACATGCTGTGGTTTGTGTCTTTCTTCACAAAAAAATCTTCAAGACAGCTTGTATTTTCCTGTTAAAAATGTTGAAAATGTCTTCAGGGCAAAAAGCTGTTTCTTGCTTAGCTCTTCATATTGATTTATTCAAATACATAGGTCCATTCTGCAAGGGTTCAACATATACATCATTGGAGATAAATAATACTGCAAAGAGCTTATGGTATAAACAAGCCAGATGAATGGAAAAAGAAAATATTATCCCTACATAACAAATGGGAGTTTGAAAACAAGCAGCTTGCCTAAGGAAGTCTGGCTGAGTGCTGAACTTGAATATTTTTATCCAGAATCCTGATTCAATGTCTCCAGCACAAAACTGTCATCCTTTGTGCAAAGCCTGTAACCCTAGTTTTGATATACAGCTCAAGCTGAATTTTTTTTTGAAGAAAAAAAATCATCAATCTATTCTACTCAGTCTGCCACTATGGCATTATACAACTGGTTTTGCATATTGGATACATCACATTGTCACTGATCCAACTTGAGCACTTTTGGTATCTATCCTCTTTACAAGATGATCATAACTTAGTGCAGAAATCAGAGGCAATATTTATTGGATGAATGATAACATTCATTAATTCTAACCAACTTCCCCAAATTTGGGAAGGTTCTGTATTTCACGTGCCTGACAGGTAGCCATAATGCTAACTAAGTGTGGTGATGTGTATTTATTGCTCCAGCATCACAGAGGACCTATGCATACATCCAATGGAAAACAGGAAAAGAAAAAAAATTGATTCTTTGCATAGTCCAATATATATTCAGAGATTTATCACCTGCCTACATATTTTTGGATATGTTTGCCAGTACTTTTTCTTTTTCAAGGTCTGAAATGTAAAGGCATAGGCAGCAATGGAGTACTCAAGGACAGAATGTGAACCACCCTATTCCCCTATTAGAAAGTAAGGAATATTATTATGAAGTGTTTCATATGCTTAGCCAGAGTATTTTTGTATTGCCTTGCATAAGCTCCCTTTGTTTCTCCTCTGTAAAAGGGCATTGACAAGCCAGAATCCTCTTAATCCAGCACTTTAGAATTCCAGCGTTCGTGCAGTTATGTCTCGTTTTATACAAAGGAAAATAAATGGCGACAAATGAATTACAAGGTTGTAAATCAATTGAGTACTTCTGCTGATATCCATCTCAGGGACACTGCGGAACAGCAATGTTAACAGAATGTGGATGAAAATACAGAATATTTGCTACTGATAATTCATATTTTCCATCATCAGTCTGAGAAATGTTTGGAGTGTAGTGCTGTGTCAGCATAATTATTTGATGTTTGTATTTGAGAGTCATTATCACAAGGGTGCTGCTATTCATATAGAGATTGAATGAACTTTGAATGCTCCTGGAGCCTTAAAACAATACAAAACCCAAGCAGGTTTACTTTTGTTTTTCTCTCTGAAACAGGAAAGTCTTGTAACTTCCCTGAGAAGGTGGAATTTTAATGTTTCTAAGCTGTGAATGAAGCCCAAACTTTATTGCTTATTATTAGATCTGTATATGGGGTAACCTATACTCCTCTGACTATGAATCACTACAGCCACTTCTGTGCCAGGGGTTTCCCAACTCACAGAAGCAGATCCAGAGTTTTGGCTATTCAAAAGATGTATTATAACTATCAACAGTGAATGAACGTCACTGCAAACTCTCTCTTCAGCTGTAGCCGACTGCAGTTACAGTCTATATACAGGGAGACATGCTTAAGACGTGTACGTGGTTTTTGACCCCGAGTCTGGGTTTTGTTGAATTGGATTGCAGTGACAACAGTAATGCTTGAAAAAAGGATCTGATTATTAACACACAAGTGAAATAAAACCCACCAAAAAACGTGAAAAACAAAGAACAGAGTCTCCTCACCGACTGATAGGAAATGCAAGTGGAAAGACCTGTCCCTTGCCCTTCCAAAACAAGCAGAGAAGAAATCTCTTCCTGCCGGTCTCCTCCAATTGTCTCACAAGGCATTGATCTAGAACATGGAAGAAACTTGGGGTCTTGTCTTTGGTGCCTTTGAACTTGTGACTTCATGACCCTCCATGAGGTGTCCCAGCCCCTGGGGCTGGGCAATCATTCAGTCCCATCCTCCACCTGGTCGACATTTCAGCTGATGTACAAAGTGGACAGTTTCAGCAGGAGAAATTGATATTTGGCTCTATCTAAAACCTTACCTTACCTAGGAAATAATTTTCTTGACATTCCACCGCAGTTATTGTAACCCCTGGGATGCTGCCTTAAGCAGTGGAACCAGTTTCACTTTCTGTGTCAACACCTGTGTTTTCTGCAAGGGGCCCTTTGGGTTGGAAAGGCACAGACAGAAAGGGAGGTGGTGACATGGGTATTAGATGGCTCGGTGTGGTCAAGCACATGCAGAAGCATTGACCACACATGTGCAGAGTGGCAGAAGTTGAGATACTGGGATATAACAACTGTAGTGATACTGTAAGCAAGTATCTTGGTTACACAGCAGCTAAGCAGAGTTTTGTTGATCTGTGGTCTTGTGATGGGTTTTATTAAATGCCAAAGTCCTTTCTACAAACGTAGCATCTTGGCAGAAGAGGTGCACCTCCCAAGAGCGCGATGCGTGTGTTTGAAATTATCACTATACTCTAGCAGTGTTTCCAACCTAGTTATGATAAATACTTACAGTCTGAACTTCACCTTACAATTATTCTTTTTTGTCTGGGAATATAAAAAAAATGCTCTGTTCTTCACAAAAGCGTACTTAGGTTTGGAATATAAGAATAGACTGTTGACTTCCGAGAGACTTGGGTGCCCCATTGAAATTGAGGCTATAAAACAGACTATATTGTTAACATGACTTTAGTTTGGATTCAGAATAAATTCCCTTTTGTTCTGTCATTGTTATAAATTTCATTCAGTAAAATCAGTCATGCAGCTATCGGTGGGTGAAGAAGAAAATTGTATTTAAAAATGGAGGATTAAATTAGAAAATAAAAAGTTACACAGAAGCAATGTAATAATAAAATAATAATAAAAAAACCCTGAAATAAATAACAGCCAACAAGAAATAGAATTTTAAAACATAATTGGAATTAAAAGAAATAAACAGTTTTTGCCCTTATCTAATCTATCACTTGAACAGTAATGTGGTTCTTGAATTAAAACATGTAGTTGGATGGGAACAAATCCATCCTTACTCTGACTCCATTAACACCAAGTGTTACACTATATGGGCTTTGACAGGAATATGCATAACTACCAGAGGCAGGAATATAAATTCTGTAATGGGCCAAGTCCTGTCAATGACTCTTTTTCATTAGCTGGAGCTGGGTCTAGCCACCAAAAATGGTAGACCTGAAAGAAACCTGGAATAAATCTGTGGCATTACTCCTGTGGAAATCTGAGGAAATGCGGCGCGATTAAGTAAAGTATTACACAGAAAATCAGTGGCAAAGTTGTGAACCAATCCTAGCTCTGCTACCTGTCATCTGCCCTCTTAAACACAGGAAAACCTGCCTGCTCGCCATACCCGGGACAGTTTCTCTCAGCCTCTGTTTGTCTTAGCTATTTAGATTGCTAATCCAGCAGCGCCGGGACCGTCCTTCACCACGTGTTTGTACAGCGCGTGACACAAAACGCCCCGTCTCGGAGGGGGCTTCATGGCTACAGTGCAAATAATGCTAATAATATTAATAATATTAAATAAATAATAACGGTCTGAAAAGCGGTGACGTAAATATTTGCTTTCTAATAACAGTGACAGTGTATGTTGTGGATGAAGCTAAGCATTTGTGTCAGGCAAAGCAGGTGTTTGAACTGGGATTTTCAAAGCCTGAAAAGGTGCTGTACCCGCAGTGCCAGGGCATGGCAAACCACACACGGCTTGTAAATACCCAGTGCATTCACCAAATGCTACTAGCTGTGAATCTCTACCTTCCTTTCCAACCTGAGCTCTGCCACAAGTTCCCTCTAGGGCTTGGCCCATCACCTTTTGGTGCCTCAGTTTCCCTGTCTATAGACAGAAACAACCATGTTTGCCTCATGCAGTCAAAAAAAAGAAATTAATTTAAGCCAGGTGTTTTGCAAATGACTGCATGAATGTGGTTCTGCTAAGTACAAAATTTTATTAACAGGTAAAAAAAGAACCTTTAATTTACCATCAAAGTAGACCAATCTCTTTAAATCGCATTCAATTACTTCTTGATGGGTAAAGCTCCTTTTTCCATTCCTGTCTCTGGATCCTCATCCTTCCCATATCAAAATCCACTCTAATTTTTTTACTGTGGAGCTTTAAAAATAAGCTGGGGAGTCATAAAAACTATCCCTCTCCACAGATTCAATAGGCAGCCTAATAGAAAACAATTATCTTGAACAATAAAAAGACCCAATAACATTTGGGACATTAATATTTTCATCAATGAGATGCACCTTGTCATTGCAAAGTCTTGTGCAAGCCAGCAGACCTGAGTGTTTGTGGCATCTATTTTGCACTCGCTTTACACCATCAAAGATCAGAAAGCGTCTTGAGACACAAACTTGTTTGTAAGCTAAGCCAGCAACAGAAACAGGAGAGGTTTACTGACTACCCTCTGTTGTTCCATTGTACCCTAGTTTCCATGATACACTCTTAATAAAACAAAAGGGAACCTTCCGATAAAAATATCTCCCCATTTTATAATGTAAAATACAAGCAATTTTATCAGCATTAATGCTGATTGGCTTCCATTAGCCTCTTGCCTTCTAATAAAATTTATGATACCTTTCAGAAGCACAATTTGATAGAAAGTGAAGTGATTACACCCTGCTTAGATATCTCTCCAGCATCTATTCCAACAATAATGCGGTAATTTTATGCATGAAATAGCACAATTGGCATAAATAGTTATAATACTGAGTGCTGTCTAAGGAACCTGACTGCTGGAAAATTAGAAAGAGCTTCACACTTTTGAAACAGGTAATTAGGATTTCTCTCCATGCTCATAGGAGGCAGACTGGAGTTTCGTTTTATATTTCATGTTTCATTAAAATATATGTGTTAAAAATAAATGTTGAATTTAAAGCTGCACAGATTATGAAAATTAAAGGTACAGCACTACTGCAGAAGATAGAGTAAAATAGGCCTTTTTAACTTCTAATTTCTGGCGCTGCCAAGAGTTTTAATACTTTCTAACAGGTAAATCAGACTTCCACTGTTTTCAAAGTGTTTAATAGCTGCATATGGCTGTGGTCAACAAGATGGAGTTTTACTGGTGTAGAGTTATGTCCCTAAAACTAATCACAATTTTAATTCTTGCCTGCTCAGAAAAGTGGATGGAAGCTCTTCCAAACCAGCAGTTCCAGAGTACTTTTCCCTGACCTACCTCTTATTTATCATTTAGTTGATCAGGGACCATCTACAATGCGCTTCACTTCCCATCCCAACCAGCAGTGTCCCCCACCTTTGTGGGGAGGATCCCACTGGTGATCCTCTTTAGTCCTTGCTTCAAGTCCAGATTTCGGTCTTGCTGTGCCAAAGCCTAGCGATGTACTGTGACTAAGCAAGAAATGTACCAAAATCTTAGTAAGTTAATATTAGAGGAAAATAACAGCTTTTTTTTTCCCTAAGACTGGACTTCTACCTTCCTCCTCTCTTATCAGATCAAATCAGTCACTGTAACAATGAGGAACTCAGTAAGTTCCATTTCCATTTGATCTGATTTGAAAATGTTGCTCATAAATCACAACCAACCCTTTCTTTCTTTTTCTAAGCAACTGTAAAAACTTGCAGAGGCTTTGTATCATGAAGTGGCTCAGAGAAAGATGTAAATGTTTTAAAAAATTACTGTTAATGGCATACTCTGGAATTGCATTTTATAGTTATTTCTTCAACTCTTCAGTGATGTTTACTTAAGGAAATAACATGATAAAAATAATATCACAGATGCTTATTCAAAACAAGAAAAAACAACTCCACAGATCACTAACACTCATTGGTAAGGTTTAGAAAACTGCTTCTTACAGAAAATTTCCTTTGAATTCCATGATTTCCTTATTTTCTTTGAATGTAGTGAGGGTCAACACCTTAAACTAGATGGATTTGCAAAGAGACTCTGGTTTAAAAAAATCAGGGAGATACTTTCAGGCAAACAAATTACTTTGCAAATTTGGCAAACATCAACTAGTTGTTTCAAGCTCTCCTGGAAGAAGAGCAGAAGAGTTCCCCTGAACCACAGCAATCCGCATATTTTATGTTAAAATGTTGAAATGTATTTTTCTGTTTTGAAATAACATTTCATGGTGAAATATGGCTACATTATCACTTTCCAAAGAAAACAAGCAGGCAAACAAAGAAAAACAAAACAAAAAAACCACAGCAAAACAACGAGAAAAATCTCAAAAAACCAAACTCCCAATCAATCCCCAAACTCATTCAGAATGAAGACAAAAGTGAATGCTTTGGTCAACCTATATGAAATGTATAGTTTGACTCAAAATCCCTCTTTATTTTGTCATCTTGACTCTAAAATTTGGATATTCTGGTGACTCTACTTGTGAAAGTTTTTTCTGGCTGCCCTGTGCCTGTTTTATGGGAACCTGGCTAGCTACAACCCTGAAAAACAAGCAGGTTGGGAATGACTGTGGCTCAATTATCACTTAGACCTGCAAAATCAAGGCCTATTCATCATGGTTCAGAGCTCCCCTTTTGCGAGGGTGCAAGGTGCATTTCAATAGACTGATTGGGAGGAAATGATTCTTAGTTGTACTTTTCTTTTCGTGTAGCCAAGGCTGACTTTTTATTCAGGAAAACTTCAGTGAGGAAGGAAAATAACTACCTTTATTGTAATAGACAGGGAGAAAATACTCCCTAAAGAAACCATCAACAATGGGGAAACTTTATTATCATTTTCTTGTCCGCACTCCAAATCTCAAAAATCCAACTGAAATTAAGTACCTGTTGTACAAAGGAAAAATCAATGCATTTAAATCAATGATAAAACTGCTTCGGTTCCACTGAAGAGGGAATAGCTCTTCTGCTAGCAGCTGCAATCAAGAAGACACTTACCCAAACTGTTCTTGGTCAGTAGAATTTGAAAGAAATTTATTACAATAATATTAAACTATGAAGAAAAGGAGGATTTCTGTGTGTATTTCTATGCACATAGTTGATTGTGGTCTGGTAAATAAATTATAACATAGGAACCTTCCGACTTTGAAAATGAGAGCAACATTTCATAATGTTGGACTAAAATCCAACAAAGTAATCTCTTTTTCAGTGCCTTAGATTTCAAAATTTGATTGCTATTGTTCTCTCACCATCTGTAGGGTCCTCATGGAAAGCAAGGAAGATAAGACCTCAAATGCTAATGTGAACAGAAATAAACTAACAACCCCCAGAAAATAGCCAACTTTAAAAAAATACGAGGGAAAAGAATAAAAATGTTCAGCTATTCTTCACACATGAAGAAACAAAAAGCAGGAGTAGTTTTTCCTTTTTCAGTCCAGCTATAAAGGTCAAACATTGCTGGCAGTTGTTAATTAATGAACAATAACCTATTGTTTTTCAAGTTGTGCTTTCTCCAAATCTCTCTACTTTTTTGGCTGGTTTTTTGTTGTTGTTGGGTTTTTTGGTGTTTGTTTGTGGTTTGTTTTTTCTTTTTTTTTTTTTAATCTTCTCTCTCTGTCACATATGCTTCAGCACTGATTTCATCACTTCTTGGTTGTAGGGAACAGCTTGAAGAGCTGGAGCCTGGCACACAGCACATCTGTGCCTTGGTCTCTGCAGCTCGGCTTGGAGGGAGACAAGGGTTTCTCTAGACATCACAGGTTGTACTCCAAACACTAGCACTCTGTCCTGCTTGGGACACAGCCAACTTCCACTTAATGCACAGCACCTTTTGGTAACGTGCCACTGAGGGAGACTCCAGAGAATACACGAGAGCGATCTGAATTATTCCTGGGGAATAAATTATTCAGGAGATTTAGCCTTTGTTCCCAAACTGTTCCTGAGTACTATGAATGTGATAGTTATGAGTAAGTATTTACCAAATAGTTTATACAAACAAATTGCAGCCTATGGATAGTTCGTGAATTATTCACTTCAGCTGTTCATTCTCTGTTATTCCTTAAACTGTGTTGTGTCCCTGAAATCGTATGTTCCCTGATTGGATGACTAAAAAATTGCATCTGTCTGCTTTCCCAGCGGATAACTGAACACTTCGGAAGAGGGGAATAACATAATGAGGAGCAAACAGCAAGTCTGCGGTGCAGTGGCACACTAGTTTTTGGGTGGCAAAGCTGACTTCCAAGGTTCCTTCTCTCCTCGACTCCTGACTCCTGTCTTTATCTTTCTTCAGTCACCAAAATTTATCATATTTGCAACTAACCTGGCAGCTCTACAATTCTGAATGTGTGCATATTAAGTGCACTTGCCTCTGAAAGGCTTCAACAGTAGCATTTTGGAGTTAATACTTGCAATTCTGACTTTGAGCATAGGAAACTGAGGCAGCTGTAGCCCTGTAGTCCTGTAATACAGTATTACCATTGCTATATCGTTATTAGTGCTGTTGTTGTCAGTGAAACTTTTCATGCATGGTAGTATTCTTTGTCTCTGTGCAATTAGGTCTAAACCAATAATGATTCTCAGATTAGACTGTTACAATTTCAGTTTTACTAACAATAAATTTTTTACTTTATATATGTGTATATGTATATATATATGTTTAGTGGCATTTTCAGCTCTATCAGGGGCCATGGGTCTATACAAAAGGGAGAAATAGCACAACTGATGATGAGGCAATATCCAGCCAGGAGTACTGGGCAAAGGGGAACACGGGATCATCCTTTTTATTGTCTTTCATCAGCTTAAACTGGTTATGAACTGCATCTTTCAGACAGTGATAAATTATAGCAGATCTTGGATGTGAAGCTATGTTACTCTCAGAATCTTGTTTATGGGCAAACAGTAAACATATCTTAAATATAAAGCCAAGAGTTTATTCTTATTATGATAAAATCTTAGTTGTCTAATCATTATCAGTCCTGATCTAATTAGTATGGAAAAAGAAAGAATACTTCTATACAGAAAAAATTTCAGCACCAATGATAATGTTGAGACTGTCATACACACACCTCTGAGTTTCAATCTCCTTTTCCTGGTGTTATGCTCACGCACCTCCCACTCCGCAGGGTCCCAAGGTCAGTGGTTTCATCCTGGTGATGCTGGTGGTAGGGGTTATGGCGAGCTGTCAGCATCTGGAATCCTTTTGCCAGTAGGAACATGATGTTGATGTTGATGGTTTCTTCTTCTTGACTTTAGGATCCACTTGGGGTCATTCTTACATGCTTGCTAACACATTTTTACACCTTCCTCTTTCTTCATTGGTCTGCAACTCCACATCCGAATAGACTAGATACTGTACCTTTTATCTACACTAGATATTTCTTTGTTTCCTCTGTTACCCCTAAAACCAGTTTCATCCAGTTCCAAGTCTATTTTTCTTTAACTGACCGTGAGTTGTTTATAGCCTCGCAGTCTCCAGTGCCAGCCCATGACCCACCTCTTATCACCCCACACCTGCACACCACCGCATCACCCCGCATGTCCCCACTTCTCAAGGCCTCTGCTGTCATACCAGGATTGTATTTTTCTACACTACATCGTGTTAGAGTTGTAAAACCATGGTGGTAGCATACAAAGATAAACAGAAATAAAGCAAATTAGCCATAGCCATCTGGTCATTAGAAAAATTGCAGTTACAGCTAAACCAAGTAAAGCAAAGTTGCAGGCGGGTCAAGAAACGTTCAGACAGAGCAAACCTAACAAACCAGATCTGAGGCCTTACAAACTCAACACAAAGCTTGAAGCCTGCTACCAGCAATGGCAATATGGTATTACGGGGCTATGGGATCATAAGTAGATGCTGCCAGCTGGGAAAGAAAAAGGTCAGGACAATCTTGCACTGCTGGGTTTTTTGTTTTGTTTTGTTTTGTTTTGTTTTGTTTTGTTTTTGTTTTGAATTTTTTTTTCTGTTGGGAGAAAGGTCTTTACATGAGCCTAGCTCCAGAAAAGCTTAAAATTCCCTAGGTGCCTGACAGTTTTTTGGGTACAAGCACTTCTGCTTCTGTAGCAGACAGAGAGTCAAACTCTCTTACATAGACAAGTTATGTACTTACCTTACACGTCTGTGCCTTGAAGGTCTGGAAAATAGAGATGAGTCTGTTAGACTGGTCCACTAAGAGGTCTATAAGGAAGTTTCTGCCCCAATAGTGTATTTGGAGGCCTAGGGAACTTAAATAGTACCTTTCTTCTTAAAAGATATGTGTTGGAAGAGAAGAAGGTAGTATAACAAAAATTATGTCCTCCTTTACCTGAGCAAGCTACAAACTATGAAGCCAAGAAAGCCAAAAAGAAAGAAGAACGTGATGCCTTGTCCCAAAGGGGAGGGCAGTCAGCAGGACGATCACAGGACTGTCTCGTCTGTGTTGCTTGTCCAAGATGAAGGAAAACTCATCCCGGATACCATGAAAACATCACTTGTTAAATAAGTTGTCTATAAACCAGCCTGAGCAGAAGAACAACGTTTGTCATAATTCCATGAATGAAAGAATAGCATCTCCTAAATATACACAAATACCTCAAGTGACCTTTCCCTGACTGTTTCTTATGGGAGACTATTGGCAAAGAATACTCTCAGAGCACAATCATATGAAAAAACTCTTTAGAGGAACCGAGAGTAGAGCTGACAGAAGATGGTTCTTCCTTAGACTTCCCAGTTTAAACAGTGGATGTAAGCAAGCGGAAAACTGTAAAACATGACCAGGTGAATTTAGCTCCTGAAAAAGCACAGTGCATCTGATTGAGACTGGGGGTGTAGCTCATTCCTGTGGAGAAGGGTTTCGCCTACGGACATGACTGTGTGCCCTTTGGTTTTCAGAGCACTGCACGTTTCCAGGGACTCTCCTTAGGGTTGAATTTGAATTCTGCAACTCACTCCTATCCTCCCACCCAGCTTGGCTCTGGCCCCCAACGCTGCACAAAGAAAGGGTGCAATCTCATATCCAGATTCATCTTGCATTCACCCTGCCTCCTTTTGTTATTGGAGTGGCACATGCCTCTTCCTCCAGCAGCTGGTGGGCTCATCTGGTGCAATGTGCAAACTGACTCTCTCTTTTGTTTTCCTCTTGCTACCCCTAATAACTTTGCCAGCCTTTTCCACACGCGGGCGATGGATGTCATAGAAATGCCTATCAGCACATAAATTAAGCAAACACTTGGGGTGTCCTAAAGAGCTTTGCAAAGTAATGTCTGAGATGCCAGCGGGGGTTGTGTCTGAGTTAGGCACAGATTATTATACGCTCAACAATAGAGCTTATACACAGCTCTGGATGAGGAACAGGAACCCGAGCAGGTTGCTGGCCATCTGAATTTTACTTGCTGAGTTATTTCCCCAGATAGAGTCTTCAGTCACAGCCTGGCAGCTGCCTCAAGCACTGCCAGAAAAGTCGTACCACTTTATTAGCATAACTAATGCCACTGAAGAGGATCTGCAGATATGGAAATCATTCAGCTTCATATGAAATTTCAACATGTCATCATTTAGGCTGTCCAGCCAGCATCACTTATGAGAACAGCTACCTGCAGAGGCTGTCCTCTCATGTCTAGAAAGGGCAGGAAAAGTGAAACTCTCACATCACTTCTGCCCTCCTTCTGTCTGCAGATAACCACATCTAAAGTTAAAGGCATACAGGAAAATAATATTTCTGGCACTGTTTTTTACGGCTAAAAGCAAACAAAAAAAATGCAGGGTTTGGCTAAACAGGGAAGAAAGATGCCTGATAAACTGCTTCAACGAGTCAAGAGAAAGGCTTTTAGAGAGAGGCCTTCCTGGTTAAAATACTCTGCTAGATTGGAGAAAAGAGAAGAGGGCCTTAAAAATAAAAGGAATAAGAAAGTAAATGTTCTCTTCAAGTGGAATTTCAAACCGCATTAATTTTTCTGTATAAATTATAATGTAACAGAACATCAGCACTTCCCGTCCCTCATCCAGGCAGTGGACCACCCAATCTACCGTGTCCGGCAGCAGCAGCAGCCAAAACCAACTGCTTCCAGAGAAAGTTTAAAACTCTGTGAGTGTTCCTAATTGTGACAGATTGGGATGCACCTGACCCTAGGTACTGATCAGTTTATGCCCTGAAGCATGAGAATACACAGCTTTTGTCATTTTTATCCCAGCTAGCAAAACTGCAGATGTTCTTTTTCATTTAAAAATGTGCTGAGCTTCCCTCTTGCAGCCTGTATGTCCTTTATGCTGATGCCTTGGGCAGGCCATATCTGCATTTCTGAGGGGGCATTGAATACAGGGAGACAAGAGAGCGAGAAAGAGGAAAAAATGGACAAATCAATGGAGGATTCTGGGTTTGCAATAAGCCACGGCTCCAAAGCTCTCCTCGTAATAAGCACATTCATTTTTTTCTGATAGTAAGACAGTGCTGAAAAAGGCAAGTATGCAATCAGAAAATTCCAAGCACATAATGATGAGATCGAGAAGAGGTTAAGTTTAAATGATAGCACTTATTTTAAGGCAAACTATTTGATACTAGAAGTGCCTGGGGTTCACGTTTCTCTGCAAACAGCATATGTGACCATATGGCTAATTACACGTCCTTGGGCTGCTCACTGGTGTTGCTCTGTCATTCTTGGTATATGGACTGTTTATATATGCTTATATATGTACATGTACATGCATTCCAAGAGAGCTGAGGAGGCCTTCCTCCACATATGCTAATGTGTTACTTTCACCTTTCTTTACATTAATCTGTGGGACTAACTGCAAATGATACCATGGGGCCAGGAGGACTTGGCTGGGGGGAAGTTATTTAGAGGGAAGGAAAAGTCTGTGAGAGTTATAAACATGCCGCTGGAAGTTTGGTCTAAAGAGATCTTAGGAATAAAGTAATATTTGTGTTTCCTAGGCTGAATCTCCTGGTACTAGCTACTATAAGAGAGAGGGTTAAATGGATCAAAATTTTGATCTGCTACGGCAATTTCTATTCTCTGTATTGCAGAGTCCTTTCAGCTGCTACAGTGACACTTTTTCCCATTTCTTCTCTGCGGCTACTATTTATAATAATACATTTGCATATTCCATAAGACCATCAGTGAGTGCTAGAACAGCCCATTCCCATTCATTCCCATTAACGTCATTGCCACTGTTAAAAGATCAGCCCTTTTGCAAACTGCTGCTTTGAGTCCCTGCTTGTGGTTTCCAGGACTGGGTTGGGGATGCTCTGGCAGACAGAAACCACTGATTTTCCTGATGGAAGAGTTTTAAGTAAGACTTAGAAGCATATAAATTGAAAGCTATGAAGTCATGCTATCAGTTTCTTTTCCCATTCAGGATTATTTATCATACAGGCCAATTTTTTTTTTTTTCCCCTCAGTCTCATAAGAATTTTACATAAGTATTTACATAGCTTTTACATAGTTTATTTTATTTATATCGTACTACATCCCCTGGGACACTTCTCTTCATCCCTCCTTTTAGACTTACCCTTTCCTTTTTGGAGGTTTCAGGTCAAGATTTCAAAAACTCTCTGTTTCTGACTTTCAGAACTCCCAAATATTCAACTACTTCAAAGAAAGTTAGTGAGAGATGCTCCATAAGTTCAAAGATCTGATCCTAAACATGATTAGAAAAAGCAAAAACCAGTTTGGAAATGTTAACCTTTTCCAGAAATGTTATTTTTATTTACGTATTGTAACCAAAAGATCTCAGATAAGCTAGATTAATCCAAGTTTATGAAATATTGAAGCCACAAAGGGAAAAATATTACAATAACAACAAATTCCAAGAAATAATTAATACCACCAGAAGAGTCTGCCTGGCCAGAAGGAACAAAAGAAAGTGGACTAAAATAAAAAGCATTGGAAATACAGAACGGTAGGAAAGGTAGGAAAAAGAAAAGGTAGGAAAGGAAGGAAAAACTACAGCAAGAGAGGAGTAGGAAAATGGCATTATATTTGGAATATTACCATCCTCTATCACTTTACAATAGATCTCTGACTAAGGAGAAGACAAAAACCTGTGTGCACCTTGTCTGGTTTCCTTCTCCGCAATTCCAGACGAGGGGTGGGAGCTGCCAGTGAGGAGGTGCCGGGGCAGAGCCGGAGGAGGATCCCGCACCACGTACAGAGCGCACAGACCTCTCCTCATCTGGAACAAGGGTGCAGGGGGAAATTAGGGACACGGCAAGGACTTAGTCATGTTCTTCTCTTTTCTCTGAAACAATCCTACCCTTGACTGGGAGGCTGATTTAACTGAATCCTCTTGTTAGCTCCGGTGGGATCCCACTGCTTCTCTGCAGACTGTCAGTCATGAAGTGCTTTGGACACTTATTGGCAGCTAAATCAAGAACTTGCTTTACCCATATCTCTGCTCAGCTAGAGGAATGCAGAGACTGCCCGAGGGCTGTATTTCAAAAGGTAAATTCAAATGCCATGCAGTCCCATTACGGGTTCGGAGCGCAGCTTGAAACTGGGGAGAGTTGAAAGCCACCACTTGGTAGGGGCGAGGCGATACGGATTCAGTGTCATGGGAGAAGCCTCACGGCTTGGTCATCACGTTGTTTCACAGAAAATATCCAAAGGCAAGTGCAGAACATTAGGTCACTGATTATATTTCTGGTTCTGCTGTTCACGCAGTATTGTGACTTTGGGCAAGGCAGTTAAAACTCAGTGTCTTGCACCGCCTGTCTGGAAATTAGGAAAAAACATAACAGTTGCAAACCTATGCCAATGAAATATCTTTCATAAGAACAAAGATCATTTATTGTTGTTATTATTGTAATGCTAAATTGAAACATTCCATGGAAGATAGGTGCATAATTGATAGTGATGACCTTCACAGCAAACTACAGACACGTTTCAAGCTAAGCAACTGGTCTATAGTTATTGATGACATGTTATTGAATTATTTATCACAGCCTGAATGAAGGAAATGATATTTGCTGTTCAAAACTACAGTAATACAGCAACAATGGAAATTCTTAGAGGAGAAGTGCTAGGTTTCATACACGGAGAGGATGTTGAAGCAATATGCATTGTACATAATTTGAGATGTGGGGGGAGGCTACCAATTAGGCAAATTATTAAGCCTAGTAATTTAAAAAGAGAAAGAGAAGGATAGAGGAGAAAATAGGTGCATTAGCAAACCCTTACAACAGATGGCAAAGTGTCCTCAGATCCTCTAGTGGTAAAAAAAAAAATATATAAACTTTCAAAGAATATTTTATATGATGATATCACCTAGAATACACTCACTCTGAGGACTCAGAAAGCTGTCTAGGAGACATTCAACTAAATTATTTAACACAGGATGACAGGAAAGAATTAAAGAAAGAAATTTTCCTATCTAAAAGTTAAAGCAACAATCCACTCTGCATCCACTGTTAAAGCTCAGGGTCCAGATGGTTGCCCAATAGAATTTTTAGCAAACATTTGGAGAGATAATAAGGCCTGTAACAGTAGATAATTACTCTCTTCTATATGGCTCAGTGCCCCCCTCATCTACATTTGTTTCTATAGCAGTTTTTTTGCCAAAAATAAAAAAAAGAAAAAAGGAAACAGACCCTCAGGTTTTTTTTCTGTTGTCGTTCTCCTTCCTTCATCCCCCTAATTTATAATATCACCTCTGCTTTCTCAATGCAGATGTCAAAATCGAAGTGTCTGCCATCTTGCTATCCATGGGCCAATCTTGACAACTTTCAGAAAGGTGAGCCTGCATTGAATACAGTGAAATTTGGTACTTTTGTTAGATAAAAATAAACTAAAATTAAATATAGAACATGATTTTTTTTTTTTAACTCATTCAGTCCATGATGGGGAATAAACAGAATGTGTACCACAAGGGCAAGAGAAGCTGGTGGTTTAATTCCCTACAGTAAACAGTAGGAATACTACTGTGGTTTACACACACTATTTTGTGATATGGTCACACTTCAATAGAAATTGAAAGAGAAGGGCTAGACGAAAGAGTTCACTATCAGAAATTATCTCTGCTCCTTCTAGCAGTTAATGGGGAAAAAAAAATCTGAAGTCTGTTGTTCTAAGCCCTTAGGTGTAAAACGCCCAGCAGGGTTACCAAAGTCACTCTATGTTTGCAGCTACAATCTATTTCTTAGTCTGTAAAAGCACTAATGCGAAATATATGTGCTATGAACCAAAAACAGTGTTACCATCAGCAAACTGAAGTGTAAAAGAGACATTGTTATACTAAGCTAATGGAGCTGTGACAGTGTCCTAGATCTTACTGTTTATTTTGATTTTTTTTTCTTCAAAACCAAATGTGCATACATAAAGTGTGAAGATGCTGATGTCTTTGAGAGGGTCATCAGAAATAAAGCAAATCTTTGGATGCTGATGCCTTTCTTTTTTCTTTAATTGCATACTGCTCATCTGAAGAGCCAATAGGTAACTAACTTTAGTTTTACCATATTTTAGGTAACAAACTTTAGGTGGGTGAACAGATTGGAGATCTGCTTTCCTTGTGCTTAGATTGAACTGAGCCCCAGGCTCAGATTCTCGGCTGGTGTAAACTGGCACTGTTTCAATTAAACCAATGGTGCGGCACCAATTTGCAGCAGCTGATGGCCTGACCCTTTCATTCTCTCACCCTCTCAGCTGTTAAGGAACGAGAGGACCATTAGTCCAGTTGTTAATGAATCATCTGGACAAGACAGTTGGATGAGGATATTGCATAAATAGATAAAAGGAGAACTAGTAAAACTGGGGGCGGGGGGAGATGTCAGATCCAAAAAAGGGATAGAAGACATCATTCAAAGGAAAACTGAAGAACATAAAGAGTTCTCGTTCACCAATATGCTTATACCCTTAAAAACAAACAAACAAACGAACAAACAAACAAACAAAACTATGAAGGAAGAGTTAAAACAGCAATGTTATGAAGACTGAAATGTTGACATGTTGGCAACTGATATAGAAGACTTTTATTTGCTGTTTCAACTCTGATGAGCATAAATTCAGTTGTCAAAACTGTTTCTGGATATTTTAATTCGAAACACAAGTCCAACCTCCATGTCCTTTTTTCCTGAGTCTCTCTGTTCTGGGCTGGATCTGAAAAAAGGGCTTGTGCTGAGCTTCCTCCCACCTCCTGCTCCACCAGGCCAGGCTCTGGGTAGCCACAATCTTGCTCATTTACATCTAGCCCACCCAACTTATGTGACATCTGTGATACAGGGATCTCCCCAGGCCCTCAGCACCCACATTGTAAGTCTGATTGATACTTTCTTCAGATCATCTCTACAATATGGCTTTTCACATCCATCCATGCAGGAAAACTCTCACCTCTCCTCTCATCACCTTGTATCTCAAATTCGGTAACAGCCCTTTTATCTGGGTGCGAATGTTGCAGACAACATTTTTCTTGGCAGACAGCTTGGGTTTGTCTCTCTTTTTACTTCATCTCTTTACCCTCTCCCTGTTGTGTCTCACACCAAGTACAAAAGACAGTCATAGCTCAGGATCCCTTCTGTACATAATTTTTCAACTTGCTGTCAAGAGGTTAATTCTGACCTCCAGTTGGCATATGGTGTTTAACCTGCATCATCAGCTGGTGGAATTTTAAAATCGCTTTGTGCTTTCCACTGTACTTATCCTCATGGGGTTTCATTGGCCTTTCCTATAAACAAGAGCCATAACACCTCTGCAGTCTCCTTCATATTCCTCCTTACAGCTCTTACTTGCCCTAATACCTTTACAGAAGCCTGTCAATACATTAACAACAGCAAAAATAATATAATTATTATATTATATAATTATATTATTATATAATAATAATAATGTTGTTCTCTGTATTCCTAAAGGGTTCTTTAGGTTTTGCCTTTCACTGGCCCAGTATTTTGGGAGCAGGAGCCATTTTTTTGTTCCATGCCTGTAAAGTACCTGCCACAATAACGTCCTTCTGTAATTAAGGTGTCAAAGTCTGTCAGTAAAATTAAAAATAATGAACATCTGAGGACTGCTGAGGTTGTTCAAATCAGGTCTTTCCATCAATATCAGGATAAACTTGATATAACATTATATTCAGACATGAACACACTATCTGATCACTGAAATCATGAGACTATCCTAAAGGAATGCAGGGAAAACCAAACAAACATAAATCGCTGACTGAGATGTTGTATGACTGAAGTTATTGCTTGGATACATTTGATTAGTGGGTAAACTGGGGGAAGCAGTGATCTTCCTTAGAGTTTCAGTCCTGCAACTAGATAATCAGGGCAGATGCACCTGGGGGATATAACTATAAATATCCAATTCAACCACCATTTTTTTGTATTTGTTGAATATCAGAACATCACAAATCACAACACAGAAAGTAATTTTTCTGCACTGACTATAGCACTGGAAATTTTTATCATATTAAGGAACATGAAGAATTACATTCATTAACTAAGTTTTGCATCTAGATCGAGCCAAATTCAGCCTATGTATAAAGGATAGGATTCATTGCCCTGTGTAGGAATTTCACTAACTTAGACCTGCAGTTAAACCATGAATGATGCAGAAAAGTGATGAGGTTATTCTTATCTGACTGACTGCTGAATCAAACCCCAGCACAGTGCTAGATAGCACTCTGACATGGGAATTAAAATCTTTGGTATTAGACAAAGCCTTAAGCACTTCATTTCAGACAGTTAATAGCACTTTTTTTCACAAGAATTTGAGACATCAGCCCTTGTGATTTGACCACTTCAGGAAATATTCTGAGATGTCATATAGGTGACATGGCTGTAGACCCTGTTTTTTTGGTTGCGTACAGACTTTATACTGCTGCTCATACTGTACCATAATTGCTAGGGAAAGGAGTCATTCAACACCATCGTCTTTTAGGACTGACTGTTGGTGGTGCTCCCTCCACACTGGAGATGATTTATCCCATTTCCCAGTGCATCCTTTCAGCAGAACACACAGGCTCGGCTGGGCAAGCAGACCTGTCTGCTTTTCCAAAGAAAGTCTGGACTCTGGATCCAGCTTTTCATTTTGAGCACTTCTTAAATCACAGAACTAGGAACTTTTTTATTTTCAGAGGGAGAATAACAGAAAGGGATCCCAATGAGGGCACAGGTGTCTTCTGACCCACACCAAGAACATGCTTCTGGCCTCATCTAGTATGTCACACATAACCCCCAAAAGATGGGATACCTCTTTGTGTTCCTTTAAAACAAACATCTGGTCACTCGAAGGTGAACTGTCAAAGGTACAAACCCAGTGGCAATACTGTGAAATGATGGAATGCTTTTGTTACCTCCAAAGGCATTGCCTTGTTACTGTCCCAGCTACATTAGAGTTACTTCTTTCATGAGCCACAGTTGGTGTCGGCTATGGTATTATGCAGAGGTTATATATACATATGTCCATCGATATATGTTAAAGTTATTGTTATTTCTACATTACTATACTGAACAGTTACTCTTTGGGGTTTTTTCCCCCTTCTGCTGCCTTAACTGCAGAGATTTTTTAGCATATATGACACACAATTTGGCAAAAGTCAAAACAGGACAGCATTGTTGAGGCAAAGTGATAACAGTATGTGCTGAGCCTAAGGCTACAGCCAGAAAGCAGCTGTCAGTGGACGAGTAATAGACACCATTGGAAGACAGAAAGCCCACATAGTTACAAGAAGTGGCACATTTCTCGCATATAGTAACAAATAAAAATGTCCAGGAACTGTGAAGCTTAGTTCCTTAACCCCCCGGCTTTTAATTCACAGATTTCATCCAGTTCTTTTCCAAACCCTAATTGCTTCTTATTAGTAAAATTGAATTTATAACTGTCTAAGCAACATTTCTTTAGGCTACTAACTACACCTTTAGGTTTCTACGTGGAAATGAGAAGCAGATTTGGATGGCATCTTCATATTCAAGGTCAAGTTTTGTGCCAACACTGAACTTTTTGAAGTGAGAAAGAGTTCCCATTCCTAACTTTGTCATTAATTTTCTCAATATCTCTCATTCATGCCTTTTAGCTGAGAGTTGAAGCAAAATAACCCACATAGCAAGATAGCAATGAATTCTCATTACATTTCTATGCCAAGCTGATAGAAAGAGTGAAGGGATGGCACTCTACCCCTCTGAGTTTCACCTCCCGTAAACGTTACAGTGCTGCAAATCTTCATGTTGATCTAGCAGGTGCAAAGGTAGAAGGACTGGGAGAACACACTCATGTTTAATGAGCAGTCTTTGCTCTGTAAGGGGGACGTTAGCATTTCTAATCCTGAACAGTATCACATGCTGACAAAAGCTGTTCAGAGAGGCACGCAGTCAATTTAACCAAGCCAGTTACTTAGTTCAATAAATATCTTCCTGACCTCAACTGGAGATACGCTTACGCCCTGAAGTATGGCTCCTGTCTTGTCAATGCAGGAAATATAGGAACAGATGGTGTTAAAACTATCAGGTGTGTATTCTGGAGATAGAGGCAATGGGGCAGAGGAGCCCAATGGTTGCACCCCAATGCTGTGTGCAGAACACAGCACCTGGGCCTGCCTCATGTCTACGTACCTGCAAACACCATGGCAGAAAGTGGAGCTGCTGGTGGGTGGGAAGAAACATCATCCCTATTCTGTGTGGGTTTAACTGAACAGTGTAAATAAGTTTCCAGACTCTTGGAACATCCACCCACCAGAGACTAAATCACATAGGATCACATTTGCCTGAAAATATATAACAGCCAAGGTGATACAACCTTCCTATAAGCCAGACCTATACCCTGTACCTTTTTCTATTTACTGGGTAGTCTATATTGAGTAGTCTTTCAGACTGTTTGGAAAGAATGGAAAGTGTCTTGAAATAGCTACATAATCTGAAAGGCAGTAATAAATGAAGCTTGTTTTCTTCATACTACTGCACAATGCTCATCATATTTCCCAAAAATTTCTGCCTTCTGCAGTTGATTTCAAGTGGGATGTCAGTTTTCTCAATTATGAGATAACTTTATTGAGATTCAGGGTTTCCTTTACTGAGGTCCTTCTCCCATCAGTAACTATTTATATGTACTCGTTTTTCCTCAGTGATGAAGAAGTTGTTGTTTGATTGCTTGAGTTTCAACATTATGAGGTCAATGCCTCTGCTCCCCACTTATGAAAGTAGGTAGGGGAATATTTCCCTGTATATTATATCTAATGAGGTGAGCATGACAAATAAGCCCAGGGCTGCAGAAGGGCTCTCTATTAAAGCAGTTGTCATGAAATTCCTAGTAAAGAGAAAAATGAGAACAGTTGCCTTGATCAGCAGATGCAAAATGATAACTTTCTTGTGACAATGGAAAGGCATCTCATTTTTCCAGGCTTTATGAACTAGTGGGGAACCTCGCATAAAGTCAACAGAAAAGTTGCATGGATATTACAGAGGGAAAAATGGGCATGTATTGCCTCATTGAACAAAGGTGATCACCCAGATGATACCAGCAAGGAAGGACAGTTTCCCTTTCATCTGCAGCTCAGAAGAAGGCACGTGCCCTGAAATATTTAATATTTGCAATCACTGTGGATGGAAATAAACGATACCTCTCATCTTTCTCTCTCTCCCGCCCCTAGTCATCTAGCAACTCTCATAACTGGCATATGCTATGGCTGAATGACCTGGCTTCATTCACAACTAAATCAGTACTAAAACAGTCAGGATGATAGATAGCGGCTTATCAATAATTGAAAAGAAAGGCTTAGAGATGTCCCATTATCTGAATAATTAATGCTGCACATGGGCTTTGTAATTCCTTAATAAAACTGACTGATTGATTTGCTTAATTAATTCCTTCTTTGACAGGCTTATTGCTTTCTTTAGAGACAGGGCTGGGGAAAAAAAAAAAAAGAAAAAAGAAAAAAAAAGCAGTAAAAGGAAGACTCAAAATTAGGAAGGAAAAGAAAGATTTAAAATCTTTCATAAACTTCAACCCTCCACTGGAGAATAGATGTTCAACAGTTAATTCTGCCTTACACCCCAGACTCCCCCCAACCTCCTCCATCTCTTGTCAACCACAAAAATGGCTCCACAAATGGAAATATCGACAACAGAAAAAACACCCAACAGTTTTTTCCCACCTCCTTTGCATTTCACCTCTTTTCATGTCCCACTGCAACTGATCAAACATTATGATAAACCGTAAAGTGTCCCACGACCACATCAGTAGTAAACTTGGCTGAGCCTTAAACACTTTTGAATAAATCGATCTGAATGAAATGTTTAAAGCCCACTTCAGTTTAACAGCAATAATTACTTTGAAAGTTGGCTGCTGCCGCCACTGCACTGCTCTGTCATAAATGAAATGCTTTCTCGGGTTGGAGGGTTTACCTTAGGGAAAAAATTTAAGTGCTGGCTTGAAGTCAGCAGGCGCTGTCAGCTTGTTGTCTCTACTTTTTTATTTTGTTGTTTGTTGTGTTAAACTTACTTAAACTGCTGTGGGACTAATGTTGTTATCTGGCATGAACTTCTCCAAGTACCAGTGGGTTCACCCTTACAGCAGCTCCCTATCTGGTGCCAGACACTGGGTAAAAAAAAAAATGTATTTACAAGGGTCAAAAAATGTGCTGAGAAGGGCAGTCACTGAAACCTGGACATAAGGGTCATATAAACAATTCCTACATGGAGAACATCCCCAGAACATGATTTATGCTCATGTGTCTGAGCAATGGTTTTGATCCAGACACGTGTTCTTCATTACTTAACGGCACAGCTAAGTAAGTATTTGGCTTCATGCAAAAATGGATTTATCTCTAAAATCTGGAGGCACGTTGTCCTAAAATTTGCCTGCATGGGCCTGAACTAGGGATTAAACCAGTTTCTATTTATAGCTGTTCCCCTTTAACCTAGACAATACCAACCCAGACCTCAGTCAACAGTCGCTGCTAAAATGGTATTTTGCATTAAAATAATATCTTGCATGGAAAGTCTGTTGGTTTAGAGTTGCCTTGGAGAGATTAACCCTTTACCTTCCCATTTTCTAGATAAGAAAAAAGACAAAAAGTGAACTGAATCTACAGAAAAGTGAGCAAAGTCAACAGGTTGTCTGAGCTGTGGAGACTTGGAAGGCCAGCATACCATACTGCATGAAGATGCTCTACAGAGGAAGTGTAGATTACTGTGCAGACATGGTTTCTGGTCTAATTTCTGTTATATGTTACTTCAGACATCCTTATAGTATATTGAAATCTGCAGTGCAGACATTCTTGTAGTTTTTAACTGTAGAGAAGAGATCATTATCATGCTTTTGACAAGCAAGGGAAAAGGAATGTGTGGACAAGATGACTCAGATCAATATTCATCACAGTAACTGCGTTGAAAAAAAGAACAATCATTTCACTAACAAAATTTATTCCAAATTTTCCACATGACAACTAAATGCAAGGTTTCTGGTTTTTTGAAGGTGGGTGGTTTTGGGTTGTAGATTTTGGGTTTTTTTTGGTCAGACAGAATTTGTTAGGACAACTTTAGCATCTTCCTTAGAGCTTGTTCTCTTTGAAATGAAAGAAAACAGAAGGGTGAAAAGCGTGAAAGTGGAGAAGGTTGATCAGATTTGTTGTTAAAAGTTAATACAAACTTTCACTTTAACTGTTTTAAGCTTTGCTGATTCAAATAGCAATGGGCTGAATATTGCACTTCTTTCTGAATCAAGGAACCCATTGAGGGGGAAGAAAAAAATCGTATAGGCTGTCTGAGATGGACCTTAGTGTTGAAGGGTAGTTCTGACGCAGGCCTTCAGGTATTTGGAGTATTTCTAGTTGTGGTGTTGGTACTGCACCATTTTCTTTCATGATGATTTCATAAGAGTTAGAAAGGATTTTTTTCAGAGGAGCAGGTCTGTATGACCTGGTGTGTACATTCAATCAGTTATTCAAATCTTGTGCATGTGCAGAGTATCTGAATCTCAAATGACACATTAAATTGGATGCAGAGTTGAGGGAAATAATTAGCATAAGAAATGGCTTTCTTGAGACTCATGATGAGGTTTCCAGGCTCATCATAGAGGAGATTTTGACACAACCAAGACAACTCGTTTTCAGCAGTTCTTCAGCTACATAATCCACTATCCCTCAACTCAGCATTTCAAACCAGAAAACCACCGAGACTTACAATTTCAGCATCTTTCGGGGCTGGTGTCTGACATCAGCATTACTCACTGCCTGACATGATCAAGCCAGTTATATCCTTCTGCCTCATTCGTTCAGGATGGCAGCACCCCTAGAAAAAAGGATGGACTTTTAAAGCTAGACAGTTCTCATGCAGAAGGCGGAGTCTGAAAATTTAACACTCCGTTTAAATAAGATTGCTTCTCTATCCTGTTAAAAATGGTGTGACGGGAGAATTGAAGCATTATCTAAGTTGCATGGTTTGAAAACAGCTACAGTGTCTTTTATTTATAGTAAATTATTTGCAAGTGTTTATCTTTTTTTTCCCCATGGAAACAGGGATGTGATTGTAATACAGGTCCAGGCAATTCCGAGATATTCTGCTTACTCTTCTCTTCCTCCTGCCCCTGTGTTAATCCTATGTGGAAGCACAGAAAAGGGCTTCATCTTTCTCAACTGCATTTCGAAGTCTAGCCCTAACATAATGCAAAATTCTAGATAAGTAATTGCAAATAGTTTCCACTTAGTTTTCAAAGTAAGCTTCCTAATTAAAAAATAATATTTAATACTCAGAAAAAGTTTGTAAATAGTATAAGACAATAAACCACATCTGAAATACCAAACTACATTGAAAGAAGTTACTCATACTGCATGCCCACCATAGGGTTCCACTATAACACTTTGTATATCTGTGCTAAATACTTTCCTTGTGGTCTTTGCTCTGAGAGAGTATCTCAGAGCATGAAGCCCTTCCAGATCTCTCTCCAACAGCCTGGAGCTCTTTGCTGTGGCCCCCAGCTCAGCTATGGCAATGGAATGCACAAGCTCCCTGAGTCTGCCTTGGGTTTTTTTGGCTCATGTAACCTCTTTACACAGGCATATAGAAACTTGGGCTCATTACCACTCTCATGGGAGGCTCTCCTTGTAAATTAAGCTAGAGCAACAGTTGTTGTTACCCAAAATAATGTTCATGGAATCCCATCCACAGAGCAGATAGACTTTTCTGAAGCCATTTTCCATGTCCATACTTAAAGTCTCCCAAGGGGTTGGCTGTGCCGGGTCAGGCAGATGGTCCAAGACAAATGACAGAGCAAAAACCATGCCCTGCTTTTCAGGGCTTCCCATTCTCCCCACTTCAACTGAGCTGCCTAATCCTGCTCTCTGCCTTCTCCTCATTGCCTCTAACTTTGGGTCAAATCAAAATTTCTGCAGCACAACTCCTGTGCATTTTACATTGTTGCTGGAATGGACTGTGATGCCTCATGGTGCTGTGTGTTTCGCCTAAAAGATATTACCTCTGCATAGGCTCAGAAAAAACTTGGCAGTGCCTGTCAAGGAAGATTCTGTCTCAAAGACACAGTTCTCAGCACAATATTTTGGGAGAAACTAGCCATCCGTCTAGTCCACTGGTACAATTTTGCTTTCACTGAGCTGAATATGAATATGAAGCCGAATACTTGCCAGTGGAATTGCATTCATTATGGGGAAAAAAAAGGAACTCTAATTTTCAATTTACCGATTAGGATGTTTGTTTATGTTCTGCCTTTAAGGCATCTTGTAACAACAGACTATCATACTTTGGTTCTCACGAACCTCCGCAGTACAGAACAAAGATGAAGTGTTTACAATTTTTTCTTAATGAAAAAGAACATCATTACATTAAGTTGCACTTTGATTGTATTGAAATGAAACCTCCATTTCAAATAAAAAATTAACCTGACATTTTAGCGTAGGCATATGTATGCATGTGTATGTATATATCTGAATTAAAAGACTTTTAGCATGGTATGTATATATAGTTCTATACATATATACTTATCTATATTTGCATAAGCAGTATGCATGTATGTGATTATATATTTTCATACTCATTCCCTCTCATCTTTTTTTTTTTTCCCCGAAGTATTTAATACCATACTCGAAAGAAATTCAATTCATACAATGAGGGCCAGTGTTTTAAAAAAGTTTATCACACTAAGAGCTGACGTTTCATGAAAATGCCTTTATATTTACCAAATATGATGAAAATTGATTTTTTTTTTAGAGGCGGAAAGAAATATAGAAAATGAAAGAAACATCATGTTTCTTCACTCCACCATTACACAACTTATAGTTGTGCATGACTAGAAAGTGTTGTTTCTTTTTTTGGCAGAAATTGGATTAAAAAAAAAAAGTTTCCCAGATTTCCCATGTAGCGATATCTCCATTTTTTTTAGTACAGGGAAATAAACCTTGAGAACTTATAAATAATGTAAATATATAGATTGTGGTTTTCATTTGTATTTTTTTTGAGAATTGTTTCCTGGGGGAAATAATAATGCAGTTCAGTGATGCTAGAGATTTTATGGGTACCATGTATGAAACGAATGTTTGCTTAATTGTTTCTGGCATATAAACGTGAGCTGAAAAATGCAAGATCATAACAGCCGCAGAGAAGCTGATCCTAAGGAAATGGAACTGGAATTCTTGAGCTTTAGGTATGGGATAAGCCTTTGATTTCAAAGGAACAACTGGTGCATAGGGTAAAACTACCTACATGCAACAGAAACGAGTGGTGCACAGGGATACTGAAGAAATGGTTTGAAGGACTGAGAAATAGGAAGTCTGCCTAAGGCTATTGTGCAGTTGAAGCAAAGTGGAACTTAAGGAACAAGAAGCTGCACAACAGAGTAATGGACAAGATGTCTGCAGCCTACGAAGAAGACATTCCCTTTCATACCTAGAGACAATACCTATGGGTTGATCATGGTTTTACTTAGCTATTAAGGATCATATAATCAAAACATGTGATCTGGAAATGGTTAAATATAACATTTATGGAAATTTGATTTAATGGCTAAACTCGGTGCCTAATAATGATGGGTCTGAATATGTGTTTGGTGCATAGCTAACATCCTCTTTCATCAATAATCTTTAGTAGACACATATCAGAAGATAACCAACATAAAAATGGTTCACAATGCCTGGATATCTGTATATAAACAGCACTGAGAAAATAATGACTACAGCTAAGTTTAACAAAACCAAAGACTTTAGAATCAGCCTGTCAGACAGGCTTTGGACACATATGCAAGCTTCTATAATTATCTGAACCCAACCTTTTTAGTTTTGGCCATTGCCAAGAAGAGCATTGATCCATATCCCATTTCAAAATGGAACCACACTAAACATTCAACTGAAAATTAATAAAGTTTGTTAAGCCATCAATTGCTCTCCAGCAACACTTAAGAATTTCTGAACTGGTGTTTATTGAAATGCAAATCACTGATCCTAAGTCCCACAGCCTTCATAACCATCATTTAAAAATTAATTGCACGGACCAAATCATCTCACTGCTTGAGTATCTGCCAGTTGAGAGTTCTTTAACTTCTGGTATTGATAAATTGCTCCAGTCCCTGTCTGTAACACGTTCCTTACAGACTGTAGACAGTAAAGAGGAATTAACTGGTTTCAGGGGAATAAATTTCTTAGTCTTACTGCATATGTTCACTCTTAATATAAGGTATGGAGAAACAGAAAACCCACAGGTTGCGCTGCCCATGCCCTTCTCAATACAGAACTGCTTCTGCCCTGTAGGGTTAATACAGCCTGAGGTGATTATAGGTTTGCCTAGTGCTATAACGTGAAAGAAAGCAGGTTCAGGACAGCTCAAATAAATTCTTCATTCCCCATGTCACTGCAGAGAGTGGAAAACAACCTTAACACAATGTGTTGTGGCCAGCCCTCCTCTCCTTTTCCTGTGCAGTCCTCTCCTCTTACATGAGCCCCTCACCACAAACTGAGACGGAGGGCGAGATTAAGCTCTTAGTCTAGGTTTTCATTGATTGGAAAGGCCCCCAAAAGAAGTGAGGCAACCCTTAGGCCTTTTGCCTGTTTTGTCCTCTCTGAGAAGGACAAAGCCAGTTTTATGTAAATTAGATTTGAACCTGGTTTATATATATCTTTTCCTACCTTAATTCGGCTGCAGGCTGACCATCCCCCTAAATCTCAGTTTGCTGTACTCTTGGAAACCTCTCCTTGTGCCTTTGGGAAATGCTTTTCATCTTAACTCCTCTAGTTTTATTCCACTTAATGTTTCTCCTCTTGACTGGCAAACATCCTCGCAGCAGATGAGTGAAGGAATTGTCATGTTAAGTTAAACGATGCCACTGCAGCACTAAAAACAACACAGCCCATTACAGAAGAAGCCAAAAGCTCCGTAGGGAACCCTGAGACTAGGAGTCTGTAGTGTCCGTATATTGATTGCTTTCTCCTAAGTTATTGAACGAAGAATATATTATACTATGACTCTAGCAAATCATAGAATGTCCATTAATGTTCAGGGACTCTGCACGGATTATGCTTTAGGTTTCTTTAAACACTGGAGATCTCTGAAAACACAGCACATTTCTTGTTGATTTTAAGACAGTAATTTTTTTGTCTAGGTTTGTTTGGTTTTGGGGTTTTTTTAGTTTTCCACAAGAAATAAAAGCTCTCATAATGCATATGATGCAGTGACTAATTATTTTGAGCAAACATATCATCATAGTCTAATTATAATCCAAGTTGACCAGGATTCCATCTTATATTTTTAACTTCATATATAAGTTGCTATTTAAAAAAAAAAAAAAATCACCCTTATTATTAGGAGTTTTGATTATTATTTGCATCTAAAGGGTTCTATTCACACATCACAGTTCCACTACAGCAAGGGTACAATAGGGAACAAAAGCCAGTCCCACCTCAAATAGCTTAGAGAATGAATTTAATGAGTAGCAGCCTGACAGACAAATACAAGAATATTACAAGATAACATTTATGAACCAGGAATGTTGTTATAACCTCCAAGTAAAGTTTCGATTCAGTTTTCAGTAAAAGCTGGAATGAAATGTGTTCATTTCTTTTGTTAAAAGCATAATCAACCTTAGACCTAAATTTAGAAAATGGGCTACTGATTTTGGCTGTTTTAATTTCCAGGTAGATAGTCAAGCCTACTTAAATGAGCCAGATTTTCAGTTCATGAGAATAAAGGCAACTGATAAAATGAGATATTTCCAATTACTACTCATTTTTCAAAATTCAGGCCATACTGGTTAATGAAAGTCAGATCACTTAATTTTAAGGTGAAGATTTAACTATCTGGAAAGTTACAAGTGAGTCCACTCAAGAGTTTGAAGGAGTTCAAAATTACTCATTTAGGGTATTTTACGGATGACTCAACCTTTTTCATGCCTTGCTTACGCATGGTTTTATTTTAACATTGGTAATTTTGGGTGCATGTCAATTTAAAAGACGCTTGTGTGATATGTTGTATCTCATAGCTTAATAAAACAACAGCAACAGCCAAGCTACTTTATTATAATTTTCTTTATTGGTGGTCTCATTTATGCTAGAAAAGTTAATGAAAGCATCCTTATCTTTTGCAGCGTGCAGACAGCTTCATTTAAACTTTGATGACCTAAATGGAGAATTTTCTTTCCTGGTTTAAATGGGAGGCGAGGGTGTTCCTGCCCCTCCAGGATAACAAAACACTGGAAGTCCAGGATTTAAGTCAGATCCCCTCTACTGTTCACTGCTCATTTTGAGAGTCTGACAGATTTCATCCAAATGTGGAGCTCTTTTGCCACAACCTGCCCTGTGCTAGTCTCAATCTCCACCTTCTCCTCTGAACCTTCCCCTGTCCCAAACAGGACTGCTGTGCGGTTCCCTCGGTCTCTCCACTGGGTTCAGCTAATCCTTAAAATTTAATTTCCAGTGATGCAAGATGAACATTTAAGCTGTCGTCTTATAACAAAGGTCTTTACCCTTATGCAATTTGTTTTCTCAGGAAAACAAACCAAAACAAACCAAAACTGTATGGACTTATGTTCCTGAAGAGGCCTTTTTCTAATCGAAGAATCAGCCACAGATATCTTGGAGAGCTGTACAAATCCTCTGCAAAAGTAGGTCAAGATTTCTTTATTGGCAGCAGTTCGCTGACTTGGTTCCTTGTTTCTTTCATCTTCTCCTCGTGGGGTCTCCCACAAGGCCTCCACGTGTAGCCAAAGAGCATTGCACTGGGTTTCAGTTCAGCAAGGTGTTTCTGTCACTGCTTTTCCTTGCTTTCAAGACAGATACTGTGCTGGGCCTCAGCCAAGGTGCAGAAAAGGATGTGACAAGATTGCACTGGCTTTTTGATTTATCTTTCCTGGCCTATTGGTTAGTAGAGTACTAATGGACATTGGTGTAAGGAAAGGATGACAAATCTTAGGACCTGTTGGCCGGGCAGAATTGTGTCACACGTACACTCAACTTGTGGCTTGATATAAGACATTTAATCTCTCTGTAGTTAAGCCCCATCTGTAAAATGGATGTCAGGACATTGCTACAGCAGGAGCTGTTCTGAGAGGGAAAGGGTGTATAATTAATAGCTGACTAGAGGCTGGATGGCAAAATTCATCGGATGGTGGGTAGGTTCATAATGAATTTCTGACCTGGGGGACAAACATCAGTGGTACTTCATTACTTGAGTCCTGGGATGAAGAAAAGGCCCTGTATCATTAAGCAGCTGGGAAGGAAGTCTGTAAATTGGGAAAAGAGAGGGAGGTGGAGAATCATCTTTTTCAGCTCACTGAAGGGGACTGGCCACACGCTGCAGGTAAAGGAGCTCAAGCATTTAAAGGCAGGTTAAAACCACAGTTTAATCCATTTTATTTATCTTTCTTTCAGGATTCTTGATACTACATATAGTAAGATCTGTTTTACCTGTCTGCTCCTTTTTGTTCTCCCTTTCTGCTCCACATTTGCATTCAAAGTTTCAGATGAACTTTCTTCAGAAAGTTTACCGAGGTGTCCCCAAGGACTTGATTCAAAGAGTCTCACCTGCCCGGTCCTACCAAAAATATTCTTCCTTCCTAATTGTCTCTAGTTTAGAAGGACCCCAATAACCAGATTATTTACTTTCCTTCATAAAGTTCATTCTCAGCATTGCCATCCGTGATACAACTGAATCTTTCTTTGGTCCTGGGACTTACAGATTGAGTAGCCTTTCTCCACAGTCTGATTCAGAAACAAAGGTATGATGTATCTGAGCATCCCTAATGCTCACTGTCATCTCATTGACAATAACCTTTAAAAAATAAAATGGCAACATGTGTTAGAGGCATTTGGTAGCTACCACCTGATTGTTATAAGAACATGGTAAGAGAATCCTTCTGTACTTAAAAAAATACTAAAAATACAAAAATAAAAAAATCACCCATTCTGTTTAATATGCAAAACTAAGTCAGTTGCTGCAAGCAACACTAGGCAAATAAAAGCATTTATTTGAAATAGGCAGTATGTTAATATAGGTTATATTTACACCTCACATGGCTGCTCTCTGACATCTGTCCCTCTGGTTGCCCTCCAGAACTTATGTAGGGCACTGTCCTAAATCCTAAAATGCTCATCTGAGGAAACTTCTGCAGAGGGTGGCTAGATGAATACACATATTGTTAGCAAAAGTTCTGCTTTCTCCAGATACGGAGATCTACTAGGTGCCAGAAAATCCTATGAGAAAAAAGAAAAATGAGTATTTTGGGTTAACAGAACACAATCGTTACCTCAGAGAAAACAAAGTTTTTCAGTCCCCAGTCTTGCATAAGTTTAGGTGCCTTCCTAAATTCTGGATTCTCCTTTGTAAAGTAGGTATTTTTCAGAGTGGTACAATCCCAAGGGTTTAAGGAAGATGTACACCTAGACAGAGATATCGGCACAGCACTGGAGATACTGTGAAATAGTGACAAATGTCATCCCCCAGCACTTTTTTTAAAAAATGCTTTTCTTGAAGCTTTTGTAGATTTTTTTGTCAGTCTTAGAAACTGGACTGTGTATAGTAGTATATAGATTTTCTGCTGTCTCCATATCCAAACTACAGTAATGGCTGATAACTTTCTGTCCAGGGGAGTCCAGCTGATGTGGAGATGATTCCTTAGGACTCAGCATTGCTGTTAGTCAGGTTGAACCAACACTGGCCATTTCCTCCAGAAAAGCCTAGTGCTGTTATTGGGAAAGCAGTCCAAGTGCACTGTTTCAGGTAACTCGTAATTACTGCTCCTTTCAGATCCAAATGTGTAACTCAACTTTATACCTTTGCTTTTTCTCGGTCTGAAGATGTAATCGCCAACATATCTTTGCATTCTTGTAAAGGCAGAGAAAAAGAAAGGGAACCTGCCAGCAAGTTCTGTTGAAAAATTTTCATATAAAATGCTTTTGTACCAATAGCTGGTGCTGGAGATGTGGGAAATCCTGGGTTTTGAGTTTTGACTGTATTGTAAGCTAATTTTCCAATCCTATATTAAAATATAAAAATTGCTCTTGATTTTCAGCCCTTGGAGCCATGGAAGAGAGACGATGGTGCATTTTTATCCCCAAGTCTCAGGTAAATGAGGTTCTGGTTCACCCCCTAGCAGAACATAAACGTTATACTGGGGTTATATTAAATAAAATCAGCTGTTCTAATTAAACCAGCATCAGCTCAACAGAATGTAATAGCACTCCAGCAATGGCTTTTTTTGGGCTATTCTTCATGTTAGGGTCTGTAGCAAGTAATTACCCACATCATTACTGAAACCAGTTTTAAGGCATCCCTTCAGGAGGATAAAACAACTTTTTCAAGTTATTCCCTTACTGAAATGAGAAAATGGAATATTTCCAGGCAGAAACATGGATTATTAGGTGAATGAGGAAGGATATCAGTAGGAGAATTTGGTAGAAGGTATAATGGTAATAGGATTATTTCTTTTTATTTTCCTTTTTGGAGCACTTTTTGTAATAGAAAGATTGGATTGTAACTCCTTCACTAATTCCAGCCTTCTGCTATCTGATTTACCATTTGATATACTGTCATAGTCCACATTGTTAAGCATCCTTTACCATCCATGTTTTGTATGTTTATTCCTGTTATTTTGGTACTATTGTAGAACCTCAACAGATTCTCATACTGTTACTTTATCTTATTGAAAATACTTCCTTACTCCCGACCTCTTTATCTCACTCCAAATACGTGAATGGGAAAGAAGAGAATAACTGCAAATGGTTATAGAACAAGTTAAATTTGCTAAATAAATTACATAGAAAAATTAAAAGCTGCTAGTATGCAGTATAATGCATATTTTATTATTTCCCCCTTACAATGTTGTTAAAAAATACATAACCTCTTGATGTATGTATATTTCCTCGAGGAAGGTGCTCTGTAGCTCTGAGGCAGGATAAGTAGCGTGTGATGTGGCAGCTGTAAGGTAACAACATGTTTTCCCATAAAAAGCAGAGTAAATGGGCACATAAATTCCATATAAACTGTCAGCATGTCAGCTATGCTAACACTGGGTAAGCTACTGCCCTGGAGCCTCACTAACTTATGCACCGTCATTTTTCAAACAATATACTTCAAGAACTCGTACAGCTCCTGTGGAAGCAATGCTCAGACCACCCTCCTTCTGGCCACTTCAACCACCTTCGTTCCTGTGCAAGGTCTGAAGAGGGATGAAATTCAGTCATTATTTTCTGTAGATGACATTTTCCCTGGTGTCTGAAAGCAGGACGTCTGCAGCAGAGCTGGGAGTTTAACCAGGTTTTCTGATAGATTATCCCAATCCGGGATTCATCTCATCTAGCTTCAGACATCTACTCAGCAGACCTCTACGTCTGAGCAAGTCACCCCAGGCTCTGCAGTCACTCGTTGCAGTTAAGCGGGGTGCTGAGTACTTTTAGGGAGCAATTCATCTGATATACTTTAGCTGTGTACTTTAGCTGACATGCATCACACCTCAAAAGAGCCTAGGGAGTTTAACAGACATCAACACCTACATTATGAATGTCTAAGTTAGAAGACATAAATCAACTCCTGAATATCTCTAGCCCTCTAAAATAACCGTTCTGCTAAGTTACTACTTTTTTTTTTTCCTTCAATCTGACTGACTACTCTACTTCTTTGGCTGGATATATGTAAGTTGAGGAACCTCATACACTTGGGCCACCCCAGCAGCCCATACCAAACTATCCACCTCAATTTTCTTGTTTGTGAAATAGGAATTCTACAGGCAGCTTGTGTCTCCCTGTAGAGAGAGAACAGTGATCTGGAAAATCTGGAGATAGAAATAAGGAATTATGAGACTGATTTTGATGAACTTCATGCAACATTCAAACATAATTATATTCCAAATACCACACATGGTGCACAGGTCAGGAATAAGATGTAACCTTACATAAGGTGCAACCTTGCTAGGCCAAAAGTTGTGGTTGTGTTTTATGAGGTCCATCTTCTGCACTAGCTGTTTCAGAAAACACTTCTTGAGGGAGGGGAAAACACTGACATGTTGATAATTTTACAATGAAAATTTCTGTATATTAAAGTCTTTCTTGAATGAAACGTATCAATATATGGCTAAAGAAAGAAGATGGGAAGAAGAACCCCTTTGTCAAAGTTGAACAAAACTTTTTTTTCATATTTTTCAAATATGTTATAGGACAGGAAAACTACTACCCAAAAATCTTACCCTGTAATACTGAGGAATATTTACTGACCACCTTAGGTGGCTTCCTATGTTCTGGGCTGTGACACAATGGTCATGAAAGACAAGCAATGTCAGTTTAAGGCAGTTAAAATTTTTATATCAACAAAGGCAATGAAACTCTTCCACACTCACCCTTCCTCTTCAAGGTCAAGTGTTCTCCCTCGACCTCTTGAAACATGCACACAACTAAATTATACAGGCATATCATTGTTATCATAAATACATTATGTACTCCTATTTTCATAGTTAATGTAAGAGGGTCAGAGAAAATTTTTACTTGAATAAGGCGGGTCAGTAACCTGAAAAGGTTGAAGAACACTGCTTTAGATAGATGGACAAGGAAAGTCTTTATGACCTGATTTCCATGAACTTTAGCTGAGTTCCAAGTGCTGAGGAGGTATTTTAGTTTATGATAGAAAACAAGCTAATCTGAAGATATTTTCTTAGTTGCTATTGACAAGCTACTCAGCATTTCTGTATGTCATGTTTTCCATGCAAGACAGATGTGCAAAATTAATTTCTTTTTAATGTGGATTCTTCAAGAAGGCATAGTGAATTCCTATTAGTAACTGATGAAGCAACATAGTCTGAAGCTTTAATAAAATAATGAAATTCATTTGATGTTATGAGTGAGAAGGATCTTTCTGAATTCATTTAGCCCAAGTGGAGAGCAAAGTTGCTGATTTGTCTCTGAGTTAGGTACATTCTTCTTATTCAGTTTGTACAGTCCTTTGTGCAACAGCTCTGGTCTTTGATGGAGTCTTTTAGGCAGTCACGCAATGAAACTAGTACAGTGAAGGAGAGGAAGACAACATCATCACAGTGAATGCCTACAATCCTAATATATCCAGGTGCATTCATTAGTCATTAATCTAATAAGTGTCTAAATTACAATTATGCATCACTTTTTGTTATAATTTTACTTATATCAAGTTACAGATCTTGTTTTTTTTTTCATTTAGAACCTCTTAGATTCATACCTGCATACTAACATTAAAATATTCAAATCTCTTATCACCTTATTTTCCAATATCAGGAAGCATAAAAGGGGGGAAAAAGTTGTGTTTATGGGCTCCAAAACATAAATGTAGAGTCATGCAATAGTCACATTCAAAAACCTTGCAGATCCTTATGATCACGCTATGAGAAGCAAACCAAAGTTACCTCCACAAAGCTAGCTTATGGAAAGCATCAAAACAAAATATGCTGGTTGTATTTCACTATACCATGTAACTTTCTTGACATCAGATAATGCAATATACAATAATACTAATTAAAAAAGAGAGAGAATCACTGTTTGAGACAAAAAAGTGGTAGTCGCTTTTGATCTTGTTACCAGAATTGAGTTGAGGTGAGATTTATCTGCTTTTTTGGAAATGGGGAGGTTGATTTCACACCCACAAAAGTGGCCTGTAAAAAATAAAGAAATTCTGAAAGCTGGATAAACTGACAGTAACCTTCGTGCTTCTTCATGCCCTTAGGTTTGCTAGATTGGGAATTAACCCGCATGACAATCCTGTAATCCATTGGCGGGTTTATTTTCTTGTCTGAGGAAGTGCATGCAGATATTTAAAAAAAAAAAAAAAAAGAAAGGAAAAGGAAGAATGATATATTCTTATAAACGTTTGTACTTGCTTGTTTGCATTTTTCTTGAAGCTGAGGGCAAGGTTTCATTTTAGGATGTAATTCAAGTTTTATGCGGATCTTTGGGTCAATGTTTATATGCTGTGTCTATAGCTAAGTCTTCTCAAGCTGTGATCCCATCAGATCTCCTGGGGCACTTCCAGCTGTGATCCTGTCAGATCTCATAAGTTAAATAGGTTGGGCCAATTCAAGCTGCGATGCTGTCAGATTTCATCAGTTAAGCAGGTTTGGGATGAGTCAGTGCTTGAACAGGAGACTTGCAGTGAACAGGTTGGTTTCGAAGAACGTAGTGGTTGTGATAACACCATGTATGTGCACGATATTCCCTTTTCCTTTGTGAAGGCACTGATCTCAGGCAGAAACTCAGCATTCCCAGTGTGTCACACTGCTGAAAGACAGTGCTTATGAAAAGGAGGGGATGAAACTGAGGCACTTCTCCAGATTTCAGCATAAATAAAGAGATTGGAAAAGATCTTTCCTTTTTCTGCTTCTATGCTACCAGTTTCCCAGAAAGAAACCAGAAGAGAAGCATATCAGACAGGAATGGGTGAGTGTGGTCCAAATCTTGTTTGGACAACAATTTGTATGTTGTTTTCACTTCGGAAACTGCATCATCTCCTCTGGCTTTGCCCACAAGACTCAGTGCAACTGCATAAAGAAGGAACAACTGCTTTCATCTATGGTGCTCAGGTATTTTCCATTACAAGTGCGTTAGGAGAAGACTTCTAAGGATCAGCCTTCCTTTCTCCTTAACAAAGGAAGCTGTATATCCTACTGGTGATATTATTCCATGGCCTTCAGGAGCTTCTTTAAGATTCATGTTTGTACTGAACCAATGAGATGAAGAAAACAAAATAAGTGAGGCTTATGAGGTTTCATATGTGAAGCGCCTTTCTTAATTTATTTTGTAATTCATTGTCCCTCATTTCATTCTGAAACTAAAACGAAAAGACAAAGAAACTGGTGAAAATAATAGAGAAATCATCTCTGGAAGAAAAGGAACCTATGTTTTGAAGTTGTATCCATTTTACAGAGTTTATATTAGTATTTTTTGTGTGTCGATATTTGTGTCCTTTTTAATAGATATTCGTAACAAAATAATTTCTTTTTAAATCATTTTTTATCACCAGAAGTCACATTTTCTTATTATATGGTGAACTTCATTAAATAGATAAGGAAAAAGCAAGGTCTTAAAAATGAACTTGATAAAAAAAAGTGTACAATTTCAAATAAAACATTAATTAAAGTAAAATAGAAAGATTACAACAATAATGATGTCAATTTTTTTCCTACACATATCTTTTATGAAAGAAAAGAAAAAATATTTCTAATGCGGAAAACTGCTGTTGTTGAGCACATTCTGACCAGTTTTAGGAACAAAACCCTGTGCTGAAATAACCCATCTTCATGATGAGAGGTTCCCTAAAGATGGACTGGCCCCAAGCTACAGAATGAATCTTGACAGATCCTGCTGCCTTAATGTAGTAGAAGGCAAGGACCTCTGAAGAAATATTAAGTGCACCTTCACTCCACTCCCTTCTTCTACCTTCATTTATGACGAATTGTGGGCCAGAGTATTGTCTTTTCAGCACTTTTCAGGAAGACTTGCCCCGATTTAAATGGCACGTCTGTTGTGTGTGATGATCAGTTGATAATAGATCCTGGTGTAATAATTTAAAAGATAATGCATAACAGCTACCCTTCAGGAGGACTAGGGTGAGACTCACCTCACCACACCACACCGACAAGGTCTAGCAATGACAGAATCTGCAGTCGGCCAGGGCTGCCCTTATAGTCAGAGGAGAGGAAGAGGAAATCAGGGAATCACTTTCCTGGGCTGCTTTAGGTTGAGGCACAGTAAAAGTTTTGCCTTCTCTCTGTTGACTTTACAGGAAGGCTGGGAGATTGGTAGAGATATACATACAGACAACTCTATTAGTCAGATAAATACACCCCACGTCTTCCTCCCAGAATGTGCACCACCGTATTGGACTACCTTCTCCTTCTCATTTGACTAAGACCAAGAGTCTTTGTTTCTCCTCAACACAAGCATTTGGCTTGATCCCTTGCCACTGATTAGTCAACGGAGGGAGAGGACCCTTTATTCTTAGTAAAAAATGTGAGATGTGGTTTTAAAAGGTTAGGTCCTGACCACTTTGCCTCTCCCCTTGAGACCCTGCATGTTGAAAAGATGACCAGCTCTACAATTCAACGGATGTCTGAGTAACCATCCAGGTGAGACTACAAGGATATTGACTGCGTCCCAGCTGTGCCTCAGGCTGCCTGTAGACTCAGACAGCTCCCACCACCAGCTTCATCTTCTCAACATCATCTTGGCAGTCATGCAGAGTAGAAACTGCTGGACTTCTGATCAGTGTTTGGATTTTGTTTTACTTTTACATGACTGCTAGGTTGCTGTGTCATCACCCAGGAACATGCCAGCTCAGCATGGTAGTCTGTGCTCCTGTCTTGCACAGGGGACTGATGCCTGGGAGAAGCCAGATTCTCTGCCCAGGGGCTTGGGGTTGATAAAAATGTTTGAACGCTGCCCACATGCAGAAAGTTTGCTGTGTTCTGCTTAGCTCTGCTTGTAAACCAAAGGATATTTTCCCCCGCCTCTTTATTTTTTCCTTTTCTTTTCTTTTTTTTTTTTTTTAACTGGATGCTTAGAAATTCCCATTTGAAATGTTAAACTGAAGATGAAGGTTCTGATGTTTGTGTCAAGATTAGCATGGTGGGTGGGAGGGAGCAGGAGATGTTTTCCTGAGGAGCAAAGCTCTCAGCACAAGAGAGTGTGTCAATAGAGATGAGGGGAATCTAAAGCATAAAGGTTAGCTTTTTAAACGGCTGAAGTTAGAAAGACTGCTCTTTGTGAAACTGGTCACAAAGGGAGCAAAGTGTCTGCACCAGAAAGACTGAGTGACCTTTTCAAAGTGTTAGGTATTGTTTATTTTCATTGAATTATGTGTGTATCTGTATGTATGTGTGTTGCGTAGTGAGCAACCGGCAGATGCTGCGCAGTTCTTCTTAAACTTGCCGAGTCTCTACTAATTAGAACTGGGATGGGGTTGCATTTTGTAATTCACAGTTAAGTTCTTAATTTTGAAATAATTCCTGAGCCAAAATGGACGCACGTAGGCAATGTTTCCCTGCTAAATCTGTTACCAAACAGATTCTGGAGGAAGTGTTCTTGGTTTAATTGAACTTTTCATTCCCATTTTAATTTACTTTTTATATCATATTCATGTTGTGCTCTGTGGTATTATGTAATATACAATGTGGAAACAAAAGCCACATCTATACTAGTAAATTATACATGCTCAGAGCTGGTTTTGGGTGCAGAAGCCAGCTGGCACGGATCAGTCCACCTCTTTACTGGGAAATTCTTTTAACCTCCAAAACTGGGTGGCATCATCCAAACTGCCTATTGAGAGTCATCCTTGGCCCATGTTGTCTCCTGAACAGTTCCCAGAAATTGCCTGGGGAAATGTTGGTTACCTGGCACCAAAACTGTGCTAGGGACAACTCTAACAATTTAACTTTATAGGCAATTGTATTCCAGAGCCCAGGAATATTTTCTGGCACTGGTTAGCTTAAAAGTACGAGCATAATCATTAAATCCTTTGGACTGCACTGCACTTAATTTGGTCAAATACCAAATGAAGAAGCAGGTCTTATTGTGTTTCACTCTCAGAAAGATCTCCCTGGTTTTATCCTCAGATTAGCCTAACGACTGTATTCACTCTGCTGGCTGACAGCTCCGGGTGATAGGAAAATGATCCCACACGTGTCTCCTATATGCTTCTCTGTAAACAAAGCTCACAGTTTGAAAAAAAGAAAAATATATATAGTCAAGAAATACAAGTCAAAGGCAGTATGCATTTGTGAACTCCTTAAATGACTCTTTATAACTGAGATGTGCATCAAGACTCTTTCAGCTTGATTTTATGCACAGGTACAGCCACTTTGCTTTTGCTTTTAGAAAAAAGGTTAGGTTCAGTAGATTATTCTTTATATTAGAGTTTATTTTTAGTTTGGATTTTGTTATATGAGCAGAGAAAATGACCTATTACTGTAGTCCATCCCAGACGTGGATGGATAAATAGATAAAGGGGGAGAAAGACATTACAATTTATGGATTTTGTTCTGTGAAATAATTTTCTTTTAGGGGATGAGCTATCAATTTTTTTTCTTTTAGGAGATGAGCTATCAATTTTTTTTCAAGCAGTCCCAGATATCTTTTATCGTTTTATCGTTTCTTTATATCGTTATCTTTATAGATCGTTTCTTTATATCGTTATCTTTATATCATTATCTTTATATCATTTTATCAACGATCTGGACGAGGGGATCGAGTGCTCCCTCAGTAAGTTTGCAGATGACACCAAGTTAGGTGGGAGTGTTGATCTGCTCGAGGGTAGGAAGGCTCTGCAGAGGGACCTGGACAGGCTGGATTGATGGGCCGAGGCCAATTGTATGAGGTTCAACAAGGCCAAGTGCTGGGTCCTGCACTTTGGCCACAACAACCCCAGGCAACGCTACAGGCTTGGGGAAGAGTGGCTGGAAAGCTGTCCAGAGGAAAAGGACCTGGGGGTGCTGATTGACAGCCGACTGAACATGAGCCGGCAGTGTGCTCAGGTGGCCAAGAAGGCCAACGGCATCCTGCCCTGTATTAAGAATAGTGTGGCCAGCAGGAGTAGGGAGGTGATCTTGCCCCTGTACTCGGCACTGGTGAGGCCGCACCTCGAATACCGTGTTCAGTTTTGGGCCCCTCACTACAAGAAGGACATGGAGGTGCTGGAGCGTGTCCAGAGGAGGGCAACGAAGCTGGTGAAGGGCCTGGAGCACAAGCCTTATGAAGAGCGGCTGAGGGAACTGGGGTTGTTTAGTCTGGAGAAGAGGAGGCTGAGGGGAGACCTCATTGTGCTCTACAACTACCTGAAAGGAGGTTGTAGCGAGGTGGGTGTTGGTCTCTTCTGCCTAGTAACTAGCGATAGGACAAGAGGAAATGGCCTCAAGTTGCGCCAAGGGAGGTTTAGACTGGACATTAGGAGAAATTTCTTTACTGAAAGAGTGGTCAGGCCTTGGAACAGGCTGCCCAGGGAAGTGGTGGAGTCACCATCCCTGGAGGTATTTAAAAGACGTGTAGATGAGGCCCTTAGGGACATGGTTTAGTGGACATGGTGTGTTGGGTTGACGATTGGACACGATGATCTTAGAGGTCTTTTCCAACCTGTATGATTCTATGATTCTATGATTCTATCTTTGGTTAAATTTTTCAAATCTTCCTTTTGTTGCTCTAGAGTCCTTCTTCCTTCAGCTAGCAAAACCTGCTGTTTCAACTAAAGATATTTCAACAAAACATTAACAAAATTACTTACTTTTCACATTGTCTTATCTTATTATAGGTAGTACAGGACCACTGGTATGATAGAAGCTTTACAAACCAACAAGATGCTTAGAGTGACTCTGGTAAAACCAAATAAACTTTCAATCAGTGACCTGAGTGGCAGGAGGATTTCACTCGTGATTCTTACACAAGAATTTCCAGTCCAAAACCCACACCCAGCAAGGTGCTTCAGACACAGACACTCACGTGTCAGTATATATGACTTAGTGTGAACTTATTTAAAGGTCTCAGCCCCTATTTAAGAATTTACGTAACAGTCAGATTTCTAAAAGTATTTAGCATGCTGTATACTTTTAAAAAGGGTATCTTTTTTTTCCTCTGTAGGTAGGAGCTGAGTTGCTTTGAAATCTGGCCATAAATTTACTGGAAAACAGTTAGCACCACATTGAGAATGGTATTTGGATCTACACTTTCAAAACAAGTGAATAATTTCTATTGATCGCCCTGGAAAACAAAATCCATAGATGTCAAGCATTCCCACATGTCTTGGGAATCTGGGCAGCTGTCTTTTATGGTGAGGCACAAATGTTTAGTGTTGTTTTTGGTGGAATGCCAAATTTGGAAGAAAGTTTGTACCCTTCTTGCCCCCTCCTTTTCCCCTCCAAAATACAGAAAAGCCACAGTGAGTCCATTTTAACTCATAATTGAAATCTTCCTCTCTCTAAATAGAAGCACCCCTTAAAATAAAATAAAATGCCACATAAAATGCAATTCCTACTACCCTATAAAATGTGCTTTCACTCAGGCTCTCTGTAGCATTATCTCTAACTGCAGTGTAACTAAAAACTAATAACCTCATTTTTAATTAGCTGGGTCTATGGCATTTTGCACCCATCTCACAGTTGTTCTTTCTACAGTGTATATCATTATTAACTCCAGATGTCTTTAAGGAGTCTTAAATATACTTGGCTTTCTTTCTTCTTTTCTTTCTCCTGAAAATAGTTCTCAAAACCTTGTATTCACTAAAAAAAAAAAAAAAATTCTAAAAGTGATCTTAAACACAGTATGAATGATTCTGACTTTATTTAGCTTTTTTTTTTTTGTTCTGTCATTATCTGAATTCTTTCTTCTTTTTCAGCCAATAGAATAGGAATATATTTTTTAAAATATTATGGTGTTTCAGTCTGACTGCCCTAAAAATCATTAAGGTATGAGTTTAATAAAGGAGACCACAAATATTAGCCATTGGATCACTCGATGTCAAAAGAGTACTGAGTAATTACAAAGGGACCACAATATATCTTGGCTTTCAGTTCTTTTAGAGATGTAACATATACTAAGGACTGATATAAAAGGACACCCTCGGAGTAAGTGTTCGCTGCACAACAGTGGTGTAACCAGGAGACTCTCTCAGATTACAACCCTTCATCACAGATGTCAGAGAAGAAGAGACACACTATACACATTTAAAGAAAATTTTAAGCCATGGAAAATCTGACCTGAAGTCTACCCCAAAAACGAATGGGTCACATCACTAACCGACACTGTGTCTTATCAGCAAGTGATGCAGCCTGCAGCCGTGCTGCCTCCAGCTATGATCCCATCATCTCTCAGGACCTCCATGGAGCTGAGCGGGGCTGCAGGGGACAGCCTGGACACACGGCCAAGCCATGGGTGGCACTGCCCTTTGGGGCTGGGATGAAGGCAGTCATACAGTGAAAGATGTCCCTGCCCACAGCAGGGGGTTTGGAACTAGGTGATCTTTAAAGGTCCCTTCCAAGCCAAACCATTCTATGATTCTAAAAGAAAAAAAAGCATAATGAGTTGTACATACTGACTTGCGCTGCAGTGATGACATATATATTTTTGTCACTTTTAGGCCATTTAAAATATTTCCAACTGAAAACATTTCTTCTTTTTGACTAAAGATGAACACATTTAACAATTCCCCATTTTCAAATACTTGTCTTTATTTGCAGAGGGAAGTAAGGAGGACTGTTCACACCACTGCTTCTTTGGAAGGACTTTGTTAGCGATCAATTAAATTTATTGGTATCTCTAGCATGTAGCTGTCTAGATATCCTGTGCTCTGCTCTGAAGCTACATCACTAGGAAACATATACCCTGGTCTTTTACAAGTTTGGCAAAAGGTCATGATCCAGAAAACACAGGGACAAGAATTGTCCTAGTCCTCTTTGAGGCCTCTCTCTGTCTTGTATTGTGGAAGGTAGATGCCTAATATTTGAGTTGGCACCATCTTAGCACATGGAAATTTTTCCTTCCACAAGTTTATATAGAAAACAAGTAAAAGAAAGCAGAAACTCCAGAAAACGGTGGCAGTTGTCCATGTAACTGGTTTTAAGCATTTAGGTGTGATGCCCCAGTTAGGACGTTGGTTCCTAGAAGACACTTAAACAATTTCATCCAAAGGATGGCTCAGTATACAAAGTTAAAGTTCCTCTCCTGAACTGCTCTCTGAAGGACTTTATCTTGTGCCATATTGGGAGTTTAATTTGAATGTCTAACATTTGGCAGCATCTGTACACTCTGCATGACTCACCAAAGCA
Organism: Calonectris borealis; assembly: GCF_964195595.1. NCBI lineage: Eukaryota > Metazoa > Chordata > Aves > Procellariiformes > Procellariidae > Calonectris > Calonectris borealis. The sequence continues at coordinate 80,588,414 of NC_134352.1, read as the reverse complement.
AATCTGGTAAAGAGATACAGGTTTTTGAATTCAAACCCTAAATGCAGGGACCACATAATTTTCATCCTATATGTTTTTCCTCGGAAGAGCCTATGCTTCCAATCATTTCTATGATCTGTACAATGACACCTAGATCCATTTGGTCAACAAGCTTTTACAGAAATGCAAGATCACTGTCACAGAGATAATGCAATATTGAAGAACAATGGGAACGTATCTGGGGAATATTTTGCCTTGTACAAAACTCAAGAAAATACATTGCTTTGTATTGTTTCTTTTTCATTTCTTAGCTCTCACTGTCTCCTTTTTCTATCTCTATGTTCTTCTATTTTTTCATTAGATGGATTTAAAATCCTGTTTTTAAAGTGTCCTTGAATAGATTTCTATAATTAGCAATTATAAATAGAGATATAGTCTTGGGTTATGAAGTTTACTTTTATTGACTGCAACAGAAGGTTTAAGTTCAACTTCCCCTTATCTGATTATATTTACCAGAACTGTGGGAATTCACTGTGCTATAAAAATGGACCTTGCTGCTAGCTGCCATACCCCAGAACATTTAAATAAAAATAGCAATGAAAACCCAACCAAATATTATTTATGTCAGTTAGATGCCAATGAAAACTAAGGCTTTCAGGGGTAGACAGGATCGATTTTTAAATTTTTTTCCCTCTCTTTTTTTTTTTTTTATATGACAGAATGACACACTCTTCACTCAGCCACTCAAGCTGAAGAATGACTGAAGAACCCTGTGAAGGTCAAACACATTTTCACCCAACTGATGCTCTTTTAAAACTGACTTAACCCTCCTTGTGCATTTCTGCACAGCATGGAAGTTAGCTTTGTAGCTCCAAATTAGGGGAAAGTGCAGCGAGACCTTCTTTTCGTAAAGCTCTTTTGTATTAAACAGAACAAATTCCCTATAAGCAGAACTGTAATTTGCACATTGGAATGCATTCTGCCTATAATGATCTTCCCGGCAGAAAGCACTGTCATTTCACAAATAGTCCCACGGTGTTCCTCAAAGCTGAGCAAAAGTATACAGATACAAACTGAGAAGGAAACTAATACAGGCCCTGGTCCTGCAATGGACATCTAGGGTACAATGAGGACAGCATTATTAAATCAGAGAGATAACACTTTGCTCACAATATGCAACAGTAGACATGGCAATGTGAGATGGAAGGAAAAGGAGACTTGGATCCATTGTGGGTCAGCAGAGAAACGTGTCACTTATGTGAGTACGTAAATACGTTTCAATAAGTGAATTTAAACCACAGAATCCTATTTTTGCAGAAAAAAAAGAGAAGACCACCCAGACACAGTATATTCAGACCTGAGAAGTCCCCAAATCCCCTGCGATTCACCTTCCTCACCTTATATGTCTTGTCTTCCCTATGCTTTCAGAGGAAAACAGAGATGGAACTTCTGCTGCTCACAGACCAGAGATGCTAGCCATAACCAGCTGAGAAGTCTTTGCACTGCTGACCTCTACTTTCCTGAGAAGTGGAACTGAGATGCCAGGAGGACCAGCAGCCTTAATAGGCCTCATGCTAAAAGAAATCTCACTGGAAGAGGGATGCTGCTCTTTCAGGATCTCCTGCACAACTCATCATGCTCCACAACTTTCAGGTTGCACATTTGTCCCCATAATATCAATCAGCACCTTGAAGAAATAGCTATGTTATATAGCTATATTCTCAAACACCTGGTGACAGTGAGCATATGAGGACTGTTGGACTAAGAGGACTACTGACAGAACATTGCCCTGTAAATCCCCGTTCTGTGCAATACAAGTTTTTCTCGTCTATTAAGACAGTATTGAGTTCTGAGCGTACACTGTCTCTTGTAGAAAAATGACATCCTGCAAGTTAGGACAGTGAAAAAGGAGAATAAAAGAGACTTATGCTGAACTTTCTGGTTTGATCTGGACATTTATATTATGGTTTTGGGATTCACTTTTCAACAGTGAAAGATTTCTGTGGAGAGGATATGGAAGGAAAAAGAGGGGGGGAATAAAATGAAAACATACAGAAAACAAAAATGGTCAAAAAAGAATAAACTATGTTATAAGAAAAAGAAGCAATAGAGGAAGGTAGGAGAAAGGTCAGTGCTAAAAAAGTGTGCTTTACAAGATGTCCATTTTGATGAGGGTTGTTCTGTGTTTCTTTTTAACTTGAAAATACGTGTTATTCCTTTATGAGGAGTAATAAAGAAAATGGTATTATTTTCCATATTTGAGTTTTAAATTATCATTGCTAGTGTGTGGGGATATATACCAAATAAAAAGTGTCAAAAAAAAAAAAAAAAATCAGATGAGCTGTGAGGTCTGTAAGAGCTTAGATTTCCTTTGGCTACAGGGTCCTAGGATCTACAGGCTAGGATCTACCACACCAAACCTGGGGATCTGCAAAAAGAATGGAAGTTTTGCTCAGCACGTTTTGTGTATCCTAATATTTGAGAGATTTCATCTTGCATCTCCTGGTCTTGCAGGCTAGATCATCAGCTTCTTGTGCATGAGCCACCTTGCCTCAGTTTCTCAGTTTTAAAATGCCTGGGATTATCCCAAATAAGTTTGGACATTTAACTGCAGTGCCAAGTTTAAAAGTTTAGTGACTACTGTTATAGTGAATGGAGAGAGGGAGACATCTCCCATGGATAATTCAATCCTTTGATCACACCCTACTTACTTAATGTTCTTCAGTAACCTGTTGAAATTTTGTGGACTCTGTTTATTTCCACTGGCTTTAGCTAAGCTCAGCAAATTCAGACACAGTGGCCCTAATTTCTATAATATTAAAGATCCCCTTCTCTCCTACATCTCTTCCTTTAGAAAAATGAAGAACACTTGTACCTTCCCATATTGCCCAGCAGCTAAAACATGTCATGCTCACTACCTCATTCCCTCAGCACGCTCATCCTTCTCATGGTTGTGCCTCTCCACAGTATTCCTTGGCATGAGAAAACATCAGGGAACCTAGAAGACAAAATGTTGCATGGTGCCTTATCTGCTCTAAGCCTTGCAATGCTAAGGACCTTCCACCTGTAACCTGCCTTTCACTTGCAACCCAGTAACCTTTCATCAACACACCCCAGGGCTTCTGTGGCAGTTCCTTTACCATGGCACTCCAAGTACCCTTATCCACCTTGCACTGTGGGATTCTGACTTGTTATGTCCAGATTCTTCTCCAAAGTCATTGCCCTTGACATTTAAATGATCTTGCTCTTCCTCTGTCACTTCATCATTTTGCCTTGTAACCACTAGTCCATGTGTATAGATCCATTCACCCTTCACCCTGTAGGTTTTAGTTTACAGCTTTATATTAAAACAAACATAGCTTAGGAGGTAACGAATAATACTAATTTTAAAATCCAGTAAATATTATCAATAATATACACGCCAAAACTTAATGGCCAATTAGTGTGCAACACCTGCACCTAATAAGGCATGCTCCAACCAGCACCAGTAGTGTCATAAACAGTAACTACCAATGGGGAGATTGAACAAGTTTTGATGAAAAGTAAATTATACTGGGGAGAAAGCAAGGAAAAAAGATTTTTTTGTCATTTTTGACTTGATCATTGCCACCACCTGCTGCCCTGGAGAGAATGCCTGGAGAAGGAGGCTTGTTTGGGTAGCTCATCACTGTTCTTCCCACCTGGACACAGCAGGGAGGGTTTCCTTTTTCTCTCTCTTTTCTCCTCCTTGTTCCATCTCCCGTCCTAAGGGAACTTTGAAGTTTATGTATGCCATTGGCTATGCCCCCTACTAATAAGCTGTGCACATGTAAACCTACTTGAACTTTCACCGTGCAGCAAAGGAAGGTGTATTAAAGGCCAGGGCCAGGTAGACAGCAGGTAGGAGAGAAGGCAGGAGTGGAGCTGGATCTCTCTGCAGACCATTTCATGTCCTTGGCTTGACTTGCATCATTAAACTTGTGCCAGAATCAGGTATCTACTGGGGAAATAGGAGTCATAAAATAAACAGTTTATCCAAAAATGAGAAACTTTCCTTCTCCCTTCTTACCCACAATCTGAATCAGTAATGTGAACATCAGGGGGCCATCACATCTCCAGTCAGACTGTTTTGTTGATGATACTTTCTCAGCCTTTTATGTTCTTAAACTCTTAGTCACCTCTTGGAAGAAACATTTTAGAGGCATTAAGTTGGAAGTCCAGGTGTAATTGTATCTCTGGAAGGTATAAAGGGTGCCGCTGACAAGTATTTCAAAATTACACCAAGGACATGTACAAAGGCAGAGCACCTTTAATATGGGGCTTTTTTAGAGATAGAAGTGGGGAAGACATGCTCCTTTAAGACTCATTACAAATTTTACAAGAGGACATGTTTTTCCACTAGAAATGCTGATATCTGGAAGTCAGTTCCATGAGAATGTGTCAATTATGTTAAAATTTCACTTTGATAAAAAAACAAGCAAACAAGTGAAAACAAATGGAAACTGTTTATATCTTGGAAGGGTTTTTGGTTGTTGTGTTTTGTTTTGTTTTGTTTTTAAGAATTTTTTAGTTTAGAAATAGGTTTGCTATATATAATCATAATGTTAAAAGCTAGATATAGATAGAAATTAAATAAAATATTTCATTGGCTGCAAACAATATTCCCCTGCCCCCCAGAATAATTTAATTATAAATTTGAGATTATATTTCAGAAAAAAATCTGGCTTCAGAATATTTCTTATTCCAGTGTCCGTTCCTGTGAGGATTTATTCCAGTTATTTTTTGTTTTGAAGTACCACAGAACAAACACAACAGAAGTAAGCATATTCTTGGCTCTTTAAACATGGAGGGAAAGAAGAATGCCCATTGCCTCAAAGAGCTTATGACCAAAACAGGCAGAAATGCAATGGAAAACATTCAGTTTGGACAGCCAGAGCAGTTCATCCCAGTCCACACCACATCTGAGAGCAGCACATAATCAAATGCTGTTCCCAAAGAGTATTGTACCCTCTTGCTTTTTCAGGTGCTGGTCATCGTTCAAGGATATAACTGGGTTGATGCAAATTGATATGGGGAGAAAGCAGTGTGATCTGCACAGGGGTAGCCCACCTTGCTTTCACACAGAAGCACCGTTCATAGTTGTAAACTGAAGCCTTCCTCACATTCACTGCATGATCCCATGGGCATAAATGCCAACCATTTCAGGGGTTTCAAAGCTTACCGCACCTCAGCCAAGTGTTGTTTCCCCTTCAAGGTGTGATATGATAACTACTAACAGGATCTCTTCTAGGCTGATACAGTGCTAAGTTAACAGCTAACTTAAAACACCATCATTCTTGGTAATCTTAAACCGCTCAGCAAAGTAGCACTTTGATAGCAGTTCTTCACCTATAGCTCATATTGACACTGGAAAACAGTGGCTGAAATGAGGACAGCCCCTGTCATGACAAGACCACAGTTTATATTTTCTACTTTTCTCTCAGGGACATTGTGGAGAATGAGGAAATGATGGATGCAAACAATATTCAGGTAAACGTATTTTATATTTACAGTCCCAGAAAGGCTTTTGGAAGGGAAGGGAAAGTGTGGTTTACAAGAACTCAGTGTTATTCGATACATTTTACTCAGAGGAATATGTTCAGCTGAAAAACAAAAATTCTAAAGCTGTAGAGCAAGGCTTATACCTATGTTTTAAAATCCTTTACAAATATGTATGAGACTGTTTTTACTTACTAATGTGCAGAGGAGACGGAAGCCTGATTTTAAAATCAAATATTATTTCATGATAAATTTTACCTCCATGGTTAGAAAGGTGGGAAACCAATACTGGAAAAGGATCCTTGGGTTTCTTGTGTATCAGAGGAGTGCTCAAATTATTAGGTTACTGGGAAAAATAAGACATTTAGGAAAAAGCTTTTCATCTGTTCTGGGTACTTTTCTGTGAGAAAGGACAAACGTAGCTCAGGCACTCAATTCCTGAAGAAGATCCATAAGTGTGCCTCCTCAATAGGCAGAAATACCCAAAATACCCCATTCCTCTCTAGGAACAGGCAGCATCTATGCCGCACTCTTTCCCTACCATTTCTATTACATTAAGCGGCACACATAGCTAACTCTCCCTCTTACAATATCAGAGGGCTTTGCTTATGGATTGTCACCTCAAATCTATGTCTAGCTTATGTTCTAGCTAATGTGCTGAGCATTACACATGCTTGTCTGCTTCTACACAGATATCGGGAAGTAAAAATACCCGAGGGGAGGAGGAAGCTGTGCAAGCAGCGGGATAACCAGCCCTGGTCATTGCTCAGCTCACCATTAGCTGAAGTGTGAGGTGTTCCATCAACAGAAGAATACAGACTTCCCTGAACCCTTACATGCAGGACTTTCTGTCGATCCAGAACAAAGTTTTAGGAAGGCTATTTTGTTCTTTCATTTTGTTCTGTTTGGAGTTTTTGTCAAATCCATGGACTCAGCTTGAAGCTTTCCAATGAAAGGTGCAATTAATAAGGAATGTGTATATATATGTAATTATGTGATATTTAAGAGTGTAGATGTAGCTCTTGAGGAGTTCAAATGTTGTTTGCATGGCAGGGCTACATAATGTGAGAAGTTCTGGGGTGATGGTGGTAAGGTTTGCTGGTCAGCCTGACTCCATAGCTAGAAGTGAGCCCAAATTACCTGGTTTCAGATTCTGGAACTTTACTGCATTCCCAACAGTTAATGGGGAAAGAAACCTTGGTTTGGGGAAGTAAAAATTATTACTTCATGGGATACTATGAGTGAAGATAAACCTTCTGTGAATTAGTTTTACCAATAAATTCTTTTAAGGACAGGCTGTCTCAGGAGATTTCTGGTAAGTTTTGTTTCTAGCTGTGACTAAAATACTGCAAGGAAAAAAATGCCATCTTTCCACACAGCTGTTTTTACACTTTCTCTTCAAACCCCAGCCAATGCGAGGGATTGCAGATGAGAGTGAAAGTGGGAATGTGTATCAGAAGTACATTACAGAACTGTAATGAGGTTTTATCAGCATGAATTTGGAGGAGCTGGAGTGCTTAGGATGCAGCGGAGCTGTGGGGATAGGACAACATGTGTTTCTGTTCCAGTGACATTAAAGGCAGGATCTCTGAAGAAAAACCCATGTGGCGAATTGAACTTTGTATACAAATGATTTCATTACACCAAAGAATGCTGAAGTCACTAGTTTGGCCTTTTGGAGATCTGGGTTTAAAGACTTCCTTGTGACTTCAGGCTAAATCACAATGGCTACAGCCAAATTACCAGGTTTAAGAAGACCAGAAAAAGTTTCTGGACACTGAAACTTAATCAACTACAGCATTAAATTTTCAGGAAAGTCTCTGGCCTGTCTTAGACACAAGAGTTTAATCTCACCCCATGTACATCCAGCAACCAAAAGCCAGCAAAGGAGTGCCAGTGCCTGACTTCTGGGGCTGTATTAAATTATTCAGTGTCTATTTTTTTTGTTTGTTCATGTGTTAGTTTTTCATGTCATTTATGATCTTGCCTCTTAAAGTTCTGGTTTTACTTTTTCTCATCATGCTGACTCCTTTCTAGTCTTGTTCCCAGGTTATTATGGACCCTGTCTGCCTCCATGATTTCTTTGGCTTTTTGATTTTTTTCCCTGAGCTCTGTCTTGGTCCTGAAGAGGTTACACTGGGGCTCTCTGGGATCTCTATCCGTACCTTTGTATAGTTGCTGGGAATTAAATTTCCATTTCTTTATTCTTCATCTTTACTCCTTCCTGTCTTCAGAAAAAAAGTGACCCTGTGCTTGACAATTCAAGATTTTCTTGTAATTTTACCCCACTCACTCCAGTGATTACTGAACATACCAAACCCTATCCCTTTTTCACTTGCAACTGTAGTTCCTGCAGTATCCCTCTATCTTTCTTACAGGTGCCTAGGTCTAAACTGTCCTTGGCATTTAATGTCTATCAATGCCTAATCAGGATCTGAGGCACTGCTTTATGTCACTTGAAGAATCTCCTTTGGTTGACCACCACATGCTGACCAGATCAGGTCCTTCACAAAAACAGTATGGTGGCTCCCCCTTTCATCATCACTGCTGCCAGGACAGAGAGGGATGTTCATGACTGACTGTCCCTTAAAAACTGGCCTAATGACACTTCATCTAGGACACTGGAAACATGTTCTAGGTCTATGTCAAGCAAAGGCTTTCCACCTTCCAGCTCCTGCTGCCCTGGATCATGTCAGACCCCTCAGGTTTATGAGGGGTGAGGGGCAGATGTAATCTCTTCTGCTGGAGATGGGCCACTGCAAGGAAAGGCATGAAAGATTCAGGAGGCGAGAAAACAAGAGTGTCAAATGTAGCTCTGTGATTAAAAGCAGCCTGTGGATGAGAGAAGCTCTTCGTTGTGTGTCTCTAGCTCCTCTTCCTCAGTTAGCCTCACTTTAAAAGGGAAAAGTGAGCCCTACTAAATACATAGAAGTGACTCTCCTCAAGGGAGGGTTCTGGGATGGGGATCTTGAGAAGACAGACAGAGTGGCCCTTCCTACAGGGTGTCTAATCCCTGTGTCCTGGGCCCAGCTCCTCAATAGACAAAAATGACTGAAATGACAACCCCGCCTGGAAGAGCTCGTCCAGAAGGTAAGCAGACAGTACAAGGGAGCAGGATGAGACTGCAAACTGACAGGGGGGAGGGATGCACACTGCAACAGCAAGACAATTATGATTAGTGTAGACAATTATGATTATGATTTAGCTGTAGGATCCCCAATAGCCATTAACATGATACCACATTTTCCTGACAAAAAAATTAAAAGGGAAAATTCAGTGGCTGAGCAACAGTGCTGAAACCCGAGGGTAAATGTTTGTCTTGAACAGGGCTGTAAGCCACACGAGAGAGACTAATTAAATGAGTCTCTGGCCCTTAGTTATGTTAGAAATGAGAGAAAGGGGGTATTGTTTTTGGTTTTTTAATTCCCCAACTGATGAAGAGTAGTGGGGGGGAGGCATGGGGAGAAGAGGGGAAGAAAGGAAGATATTCCAGGGTGAAATAAGATTTCCAAGGTTTCTTTTGTTTGCAAAGCCAGCTAAAGGAAAGAAACGTTTCCCCTTCTCTCTCCCAAAGATGGAGCTGTTGCAAAAGGAGAAGAGAGGCCGTTTGAGCACACAGGCACACACGCGCACCCACACACACAAAGTTCTGCATTCTGCAGCAGGACTTCAAGGCTTCTCTGAAAACACAACTGCTTCCTTTCTGTAAGGAGAAATAAAAATCCGTATTATTATAGCAGCTGCGTTATTGCAAAATTCTACCAAAACACAACGACTGATATTAAGTATCTAACCCCTCTTAATTGTCTATTTCATGGGCTTTAGATTTCTGGATTGCTAAAATAACCATCTGAAGACAAGACTTCGATTCATTTTGTTTTATTAGTATTATTATTTCCTTACAATAATAATAACACTTTACACTTATGCAGCACTGTTCATCCACAGACACAGACGCTAAGGACTGGATTGCTGCTATTATCCTATCACACCCCACAAATGAGAGGGGATAGAAAATTCTCCAGGGAGCTGAGGCTGGGGGAGAAATTTCCTGAAACCTTGAGGCCCAGGGGTGATTCAGAGGGAAGGGTAACTAACTCCATGACAGCAAGGACAGCTGTTTTGGTGAATTTCTTTGTTGATAAATCTTTTCAAAATGTTTTGGTGTTATAATTTTCATTAGAATGTTAATTAATAACAGAAACTCTTCAACAGTGTCATATGAGCAGTCTTGAAGCCAAGAATTTGGGGGTCTGGTTTGATTTCTTCTGAAATACATGTTCCAGTTGAAGGACAGATGGACAAATGTGAAGGAAGGCAAATTGTGTTATTTAGGACACCAGACTTGACAGTCAGAATGCCCCCTCTACTCTTACAATCTGTGAATAAATGAATGATCTGGTGCTCCTTAAGCCACTCACTCATGGATTTGGTGAGGGCTTTCTAGAAGTTAATGACTTTTGAAACAACATTTGTTTTCAATTGCATTTCAGTTCAGAAGTACACCCGTGTTGTTGGGAGCAATGCCAGGGAGTGCAGCTAGTTCAGCCCCATCTGCTCCTTGCCTTGCAGCCTAGACAGACAAGAAATGCAGTAAAGAAAAAGGAAAGGGGCAGCAGACAACATTGGGGTAACATTTCCCTTTTACTGTGTGTTGATGTGGGTTCTCCTGCCCAAGCAGGCTACAACCCACTCACATAAAGAAGAGGGTGACAGCAAGATGATTAGATATGATATTATTCATTGTTGTCCCATTATCCCAGTTTATACATAGGGAAAGTGAGGCCCAGTTTAATGCTATCCAACTCCAGATTTCTATAATATGGACATCTGAACTCATCATCTCTGGTCTTTTTTAAAATAAGGAGAAAAAAATCAGGCACTTTTAGGTCATGGTTTATTTGCAACCTTAGCCAAGAACCCCCTATTCCTTTCCACTGACAACTGGAGAAAACTAGATGGCTCAGATGAACCCCACCCGTGGTGCATTTGGGTTGCGAGAGGCGGAGGGACCATGCCTGTAAACCCTGCCACATGAGGCACAGCCAGCCTCGAGTGCCACCACTCTCAGACCGTCCTTCAGAAAGCAACAAGGTGAAAGCCAAAGTCAGTCTGTGCGGACAAGTACAGTCAATAAGAAATTACTCTCTGCAGGACATGATCACCGTTGTGCAAGGTGCAAGACCTGCATCTTCTCAGCTCCAAGTAAGTTGAGCAGCGTCACACAGCAGATCCATGGTGAAGTCAGGAAGGGAAGGCAGGACTTGACTCCCAGGCTCCTCATCTAACCCTCGGTCACATTCCCTTTCTTCAGTGGCTTGACTCAGTAGCTCTGCATGCTGTCTCCTGCCCCTGACACAAAGGGAGCAAAACTTACTGCAGGGATGGAAGCAGATAATGCAAACCGCTCTGCTTATTTTTAAAAATAAAAACAAAAGAAAAAGCATGCTCGTCTGACCTGGCATATGGCTCTCCCCTTCGGTGCTGCTATTATTCCCATCTTAGACTCTTTCCACTTTCTCTCTTGCCAGCAGGAAAGAAGTAACACAGAGATGTTTTATGCCACTGAGACAAAGAGGTATTGATCCTTTTTGCCTCTGGAAAAGGTTTCTAATAATTTCCAGATATATTGTAGATTGTGGTGCTGCTATCTTTAATTAAAACATGACATAGAATAGAAAGCAATTATTTGCGGGTTTTGTTTGTTTGTTTGTTTGTTTGTTTTTTAAGTGTAGATTCCTTTTTTTGTTTTAATGGGCTGTGGTACCAGATCAAATGACTTGCAAGTTGAGCACACAGAAAGTGGAAAGAGAGAGGAAGAATATTTGCTCATGTTTGTTATTCATGATATTCAAATATGATGTTTTGCACTTCATATTCAAAAGATTTTATCATCTGTGGCTTGTTAACCCCCTTGGCCAGAGAAGCTGCAGAGAAAAAAAATCCTCTCTCCAAAAGAAGTCTCTGCTTGGATCAACAAAACACATTACTCTGTCAGCATCACCCCTTTGCAATGACTGCATTAACACCCCCATGCACAGGCCTTGGCCCTCTGGATTTGGGAGACAGCTGTTGGCACATCAAAAAGGGTAATATGAACTCAGAGTGATCCTCTTTCTACACAAACTTCTTCAGGCAGCAACGTGAAGAATTGACTTTCCTATTGCTGCAGTAAGATCAGAGCTTCATTCCAGTCAAAATGGTGTGTAAGATCCCCAGCTTAGCCATTCTACCGGTAATAGGTACATACTGGTGAAATTTGGCAACAGACATTGGCTTCATTATTATACTTTCTTATGATGGTGGCAAGTACCACCATCACCTTCTGGTTTGCCAATGAATTGGTAAGGCTTCACCAAGTACACTGTGGAGGGATAGTTAGAGCAGGGATCTGTTACATCTGTGGTTAAAATACATTTTCTAGAAACTCACCCAGCTGCTGTTTTTGGGGTTCCATATGCTGAATTCAATGTTTTTAGGATTTTAACCTGGAAAGAAAAACAGGACATGGGTTCAAGATACTTAGGGTACATGTAGAGTTTAATATTCTCTCCCCTTTATAGAATAAATGCCCCCCATTAAATGCATCAGGCCTGAGCTTTTGCTTTGTCCAGCACATTAATTACACTTCTTTCCAGAACTCCACAGGCATTTAAATTTATGATTAGTCTTTTCAGGAACACGTAGAAATTGAATCAAAGAAACACTTTGCAAAACAAGTCTCTACAAAACACGAGGTTCTCTCATTAGCAGTACAAAAGAATTTTACTCAGTGTGTAGGAAGGAGCAGATATCTCCATCCTGTCCTGCCTACTTCTTTGGGAGTGCATGGGGGTCCTTTGAGTAGTTATAACCTACCACAGATTCAAGGAGACGCGTAGTGACTCCTTCTTCCTCACTTGCACAAGGACAATGGTGACCTAGAGGGAGAGGGAAAGACCCTTCTGGCTTTTCATGTGAAGCACCTACCGCTCTGTCCAGGTTCTTACATCCAGGACACCTTCACTCCCTGCCACTTGATCTTTTAGATGGCTGTAAGCCTAGATAGCAGATTCATTTTTTGTTTGAAGCTCCCCTGTTTGTGTAGAAGATGCAGGAATTTCTTGTCACAGCCTCTCCCATTGCAGTGGCCACAGAAATGCTGCGCAGAAATCAAAATGGAGGTAAATAATTTTCAATACATTTTTGTCCTAAACTGTCCCAAAGCATAAACACAAGGCAGTTAAGTAATTTTGCTAATATCAGTGGGGAACTGCTGACTTTAAAAGCTGAGGTTAGAGTGTAGGAATTGTTATTTATTAGCCCAAGATTATTTCATTATAGCATGTTGGTTGTCATGCTATCAAACCAGACATTCTTGTGGGATCTGAATAAGATTTTCATTTTATTATGGTGGTGATAGAAAAAATGTAATGATTGGTGCCTCTATTTACTTATACATACAACATCAACTTAAATATTCTCCTGGAAATCCCTCTGTATATATTTCCCTCTCACATAAACACACATCCTTTCTTTCATACCATATTACCTTGTATATTTTCTTCAATAGTAAAATTAAATACAGCAAGGGTTTCAAGTCATGTCTTTCTCCAGTCTTTGAAAAGAATGCTGATTTCATATGCCACAATGATTAGTCAAGTGATGAGTGAACTTTCATATACTTCTGGTTCAGATAAATGTTGCTAAACACCCAAAGGATGTTTATTCAGAGTTTACCTGAGCTAAAAGAATCTCTCGAGTCTGAAAATTTGGTTTGAAAATGTCTCAGGAGCAGAGCTGTCTCTTGAGAATCCCACTACTACCTCCTGCTTCTTAAATCAACAGGAATTTAAAAATGAACGTAGTAAAGAGTGCAATTTTTGTGAACCTCCATGAATGATCAGTTTGGGTCAAGGTCATGTCTTGGATACATGTTAGAGTGGAATAGGCTCTTATTTTACCTGAATTCATTCAGTCATCCCTTGTCTTAAACAAAACAGTAAGAGACACATACAAAAATCCTACCAATATTCCAAAGAATCAGAAACAATACACAAGCAAATAAATAAAACATTTGCTTAACACAAATGGGAGATTCTGAGCAAAAGGAAACACAGAAACTACCCTTGTTGTTTTGAGATTTACAGATCCGTATTTCACAGATGCCCTATTGCTTTATTCATATTGTTAAGGGAGAGAGACGCAGCCTCTAACCATCAACACCCATCATTAAATCATTACAAAACCTCTCTTGTTAAAGAGACAGAGTATATGCATATATAAAAATATATACACAGCTAGGTATATATTTATATTTATAAAATTCTGTGTATAGCTGTGTGTAAATATTAAATGTTTCTTGAGACTGCTTAGCTTTATAGTGTATCCAGTGCTACCACTTGAAAGAAATAAGTGTTTTCCTGTTGCCACATGAAAAGCAACCTTTATATAGTTGAAATAACCAAACAGAAAAGAAAACAAAGCTGAAGGATTTTCCTAAGCAGTAGTGAAACAGAAAGGAAAGCAAAATTGAGTGACAAACATTGGGTGCTACACTAAAATGCTAGGGGATGAGCTACAGGAACCAGAGGAAACTACACCATGGAGCTCCTGTGAAAGAGAAACGTATTTCAGACGATATCAGGCAGTAATGACTTATTTCTGTGTGCTAGAAGAGAACTCAAGAATGCCCCGTATACTCTATGTGTCACAGAGGAGCAGACCTGAACATGTGGTTTGGAGGAAAAAGAATTGGCAAAAACAAAAAGGGCAAAACGAGTGGGAATAAAGACATTGCTGAACCTGGCTATTATAGATATAAAATCTTACCTAAGGATCTTAATCCTGAAATGACCAGTGTGACAAGCTCCATCAGCTTGAGTGGGCCTATGCATCTGGCCCAGCTGACCTTCTGAGGACACTTAACTCTCTCCTCTGCTAGTAACACAAAACCCTCCTACTCCTCCCTAATAGTGAAGAGCTTTGTTTGCAATCTTGAGAAATTAGGGGAGGAAAGGATTACCACACTTTATTCAAAACCATTATCAACTGAACCAAAATTTCTGTTTCTAGTCATTACATTTAGAAAAAAGAGTGAAGAATCTCAGTGTTAAGTAGACATAAAAAATAATCTCCTCCTCATATAAATTTTCTTTTAGTCTGTGCTATTAAAAGTAACCCATATTATTAAAACCCTTATCTGCCTTTACCTACTGGTCTTTCAAAACAAAACTAGAAATGAAATAAACTGACTAGAAATAAAAAAAAAAAAAACGCTCTTCAAACTTTGAAAATCTTATTTACAAATCCTCCAAAGCAGTAAATCTCCCGTGCATTTGTGCACTGTTGCTGGTTGGGATATTCAGCACTAGCCTGTAAGGGCACACTTGGCTTGAGTGATAGTGGCAAGTGCTGGAGCCGTTGTGATGTCCAATGTGACTTCAGGGAGCAAAGGGAAGTTGAAACATTCAGGGATGAAACAGCAACCGTCATGAAAGAAAAGAGAAAGAGAGGGAAGGAAAAAAAAGTAATTTGGTCATTATACACTCCAAAACTTCTGATTTTAAAGGGATTCTTAAGAAACTTCTCAAGTGAGTAGCCAGAAGTCTAATGACTCCTAAAAAAAACCATACAAAGGCACTGAAAAGAAAGGAATGAATTACCCGTAAAAGAATTCATAACATGTCTTACCGATGCTGCTTCAGATGGGAATGTAATTTATGGGTAGAAGATAAAATGGAGGAGTTTGGTAAGATTAAGGATCCTTTTTTCAAGTTTTATAGAGAAATATCCTTAAGAACATTAGGAAATTTTAGTGAATCACTGACTTGAATTGAATCTACATTTCTGTGAAAGCAAACCAAATACTGATAATGCACATCAGGTGTGCATTATGTGGGGAAGAAAATTAAATTTGTTACTTGCTATAAAGGATTTTTTTTTTTAATTGTTTAATGGCCAGCTGAGATTTATCTCCTTATGATCCTGAGCTTATACGTGCATAACATCTAACAGTGCATATGTTTACACACACACACAAAATGCAAAGGGTAGCTTCTGTCTGGTATTTGCCATCCTATGCTGTGGGTAGTCAGAATATTTGCCACACTAAGAGCTGTAAAAGAGTCATCTCAAGGAGATACTCCCTGTTCCTAACACTTCTGCAGGTAAGTACCCTCTATACCCTGCAAGAGGATGCAGATGTACCTCTGAGCAAATCACCCTGGTCCACAAGCCAGTGTGGAGATTTAAAAGGTCATTCCATCAGCTTTAATCTCTCCTTTTAACTATTTTCATTGTCTGATACTCCACATTGGGAAGAAGCAGCTATGAGGTTTAGAGAACATTTGCTTAATGAAAATAAGATGTTCTTCATTGACTCTGACGATCTACTTTGTATCAAATAAGGAGCTTCCCAAAACTTCTGGCCCCAGAGCACCTGACTTCTGTGTATCTTGCCTGCATCTTCCTTCATAAACTTTTGAAAGAGTACTTGTATATATTTATGATAAAATGCTTGTGTGTATCCAGGGTAAACTTAGGATATTAGTATCATTGCTATAAGATTGCTCATTGCATAAAATCAATAGAGGGTGCCGAAGGGTTGGGAAGGGGAGGGGAAAAAAGGAAAATTAACAAATCTGGGTCAGCTAGGAGAAAGGTTTTCTCAGTTGAAAATACTGCACTGAAGAAAGCACACTATAACTCCCAAGCGCTGAAGTAGGATGTACCATGCAGTGGGAAGTGCCCTGGTTGTGTTTAAGGAGCTGTGGCGTTTTGTTAATGGGCAAGATGATATGTTATTGTGAGCTTTTGACTTCTTTATATGTTTGTCTTGCTGGAGGTGAAATAGTTAAGCCAGTGGAGCCAAAAAGAATAGATGAGGTCAAAGTGCTGGAAACAGGAAATAAAGCATTCCTTATTGCTGATGATAAGCTGTACAGAAAATTCTTTCATCAACTATTTATCTTGCACCTAAAAACTTGAAAAATTACTTCTGGCTATAAAGAGTTTTAAGTTGATGGACAAGGCTTAGCTTGGTTCATGAGTCCAGTAGGTAATTCACCACCTCCCCATTGATAAGGAAGCACAGATGTCATCACCTGGCTTAATAGTGACCTATGTTCTTTTTCTGCCAAAATCTGCTGAGCACAGACAGCAGAATCAAGGTTGTTCCTCCCACAATGGATGAAATCAGGAGCTGATATCATTATTCTTATATATGAGTTCAGTTTTCTATGGCTGGTAATACAGTTGTCCTCTAACACTCATCCAAATTGATCAACAAGGATCAGAAGACTAGTATTTTCACTGGAAATTATTTGACTTTGGAGATCTGTCTGAAACTTATCTGGTTGTAATTAATCTCTGAGGGCTCAAAATTACTGATAGATTATAAATGAAACAGCAGTCCATTGACTAAAAGACATAATTATGGGAAAGTTTCCATCACACTAATTGAACCACACACCTTATTGACGAAACTGAGACTTTGCTTGGTTTGAACACTATGGACTTTGGTCCTTGGGAACACAACAGAGCCCTGTTGTATGCTCCACACCTGTGTACTGTGCAGAGGAGTGGTGTGACCACACAGGAGCAAGCAGAGCATATGTGACAGATCGAGAAGTCACATCAAGTAGGAAAATTCCATGTGTACTTCTTGGACCAACCACATTGGAAAGGGAAAAGATTTTCATCTATTTTAATACCTCTGGAACAAAGCAAGTGAAACACCTACAGTGTATAACAGATGCACAAATTTACCTTGGGTGATTAATGTATTTTGAACACAGAACTGTCATCTCAGGTCCTATATGTTTTTATCTGCTTTGGTGCTGGACACCTGTGGTTTGTTGATAAAGCATTTGCTCTGCAATGAAGACAACTGTCAGGCTTAGTGCTTTTGCCCCTTAATTACCATCTCACTTCATACACGTGTGCACATATGTACACATCATAAATATGCTCAGATAGAATTACAAAAATTAACAAACAGCGATGATGAGGAAAGGGAATAATAAAATACTGGGCCTGTGTTTGGCTGGGATAGCACAGGGTTAGATTAATGTACCACTCGTGGACAGTGTGTGCTAAGCAACCTCGTGGAGCTGTGAGAAACCTGAGGGATGGTAAACTTGACCCATAGCTCTACAGTATCATCATATGCCTTTAGATAGTCACACCTCTGACTGGGATATATTTTAAGCTTCAGAACAAATTGAAGAATAACCAGTCATCAAGTTTAGGAGCACAACTGTTTATGTTTAGGTAAGCACAGGAAGACTTGCAACGACCCAACCAATACCCAGGTGTTGGACCAAACTAAGTTGCAATAATACAAAAAAATCAAGTGTCAATCTTTCTTTTTATCACCTGAAAGGTGATATGCTTTTAAACCCCAGAAATTGCCCCATCTAACTTAAGAAATCAATTTTTACTTTAAGTATGAAACTTTCATTGATTTTCACTTCAGAAGACTACATATTTCTGGTATAACTATTGCCACTGCATAACAATTAAAAAGAGAAAATAGCACCTTTTTGTGAAGGTATTAAAATTGAAGACCTGGACATTTTGTAGTTTGCACTGGCCTAGAAAACAACATTGCTTACTGACAAATGACTATGCAGTTCTTGTGAGTTTATCTCCATGAAATAATAATTCTGCTGTAGATCATAGTCATAAGGTCCAAAATATTGACCACTGCATTTATGCGACATGATGTTTCATGACTTATCAAACCAAATCACTGTCACAACCACAGATATATATGCATACCTGCAATTTCTGGAAATTATTTCAGTAGAAATCTATCTTAAAACTTACTGTTAAAATGCTTATATTGTAGCTGACATTTATTAAAAATAAAGACAACTGTATATTTCATGTGTATTTACATACCTGCATGTTGTCATCACAGCAGGGGAGACATACAAGCTCAATCTCATCATTATTTGATTATAATATAGATTCTTTCTCTTCTTCAGGATGATTAGAGTTAACTCACATTGCAATCTTAAATCACTAGCTGAGGTCTTAGTTGCTGCATGAAGCTACATAGCAACAGAAATAAGAAAATTAAGAAAAAATTCCTCTTAAAACACGGCAAAATGTACCAGGGAAAATTCACTCACCTCTCTTGGAAAACTTAGCTCTTTTATGTGTGTGTGTATGGGAGTGCATGTTCATTCTCCAGTTTTCATTAAACTACAGTTTCCTGCCCAGGTTGTCGAAGAGGCGAGAGATGGCAGTATTGACACATCCATGAAAGGCAGCAGTTCATTGACTAAACTAGAATATTAGGATTCTTCTTCTTTACATTTCATTTTTATAGTTTCTTTTTTGTGGTTTTTTCCCCCCACTCTCAACACATACTTTCTAAAAAAAAAACCAAAACCACAAGCCAAAACCACCCCAATGTTCTCCCCACCATCCCCCTTGAAAAATTCTCCTCTTCCACCCCTGTGAAACCAAGGGAAATAAATAGATAGGACAATCCGGAAAGATTTTCTGGTATGTTGAAATAAAGAATCAAAAACAAACAAAAGCAGAGGGAGAAGGAAAGGGGAGTGGGAGGAAGCAAGCATGATAAATCACTGATTACTAAATGGAATTGTTTCAATCAGGAGCTTTAAAAAAAAGAAGGGGGGGGGAAAAAAGAGAACGAACTTGCTTCTTTCCTTGATTCAAGCTTTTTGCAAGAAGATCAAAGAGATTTATGACCTGTGTCTCTTCGAGTCTGATGCCAGAAAAGAACATGTTCTCATTAATAGTCATTTTCTCATCAAAATAGGGCTTTTATGCAGACAATGTGCAAAGATTTTATAAAGCTGATTGTTGACAAAATTTTCAATAAGTTTCAGTGCAATGAATGGCACACAGAGAACAAAACTAAAAGGGTGGCTGATAACTTCTTATACATTCTGCAGGAAAAATCAAATCTGCCTTAAAACCAAACCCCACCAGTGAAATCTTGCTACACTGTGTAAGCTTGCAAGGAGAGAACCTCAATATTTTTGGACGATCTTTGCAGTAAAAATAAAAGCAGTCAAAATTTTTTCTGTTTCTCTGAAATTTAGTAAAACTTCTTAAAACTGGAAGTCTTGAGAGAATGAAGTTTTCTCTTGAGATTTCCTGTACATTCAGGTTTCAGATGAGTTAGTAATACAGGCAGCTGGGGACAATCTCCCATGGTATATTACTGCATAATTAGTTACAATATGGGGATTTTATGCCTCCCACTGCAGACTCCAGAGACCAGATACTGGGTAGAACGGGCCATTTGTTTGTTCTGGTATACTGGTCCTTGCTACCAAATAGCCATTCTCACTCTGTTTAGATAGCATCTTCTAATCCTAAATAATAAAGTGATCTGCAACTATAAAATCTACACGCATAAAAATATTTTCAGTCACAGAGGAGTATAAAAGAGGGAGGCAATGTATTTGGGTTTGAGGTTGGGGTGCGGACCTGAGTCTTACCTTCAGTGTGGTCCATGTTACAGCAGCAAATCCAGCTGAGAAGATTCCTGCTCCTGCGTTCCTCCAGGAACTTGTTCCCTGGTTATGCTTATTGACCTGTTTTTTCTCTACACTCTAATCTGGTGCTGTGACGAGGTCTGGTTTAAAAAATGTATCAATCTTTCCTCTGAAGTAAGTTTTTGCTGTTCTTGTTTTCTAAACCAGCATTTTTTTGCAGAAGTAGTTTAAAGAACTGTAATGAAGAAGTGGTAACGTCTTTTGGAAATGTGGAAATAGGCTGAAACGGGGACATGAGCAGAAGCTTAATGAATCAGCTTTCCCATTCCCTGATTTGTACAACGGGGCTACATTTTTGTGTGTGTGGTTTTTTAAAATTCTTTAATAGAGAGAAACTGTTGCAGCTATGGGTGTATTAAAGTCCCACCAAACTTCTGTAATGCTTGAGGACCGGAGGAACTGCTAAGGACAAGGTCCAGAATGGACTCAGCATGGCAGTCTATAACGTCTACAACATTACAAATACAGCCCATTTGGCAAAAATAGTTTTAAGGTATTTCTGCATGGTGCAGTTGCTCTTGGATGGGTTGGAACCAAGCTCTGGTCTATGGTTAAAGAAGCAATAGAAGCCTCTTGGGTTTCTGAGCATTTTGCCTGGCAGAAAAGTGGCTTTAATGTATTCACTCTCTCCGCAGTGCACATGCAAGGGGTTGCCTATATAAACATAAATATGTACATGCGTATATGTGTACAAAAATATATCTATATTCAGATTTGTGAGGCCATATACATACACATGTACATATATGTGTGTGGTTTTAGGGCTTTGCTGTACACCAGACCAGTGAAAAGGAAAATCATTTTTGAAGGCCATATTTTTTTAATTCTCTCTCTCTTTTGTTTGCCTCGCAGTTCTTTATATTGTCACATCTTGACCCTTTGTATGAAAGCAGGAGCAAACAAGTAATCATGGAAAAGAACAGGAAAGCTGTCTATTAACTTGCTTTGCCACTGGAAGAAATGTAACATCAAATTACACCCTCAGGAAACACCAGCGGCTCAGTATTCCTGCAGCACTCAGCAATACCCACA
The DNA here is from genome assembly GCF_964195595.1 of Calonectris borealis. Classification (NCBI taxonomy): domain Eukaryota; kingdom Metazoa; phylum Chordata; class Aves; order Procellariiformes; family Procellariidae; genus Calonectris; species Calonectris borealis. The sequence continues at coordinate 80,567,364 of NC_134352.1, read as the reverse complement.
TACGCCTTTCTCCTACTGCACTTCCTCCACTATGCCATAATTAGCCATATTTTTCTTCCAAGGCAAATTAGGTCTGCTTGCATCAGATCCCTACTTCTCCTTGTCTAGGGGAATTCTCTTCCTCCCATATGAGGAGCTCCTGTCTCCCTACCACTGCAGTCAGTAGGGACCCATTCGCCATACTGGTATAGAGTCCAGGTAATAGGGCCAGGGAAGAGACACTTGCCTATATCACCAGCTGCTGTAGGTTAGGGTAGGAAAACACTGAAATTGGAAATTTCTACCACACGCAGTACATAACCACAGGAGCTTTCACCTGGGTAGCTAAGTTGCTTAGAGTTATGTTAGGTGTGTCTATGTCAACCTGCAGTAGAGACTCGGCTGCCGGAGAACTTTGGATGGAGGCAGACTGGAGGAGACTATGAAATCTCTATCTCCAAAGCTTGTTTTCTTTGGCTGGAAAAATGTAAGTAGTAAGAAAGACACAACATAGCATTCAATAATGAACTGAGGAAAACCACTGTTATCATTCCCAGCCCTTAAGGAACTTTCTAGGGCAAGATGACAAGGAAATACTTGTCTGTAGATTTAAATAAAGAGAATGTGACAAGTATTTAGGCTAAGTGCCTTTTTTTCAGCATGTTGTTCAGCGTACCTTCAGCATACTCATTTCAGTACCACAGAAAGCATTTGGCTGACAAGAACTTGAAGGACAGTAAAAGACTCGGCCTGCACCAGTGTCCTAATTTAGAAATCGTTGCAAGTATAATAGGTTCGTCATAATAATTCCTAGTGTTCAACATTTTTCTATACCATCAAAAACTCCTGACTTCATCACATTCTAATTTCATCAACTGGCACAAGTGACATCAGTAAATAGCAGCCAGGAAGGATGTAGAATAACAAGCAAAGACGGTTCCTGGGATCAAATTAATGGCTGAAGCAATCAACCAAGCCCTATGCAGCTATGGAAAGAGCAAGTGGATAGTTTTGTGAGTGCTGACAAACACTTAGTGCCAATGAGCTCTTTTTTTTTTTTTTCCTTTTTTTCTTTCCTTTCCTCAGTGCACTGCAGCAGAATTCTTTCTGCACAAACTTAATGCACCAGGATCCACCAGGAGATGAGTTTTCTGTAAGAATGATGCATCTCAATTGACTGAGTGGTGACTGAGTATAAGGATGCTAGGATTTAAGAAATGTTGTAAGTACTTTCAAATACAGAGCCTGGATATAGCTTGATGAAATTAAATTTATGCGTCATTAGAGGTATCACCAGGAAAATGCTCTTGTACCTTCCCTGTGTTATAGCAACATACCTGTGTACATACTGTCACTAGATGACAGTCCAGCCATTTTAGCTTCATAGAGCAAAGTCATTGTCCTGAACAAAGCAAAAGAAATAGTAATTTTAACTTTTTTGCTTTTCATAAATGGGTGCTGAGTTGCATTTTCAAGTCACAGTGATTATTGTGACACTACAGCACTTTTTTTAAAAAAAATCATTGTGCTTTAGAATTTCCACTATCCTTTTCAAAGAAAGACTACATTTTTACACCCTTAATAGTTATTTTTAGAAGGTAGATATGTATTATGTAGATAATTAAATGCTATCAAAAGTCTCTAAATTCTGTAGTTAAGAACTGTGACTGAAGTCTAATGATAGATGAACTCTTATTGAAGTATATGTTAATATATTCATGTAAATATATGCCTTCAAAACAGGGTGCGTAGCTTACAATACCTCCAACTATAGTCATGGACATACAGCTGAGTGCATTTTTTTCAAATAGAAGCAGGGTTACAAGAATTAATTCTATGCTCCTTTATTTCAGAGCTCGTGTAATAGAAGCAGGTAGTTGACTTACATCTGTTGTGACTTAGGAACAGAAGACACTGAAGAGATTGCACATATATTAATTTGTAAGGTGAAATAGTGAGATGCAGAATCCTCTCTAACGTTCCTGATATAGAAGTGAGATCAGTCCAACAGTTCAGACATATATTTTATAAGAGGAATGAATACCTGAGTGTTCTTGTAATATTCAAAAGCCTTCATATAGCACTTTTTATGCATAGAGTTAAAGTGTTTTAAAGTAAAAATATAGGCCATCATCTCACTATTATAGCTGGGCAAACCAAGACTCAGGGAATGAGGATGTGTGTGTGAGAAGTGATTTAGCCAGTATTGTACAGGAGTTTGAGTCAAAGCTGGAACTCAGCTATCCTATCTGATTTCTATCAGATTTATATTCACTCACCAACATGCAGGGAGAGAACAGTAAGTCCTTTTCTTGTTGTTTTTCTTTTTTGTTTGTGTCACGGTTTCTAGGATTTATTCCATAATAGATCAATTTATTTTGCAATGCATTCTTTTATTTTTATTTTTATTTTAAACTGGTGGCTTCTTTTTGCAAAGGTAGCATAAAACTACACAGATATTGTTTTGTCCATCCATCTGTCTAAGCCTCAGGGCCTGATTGTCATTTTCACTGAGACTACTTTATACTGCTCTAACCATGTCAATGAACCTTACAGTCATGGCCATAAATGTAATTTACACCTACTTGAGAGCTCCTATGCCTTGCCAGAAAGATGTATCTGAGGAAGAAAAAGGCTCTAATGCACTTTGAAATCTAAATGTTGATCTCTTTCGTAGGAGCGTTACTTGTATATTCAACTGCACAATCCAGAAGATGTAGGCAACCTGCTCTCTTTGTGATGTTCCTGACAGGAATACTATAAAGCATCTCCTACTCTTAATCCAAAAAATTATAATGGTCATTCATGTTAGTTTATAAGGCAGTGCCAACAAGGGAAGAGCAGGAGAGAAAAAGTAAAAATCAACATCTGGAATGCCTGGAAAACACTCCATCCTCCTTAACATTCATGACTGTGATAATGAAGTAGAAATACACCCAAACAATTAAAATCAGCTCCATGACAAGGTACCATGACAAGTTCTAATCCGTAACTGGACATGAGCTGGAGTTGTAAGTCTACATCATCTTACTTTCCAGTACAGTTGGTTCCAAATGGAAGCCTACCATGGACCAGCCAAAGTATAGCTATGCCCACCCATCACTCTGAGAGGGCTGTTGGATCAAGACATATTGCTGATCTAAAGGACCATGGTGGAGGCTACCTTCACTTACCCGCTAGAGTCATTCAGGTTCTTTATTAGGTGCTATGTGGGCAACTTCCCTCCGTTCAAATTTGCTGACCAAATCTACTCTCAGTATCAATAACCATAGCATTCATCCACAACATGTCTGATATTTTCAAACTGAAAACCACAAACTGTAAAAAATATCTTACAAAACAAAGATAAAGAAGACATTTTTAGATTTCTGGTGTCTACATGTACAAAGAAGAAATAAACCTACAGAGAAGTATTATAGCTGCCATCTTGTAACAGATGTGTTTGTCTCATCCAGCTCTGGTCAATAGAAACAGGTGCAGAATATTGTCTCCTAGTTACCTACCAAAAAAAAAAAAAAAAAATTACTTACAAATCTATATCAACAGTCAGACTATAAAATTAAATATTTCTTTCAAGATATTTTACTGAGATTTTCTCTTTGTGTCCATAGACTTTTCTTAATCCTTCTTGATATTTATGGTATCTTTTGGCTCAGTGATATCCTGTGTCAAGGAGTTCCACAGTCCATTTATGAATAAAGTTTTCGTGTTGATTAGTCAATTATGTGCTGGCTTTCAGATTCAATGAATATCTACTTCTTCTTCTAGGCAGTCTATTCTCTCTGCCAGCTAGAATGAGACATATTTTTACTTCACCTTTTTTTACGTATCTCACAATTCTTTCAAATTACAAGACAGAATCAAACAGGCCACTAAAATGGTGGTCCGTCCCCTTTTCTTATTTTCTGATATGGCTGGTAAGCCTACATCTCAGAAAAATTCAGTAGAAAGCTCTCTCAATATTTTCCCAAAGCTGATGAGACTGAAAACCAATGACTGTGAAGCTAGTCAGGTACTTCACAGTGTTTTTACACTGGGAACTCCTGTGAGAAGTAGCCAGATTAAAAAGTTGAAATGATCTTATAAAACTGACAAGTAAAGGATCTCCCTCAGAAATACATCTGTGCATGGGCAAGACCAGAGCAAAATTCTCCCAGACCCAAGTCTGACACTTAAATAATTTTCCTCTGTTCTGAAGCTAGGATTCCTCTGTTGCTATCAAACTTTCCCCTTTCCTACAGAAAGTGGTTTATCCTTTTCTTAGATATGTCAGTGGAAAGGCAAAGATTTTGGCAAGGAACTTGAAGTGTCTTTCCCAAACACCAAGTCCTCTGTTAAAACCATGAGTTTAGGCAAGCATATCCAATGAGCATTCAAATTAGGTACAGGTCTTACCTCATCATTTTAGTCTCAGAAAGCAGAAATAAACAGAAATATGTCAGTCCAGTTCTTGTATCTTCTAAAATATGCCCATAACTTTATTTTCTGGTCTCTTAATATTAACTGTTCCAGCTTAAAGACCTCCTTGGAAATGTTAGTCATGGTTGAAAGTTCCTTGTCTGCCACTGGGATATCTCTGTTGGGATATCATTAGCTCTCTACAGAAATCTTCCCAGTGGGGACAGTGTAGCAACACAAACAGCAGCCTGGACTCTTGAAGTCAAGCCTGATTTCCCAGCTTTTTCATTATCAGTGTCATATATTGTGTGACCCTGGGCAAGGCACTTAATTTTTCCTCCTGAACCTGTAAAACATGGTAATAATATTTCCTTCCTCACACCTTTCCCCTGGCTCATCTGTTTGAAACCTCAGTCATGTAATGGGCTCAGCGTTGGAAACGACCAACTGTAAGTTAATTGCAAGATCACAGCTATAGATTGTAAAATCCTAGCGGGAAGGACTTGTGATCTTTTTATAGCATCTACCAGACTGGGCCCCTGATCTTGACTGAGGCCTCTAGACCCTAACCTAGGTTTAAGTTAGTAAAAATAATAATATTACACCTAGTATTCATGTCATGGGAGCAGATATACTGTCTGGCTTTTTACTTCTCCTAACTGAGTCTCTTCCAGACCACAGTATAGTTTTCAGTCAAGGTTTTTTTTTGTTTGTTTATTTGTTTTTAATTCTTTGTGTGTGTCTTCTCAATAACAGAGACTGACCAAATTATAATTTATATCACCTATATATAAATTTATTTATATAATTAGTTATTATTTATTATTTTTTATTTTTAGTTATTATTAACTATTTGATTATTCCATTCAGAGTAGAAAATCCAGCAAACAGTGAATTAAGATCAGAGCTGGCTTTGAACGTCATACTTTTCTAATTTCTCTCTGGTTTCTTTCTGTTATTTCCCTCCAAAGCCTGCTTTCGTGCCAATAAATCACTTTCCCGTCAGCAGGACTACCTAACAATTTGCAGCGAATTTCCTATCCAACAATTTGTAGCAAATATGTCTGTGAACAAGTGAAGGAAAACTTCATTCTTGCTGTAGCACGAATGTCTCTTTCTGTTATAAAAGAGAGAGAGAAGGCAATGATGAAAGAAGGGAAAAAAATAACCCCTTAAATCATAAGCTCTCCACGCGTGTAAACCCAGCGCTTAGTACACAGCCTCGTCACCTTGACATTTATTCAGCTTGCTGGAGACTCATGTGCCCTCAGTCAAAGCTAATTAACACTTAATTGACTTCATGAGAATTTTGTTCAGCAGTTCTGATTTGCCACTCATCGTGAAACATGTAGCTGTAACTTTTGAGAGCTCAGCAGTTGTGGGAGGTTTGGCAGGTGTCAGGGGAGTCGGAGAGCGAAGGGGGAAAGGGGAGTGGAGGAGTTTCTGTCTTGCTCTTTTTGCTTTCTCTGTCTCTCATTGAAACCGATACAAGGGCACAAGAGTAACAAAATAATGCATTCAATAAATTGTCATTGTGGATACATTTTATTTAGCTAAAAGCACAATTTACAGTAGTTGAAGTTTGATTGATCTGTTGATAAACACTAATGTTTTGTAGTTGACAATTTTTCCATGTTAATTTCCTTAACTTTGGCAGTCCTGGCTGGCAGGACCCTATAAATAGTATCAGTGTCATCATCCTTTTTAAGTTATTAATGAGCCATCGTGTTTATAGAGGTTGGGATTTGGGGACAGGCTGTGCTTGACTGCAGTTTCTGACATTGATGCGTTAGCAGTTGGAACTGGGTCTAAACTAGAACAAGTAGGGGAAAAAATGGAAAAGGAAAAAGCAAAAAGAAGCTTGGCGCTAGCCAAATGCATTTGGAGTGGACAAGAACTGTTAATAATTAAAAGATAATTAAAAGTATATAGAAAATTACAGAACACCACAATCACACAATCTGCTCTGATGCTGCTGCCATTTGAAATACACGTCTGACTAATTATCATTTCACCTGTGATGGAAGGTCCTTTTTTTTTTCAGCCCTCCTTCCCACTGTGCTGTGCCTTAGCCTATGTCCAGACTTTCATGATTGCCAAGGACTGACAAGACATTAGAGAAGACATGACTAATTAACTAGGCCAAACTATCTACTGGCTGGATTCGCAGCAACTTCAGGCAAAGCTGCCAAACATGTAAGTACATGTTTGGATAAGGATGTCCTTCTCCAATTGTGATGTTCTAACGAGCTGTTAAATATTTGCCCAGTATTAAGTAGAAGGTGTTTTGTGCTAGGAAGAAGCATGGTATCGCTATTTTGTATCTCTTGAAAAGCCAGTGCATCTGCCTCTTTTGTGTAGATGGGCACATCGCAACCTTCTTCCTCCACTGAGTAAACAACAAGCTTATGACATTGCGATGGCCTCCACACTCTCTAAGAAATGTTGGGAGTGTCCTTAATGCTACTGTAGGATGACACATGCCAGGAGAGGAGCCTCTTTTCTTTTCACAGGGCCATCAACAATCCTGGGTGCAAATCACTCTGCTAGACAAATGTCAGCTCTGATTCTTCTGCTGGCAGAATATACAAAATGTGGTCTGCCTGAACCATTTTGCAGACTTTGGAGCTTCCCCTTTCTCCTCTTTCATCTTCATTATACTTACAGAGAAATATATTTTATTTGTAATTAACAGAATCTTTTCCTTATATATATATGTGTGTGTGTGTATATGCACATATGTATGTGTGTATATACATATGTATGTACTCCCACACACTAACACAAACACACATGAATGTATATACACAAATCCAAAGTTATTAAAACAAGCCAAAATTTATATGAAAAATAAGATGTGACAGTATTTACATTTTTAAAAGTTATCAAAACATTTCTACAATGAAGCATTGAATTTGTAAGCAAAGGTGTAGAAGAGACCACTATCATCATGACATACAGTGCCTTGCAATCAAAAATAACCATGAATTTGTGGATAAGAGTTATCTTATTAAGTATACCCATATTTATATTGTTTGAATTTGGATCAGGAGTGCATTTCTCAAACAAATTCCCTGTTATTCCTCACAGGCTATGCTTTGGTTCACATTGTGGAATACGTAAACTAGACTGTTCACAGATGAAGCTACTTTGTAAAATGTGCTTCTGGAGCACATCCAGTGTAATCCAACCACAAGTGGACATTGGCCTGTAGCAGAGTTGATCTGAGGTGAAAAAGCCACACACGTTAGGGACACCAGCTCCTCAGCAGCTCTACAGATCCACTCCTGTTGATCTTCAGTGCTTGCTCAGGCAGACATATCCTAGCAGATATCTGATTTAATGGTTGTCTAGGCTTCCTCTCTAGTCAACAAGCAGAGATAGACACCTTCAAGGGTGTTGCATCCCACTCACTGTGAATACTTACCTGAAAAAGAAATAACATTTCTGTGAAGAAGCTGTGCTTCAAACAAGGCATGAAATCTGAGAACTATTCATTGGTGAATTTAAGACAGATTTCTGCTAAGCATCTAGATTTTCCTGGATCACCTTTCTGAGATACCTAATTATCCCAGTATTTTTTGTATGTGTGTGTTTACATAACACCCAAGCGCAATAACATCTTCGTTACAGAAGCAGCTTAAAGACTGATACTAATATGAATATACCTATTCCAGGGGTGAATAATCTTTTCTGGGCTAGGAGAATGAAACCTATAACTTAAGGATAAGAATACAAAAGCACAACTTCCATATTTTCCATGGTATCACATGGTTAATTTGTTTGTGTGGCATATGGTAGAAGACTCAATGAAAATCGCCATGAAAAATGAGAAAACGCCAGTCTAGAATCCAATATGGATTGAACTCGAAGATTCAAGGCTGTAAGAAACACACCAAAGAACAGTTGTGAACACTCACACATTACTTTTATCAGTTTCATTTATTTATTTTGCACGTAACCAAGCACTAAAACATACATCCAGTACCTCAGGCAACTTACTTCACCTTACTGCAGTAAAAGATTCATAGGGAGTTCAATTATAGAATGATTGGCTAATTTCAATAGCTTGTTTTAGCTATTAAGCCCTCCACAAAGACTTAATGAATGTTCTAATGAATATCTTGCAAGACTTTCAGTGTAATGAATTTTGTATTAAAACACTATAAGGAGTGTCCTGCAATGTAAGGTCACTTCCATTTGTTCTCATTACAGCCCTAGAAGGACAAAAGAAGAAAAGGAGAATATCTAGTTCTTTTTTTTTTTTCGGCTGCAGAAGGGATGTTAACTTCGAGCACATAACTTGCAATGTTAACTTGCAAGTAACATCATCATCACCGGCTTATGGTGACCTAGAAGTCTGTTGAATAATATTGTTAAATTGAGCTAGACTGGACAAATCCACCCTTTACTTTCTCTTCAGGTGGTAGTATAAATGCAATTAGAGGACGTGAGATTGAGCTATAGCAGTTGGGGTGTGGTGGAGGATCCTTAACAGCTCATACAAACCAAGGATAAATGAGAAAGGGCATGATTAGAATCAACAGATATGTGAATACCTATCTGTTAATCAGTGCAAAGAGAGACAGGAGAATTTCAAGATCATTTATACCATTTGAGAAATAGAGTACAAAGGCATCCTGACTCACAAGAAATGTCAGGAGAGTCATCTACAAATAATAAACCCAGGACCCTATCCTCAAAATGTGGACCTATGAGAAGAAGACACTGCTCAGACAGCAAGGATGTGGAACATTAGTTACAAAAAAGTATGCATTTTCAGTACACTGATTCATATATTTTAAATAATTGACTTTGGTATTCATGCAAACAATATATTAATTAATCACCTATTTTTGTGGGCAATGAAGAACAAGACTTCAGTACGGTAAGTCCTGCACAGTTATGTGATCAGACATAGTCGATGCTTGAGTTAATTTCTGCATTGTTTCATACAGACTAAAACTGTGGCTTTACTTTATCTGAGCTGTAGTATTGCAGAAGTATTAAGGGTTTGTCTATACAGAGGTGAAACACTTGCAAAATTATCCTGAATTAATTTTTAAAGTGGATTATTTCAATCTCATTAAAACTGTCATGCGGGTCTCTGACTGAGAACTAAAGTGGTCTTATTTTGATTTTGCTTGATTCACTTCCAAAGTTACACTGAATTAAGGCCAGTTGAATTTTGAGTTAGTGTCCAAACAGAGACCTTAGGTCATTCCACAATAAATTCACTGTTAAATGCAGACTAAATTACTGAATGGTTCTATGTAGATAAAAGCAAGTATGGAACAATTTCAAGTTAACTGTATTTAGATAAATATTAATCAATCATTAGAATTACATGTTAAATGCTGTCCTTGTTTGATCATGCAACAGGGACAACAGGATTACATGCATGTGGTCAGTTATGCTAGTACAGCTGATAAAGATAGACTAATACATTTTTATGATGGATGGTGGTGTCTTATGATCTAGCAACCTTTAAAGTCACGCAAAGATGTATTAGAATGAGACTAGTTTTCTAAAACCTTGGAACCAGAGACAGATTTATGAAGTCCATTCCTTCCTTCCTTCCTTCCTTCCTTCCTTCCTTCCTTCCTTCCTTCCTTCTCCTCTCCTCTCCTCTCCTCTCCTCTCCTCTCCTCTCCTCTCCTCTCCTCTCCTCTCCTCTCCTCTCCTCTCCTCTCCTCTGGCTCGTGGGATATTTACATCTTTGCGGTGCTCAGGGTCTCTCTTCCCTCTGCCCGTTCGCGTTGTTCTGCCATGCACACACTGCTGTACATGTGCCTCTTCCACATGAATTACCTGCAAAATCTTCATCTGACTCCATGTCCGGGAGACTGAAGCTTTGAAAGTGATTGGCACTGAAGATGATTTAAGGACTCACTCGATTTTGCTCTGAAATGAATGAGGACTGCTCAAATGGCTCCATGTTATATCTTTACTGTAGACCTGAAGGCAATAAGTGAAAGGTGAAGAGCAATAGCTTCATGCACACCTCAGAATAGGTAGCAAGCACTTGCCAGACATCTACGCTGGGGTTCATGTAAGTAAACGTAACTGTTACAGCACTGACATCTGCTTCCAAGCTAGTCACTGTAGGCTGCCTTTATATTTAGAGGAGAGAAAAGGGCACTTCAGTGTGAGAATCATCTCGTGATAAAATAGATATCTAAAACTGCGTCCCAAAGATGCTTGTTTCTGTCTGCTGATTATACAAGAATGCAAGATGCCTGTCTTAGGTACACAGAGCTAGTGCAGATGAAGTGAATCTTACCCTTTTAGTTTGATTGTCTTGTTGCTATGCTGCATTATTGGGTTATTTTGTCCCTTATGATATATTACAGCCTTGTTTGTCACAAGTGAGAAATGATCAACACATGACAGTCTCCTGTAAAGTTAATTTTGAAGATGAAAATATTCTTGAAGTTCAGTTTCCTCATAATATGGAGTGCCATTTGTTAGGCTGTTGCTTCTTATGCATTTACATATATAACAATATACCCTGTCAATAATACCTTTCCTGAAAGGTATTTCCAGAAAGAATGAGTAAGTCACAAAGTGGTGGAGGAAGTGATTTTAGACAGGTTATCATTACCTGAATAAAAATAGTATTTATTCTTACAGTTGATATTGGGATAAGGTGGTCATGAGACTTATGCTGGCATTCAATTCATTCTGGTTAGGTTTTGTTCAGCAATTACTCAAAGCCTAAATGTCTGACTGAATTCTGCGCCATTCACATCTGAACTCTGACTGCTTGCTAGGGGGAAAAGTAGCTGCAGCCCCCGATCATATTGTCCTAGAAAGTAACAATATTCTGAAACATGTACTTTCCTCTGAAACTGTATTTTTCTATCCAGTTCCAGAAAAACATGATACTTCCCCCTGGAATGCATAGCCATACTCAGGTCCTATTCCTTTTTTATTATTTTATCAATTCATGGGGTTGAAAGCCAACAGAATTTACACTTAATAATATTTACAATTTTTGCAGAGTTTTCTGTCTTCAAAGGATTTTGCAAACATTGGCTGTGGGGTGTGACAAAAGCTTCTGAAGAGGTCAAAATAACAAGCAAATATTGTCTTAGAGAAAAGAAAAAGAGGATTTAGTTTCTACACTTGTTTTTTTTTCTGACTGAAGCATCCATCATTACGGAGAATAGTCTGCTGTTGTTAACTGGTCTGACTTTTTCTACATTTTTTACATTCTGACTAATTTTCTACATTTTTATTCAAATTCCAGACAATTGACCAAAAAATCTCATTTGTTTTTTGCAAAAGATTATCCAGCATTAAAAGAGATCTTCTGACATATCTTCTGACATTAGAAGGAACTGCCTTACATCTCCTAAGCTACATCTCAACTGTCTTTAATATTTCTCAGGAGAAGGCAGAGGAGGAAAGATACCTCAAGACCCCATTATGGACCTTTAGATTAAGCAGCTGTCCAGATGGGTGTGCAGGGGTAGACATACTTTATTGTGCCTCAACCATCAGAGTCACCCAGAGTTATTGTAGCATGGATGGATCCTGATCATTCTGCCTTCCTTCCCCTACTTGATCCTATTGCGTAAAACAAGAATTCGCTACTTCTCTGTTAATATCAATATTGTCACATGATGATCCCACTTTTCATTGACTAAATTAATTTACAGTCTCTTAACCTGATAGAAGAATGTGTGGTAAACACCATTAAATCAGAATTCTTCTCTTGCTTCTCTCAGTAAGGGTATTTCCTCTGCATGATGACGCTTTCACAGACCACCATACATACATGTGTATGACTACTTATTCCTCATGGTATGGTCTAAGCTCAGAATCTGAAGCCAACATTGAAAGGTCTTTGTTAATTTTATTATTTTTCTCAAATCTGAGTCACCTTGGGAAAGGTTATACCGAGACACAGGCTTTGTATTGACTTGTTTTTTCACGAAAGAGACTTTTGTGTCACCTGGGATGTTAGAGAAAATGATTGTCTGTTCAATGAGCTGCATCTTCTTCATGAAAACCTTAGCACTGCAGACAAATGCGGGCAATTATCATTAACTTGGTGATACTATTTCTACCCACAAAGTAAGCCGATTTGGTTAGAAAAAGGAGCATGACAAGAGGTATCTTCCAGTGCAGGAACACTGATGATGTTCAGGGTAATCCATGACCCTGAGATGCATGCTGTAATTTAGGGACATTAAAAGACCAGAAAAGTCATGTCTTCTTGAAACACTGTTAATAGTCACTCCCAACTCACCAGCTTTCAGGCTTACAAAGAAACACGGGTCTGAAATACATGGCATAAATCACAGCCCTGTGGTCTCAGAGGGCTTGAAAATATGAACATGGGTGTCCAGAAAGGCATAATCATACTGAACCCCTAAACATAGCACAACCAGTGAGATTGCCATGCAAAGACTACCTCAAACGGGGTAATGTCTTCTTGAATATTCCTGGTGTGTGCTATTTGCATGTGTGAGGGAGAAGTAGAAGAGAAGGGAGGGGAATGGAGAGTTCAGTGTGAAAATTTTGGTGTTGTGTGGTGCTTAAGTTTTAGTGAAAAAGTGCAACAGAGACATGACACTAAAGACTTTATTTCTTCAAGAAACACAACTGGAATCAAATTAGATATGCACATTTCACTGCGAATAGCTCACAAATAATTCTCCATGGCCATATGCATTTTATTCTGTCCAGAGTTAATTTTGCATTTTGTTATCCTCAAAGGATAGCTTAACTTTAGTTCTCTTTTAAGGAAGTAATGAATAGCTAAGAGGGTGGTTGTGTGTGTGGACATGAAAGAGAAAATATTTGTTTCTTTTAAAAAAGAGAAAAAGATAGAATGAGTTTGTTTTTCTCCCAGCTTCTCTTGAGGAAACTGTAGTTAAGAATCTCTTGATTTAAGACAATTTACTGTAAAGCCTGGCTTAAATATTTTTGTAGGTCTAAACAACAACTCCATATGCTCAAAAAACAATTTTTTCAACATGTACAAATCACCATTTCCCTTTAAAAACTAATTTCTTTCCACCAGCTAAAGTGTTTCCACAGTTCAGTGCTACTAAAGATATCACAGTAAAACCTGAATTTGCCACAAACAGGAAAATGACAGAAAGTTTTGTAAACCAAGGCTGTATATTTGAGATGAAATGTGTTAGTTTAACTTATTATGAGAGGCACTATCATTACAGAGAAAGATGAGAATATCATACAGGAATAACTGCATGATCTTGAGGACAGGAGGAATTGAAATCAAATTAATTTAACAGAGTGAATTGCCAAGCTATTTGCTCTGAGAAGGATAGTAAAAATTTTTGCTTTTAGAATCAGGACTGATAGGGATGAAGATAACAATCTTGGGTGCATCAATCTTTCACCAATTATTTTAAGCTATCAGTTTAATGTGGATAGTTCTAAGATCTTGGTAATACAGGCAGGAACGAATGTCATTTGTACAATGTACTACTCTGACTCGATCTGAAATACTGGGAATGATTATGGGAATAAAATCGAATGGGAGAAAGCACAAAGAAGGACAGCTACAGAGACCGGAGAATGGAGAATCCATGGAACTACCAGAGATGAAAGCACCTGGGTATTTTTAGCCTGGTAAAATGAAAGGTGACAGAATATGACTGCAGCAAATAAACATTTTGAGAGGGTAAACGTCAAGAAGTAAGACAGGCTACTTAAGCTAAAGAGTGATGCTGGCGGAAGAGAAAAGAGGTATGTAATGGCTGGGAAGCAAATAAGCTAAAGATTAAAAAGACATTTTATAAGAATAGAAGAACGAGACTCTGGAATTGACTTGATAGTGTAGTCACAGGAGCAAAACAAAGCTAAAATGGCTGTTTTCAGTGTGGTCCATATGTCACATTTGCCTGCAACAAAGAGGGTCCGGACTCTATGTCTCAGGAGGTACCTTCCTGCCAACATCTTGAAGCCTATGGTAGCTTTTGAAAAGTTGAGGTTTTGATAATTAAATTTTAGAAGCAGAGATCTGGGCAACATATAATCCAACCCAGGAGAACTGTATAGAAATAAGATGGAAGATGAAGGATGCCACCCACCTGAGTGGGTAAAAAGCCTTAGTAAGTGTGTGGTCCTGGAATAAACCAGCTGACTGGAACTACCTGAAATAACACACTAGAAATGAGAGGATACCTCCAAAATCAAGAACTCCCACATAAAGCTGAAAGCCATGCAGAAAGAAGCACTACATATTATACACATATCATTGAGAACTGAAAATAACTTTGAACTTAATTTACAAAAAAAGTAATAAATTTTTTTTTGTCTTCAGTACTTATTTTCTTTTTGCTTTTTCATACTGAAGGAAAGATGTGTGAATGTAAGCAGGACAAGTCACTCTGATTTCATTCTAGCTACTACTACATGTATGGAAAATCCAGGACTACTTTTTAGATGTGAATGCAATTTTTCTGGATTTTAAATGAAATAAAATAATGCCTAAACTGAATGAGAAAAGGATTTCCTGAAAGTCTGGATAGAGTTTCACAGAAGAAAAAGAAAAAGAATAAACAAACAAACAAAAAAACCCTCACACTGAATAAATAAATAGGCCTCAATTTCAGTTCTGTCAGCTTTTGTGAAAACTGTTCTTTGGTTTCTGTGTAATATTTGATGCTGTGCAGAAGTTTCATATTTAGCACCTTGTTGCTTCTCTGCTTTTATCCTGCTAGCAAAAACTGTTTTTTACATATTGTAACTACTCATGGGACATTGGGCTAAAAAATAAAAATAAAACTGTTTAAAAGCTTGACGCATGTACTGAGCAACACTTGATTGGGAAAAAGATGCAGATGAAATTTGGTTTCCAAATTTTCAGCTTTTTAAAATAACTATCAAACAGTACTGGTCCCTAAAGGTTTTTATTTTTCATGCATGAAGATCCAGTTTATGAGCAAAACATTTTGTAGGGGTCCAGTCACAGCTCACTGGATGTTGTTCTGAGGAGCATTTGTCTTCACCACTGGAAGTAACCGTCTGAAAAAGCTGTATAGTCTGTCGACTTCAGAAACATGTGAGCTTGAACACCAAAAGAGTACCTTCTCTCACCACCTGTGATCTTCTCCTCTGGACAGGACCTTTTGATTCCAAGGCTGTTCAGCATATATGGAAAGTAACATTGAACAAACTGTGTGAAAGCAGCTGTTTCACACAAGGGACTGTTTTTTCCTATGTGTTATAAACCCAATGATGCAAAAACCTCCTACCAGTTCCTAACCTCTGTGGGGGTAAATGTGCTGTGCTTGGAAGACGCCTCATGTTTGGTATGGAAGATGATTTCTTTCTGTGTGTTTAACATCTGCTGTAATTTTTTTCAGGAAGATCTAAGTGGAATAGACTATGCCTCAGGCAAGATACTCAGCCAGTTTCTTTTCGACTTGACTCTGGTCTCTATCTGGCTATCATGGTAATTTTAAAACTAGAGAAGTATAAAAGAATCAACCATGCTCACTGCATCCCTTTCACTTATGAATATTCTGAGATTCAAAGTGAATGAACAAGTCATGGACATCATGCTCGTTTACAGGGCAACAGCCTGCTACTAAGTAAGGTTCTTTGCTAGACTTTATCTCCAACAGACATGTGGTAGGTTGGACTAAGCTCCCTTCTAACTTGCAACATCTTTGCACAGAGACTTTGAGGACATACCCACCTTGGGATTTGAATGTGGGGACCTCCTGACAGACTGGTGTGTTGAACCTGAATCTCCTCCCTACTCTGTCTGGGTGACATGCCAAAGCCCGCTTGCATGCAGATGCAAAAGGCACAGACACCAGGAAAGTCTTTTTCTATCTCCTGGTGAGGAGACATCACAGCTAAGAACCAGGCAGATATATGATTCACCACCATCTATTCTTCTGAAGTGTCGTTCATTCAAAGTTCAAAATGTTTTGCACTTGGAAAGAAGATAGTGGTGAGGAGGATGCTTTCCTGGACTGGGGTCAGTAGTAGATGCAAACATGCAGAGAGAGAAAAGGGTACTGAAAGATAAGCATGGGGATGACTGAGCATTACTTCCTAACTGTGGTATGTTCAAGTAAGGAAAAATAAAGAAATGGTGTTAAGAGCTGTTGGCATTCCTCTAAATGACTTTAGCCAGTCTTGCTGCATAATAAAGAGTTTAGAGAAATCAGGATCTGAACAAAAAGTCTGGCCCATATATTTGTCTTTATCTATCTTGCTCCTCCAAAGGGCAAGTATCCCCTGTCCACAGCAGAGTATAAATATTGCCAAAAAATGGCACAGAGTATACATGCTTGTTTACCAAGTAGTACAGCTTCTTCCCAGGTTTGTTATCATGGGAAAACATTTTTGTTTAATTGGGAAAAGAAATTAATAAACTTCCATTCCACTTTGCCTTTGTCCTCCAAGAACATTGCTTTTTATCTCACGTTAAGGGAGACATTCTTTTTTGCTGTTTGAACCAGATCTGAATATTAATAGCATAATATTGGTCTGATACTTTCCCAGCATCTTCTGTTTGATGCTCTGCTAAAAGACCATAAAACTGTAGCGACAGAGGACAAATGTCCCTCATGTACCAGCTTCTGAAATTAAACTGTTGTCTGCTGTGTGGCTGTGCTCTTTGCACTGCTGCTTCTGTTTTCAACACATTTCCAAGGCAAAGAATCTTTTCTTTCCTTCCAGAAGTTAATGCTGTTACAGATGTGCTGATACAGTTTCATATGGAGACAGAAAGTGACTTAATGAATAATATGAGTGCAGAAAGAGTGACTTCCAGCTGCGACAAGTTCAGCAAGTCTCCTGCTGGCTCTGCTGGCAGGAGTCCCCGCTTCAGCAGAGGGTCTATTATGTCCATACCAGGTACAGCAACCTCTTAAGGACTAAGCAGGTTCTGGTTTAAGAGCTGACCTTGACAACAGTCTCTCACATGGGCTTCTTAGCCAACGGATAACAATGTAGGTATGGGAGATTTCAGCCAGTAAAATGTCCTACCCTTATCTTAATTGTCCTTCAGTGATGAAGTAAAACAATTAATTTTGGTTCCTTGAATGATGGGGTGGACAATTTTGGACAAACTCCTTCTTCTCTCTTTAAAACTGCACGGGCTCATCAACCCTCTCTCCCACCTTTACAATTCGGCAGCTAGTGAAACCTTCAAGTGGAACATGTAACAAGTCCAAAACAGACCCAAAATTTAGGATTCTAAATAAATGGCCTGATGTTCAAAAGAGCTGATCCCCTAGAAAAACCTAACTCTGCCATCTTAACATGTGTTAAGGAACCGTACATTAGGCTCCAGTTTCAGAAAATCTTAGCTAAGAGGATTAACTAGAATAGCAAAGGTTAAATCTGCTTTAATTTCTGGCAACAACTGTGATGAATTCATTAGCAAAGAAGATGCAGTAACTGAGCTCTGCAGAAAAGCTATTTTTCCAGACCTCTTAGTAAGGGAAAAAAAAGAAGATTCTGTCAAAACTGTTTTCCTTTTGCAAAAACTGATTCGAGGTATTTCATTTTCAGTTTAGTTTACTTATGGTAAATTGTGTTGTTTTTAAAAAGTATCTGCAAGCTTTTGGTTCAGACAAGTTCTTAAAATAATAATTAAAAAAGTCATATTATTTGTCATTGTTGTGACTTTTCTTATCGAAACTCTAGTTTTGAGATCCATGATATTAAGTGGCTTAGGCTTTCTGGAGGAATGTATTTAAAAAAAAAAAGTTTTTGGTGCATATTTTCATATTTATAATCTCACTTCTATCTAAAACCGAAAAGATAACTCTCTACAAATATTTGAAGATCTGAGAGAAGGGGAGGAGTTAATCAGTCATTTGCTGCAGGAAAGGATTTTTCTCTTTTAATACACTAGTAAAATATATATTTTTTTTTATTTTTCCCTTTCAGTATCATAACGTAAACTGTAAAGATCAATTAATATAGTCTCTCATTGGACTGTTTTGCTATATGAATGAGCATGGTGGGGAAGAACACTATATCTCAAGTAATGAGATCTAAATGGAGAAGGGACATGTTTTGCATATAAAGCTGGGGGAAGAAGAACGAAGGGGGGGACATTCAGGGTTATGGCATTTTGTCTTCCCAAGTTACGTGTAATGGAGCCCTGCTTTCCTGGGGGTGGCTGAACACCTGCCCGCCGATGGGAAGCAGTGAATGAATTCCTTGTTTGGCTTTGCTTGCGTGCGCAGCTTTTGCTTTACCTGTTAAACTGTCTTTATCTCAACCCACGAGTTTTCTCACTTTTACCGGTCTGATTCTCTCCCCCATCCCACCAAGGGGGGTTGAGCAAGCGGCTTAGTTGCTGGCTGGGGTTAAACTATGACATTTATTGAGAGAAAGAATCCCAGATACCCTTAAAAGGTCATAAATGCAGTAGGTAAATATACCACTTACATGTTTGTCATCCAGAAATTCGTAATAATAATGCATGTTTTAGGGTGTGAAGCCAATTGTTTTTACAGATTCTCCAATTCAAATGCTGAACGTGCATTAACTTCTCTTGCTGTTATCCTCTCAGGCTGTTTCTCTCCTCCTTAAATTTAATTTCAAATATAAACACACACATATGTATATACCTATTCTGTCCTTCACTCTTTGACCCTCTTGCACTTTCTACATTTTTCTTTTTCTTTTCTTTTTTTTCAAAGAGAAAACTTTTTTATAAAGGAAAACTTTTTCTTATTTTTTGTCTGGATCCCAACTACTCACCAATTTAAGTTTAATAGACTAGCAAACTTTCTTCTTTAGCGGCATAAGTAGTTCTTTTCTAGGAGGAAAAGAAGGAAGAATATTGCAATAATGAAGCAAGCAAATGTGTAATAAGGAAGATAGATAGGTAGAAATAAATGAAATATATGTTCATAATTTATGAGAATTGTTAAAGACATAATGATACAATATTGCATGTTCTATGTCATTATTTTCCATAAAGACAAAGAAGAATAAAGCCAATTGATTTTAGTTCTAATTCTTTTTATTGTATTGAGCCTGTTACTCATTCCATAAAACAGCAAAGAACACTGTGGTACAGAGCAAGGAATTAGACAATATTTCAAAGACACCTTTAAGTGAATAAGCAGCCACATGCAGGAGAATGTATGCCACTATCACAGGCAGAGTAAAAGCTGTTCTTGAATCTTTCTCAGGCTGAGAGCAACAAAATATTGGCCTAGAATTTATTTTTAATAAAACCCAGACCTACCTAAAACACCTAAGTATATAAGTAAATGTGTATGAATTCATGTGAACACATGTACAAATGGATACCGGAAGATAACAGAGGCAGAGTAGAGAAAAATGGGGGGAAAAAAAGTAGAAATACTAAAAACGTATCCAATAGCCTCTACGTTCTCAGAGAATCTTGCAGATTGTGTCAAACAAATCAACTACGGTCTGGTATAAATCATGACATTTCGATAGAGATCTGTATTATACCAGGATTCGGTTGCCTTTGATTCTGGAGACTGAGTTTAAACCCCTCTCTATTGCACAGAGGGAAAGATCTTTCTACTATGCAGCTTCTTGCAGAAAGGAACACATCAACTGTTTGGGCACTGAGGCAGCTGTGTACAATAATCTGGAAGTACAAAAAGGAAGGAATGGTCCAATTTCTTGGCTGCCCTGTTTTGTGTAGGTAAGGCCAAATCTACAGATTTCTGCCTATATTAGTGTGGTGATCTGGAAATGCCTGATGTCTCCATTGCCTACTGAGCCTTTGCATCACTATAGAGGACTCCAGCTAACATTAGATAATTCAGTGTTTGCAGGAAAAGTGAATCTAAATGAATCCCATCTTAAAAGACTCTGTTCTCTGCTTCATATGAGATTATATTCTCAGACATTCCTGTTCGGAAAACAGAACAGAACAAAACAAAACCCCCAAAAAGGCTAAGAGGCCTATACCAACCTCATATTTCCAAAACTATTATTAACCTTGCTGCATAGATGAAATGTTTCCAACTATTTCCTATGGATGCTTTTGAAAATGTGCATGGGGAACAGATATGATGTACAGATAGAGAAACAAGGACTGTATCTATTCACAGAACAACAAAGATATAAAATAACAAAGAAAAACAATTCCACAGGAATCAAGAAATTAATATCTTGCCATTGATGGTAGAAGACTGGACTTAGTGACAGAGAACAGTCCTTGCAGTCATGTTGCTATGATTAATTGCTCCGTGTCAGTAATTTATTTCTGCAGTTCGTTAAAAAAAGGAGTGCATGATTACATTTTCTTTTTAAATGTTTTCCTGCTTTTGTCAAACTTTGATTTTTTTTGATTTGTTGGTTAATTAATCAAAATAAGTAATGACAATTTCTTAAACACTTTCCCCCAGTATTTTCTCAACTCTGAAAACGTGAGATTCCCATTGTGTCAGCATATTGAAATATGAAAGAAAAAATAACTCTCAGTCAAACTTTATCCCTTTTACCTCTAAATTTTGATTATTGTTAAAATGGGCTAAAGCAGAATTAGTGTCAGTTCTGGGAATCTGCCAAACAGCGAGATTTATGAGGCTATGCAACTTTTTCTTTAGGGAAATAGCACACTTCTCAGACAAAGGATAGATGAATTACAGAAAACAATATAGTGAGAATTCATCGTGGAGATGAACAATACATTCTGTTTCTTCCAAAAAGAAGCTTAGGAAAAAAATGGAGGAATACCTTCTGGGGAAAAAAAAAAAAAAAGGTGGTTTTATTTGCACATTTTCTACAGTTTTATTTTCCTTTTATTCAGACTGGGAAATAGATAAACAGACAGGCAGAAGCACCGATGTTAATAGGCATAAGTATTAAGTAAATAGAATAGAATAGAATAGAATAGAATAGAATAGAATAGACTATTTCAGTTGGAAGGAACCTACAATGATCATATAGTCCAACTGCCTGACCAATTCAGGGCTGACCAAAAGGTAAAGCATGTTGTTAAGGGCATTGTCCAAATGCCTCTCAAACACTGACAGGCTTGGGACATCGACCACCTCTCTAGGAAGCCCGTTCCAGGGTTTGACCACCCTCTCGGTAAAGAAATGCTTCCTAATGTCCAGTCTAAACCTCCTCTGGTGCAGCTTTGAACCATTCTCATGAGTCCTATCACTGGATACTAGGGAGAAGAGCTCAGCACCTCCCTCTCCACGTCCCCTCCTCAAGTAGCTGTAGAGAGCAATGAGGTGGCTCCTCAGCCTCCTTTTCTCCAAGCTAGACAAGCCCAAAGTCCTCACAGGACATTCCTTCAGCCCTTTCACCAGCTTTGTTGCCCTCCTCTAGACACATTCAAGGACCTTCACATCCTTCTCAAATCGTGGGGCCCAGAACTGCACACAGTATTCAAGATGAGGCTGCACCAATGCTGAATACAGCAGGATAATCACCTTTTTTGACCGGCTGGTCACGCTGTCTTTGATGCACCCCAGGATGCAGTTTGCCCTTTCGGCTGCCAGGGCACACCGCTGACTCATATTGAGCTGCTGTCAACCAGCACCCCCAGATCCCTTTCTGCAGGGCTGTCCTCCAGCCACTCCTCTCCCAGTTTATACTTGTGCCTGGCATTGCTCTGGCATTACTCCATCCTAGATGCAGAATCTGGCATTTGGACTTGTTAAATTTCATGCCATTAATCATTGCCCGATGCTCCAATTTAACTAGACCCCTCTGCAAGGCCTCTTCTCCCTCCAGAGAGTCAACAGCATCTCCCAGTTTGGTATCATCAGCAAACTTGCTAATGGTGCATTCAACTCCTGCCTCCAGATCATTGATAAAAATATTGAACAGGACTAGAATTGAACCCTGAGGAACACTGCTGGTGAGTGGTCACCAGCAAGATGTAGCCCCATTCACTACAACCCTCTGCCCTTCAGCCAGTTCTTTGCCCAGCGTACTGTGAACCCACTCATCCCATAGTTGGACAACTTGTCCAGAAGGATACTGTGAGGGACAGTATCAAAAGCCTTACTAAAATCCAGAAAAACTACATCCACCGCCTTCCCTTCATCCACTTATCATAGAAGGATAAATTAGTTAAACAGGACTTTCCCATTGTGAACCCATCTTGACTGTGTCACATATACTTCTACAAAACTTTCTTATGGAGATACCCAGGACCTGTGTTTCCTTTCATATCGATTTTTACATTGGTGCAGCTTTAGTGACAGTAACCAAGTTGTTTCTTATTTCTATTTGTTGACATGAGAGAAGAACCAGAACCCAGGAATCTGGTAGATAGGGTTTCATGGCCTCTGTCTTAACCCTGTAGCCACCTTTTCAACTGCTCTCCAACAGACAGATTGGGTAGATCATCACCCAGAGCTTTTAGTTTCCTCTGGGCTTCACAGTAGCCTCTACAGCTCCCATTCTCTTTTTACTAAGGACAGTGGCTATGGTAACCTTCAATCCAGGTACCATAGTGAAATATCTGAGGAGAGGTGAGATGAAATCAGACTCGATTTCATTAGCACTCAGAATCATTCCTTGGGAGAGATTGTTTCTCTCTCTGTTGACCAGAAAAATTTGCTTTCTAATTTAGACATGTAATGTAAGAGGGAATATGCCTCTGCCACAGTGCCAGGCTACCAGTGTGCATCTTTCTCTCATGTTCCTGTTGATACCTGTGGGACACTCCTAAAGACGTTTTGCCAGATCATTTCCCTTTCCTTCTTCAAAGACATAGGGAAGCCTTCCTATTTCTTTAGGACCGTATCTTGCTCTGTTTAGACCTGGAGTTCATTTCTGCCTTCTTGTTTCTGATATATTCCCTCCAGCTTCTGCTTTCCTGCTGTGATTTCTGTTGCACATATTTAAGCCCCAAAGGCAATACTTGGATAAAATTATCATTGTCAGGGCACTGACTTCCATTCCCATCTCCACTCATTATTTACATTCTTTGTGTTACAAATTACACATCAGTAAAGGAAGCCTAGTTCAATTTACCTACCTCAGAGTTATTCTCTGAAGTGTAATATGTTAATAAAGAGAAGCAAGTAATTAACAACTAATAAATTATACAACTAATAAGTTTTGGTGTGCTTTTTTTTCTCATGGAATACCTACATCAATTCTAATATGTCTACTCACAATACACATTTAATCAACACCATTTTTTAGTCATTTTGAGTGGTACCCAGCTCACTGAGTTTCAGGCGCCAGGAAGTTCAGTGTCTAGCACAAGTCATTTTCTTAAGTTCTAGCCTTCTGTAGGAGAGCTTACCTCAGACTGGGATAACAAGTTTAGATCAGGTGTCTAACTTTGATATGGGCAAGGTTGTATAAAATATACTTATCCGTCATGGACTAATTGTGATGTGTCCTCTGGAAGTTCTTATTACTTGACATCCAGCTACCATGTTGCTGTAGTTATTCTGTGAATTTATGCTCTGCCATGTCTGTTTGTTGACTGGATGAAAATGAATAGTGCTTTCTTGCTTTCTTTTCTACATTTTTTTATTAAAGTGGAGGATTTTGGGTGGGATGATACACATTAACAGAGACATGCACATTTATATATGTGTACTAAGCTTACATGTGCATTAGCTCGAGAGAAACTGTTAGACTACATCATCACTAGCTTCCATGACCTGCAAAACCAAAAACCACTTGAGACATTTCTATAATCTCTTATGTGCCTATTAAAAATAACTATTTTTATTCACTAGCTAGTACAGGCAATCCTGGGATTTATTTAGATTTTCTCTTGCATTTCTTAACCAATTTAGATTACTTTTAATTAGGTCTTTTCTCTCTTCAATACCCCAGCAACATAGCTGGAGAAATAGTATATGGAAATATCCATAAATGCATAACAGCTAAGGGCCTCTGTTAAATATTCATGGACCGTTATATGAAAAAGCCTTCTATTTCCACATTTGGTAAGTATTTCAGTTTATAAAATCAATTTGTGTAAAAGTTGATTGAGTCTTTTGTTTTTGTAGGTGACTTGAAGTTCAAACTAGGAAAGAGCGCTGGTTCCAGCAGGTGAAGGAGAAAAGGAAAATTACAGGTCAACATTTTAAAATCAGAATACTTAGTGTCAGACAATTACATCTAGACTATTAAAATCGTGGTCCTTTATGTGCTTACCTTTACACTCTGACTTACTGCAATGTTTGGGTGGAGACATGCTGCTTTATTAGAAGGATCTCTTAGATCAGTTTTTGTTTCACCACTATGGGTCTGGTGCTAGTTCATTCTGTAATAGAGACCGGAATGATGAGGCAAAACACTTTTTCTTGTGTATGGTGTCGTGGTTTAACCCCAGCCAGCAACTAAACACCACACAGCTGCTCGCTCATTCCCCCACCTCTGGTGGGATGGGGGAGAGAATCGGGAGGGTAAAAGTGAGAACTCGTGGGTTAATAATTGAAATAAAATAAAGTAAAGTAGTAGTAGTAGTAGTAGTAGTAGTAATAATAATAATAATAATAATAATAATAATAATAGAATATACAAAGCAAGTGATGCACGATGCAATTGCTCACCACCCGCCAACCGATGCCCAGCCAGTCCCTGAGCAGTGATCGCTGCTCCCCAGCCTCCTCCCACAGCTTATATACTGAGCATGACGTCATATGGAATATGCCGTTGGTCAGTTGGGTCAGCTGTCCTGGCTATACTCCCTCCCAGCCTCTTTTGCACCTGGCAGAGCATGGGAAGCTGAAAAGTCCTGGACCAGCGTAAGCACTACTTAGCAACAACTAAAACATCAGTGTGTTATCAACATCATTCTCATACGAAATCCAAAACACAGCACTATACCAGCTACTGGGAAGAAAATTAACTCTATCCCAGCTACTGGGAAGAAAATTAACTCTACCCCAGCCAAAACCAGGACATATGGAAAATAATTTCCCTTGACTGTTTCAAAAGCAGCTTGGGAAAAAAAAAAAACCACAAACCACCAAACCAAACCTAAAATGTTGATTAGAGTGGAAACTGGGGCATATTCCTCTGAGAATGCATGACACATCATTTGATTCTTTATAAGTGCCTTTGGAATTAATTACAATTGCTACTGTGTGTATAATGTACCATACACTAAGAATTCACAGCAATGGTATCTACTTGTAAAGGTGAAGTTGTAAAAACTTCATAGGAAGTATAGGAGCTGGAAAATGGTTACTAATGTTTGAAAGAGTTAGACAAGCTGAGACACATAAAACTGGACTTTATACTCATTCCTAACATAAAAATGAACTTGAAAAAATAGGTTTTCTGAATTTCCTTCTGTTCCCATTTCTTTGCATGCAATTTGTTTTTTCTTAGGTGCAGCCAGACACAATAGCTGTAGACATAATACAGTCTGGTTTAATTGTGTTTGCACCTTAGATTAGGGCTTGATCTCATGCTTGATATAGTTGTTTATTTGGCTTCACGGGACATTGGATTTGGCCATAGGGACTTAATCCACTGATGTACCTATATGTGTCCCTAACTATAAATTCATGACAAGCTTCACTTTTTTGAGACTATTTACATGCTAATAGTTAAATACAAATGTATCAAATTTAGGATTTCAGAGACAAATTGCTGCAAATTCATGAAGATATTGTTTCCAGAAAATGACCATGTTTTGGCTTCACATGCTTAAATTGCTTTTTCCTAACATATCAAACCAGGTACCTCATCTCCCCTTTCACAGCAGCGCAGGAACATACACTGCATTTCAAAGGAACTAGTTGCACTCTCCACAGCAAACAGGCAGGTTTAACTGAACCCTATTTCTTAGCTATTTACATTTCCCTAAAAACATCTTCAGTTTTTTCTCCAGAGTGGTTCAACATCTTTCCTTGCCAGGAGCCATATTATTTTCTGTTATACAGAGTGCTGTATGGAAGAGATACCTATGCTGAGCACGGATATTGACAGTCTGCTGGTGTAATTACTCTATGTCCGAAAAAGCAACCGGTGTTCAGTTTCTCACTCTTGCCAGATATTAATGGGCTTACTTTCTTACAAAAAAATTAACAAACCCAAATCTTCTTTACTTTTGAACTAGTCTCTACACTCCGATTTTGATGCCTTTGTGAAAGCTCTTTCCTTCAGGACTTTAAAACATCCATGTGATAAAACTACACCTTCCATTAGTTGAACTCTACCAAACTGTAAAATGCTAAGATGTTGCCTACAGCATTCAGAAAATAATACATATGGAGCTAAGCAAGTGGGATGAAACACAAGTCTTACTATCTGGGGATTGTTTCAGGAAGCAAAAGTAAATGAGTTGTGATAAAAGAACTCAAAGGATAGATGATCTCCAGAGAAAACTGGTGGGCTTAGGGCACTAGTTTATTAATTTGGTATACTATACATGAAGATCTCTACAGGCTTTTGCAGTACATCATACGCTGCAGTTCCATGGGTACGTTGTTACCCAGATGCTGTTGAAGGTCCACCAAAATCTCTGGTCAGGGAAGATTACAAGGGAAGAAATGACAAATAGCTGCCTCATGGCAACGAATGTGTTATTTATCTGGAACTTAATCTAGTGATAACATGAATTAGATTGGTGAAGTTTTGAAGATCACCACAGATGAAAAGGAGAATGAAATGAGGGTGTGAAAGATGTAGCCTCCTGTGAAACTGGAAAAACTGCAAATTCTGATCTGGGATTAGCTGCACTGTAAGTCAGTGGTACAATAAAAGTTTCACGTCGCCTGTTCTGAGCAGGAATCATTATTTCGCTTTCCTTACACAGATATTAGTCTTTGAACAGATCCAGAATGGGGAAATATAAAATAAAACCTTTCTAACTTGAAGACCCTGCACCACTAAGTGCACCATTGAAAATTCCCATACTCTTCCAGATTTATACATTTCCCTGTGTTTCTGAATATTGGATGAGCTCGCCAGGAGCTGTGCAGAACAACATGACTTCTTGCAATTAAATATGTACTTTTTATGTACATTAATATTGTGGGTTGTGTAAGAAGTGTTCTGCTCCTTGTGTAATGTTGTATAACCTTGCAAAAAGACTTGGAGCAAAATTATAACTCCTTTAAGCATTCACACAATGATCCCAATTTTTTGATGCAGAAATTGGGGCTGCATCTTGTTTTCTTCCTGAAACATTAGCAATCGTTTTATTTCCAGGACTGCAACTTGGGACATGGAAAGTTGGAAAATAATTTCACTAAAATCTGGGAATAAATAATACAATTTGTTTATTTTTCTTTCAAGCACCAGTCCAGTCCATTAGTTTGGGGGTTGTCCAGTTGAAGCTTCAAACTTTTTATAACCTTTCTTTGCAGTAATATTTTCAACTGATTTATCATCCTACGTGAAAAAAAAAATTGTGAGTACTGTTCTTTTTTCTTTCTTTAATTCAAAAGCATTCATCTGTGGGGAAGCACATCACTCAGTAGCCTAGACACACTCAGTATTTGGTATCGAACAATTTATGACTTCTCTGTTTCAGTATTCCTCTCTATAAATGGGTGGAAGAATACTCGCTTATCTCTCAGAGATGTTCGGAAGGTTGCTTAACTCAGTAGTCCCAAATTTTACAATAAGTGTTCTTGTATTCAGTCTGACTGTGAAAATCCAAAACGGCATATCCAATCCCTTGCCTTCTTGCAATATTTAGTATTTCTAAATGATCTGTCTTGCCAGACTAAAAGACTATATGGAGCAAGGACTCTCATCTCAGGTAATTAGTCCAAGAGACTGTAGTGAAACTAGTTGCAGAAGTAATGCTAATATGCTTTATCCCTTTGGGTGAAATTCTCCCAGCTACATATTGCCTATGAGCCACGTAAGTCCCTCTTAAATCCTATTTTGAGGGTTTTAGTGGGATTTAGGAGGTTCAAAACCCATGTTCAGGACTCTTATACAAGAAAGAATTTTATTCTTAATTTATATTTAGGGCTTCAAAAACTGTAAAGTACTATAAGAAAGATAAATCTTTAATATTTGAAAATGTACGTTCACAATTTGCACACTGAAATGCATATTCTAGTTTCAAAATCATATGGGTGAATTCATATATTTTCCATGTATCTATTTTTGAAAACTTAGTTCACAACTCTTTCTATATTTTCTCCACTTCTTTCCCCCCACCACCTTTTCTTTTTCTCTTTTTTAGCAACCTCAGTTTTCCTTCAATTTGCATATTTAAATATGCAGTATTTCTGCCTGATCTCTGAAAAGAAAAACTCACTAAATTCCTGGCAGGATTATTTCTTTTCTCTTTCCCTGTTGTTTTTTTTTTTTTCCCCCTTTTTTTTTCCTTTCTTTCTGTCTGGTGGGTTTTTTTTTTTTTAGCTTGGGACTGTGATTTGAATAACAACTGGGAGAGAAAGCAGAAGTTCTGCAATGCTTTTCATAAATGAAATTAGCAAGTTTCTACAATTTAAAGGTTCTATTTGTAATTCTAAAAACCTTTTCCATTCCCCTTGCTTAGCTCGGGGCATGAATATAAGGGGGAGATGTTTGCTTTGCTTCTTGTTAACGGATAAGAGATAACTAAATGCTGAATTTACAAAATACTTGCCTGTTGTGAGTTTTATGCATAAGTATCATATTAATATCATCTCCAGATCTTAACTGAATAATATCTATAAAGTCAGTTCACCACATATGGGAAAAAAAATCTACATTGTTTAACTCTACAGGCCTTTAAATGATATCCACAAGTATTCAGCATTAAAACCTTCACTTGGAATTTGAATTGCAAATGCTGAATTTTCCATCCAATGTTCTAGTCTGTCACACAGTCAGAAACAGGCTTGGAATGGAAAAACAAAAAGAAGTTTCAAATATAATTAGAGTGAAACCTTTTGTAACGGTATTGGATGAAACAAAATCTACCAATTTTAAGGTACAAATGATCTAAGTCAGGGAACGCTGTTAAGTAATTAGAGCCCAAGGCTTGTGTGTATTCTGATGGTAACACTACAGTACTTTGTGGAATTAAAAAGATCACCTTGCCTCTCTGCAGCTACTTCTGTATTTCCAGAGCTATCTGTCTAAATGGCATTTTCAGATATAACCAATAATATCAATAGTTACAGCAGCAATTTAATTACCTAAATAATGCTAGTAATCCTTCTTAGACGGTATACTCGACTGTAAAGTCCACAAAAGTGTTGAAATGTAGTCCTTGTCCCTCAGATGAGCCAGTTAAAAAAATTAAAATGGCTCTCATTTACCTAACACTGGTGTATAACTTGTTCGTGAATCTATATCATCAAGCACTGACTCAGATGCCTAAACACAGGCAAAAGACATTTCTGTCTGGATGTCTTCAAAACCCCCTTCCATTTTCCCCTGAACAGTTTACTTTAGGCATTTATTTTAAAAGGTTACTTTTTTTGTTGCCTAAAATTTAATTGTAAGCTAAGCACAAAAGTTTGGCAGTCTTGGAAGACATTTTGAATCTGTTGAGGTGGTTAGAGAATAATTCAAAAAGGCAGACGTCATTAACACATCTGAGGGGGTCGGTAGAGTGAATATCGTCATATCAGGCATTTTGTGGTATGGTAAAAGCTGTCTCTCTTTGACAGGTCCCAGGGAAAACTGGCATACCTTTTATGAAACAGGGTTGTAAAAATTCTTCAGTCTTTCATCTTTTTGCATTAAAACTGTCCAGATGGGGAGGGGGGGTGAGAGGAGATCCATTATTTTCTTTGGTACTGAAGCCAGAAACCTTAGTGCTGTTATTTATGATTCAGTAACTTGTCTTTAGTTCCTTTTAATGTTCATAAATATTTGCATCCCACTCTTTCGGTTTCTCCTGTGGGTTACAACACCTTGAAAACCGCCCTTTCCTTTGCGAACCTCTTACCAAAGCATGTGGTCATCCCAGATAATTGCTACTGAAACTCTCTCCTCTCTGCTGCCTTACTTCTCTCTGTGACCTGCATGCCTACTTCCATGAGTCACAGGAAAAGCTGAGGCTAAACTTGTTCTTTTGCTTTACAGCCCAGGTTATGCCATTTCCATCTCCTCAGTACTCTGTTCTTAGAAACCTAGGTGTATCTTCTTTATTTACATTGATATTCTCAGGTCTTATCTTCAAGGCAGTATAGAAGTCCACCTTAGCAATTCAGTTTTCTTTTTCTTCTGTTTCTTCTCCTGTTCCTCACATTCCCTTAAGGTTTGACATTCTTATTTGGCTCCAATCTTTTAACTTTCTTCAGTGTGCACTTTCTTTTACTAGATTACTTTCACTCCTCTCCTCTCCTCTTCTGCCCTCACCTCACCTCACTTCACCTCTTCTCTTTCCAATTCTATCCTGTTCTTATAATATGATAATCAAATTATACATTTGAACACATTTTAGTCTGGCATAAGTAATATGACTTGTGTCTATTGCGTATCTCACCAAAGTTAACCATTCTGTTAGTGACATGGAATTTTAGTGAGGGTTTACCAATCAATCTCTGTTTCTTTTAGTTTGTTTGTTTGGATTTTGTAGTATGTTTTACATTAAATGCATAAACTGATTTAGAGTTCATAGCTTAATTTTTAGGATTACTTGTGTAAATATCAGTTGCCAAGACTGAAGCAGTGATCAAGAGTCCCTTTATAGTCAATGACAGAAGAAAGGAATATCTACAGGAAGACTTCTGTCAGTTTAAAACAGGAATCTAATCTTATGAGGTGAATCTCTTTATGGTGGTTTCTAACTTTTTCTATTGACTACCAAGGGACAATGCACACCTAATTTGAATAAGATTATGAAAGTTATGAGAGATGAGTGCCACACCAGAATGGGAAACTAAAGGGATTTATTCTGCAGTATTGAACTGTTATGCGAGAACACTGTGCTTCTTCAACATCTGCAACATTTCTTCCCTCTAAAGAGAACCTGGAAATATATGCCCCCATCTCTACTCATGTGCATCTGTAAGCAGGTTGCTTTCATAAACCTTGTATGCAACAGGATTTGATCAATAAATATGTAAATAGCTGTAACCTGAAAGGCATCCTCCCTCAAAAAAAAAAGAAAGAAGGAAAAAAAAGTGTTTTACTGGAAGTTTCAGTGTACATGAGACTCGCGGATAATGGGAACTGAAGCTGCTCTCCATAATCTTTGAGAAGTTTTGGAGATTGGGGTACATTCTAGAAGAGTGGAAGAAGGCTAATGTCACCCCCATCTACAAGAAGGGCTTAAAGGAGGATCCAGGAAATTATAGGCCCATCAGTCTTACTTC
This sequence comes from Calonectris borealis, assembly GCF_964195595.1. NCBI lineage: Eukaryota > Metazoa > Chordata > Aves > Procellariiformes > Procellariidae > Calonectris > Calonectris borealis. The sequence continues at coordinate 80,535,823 of NC_134352.1, read as the reverse complement.
AGTCCCTGGGAACGTTATGGAACAAATCTTCCTGGGGGCTATCATAAGTCAAATGAAGCACATGATTGTGAAAAGCCAGCACGGTTTCACCAAGGGCAAATCAAGCTTGACAAACCTGATGGCCTTCCACAACAAGGTAACCTGCTCGGTTGATGTGGGGTGAGCGGTGGACATTGTCCACCTGGATTTTTCCAAGGCTTTCGATAGTTTCCTACAGCCTTCTCTTAGAGAAACTGATGCATTACGGTCTAGACAAGTGGTCTGTGCAGTGGGTGGGGAACTGGCTGACAGGCCGCACCCAGAGCATGGTGATACATAGCTCCTTTTCAAATTAGCAACCTATCACAAGTGGGGTCCCCCAGGGATCGATATTGGGCCCAATGCTGTTTAATATCTTCATAAGTGATCTGGATGATGGAATCAAGTGTACCCCGATGAAGTTTGGCGACAGTACCAAACTGGGGAACTGGATACTTCAGAAGGGAGAGCCACCCTGCAGGAAGACCTGGATAGGCTGGAAGAGGAGGCTAACAAGAACCTTACGAGTTCAACAAAGACAAATGTAAGTTCTTGCACCTGGGAAAACATAATCCAGGAGTGCAGCACAGGCTGGGATCTACCCGTCTGGGGAGCAGCTCTGTGGAAAAGGACCTAGAGGTCCTGGTGGACAACAAGCTCAATATGAGTGAACACTGTGCTGCTGTGGCAAAGAAAGCCAATAGGATGCTGGGTTGCATCAACAAGGGCATCACCAGCAGAGATAAAGACGTCATTATCCCACTCTACTCAGTGCTTGTCAGGCCACACCTGGAATACTGTGTTCAGTTTTGGTCCCTGCTATGCAAAAAAGATGTGGACAGGCTGGAGAGGGTCCAGAGAAGGGCCACAAAGATGATCAAAGGACTGGGAAGTCTACCATATAAGGAAAGGCTGAGAGAAATGGGTTTGTTCAGCCTTGAGAAAAGAAGGCTTAGGGGAGACCTTATCACCACATTCCAGTATTTAAAGCATGGCTACAGAGAAGACGGAGACTCCCTTTTTACAAGGAGTCACTTGATGAGGGGTATTGGGTACAAGTTACTCCTGAGGGTATTCCAATTGGACACAAGAGGAAAATTTTTCACAAAGAGAACAATCAGCCATTGGAATAATCTCCCCAGGGAAGTGGTGGATTCCCCAACATTGGACACTTTTAAGATTCGGCTGGACAAGGTGCTGGGCCATCTTTTCTAGACCGTGCTTTTGCCAAGAAAGGTTGGACCACATGATCTTTGAGGTCCTTTCTAACCTGATATTATATGATTCTATGATTCTATGAACTGGAAGAGTGCATTTTCAATCTTAGTGGGTGAGGGATTATCTCCTGTTTTCAGAGGAGATAATGCAGAGAAGTCTCTGCATTTTTAGAAAACACTAAATAAGTATAAAAGGAATGACTGATTGAGACTGCTTTTATCTCTCAATAATCCAGATACGTATACAAACACTCTTTAATTTTGACATAATATTGAAATCTAGTGGATATAAGACAGACAACCTAATGTGTTAATACTGTATTGCACATTTACAATCCAAAAGGTTTGTATAAATGCATCACCAGCATGGAAAATCCAATGGAATTTCCATGGCATCAGCCCATGAGATTACATTGACATTTCCATTTCAACAAATAATAAAATCCATAATCTTTATGCAGCCAGTGCCACACTCCATATGTTACCTCTTATTTTATTAGCCCTTTATTTTTTTTTTTAATTTGATACACAGAAAATGAAGTTTAATTCCCATTGTGAATCAAAGAAACAACAGCAGTGATAATAAAAAGGCTTCAGTTTTGATCAAGAATCACAATCCAGTTATTATAGTCCTCCATTTGCTAATGTCCTTGCATTTCTATTCCCTGTGTTATGTCTACTTCTAAAACAGCAATATTGACTGAACACTATGTCATTCTGAGTTTCCTTTTCCTTCTGTCTGGACAGAACCAAAGGCAGTATGGCAATGCTGTTATTATTCAGAATTCAGCTGAGTTTGGTCTGGAGTATTTTGGTTGTTTCATTGTCTATTTCAAAACATAAGTTTAGATTTTTCATATGAATAATCCATTTTACTACTATCACTAAGGGTTGTTTTTTTTTCTGCGTACCACAGACCCTTGCTCAGCCTGAATTGCACTCCAGCTTAGGTATTTAAGATCAAATGAGAGACACTGGACTGTCACCACTAAAATTTACTTCTTTTCAGCAATATCTGTGAGGGATGCAAACAGCTAAGACAAGAAACCAAGTAAGGTAGGAAAAAGTCATCAGCCACAGGCTCGTGCAGAGGAAGGTGAGAGGAAGAGGGAACAATGTACTGAAGAAGTGTAATTCCATTTCACGGTTTCCAGCAGGGTGATGGGTTTTAGCACTTGACCTTACGATCCAACTGTTATAGCCAGATTTATCCTTCCTAATATCCCATTCGCTTCCTGGGAGCACTAAATTTAGGCTCCTGTTCAGCTGTGTTCTTTCTCCTGTCAATGGAAGGAAGAAATAAGCACCTCTAAAAGACAATTCAGCTTATTTTAAATCTGACACAGCATCTGCAGGTGCCTTTTTTCTCTCCACTGAATGTAATGGGAAACTAGGATGACTGTATACCTCAATTAGATAACTCTGTTAAGTGACAAAGTCAGAATACCTGCATCTAGCCTTTAATTGGTAACCAGTTCACTAAAATTGCTGCAGACATAGCTATGATAAGAGATTGTGAAAAGTGAGAATTGAAACTACAAGAACCTCAGGAAGAGTTGGCAAAGTCATGATCCAGGGTTTCTGAGACATGTCCATGGGAATGGTGGATATGATAAAGCAACTGCAGGAGCATTGCACCTTTTGGAACATCAACGCATACTCTAGGACATCTCAAACAGTAATAAATACCTATAATTAAGCAACAGAAATTTTTCTAGACACAAAACGTCACATGTTCCTATGCCATTATTGAACAAATTACAAGTAATTACAAGTACAATCCAAAGGGGCAGGAGGAAAACCTTCACAGTATTCTTAAAACTATGGTGCACTTCTTGAAAACTAAAAATTGCAGAATAGTTAGGCTGCTGGTGTACTGAGATCACTACCTGCCAAATGATGGACAATATTTTCTTGTTGATTCTTTGTATTACTTTGTATATTAGTTTCAAGGCTTTGTGTCTTCCATTGTACTTAGATTATGACACCCGAATTCATCCTTTTTAATAGCATTCACTTAAAAAAGGCACTTAACTTTGGCTTGTAGTCATACAGGGGTACCTTTTTTGTCAATGAAGAGAAAATGTACCATCGGGGCGGGGTGGTGGTGTTCAAACCTGAACCTTCATCTGGAAGTGCTTATTTGTCTGCATCAGAAACAGTGCTCCCAAGACAACTGGGCACTTCATTTAGAAATTACAGTTAGGGATCTAAGACTAGAGGAAGTTAACCTGGATGTAAGCATTTAGAGACAAAACTGTCTTTTTCCTATGTTAATATAGCACATAGACAATAGAGTCTACTCCATGACTGCAGTTAAGTACAACAATAATAAAAATAATATAGAATAATAGAAGCCATAAATTCTCGGGAAATGTCCCCTTCATCTGTCTGTAGCAGTATTACTCAATTACAAATAGGGAAAAAATTGGGAAAATTTTAGTATAGATGATGTACATTTTCTCAGTAAAAGAAGCAAAATTCTCTGAGTTTTTCAAAAGATGATTTTTTAATTGCCAACTCTACAGTCTTACCCAGGGACCTGAATAAAGATTTCCTCATTATACCTGACAGTTTTGCCCTTGCACCAGGTGGAGGAAGAACACAGGAACATAGGAACTGCCACACCAGATCAGACCTGCAGTCCATCTAGTCCAGTCTTCTGTTGCTAATATTGGCCAGCGCCAGATGTTTCAGAGAAAGATACAATAACCCTTCCATAGGCATAGTCAGACTTTCCCCTGTGAACATCTTGTCCCAACCCTCTATACTTAATGATTTTGGGCATGAGATATGCATTTTGAAGCATGAAGGATATACTCCAGATAGGTAGAGCATATCTGTCCCCAAATTACCCTGCTTGCACTGCTGATTGTATAAAAATATGGTTTTCCTCTCTCTACAAGCTTCAATTCACCTTAGAAAATTTTAGAAACTTAATAGTGGTACCTAAGTTAGAAATTAAATCACTGTAAGCTATCCCTAAAGTTAATGATGCAAGTAAGTACTCAAGTAAGTAATTCAAGTCTGAAGTGGTTTGAACTATTGCAAACATTGACTATCTTTCTCTTCATGAGTGTGGAGGAATATACACTTCTCAGTTAGACACATCAGGTAAGTGCCTTAGGTCAGGTGAGATGAATTAACCTACAAGGCACTTGAATAAATTATTCAGTGCAATTGCTCTTTGCAACAAACACTATGTTTTGAACCAAATCCAGTAGTGCAACTAGGATGATGGGTAATGGTTTTAAAATAAAGGAGGGTAGATTCAAACTAGATATAAGGAAGACATTTTTTACAATAAGGGTGGTGAAACACTGGCACAGGTTGCCCAAAGAGGTGGTAGATGCCCCATCCCTGGGAACAGTCAAGGTCAGGTTGGACGGGGCTCTGAGGAACCTGATCCTGTTGAAGATGTCCCTGCTCACAGCAGGGGGCTTGGATTAGATGACCTGTAAAGGTCCCTTCCAACCCAAACTATTCTGTTTCTACGATTCCATGTTTTGCACCTCTCTATAGAAAGTGAACATCCATAATTCTAGATGTTGACTAGGTCTTGCGTCTCCTCTGTATCAGTAGTGAAATATAAATCAGTAAAAACATCAAATTAGGGTTAGGATTGCACAAATATTTAGAGTGGTTAGGCATAGAAGTCAATGGGCTAAGTATTCAACAAATAAAACAAAAAGCCTTGTCTGTAGAAACAACAAGTTGAAAATCATTATATGCATTGCATGCTTATTACAGATTTCTTCCGGTAAAAATAATTTAACCAGTTGAGTTTTCAGCTAAATGACACTGAAGAATTTGAACAGATATTTAAAAGAGCACAGCCTTCACTGAAAAAGTAACCACAATAAAAGAAGGCAACAAGAAATTGTGTTGTAAGGGAACTCATATTTAATGAGTTACTTGAGGACCAGTCTGTTGTCTAATACTATCAATATTTATATTTGTGATTTTTACCTCAAAAGTGTGAGTTTGATAATGGAGGCTAAAATTCAGTTCATCTCACTTTAAACGTTCAGAAGTTATCTGCAAATTTAGTGTAATTACCTAGACTCGCCCTTAGAGTCAATGAAGAGTTGAGGAGCAGAGGTATTTGCATTCATGTTGGTCGTCTTCACTCCCAAGCTTTAGACTACTTATGTATACTGCACTTATGTCCTTTAATACCATTTAAAGCCAGTGTTGGAAAGGAAGAGTGGCTAAGAACACATGCTTGATTTTTGGATGACTTAAGTTAAATGGGATGAATGTCCCTTGGCTTTCCTGATGAAGTAAAATTTGAGGCACCATCAACATGAAGGAAGGACTGTGATAAAAACAAGTCAACAATACTGAGAACTAAGTGAAAAATACTGTGAAATTTAGGTCTACAAAATGTGCCTGGGGATTAGAACTGATAATTCTTCCATAGGCTGGGAGGCTATCAATTAGAAATGACAGAAAAAGGGGAAGACCTAATATATTAACAGATCATAAAATATCTATGAATAACCAGTGTGACGCATCTGTGAAAGAGATTAATGTAATCTTAGGCTCCTATTTGTCAGGCAAAATATTTTAAGTACTATGTGCTTGAGTAGTTTTATTTGGATGTTGGCATCCCATGCTGGTCACCCTTTTTCAAGAAAAGTTCAGAAACATCACAAGAAATACATTGACAAAAAAAAAAAAAAAAAGAAAGGCAGTTTTACACTAAAAGAATTTGGCTTAATCGTATGAAGGCTGAGAGGGGAATATGATTTCAGTCTATAAATCCAATGATAAATAGTGGTAAATACGAGAATGGAATTTAAAGAAAACAAACTAATAGATAACATAAAAATGGATTTAATAAAATTCAATTTCAGCTTAAAATTAAAACATAGATGTTAGTTTTCTGAGTTTTGAAGTTGCAAAATAACCTCTTGGTAGAAGCAGAGTGGGTAGAAAATAGTTTTAAGATGTGAAATGGTATATTTATAAGCAGGGCTGCATGACATAGCTGTATTAAAAGGAGCTTGACCATTAATTTCAGATTTTATTTTCAGTCCTCTGTTTTTACAGTTGAGGTACCTTTATTTATTGAATTTGTGAATTTCCACAATACTTCCATAAAGGCTGTCTGTACGTTGTTCACATTTTGTAGATGAGAAGATAAGAACTGAAACAATTTACCCAAAGTTGTATAGAAATGCTAGAGCAAAGCAGGGCACTGATGAATACCTGAAAGCTGCAAATTCGCACCATACTGCTGGGCTGTCCTCATTCTTAAATTTTCGGAGAGAAAGGGAAGTGTGAAGGAAGACAGGAAGGAATGGAGGAAGGGAGGGAGGGGGAGGAAAAGGGGAAGGAAGGCAGGATTGCTTTTAGCTGTTACAGAAGCAGGAAATAGATGTGAAAGACCAATTGTCACATCTCAAACATGAGCTAGCAAATAAAAGGGCCCAGAATTTATTGATTTTATTTTCAAACAGCATGATTTTTAATTCAGTCTTATCGAATGCTTTGTATTGGCAATATTGCATTCTTCTTTCTCTTCTTTTTCAACACCCAAACACAAAAGTAGGGCAGCCATGTTCCAGTTTCCTGCATCTAGATGATCAAAACGTTGGGTGAGATGAAGATGCAGGTATATTTGCCATGCCAAGGTGCTCAGGATTCTGTTCAACAGAATGAAGATAAAGATATGGTACTATGAACAAATTTGAAATGTTAGTCTGCTTTCACACATTCAATTATGTCTCGATATAAAACCATGAGGTGAGACTCCTCAACCATTTCAGCATAATGAGACAAGTAATTTTTTTCAGACCTTTAATTTTTTGGATTGTTTAAGGTTGAAGGGTAGAACTGACCTTCCAGTGGCAGCTCATTCAGGGTAGCAGCTGCATCGTCTCACAGGGATCTTACGGTTGTGAACTAGAGCAACTACAGCCATCCAGCTGCCTAAAATATCCTGGTGGATGTCTCTTGGCCCCCTTTGGCATATGGCAGTTTCAGATGAGGAAAGAAAAGGGGACCGGAGGTGGTGCCGAACCAGATAGAAGTTTTTTATTAAGCAAGAACTGGGACACATCAAGAGAGATGAGGCAGCTGTGAGTATGCCAGCAGCTGCATCTGCTCTCTGAATGGAAGATAACAGGAAAATGACAGGGCCCTCCAAAGGAGAAAAAATTTGGGAATGTCTGATTGTTAATGCCTTGGCTGTTTTCCTTCTAAGATGAGTTAGGGACTTCAAAGCAAAAGAACAGACTTCTTTTACCCCTGAAGAATCTTTGTTTTTGACCCTCATTTTTATGCTATGGATTTGTGTACGTGACAAATTTCTATTCACTCTCAGATATGAAAAAGTAATAATTTGCAATTTTTTTCATTGTTTACGGGGAACTCTTTGTGCTGGCTGAAGACTCTCAATCCTTGTATATTGCCACAATAAACATTCTAGTGAGCTATTTCATTGTGTTGCATACAGACAGATGGATACATTGGATGCATACGTTTATTTTCTTTGGTATTTTTGTGGCTGTCCATCTCTTTCTTTTTAAATTCCAAAGTATCATTAACATTCAACAACTCCATTAGAAAGTCACAGGCAGTAAGAGCCCATCTGTGCCATGTTAACATTTAAGGAGGAAATAAAAGAGTAAAGTGGACAGGTGGAGTAGACAGCAGGAAACAACACCAGGCACACAGCAGGTAGGGAGTTCAGCAGAGGAAAATGCCAGACATTTAACAGGTAAATGGAAGGGCAGCTGAATTTCTATGCCAGTCCGTAGAGAGTGTACTGAGGGAGTAGTGGCTGACAGAAATAGGAAGATGTCACATCTTCAAGAAAGAGCCCTTGCTTTCATTGAGAACATTAACCCAATTAACCCAACTTCTGAATAATTATGATTGCTAAACAACTTGGCTCTTTTATTTCCTATAACCTCTTAGAAGTTTTCATGCATACGTTCTGATCTCCATGGAGCTTGGAGGGAGATGCACATGAGGGACGTGTTAAGATGTGACAAGGGAGGATGATGACCCACAATCGAAGTGAGGCAGTGGTGGGCTGGCTTGGCAAGGAAAGCGTGCAGGGCGATTTGGACAGGACACCTCCTAATGAACAAAACAAGGCTGTATGTGGCGTACCTCAATCGTATGCACATAATTAATGAAGTGCCAGCAGGACAACATTATGGCAAAAGCTCCTCATATCTTTTCTGGGAAATCAGCATGTCTGGGTGCCTCTCTGAAATGTCTGTACACTAAAGCACGTAGCATGGGGAACAAACAGGAGGAATTAGAAGGCTGCATGCAGTTGCAGTGCTACAGTTTCATTAAGATCATAGAGATGTGGTGGGAGAGCTCACATGCCTGGAGTGCTGCCATGAATGGACACAGGCTTTTTGGGAAGGACAGGCTGGGATGACGAGGAGGGGGAGTTGCCCTCGATGTGGGCAGTGGGAATGCCTGGAGCTTTGCCTAGGAGCAGATAACAAGACATCTGAAAGCGTGTAAGTTATGATTAGCAAGCAGACCAACACGAGTGATGTTGTGGGTGCCTGTTACAGGCTGCCTGGTCAGGAAGAAGTAGATGAGGCCTTCTTCAGGTAAGAAGAAGAATCTTCATGTTTGCAGGACACGATCCTCATGAGGAATTTCAACCACCCCAATACGTGCTGGAGGGACAGCATAACAGGACACAAGCAACCTACGAGGTTTCTGGGGCGCACTGATGACAACTTTCAAACACAGGTGACTGAGGAGCTGATGATGGGAGATCATCTGCTGGACCTCATGCATATAAACAAGGAAAAACTTACAGGGGATGTGAAGATCAGGGACAACCTTAACTGCAGTGACCATAAGATGGTGGCTTTCAGTGTCCTGAGAGGAGCTAACAAGGCAAATAATAAGATAACAGCCCTGGACTTCAGAATGGCAGACTTCAGTCTTTTTAGGGATATGCTTGGAAGAATCCCATGGGATATGGCCCTAGAGAGAAGCGGGGCCCAGGAGAGCTACCTGGTTTTCAAAGATCACCCCCTCCAAGCTTAAGAATGCTCCATCGCAGCTAGCATGAAATCAAGCAAAGATGGCAGGAGACCCATGTGAATGAACAAGGAACTCCTGACAAACCTCAAAAGTAAAAAGGAAAGTATAGAAGTCGGAAGCAAGGTCAAGTCACACAAGAGAAATATCAAGACATTGTCCAAGTGTGCAGGGATAGGGTTAGAAAAACAAAATCCCATCTGGAGTTTAATCTGGTAAAAGACATGAACAACCACAAAGGCTATTACAGGTACATCAGTCACAAAGGGAAGACTAGGCAAAACATGGCCCCACTGCTGAATGGGGCAGGAGAAGTAGTGAAGAAGGATATGGTAAAGGCTGAGATATTTAATGCCCTCTTCACTTTATCTTTCACTATTAGAATTTGCCTTCAGGAGTCCCAGACCTCTGAAAGCAGAGAAAAAGTCTGAAGCGAGGAAGACTTACCCTCCATGGAGGAGGAGATTATATACACAAACTGGACACACACAAGTCCAGTGGATATTCTTTATCTTGATTTTAGCAAGGCTTTTGAAACTGTCTTACGTAACATCCTGATAGACAAACTGATGAAGCATGGGCTAAATAAGGGGACAGAGAGGTGGACTGAGAACTGACTGAACTACCAAAGATCAGTGATACAAAGTCCTGTTCGAGGCTGGTTCTGCCTTCTGACCAAATGTGATACTTGAAAGTATGTCTGGCAACTTAAAAGAGGAGCATACTGGAGGCACGTATTTGGGGATCAGAAAAATAAGAGAGGTACAAACTCAGCACTTTAGTGGATATGCCATGGTGTCTCTAGGTAACTTTGGACAAGTCTCTTGAAGTCAGTGGAATTAACTACCTAAACACTGTTGAGAGTTAAAGATTGAAGCTAATAAATACATCAAGTGAATTGAAACAAGCTGCCTGTTACAACTAGGCGTGTAATCAACAGAGTAATGTTAGCAAGTTGTTTTCTGACAGAAAAGGAACTGGAAGCAGTACCCTCCAACATTACATGGGCAAAGGAACAGGGGAGTAGTGTGATTCAGGTGGTCCAAGACAACTTTCTAATGTGTTTATATGTCCTAATTGCAGAGAGATCTTCAGGTGTCTCTTAATTCCTTTAATTAGTTCTAAAATTAGGTGGATGAAATCCAGACCTGAGTTTCCTCTCCTTTACTTGAGGGTGCTCAGCGACCTTATACTAAAAGTATATATTGGTTTTATAAGTTATGTTTATTTTAATACAGATTTTTCATAGATTTTAGATTCTTCCCTGCACTTGCACAGTACTAGACTATGACTCAAGTCCTGGCCTTTATTTCTACAGCACTCTTAACATCTAGGAAATGGCAGGCATGATGGCTCTAAAGCTTGGCACTGCTGCAGACGTGTTCCTGTTGACAGATACATGCCAAGTTTGCTGTCACTTGGCTTCACCCCTGGAAACTGGCGGAAAGAGAAGAATAAGACTCTGCTAATTTATCCTTTTCAGTGGGGGCAACATTATTTGTCACCTTGCCACTTGGCTGTTCTTGCGCTCTGGCATGCAGTCTCCGGCTCTGTGTTTGCAATGCAGCGTGATGGTTGTGTGGTCTAGAGTTTCGCTAGCAGCTGCCGATCACTGGCTGGCTACTGAGGCAGGGTACCAAGGAGGAGGACAAGAGTTGGAAGGCTGTCATCTGACAAATTATTCCAAGGGAAAAAGCATAGGCACATACTAAGTTCAAATTGAGAGGCTCTGCAGATAATCATAGAATGGGAATCAGAAATGTATGAATAACCCAAACAGAGTATTTATTGCCTGTGCTCGTCCTCTTCAGTTGTCCCTCTGCAGTTATATTAAAAAAGAATAGTTTGTGCACTCATGTTTTTAATCTTTTAGTGTCTCCACAAGAAAAGATCAGTATCATACTCGCCTGAGGAAGTATCAGAGCACTTCCTGAAACTGGACTCTCCTCCTTTGCAACATGCTGGTTTTTAACAGTGGAATATGGCAATGTCAATATATTGTTTCCTATTTTTCCTGATGTTTTTATCAATGTATGGACCTAGAAATTCAAAATCTAGCATGGTAAATCTTATCATATTTAATGTCATTTTCTTTTCCTCAAAACCAACATTTCGATTTGTCTAATTTTGTGGCAATATCCATTTTCATTTTAAAAAATAAGCTGATCACCCATGATTGTACAGAAAAATAAGAATAAAAGAAAATAATCTGCAACTAGATTCATTCAAATGCAATATAAACCAAGACAAATTCAAAATATAAAGTGTGTTATTGCAAGTTTTATTTTTATATAAATACAGAAACAGCAGAAAATGTCTCTTATTTTTTAAGCCCATAGGTTGATGTATGAGGCTGATTTGATGGGTTTTGATTGTCTTAGGTGGACGGACCGTCCTGAATGCCAGAGATGCAACTTCTCACATAATTTATGGGTAACTGTTAATGTTCTCTGATGTTCTGAAATATTCTCTATATAAAATATTTTGACCCTAATGAGAGGAGAGGAGAGGAGAGGAGACCTCAATCTCACAGGGCAGTTTCTACTTTGAATCTGTATTTTTTTCATCGGTGTTGGTCTCAACATGTTAAGCAAAATTCATCCCACTTTACTGTAGGCTCTTAATGGCAGTGCCTGCATTAAGAAACTACTTACTTTATGCTTTCCCTGTACTGAATGGGAAAACAGACCACACCAGAGGTCTCAGATGGATTTACTGTCCCGAGGGGATGTGTAAACAGCACAAGGTCATTACCTGTGATTTAGGAAAGTCCGTTTGGTACCTAAATTAATTTGCATGAATGTGTTCCTCAAAAAGCCCACATTTCATACACTGTCACTACCTCATACCGGCTAATTTAGGATATGCACCTTCTCCACAGCTAGACTCCAAACTAGCATTGTAATAATGGGAACAATATTACTCAATATCAGCCTCAAGCTCTTAATTTCAATCAGAAATGACTGAAGTCAACACAGCAATTTAGGTGCTTTAAAGTGGCGTGTATTTATAAACTTTTTAAAACAGTGTTTACTGTCTGGGAGACCATGAGGCATAGATGTAGGTTCTTCCCCTTTTCTGTAGAGTTTGCAACCAAACTTCCATATGTCAAAGGAAATCAATGGTACTCATAGACCTCATGAGGTTGTTGTGTCGCTTGGTTTGTTATTGAACATTTCTGCAGTGCTCTGAGACTTTAAAGAGCATGAAAATATAAATCAGAATAAGAACAAATTTGGGGAGCTCTGAGGGTTCCATAACACTTGAAGAAACTTATAAATCTGAAAGAAAAGTGTTCACAAAATTCATTCAACTTGTAATGGGATACAGAAAACATTTGTCCATGCATTGCTTAACCTGGTGTCATGTCTTTTCTCCTGAGAGCAACAAACTGAAACTAGGCAGGAAAAAAGCCACTGCTAAAGTCAGAATTTAGCTAAAACATCAGAAAGGGAAAGGAAACAAGGACCCCCTTTAGAAATAAAAATAAATATAATGGGATTATTAGCAGCATCTCTATGATGAATTTTATGGTTATTAATCCCCATTGGCTCATGGAAACTCCAGTAGTAATTGTGGCCTTGCTGTGGTTGGTGATATACATACTCAACAGGACGTCATCCCTGCCCAGAAGTCAACACTATAAGTAGACAGGAAAAAGATATTATACTTCCCATTTTCTAGATGGGTAACCAAGGCATGGAGAGACGAGATGACTTTTCCAAGGTCAGTACTAGAGCTCAGAACTTCTACAGCAGAGTCAGATCCTTAGGAGTCTCTGAAATTAAATAAGATTTTATTTTCTTTCAAGATATGAGGCATAAAATACTTCAAAATATAGTTCCAACGCTTCCTAAAACTATCCGCTACTCTTACAGCACTTAATTGCAATTAGGGGTTACTTTCAGCTCCAAAGTTGAAAGGATTCTGCCTGCTTTTGATGACAAACCTACTGCTGAAGCAGGTGTACATCTGGATTTTTTTTATACAAGTAACAGTTTGCAAAGACAGATAGGCAGACAGACAAACAGATTAACTGACAAACAGAGTGGCTCAGGTTATTCAGAGTCAGACTTTATTTCCGTGTTCTCTCCTGGAGGTGATTTTTTTTTTCCCCTTTTCTTCTGTCCTTGCACAAGGGTCTTCTGCTAGAGATATGATGCAGAGAAAAGTCAAAGTATGTGTACGTGAAAATACAGATAGTAAATTAGAATATAATAAAAAACTAAAACAGCATCCCCAAGCTATTCCTCACAATATTTTTTTTTAATTCAGGTAAAGACTGAACAGCCAAATCAGAACTTGACAACTCATGAGCTTTCTTTTATGTTTATTGCTTGCCTTACATACTCCTCCTCATATATTAGTCCTATTTTCAATGTTTGGAGAGATTACTAGTGGCTAGGTCTCCAGGCAACACTCTGGAAGACTTTAATCTTTTAGATTTCATATAAATTGTATGTCATATTTTGTCATTCCCATTTTGATGTCTCAGACTTCATAGGTCATCTCAGTAGATGCCATTGTTCAGGCAACATAATCTTGCCTTTAATATCTTTCAAAGTTAACACTTTGTTATCATCTAATTGTACAAGTGGAAACAACAATTTAATTGTATCAATAATGCTAGCAAAAAAATGCTTTTCCTATATCCCTAATAGTACATTTGGTTCGGCGTGTAGCCCAGGAATAACTTACGAAACGTCATTGATCTTTTCTCACCCGCGAAAAGGAAGGGAGAGAGCTTTTCGCGTCAAAGGACACAGATTGGTAGAAAATGATGTGATAGCATTTTTGCCATACCGATCTCAGTACATTTGGTTTTCATCAGTAGCAGAACAGTTTGTGCTTCAAATTTGATAGACATTATTATCAGATGCCAATTTGTCTTCGGATCCCAACAAAGGGCTTGAGAAATGACTTTATTTCCTTGTTGCCTTTTTTGAGTTATACTGCTTTTAAACAGGAAGTTTCTTAGAAGAGACAAGCTCTCCCTATGTGCTGTTAAGAGTAGCCAAATATCTTGAGTACCTAAGTCAAACAGTCACTCAGCCACATAATACTCCCTGAACAAAAGTTTAGTCTAAATTGGCTAGAAATAAATAGAGAAGGTAGGAGCTTACTCTTCTTTCCCATAAAAGTTGAATCAGGGTGCTCTAAAAAGGGTTATATTTAAAGAAAAAAAGTGCCTAAGACTGGAGCAAATTTTTACAGGAGTTCAGCTTTGCACAGACTGGAGGCTCAGTTCTTTCTGAAAACCTGGCTGTAGACAAGGAGTCCTGAAAATTTGGTCTCTAAGACATGGTTAAAGAAGTCAGTGTTAATACTGGAAATATAATCCCCTCTCCCCAGTCCTGCTTCAGTGCTGCAGCCTCAAGAATCCCTGCAGCCTTCAAATCCAGGAACACGTCAACACATGTTCATCATGTTTATTTAGGTAAGACCTTCAGATGGATTGAATATCTACATGTACGCTTGATCTCAGAGCATCTCACATCCTAGGAACAAGCAGATAATTAACTGTATTTATTTATTTATTTATTTATTTGGAACCTGAAGTGTTGTTAATCAATAACATGAATTTGAATTTGAATAGTACATTAACTTGCAATAAACCCACATGGTTCTTCAAGTCCCATAGTACAGAGCACACAGATCACTGGCTTTTCCTTACACAGACCTTCACTGAATTGAATTATTAAGTTCTGTTGACGTTCCGTATAGACGTTTGCTTTACATCGTGCTACATATTTTCTCATTACATTTTCCTATGATTTATTTATGGCAATCCTATGCATATAAAATCTATGCTCTGAAGTTCACATTGCAATGACCGAACCGGCATTCCTGGAAAAGTTCACAGCGATGATTCACAAGTGATTCACTCTCGACAATGCCCTTTTCTCCTCTGAAGTGAGTCCTTGGCATCCTGCATTTGCTTAGAGAGGCACTGACTACTTAAATCTTCACCTTGCGATTTTTTAGGACTGTCTGTCTACAAGAAGCGTGTAAATGGCTATACAAGCATCTTAAAAGCCTGAATGCTCCAGTCTACTATTTACCTCTACTATTTATAAACATACAATATATCAAGACAGCTGTGAAGTATTTGTGTGCGTGTGTATGTTCAAACTGCATCTTTTAAGTTACACGCAGCATTTGTCCAAGCAACCTAAAATATGCTGGATCTTGGCTTGCCCCTGCTGTAATTAAGCAAGAGAAATGACAGCCCAGCACAGACAGGGTATTATTTACTAGCATGCTGAACACTTGCAAGTATTTAATCTGTGAGTCAGAGCTCGGTGTGTAAGTGTAGACAAAGCAGACACCTGTCTGGGCACCACGCTGCCCATGAAACAGTCGGGAAATGTCTCCTCTTGCTGCACCTACAAGTTCATAAAGCTTAGCGGCATTTGTGGAGGAATTTGAACGTGTGTAGGGATGGAAAAGGGGGCAAAGTGTTTTGGAAAACATGGGAACAATAAACCATTGTTCCAGGGCCCTCAGACCTGCTTTCTACCCCAGTTCTTCATTCTGTTCACTCTGCTTGCCTGAGACCCAGGCCCTGATCCTTGTGGGAGAGAAGTTTGGCTTTTCTGCTGAGATGCTTTTAACTGACTGAATGTCATATCAGAGGACATTTTCTATGGCAGACTCTTGAAGGATATTCTGTCTCTGACGATATTGCTATATTTTTGACAGCTCTTATCCCTTTTACTTCTCAGCTCATAAAACAGGTAAAGCAGATACGACTTGTCCATGTCATACAAGGTTTTGGGGGAGGCAGAGGAGGGAGAAGAACAACTACCAGTACTGGCAGTGGCCACTACAGCTCCCGCGCAGTTCAGCTGCGGTACCGACAGGTACATCTCATTAGCCAACAGCAAATTTGTGACAAGGGCTCCAAGATAATCTGAATCACAGCGAGTTACAAGCAAAAAGATTCAGATGTAGATGCTGAGGTTCCCTTAGGAACTGCTGTTTCCAGCCCCATCCTACAATGCCGTGCTGGGATCCCAAGGACAACACTTCCACCGCTCGATTCTTAACCATGCATAGAGTTCCTTTCCTTTTGGGTCTCTGTGGTATATACGTGTGTTTTACGGCTGCTGGCCACATTAGGATTTTGTCGTATCATAAGATGGTAGGGTCACAGGATAATTCAGGTTGGAAGGGACGTCAGGAGATCATGTAGTCCAACCTCTTGCTCAAACCAGGGTCAGCTAGGTTATTGAGAGTTTCTCAGGAAGACTAACAGTTTTATTGGAAATCATAATGGTATCCAACTGATAAAAGACTAGAATGCAAGCTTCCAAGGCTGCTATTCTGTCTGTGTCAGCTGCTTGAGCTGTTCCTGGCACGGTTGCAAAACTTTGCTAGCCTTTTTGAATGCTTTTCCCCTTTACCCCCATACACACGCTATACCAGAGGTCTTCCAAGTAATTTTTCTTATCTGAGTTTTGTGTAGGACCACTGGGAGGAGACAATAGACATGATAACCCCACTCTATGATGTGATATATAGCCTATCATCTCAAATATTGTCCCTAAAATAATAGAAGAAAGCTGTAAGTGGAAGAGTTCTACTGTTTGATTATTTTTGTTTGGTGTTCGTTTGTTTTTGTTAAGGCCCTCAGTAATTCAAAGCCTGGATGGAATTTCAGTATCAGAACTCCTGTGTGGCAGAACTATTTTTTCTCCCTCCATTTTGTAAATGGGACCAAAAGATGCAGAGACAAGGTACACCTAAGAACTAAATGAATTAATGCTCTTTTTTGGTAACTTGTTAACAGCGTTTGCTTTTCAGTGGCACTCACAGCTCCTGGAGCACAACGCGAGCACAACGTGATGAGCTGAAGTCTGTAAAACAGAATTCAGAAGGTCCACAAAAAGGAAGAAGCTGGTACGAAGTGTAAGTTGAGGGACAAAGTTAAAGACTCACTATCTTTTGTTAAAACAGTTATTGAGGATGAGGAATACAAAATTCAATTTTTAGATTTTTCAGGTTTTCCTGTCACCTCAGGTCTTAATTACATGTAAGATGAGATGCACATTTTCAGCTTATATTCTGCTCAGCAATGGATTGATTGATTGATTGCATTTGGTGGAGAAAAAAACAAAACCAAAAAAGCCTCCAAAATTTCTACATATCATTCATAGATTTTTTTCGTTTGTTTATTCTTATTTAAATAATAAATTAAATAAGGAAAAAGTCTCAATATTTAGTTTCATCTAATACTACAAACATATCGTATTTACAGTCTTTCGCTATCTCTAACACTACAAAAGATAAAGCTAATAGATAAATTAAACTATCCTGTAGTGGACAAACAGGCTCCAGTTAATTTTTAACGTAACTCAGTTGACTTTGGTATGAGTTGCACTGGAGGTGAACTTGGCTGGACGTTTATAATGCAAACATAGTTTAGAAAAATTAAGTTTATAATGCAAACACTCTTGGGAGGTTGATTTGATACATATCCTCTCATAATATTTGATTAGGTTTTATTTCAAATGTGAATTTGCTATGGTGTCATCTTTGCAATCTAGAACTGTTTCAAGGTTCAATAATTTTGTTTCATTGTGTAGTGATGCAGTCACCAGAAGATAAATAAATGCAAATAAGGGAAGCAATGAAGAGCCACGTATGTGATGTAAGAGATCAAACAAAGTGCCTGGGGGGGTAAGCAAAAAAGAAAGGAAGGAAAAAAAAGCTATAATATAAAGGAAAATAGGATAGAGTAAAAAGATATATAAAGCCATTTTTCTGTCTCATTCACACCAACACATGATTTTCCCTTGCATTATAACTTCAAAGGCCTTAACGCATCCAATTTTTTTTTTTTTTTTAAAGCTCAATTACTTCCATCATTTCTTTTGGGACATCTGTACTTACTTCATTAGAGCTCGCAGCTGAGACATATTTTCTTGACATCTGGCCAGGTCTTTTTTTCTCTGTTTGTTTTTTATTTTTTGTTTCCATATCTCTCAGTTGTTCAAGGTTAACCTAACAATAGGATGGAATTCATCTCACCACATTCTACAGGTTTAACTTTAGGATGGGCTATCCACCTGATGTCTATGTCTATGGTACTTTCAGGGTATGATTTCTTTCTTCTTGAAATAAGCATCGGACAGGTCAGACATATTGCCTTCTGAAGGTACTTACTTTCACCACCGTTTTCATAGGATGAGATTTGGCTGTTCATTGTTTAGTGCCATTTGAGATGCCCTAAGATCCTAACTGGTTTCCAGGTGCCATTCCAGAGAAGCATGTCTCCCACAAGTCCTGAGTCATATTTACCAATTGTGTGTTAATATCTCGGGTAACTTAACACTTAGAAAGTTTCTGCACCCAATCACATACTATGGTTAAAAGTCCCATTTACATTTTGCTCAGAAGCTATGATGATTAATTTCTCCTTGTACTGTTATTTTTGTGTGGTTTTTGAAGGCCACTGGTCACAGAACAATAGAATATGCTGTTGTGGCTCAGATCTTAGAAAGGCTGAATCACTTTGTGCAGGCAACAAGAGGAGTGAGATTCAGGTGCCTAAACAGAGGCATTTAGTTTCCTGTTTTCCTGGATTATCTTGCCTGGCACTTCAGAATGAGTTTCACTGCACAGGTGCCAGAATGATATGGATGTCTCAGGTACATTGCAGCCACCAAAAATCATAGAATCATAGAATCATTAAGGTTGGAAAAGACCTCTAAGATCATCGAGTCCAACCGTCAACCCAACACCACCATGCCCACTAAACCATGTCCCTAAACATCTCATCCACACGTCTTTTAAATACTTCCAGGGATGGTGACTCCACCACTTCCCTGGGCAGCCTGTTCCAATGCTTGATAACCCTTTCAGTAAAGATATTTTTCCCAATGTCCAGCCTAAACCTCCTTTGGTGCAACTTGAGGCCATTTCCTCTCGTCCTATCGCTAGTTACTTGGCAGAAGAGACCAACACCCTCCTCACTACAACCTCCTTTCAGGTAGTTGTAGAGCACGATGAGGTCTCCCCTCAGCCTCCTCTTCTCCAGGCTAAACAACCCCAGTTCCCTCAGCTGCTCCTCATCAGACTTGTGCTCCAGACCCTTCACCAGTTTCGTTGCCCTTCTCTGGACATGCTCCAGCACCTCCATGTCCTTCTTGGAGTGAGGGGCCCAAAACCGAACACAGGATTCAAGGTGCGGCCTCACCAGTGCCGAGTACAGGGGCACGATCACCTCCCTGCTCCTGCTGGCCACACTATTTCTGATACAGGCCAGGATGCCATTGACCTTCTTGGCCACCTGGGCACACTGCCGGCTCATGTTCAGCTGGCTGCCAACCAGCACCCCCAGGTCCTTTTCCTCCGGGCAGCTTTCCAGCCACTCTTCCCCAAGCCTGTAGCGTTGCCTGGGGTTGTTGTGGCCAAAGTGCAGGACCCGGCACTTGGCCTCGTTGAATCTCATGCAATTGACCTCAACCCAAAATGACATAGACACCCATGGTTAGGGACTTGACTCAGTCTCTACATCTCTCTACTAGGCCCAGACCACCTCATTTATGGGCCTTAATTAAGCACCTGAACTTAGGTCAGAACAAAATCTCAGGTCTGGAAGAAATGGCTGGGGGGAGGGGACAGTGAGAATCAAGTTACGTCACAGAATTTTAAGACACCATGATATATATCCAAAAGCTTTTCCAAATCCATGGCTACATAATAATGGTTTATGCCCACCCTTGCCTACATTCACTGAAAACGAAAAGCACTTCAAATGTGTTGCACTGAAGAGCTATCTCTAACTTTTAACTTATTTTCTAAGATATAGTCACTATCCCAGAATAATGCCTTCCCTCAAAAGCGTTAAAACCAATGGAAAATTTGTTTTAAACAGACACAGATTGCTCAGATTTGAAAGTCTTTGCAACATCAACAGATATTGTTACACTCCTTTCTCTCCATCCTCACCAGAGGCTGCCATCAGCCACCTCTCCACCTTGCTGGCACAGGGCAATCCAGACTCCACAGATGATTAGAAATTAGAATATATTTAGAAGGAACACTAGCAACCAGCACAATTCCTAAAACATCACAAAGAAAAATTGACGGTAGTAATCCTAGCAATATATGAACCTTGACACCAGCAGAGATCTGAGTTCAGCTCATCCCCGTTTTGGTTCTTGGAGCAAAATAGCCTTGCTCTAACCCTTGCTCTTGAAATCAATAGAGAGCTCCAGCTCTCCCTAGGTGTTGCAGACTCCAAGATTTTCAGCTTTTCAATAATATGTATTTTTCACTGATCCAGCAATTCATCCTAAAAACTGATGCAAGTGGAAGACATAAGCAGAGGCTGGCAAGGAGAAGGAAAGATGGCTAAGGCATTTAAGGATTGAACAAGTCAAACCAACACAGCTGCACCTGCTCTGGTAGGAAGCCATAAAATCCCAGTGCTTTATTCCGTGACAAAATAGTAATGAGAGAAGAAAATGCCACCAGATTAAGCTATTACCAAAGATGTCACAAGTAGGGAAAAGAGACTGTAAGGGATATTAACCCACACCCTCATACACTGTTAAGTGTTCCTTCGCAAATGACACTAGTTTCTGTTTATAGATTGTTATGTTCATTTCTAAGTTCTAATCAACAGCACTAGAAATTACATTTACAGCATCACGTTTTCAAGCAGAATTTCTTATTGCTCTTCCACTGGAGAAGGTAGCTTGGTTTGTGTGTGCGTGTGTGTGTGTGTGTGTGTGTATGCGTGTGCATGTACACACATACACGTATGTGTGCATGTTTGGCTGGGGTATATCCAGAAAGAAAGTGTTTTCTCAATATTTCTGAACACTTTGAACATTTTCACACATATGGGACACACAAACACCATATAAAATTTCATAAAACAAGGCTATGAAAATGGATAGTATATAGAATGAAGTATGATATGGTAGATAGTCCTTATTCAATGAGGAGTGAATTTAGGTCTAACTACCAGATGGCAGAGCTGAACACAGAAAATCCATATGTGTGATGGCAGCTAGGGACAGCCGTTGACATACTTGCTTTTCCAGCCAAATGCCTCAGCAGATGCAGAGTTTTACACTTTAACATTACAATATGGCACTAAAACCCGGGAGAAGAGTTATATGCAGGAATCAAAGGCAATTTAAAGGGACAATGCTGAATTCTGCCCTCTTCCCATCACATGGGGAGGGCTGAAGGAGTGAAAGAAAGGGATTTTTTTTTTTCCCTTTGCTCAAGTGCTAAGTCACTTCTAACTTTTTTTCCTCATAATAGAGGGGCAATAAGGAAAGAGAGAGAGACTGGTGGTCAAAGATGACAACCCTGTGTTTTTATTTCATTGTGCTGACATACTGTTTTAAAAATAACCAAGTCCTCTCTCAGTTAAATGATGTAGACACTTAGGAGTCTAAGACTCAGTAAATATGTATGGGATGAAGATTCTTCAATATCTTTCTGAAGCTGATAATCTAGCTTCTGCACCACTTTGTCTTTTTTTTGTATTATTATTATTTATTTTATTTTATTTTTTATGCCATATCAAGAAAAGAAAATTACCCTGTGTACTTAGTTCAGAAGTCAAAAAGTCCTACTAACTTATGTATGAAATGATAATGCTTTGCGGAACAGATTTCTGTTAAATCCAAGAAAAGGGTCTTGTAAAGATCAAGGTCTACTTCCAAGCTCATACACAGGTTTCCTGTGTGTCTTTGGAAAACTATTTAGGTTGAAATCCCAGCCTTGTTTAAGGCTGTAGCGAAACTTCCATTTCTTTTACTAGGACTAGGATTTCACCCTTAATCTCTTTGTGCCTCTGTTCCTTCCTCCCAGGCTTTGTTTCTTTGTCTCTTAGATTATAAGCTTTTAAGGGCAGAGACTCTTCTGCTATGTGTATCTACTGAAGCTAATGTACCAGGGCCAAAATCCTAGTTGGAGTTTTTAGGCACTATTTAAGCAATAATAACATAACACTTAATTATAATATCTCTGTAGTTGCAGTTGGCATTTCTAAGCATGCTTTCATGCTTAGATGTGTTCATCTTGACTAAAATTGTCATACAGTTTATTATCAGTCCAAGAGATGACTGGTACAACTATTTTATCTTTTTACCTTCTTATTTGTGCCAGTCAATTTCTTGATGACACTTTAAAAGTGCCTGTAAAATTAGACAAAATAAATCTATGAATATCAACCTTTGGATTGCTGGTCTAAGTAAATGGTTATTATTTTTTTCTTCAGCATAGCAAGTGCATGCTGGTGAAAGGCATTCTGTACATGCTGGATTTTTATTGGTGGATGAAAAAAAGTGCAAGTAAATCTACTGGGCTTTCCAGAGAAAAAGGCTGAGAAGCTGGGAGCCATTTGTTTAGTATTGGACATGGGTCAAATACAAAGGACCACTGTGTGACTTGAGTGCTTATTTCTCAATGCACTTTCATATAAAACAAGGAAACACTAGAAAATATTAAAAAATATTACAAAAGAGTTCTGTGTCTGAATTTCTCCTGTATACTAGATGGTCCTGGAAAATGCGAATTTGCCTTGGCTTTATTGAGAGACAATTCTTAGGCTGGATTTTTCATTTGTACTTGTGGCTTATGTTGGCATTGGGTTTAGGGTGCAAAAATATTTTAATAGGAAGCTGTTGAAAATGGGAAGAAATTTGGAATTTGTAAGGATTCGAGTACTTACTGAGAAGCTGAGAAAAGACAACAACTTACAGACTGAAATATCTACATATGACCAGAGGAAATAGTTCACTGAGTGTTTCCCTCACTACTCTCAGTCTGGATACAAAGGATAAATCACATTTCAGGTAAAAAAAAAGGTACCTATTTCTCTACATTGATCACAAAGAGGAGTCAAGATAGCTAGTTTCGCTGGATGTCTAAACTCTAGATGATGAAACTTAACCTAAGGGTCTTTTGGATCAGGTCGTAAGATATTGCATTCTAGTGCCATAACATAGCTTCAATTTTTAAACACAGTTTTCCATTGATTTTGAAGAGGAGCTCCTAAAGAAATCAATGTCATGCTATTGCCCTTGTGCATACACATGCTCTTAACTAACAAAGTAAGGCTTATAAATCTGGAGACTGATAGAGAAAGCTCACCATACTAACAAAGCTTCTTATCAGGACCATCCCTAAAATATGCCCATCCTCCACTTGAGAGAGGTGTGCTGGTTGACTAAAAGACTTTATCTACTCCCAGTCTTATTATTTTAGGAAATTAGTTCCTTTATTAGCTTTTGGATTAAATAAATAAAGAGGATACAATTTCATTTTCAATATTGTCATAACCCTTTCCACCAAAATGAAAAAGAAACAGATTCTGATTTAAATATATCTAATATCCTGTAGCATCCCCTTCTGTGCCATTTACCCGTGGAAATGCTAAGAATGCAATCCATACTGTTACCCTAGCATGATGCTTACTCATGAAAGCACTTATGTGTGAGTTTAACTTTAATTCCTATTGGTTTTGTGATCTCCTGGATTAGGAGTGTTGTAAAATCTAAATTTTATGTTATTCTTTTCCTTATACACAATTTATCAGATAAAAGATAATAAATACAGTAATAAAATCTGTAAAAAAAAATTAAAAACAACAAAAAAAATAGGAGTCAGAAGACATGCTATCAAAGATATGCATCTTTTTGCTGAAAAAAATTCTTCATTTCCTGAAAGGTGGTCACTTTCTACAGCTATTTCTGCAGGAAGTTTAGCTGTGTTTGGTTTTGTACTAAGTTTCTGGAACGAATTTAGAGTAAAATTAGAGATACATTTGAATGGGCTTTTATGGAGTACTGCAGATTTAAAAGGGGGGAAACAGAAGAATGAAATACTATCAGAATGCCTAAGAAAGAGAACAGCAGAATTATCTTGTGGGAAACTATTCTGTTGTTATTGTGAGGTCAGTTCAATAATAAGAAAGGATGAAAAAGAGTTTCTCAGAAATTGTTTAAGTCTAAGTGAGACAACATAGTAGAGTTATTGCATCATGAAAACAAAATTACTTTGATTTCAAGGCCTTTAAAGGAGATACAGAATTTGTCCTGTTAAGCTCAAAAGAGCTAAGTAGGCTGTAAGTCACAGAAGAAATGGGATCTATAAATATATTTCTCAATACAGTAAAGCCTATATATAAAACAGTTCATTTGTAATACTCTATGAAATAGTGTAGCTTTTTGTTTTGTTCAGTGAGAGGTAGAATTGTTGGTCAAACAAATTGTTTTCTGTGTTAAGGTTCCTCTGCAAAATTTGACTATTGGGATATACTAGAGAAGTTAAACTATACTTTTCTTCCTTCTTTGTCTAATGACAAAATTTAATAAATTGGACACAAAAGGGACTGGATATGCATTTTTATTTTTTTCATGTTCACTGAGGCAAACCAATCAAGAATCACATCTGATCCTGAATATATTCCTCAGAAAGATAGAATATATTTTTAAACTAACTGGTGTTTGGCTAAAAAAGTACCCTTTCATTTGTTCTACCAAGCAAATTATTCAAGTTTATGACTGAAATAAAAAGTGAAGTAAAGGACTCCTGCAAGCAGATCATTTTCCTTCAGTCTGTTGCAAGAACCCACATTTCTCCTTGAAAATGTCTGTCCCAGCCCTCTGGTTCCTCTATCAGTAAGTCATTAATCCAGGGTGATAACAGCAATGCTATGAGTTTAATGGAAATCCCTTTTGTACTAGAGAATCTGTTTTGATGAGAATGCAAGAATATAATCCAAACAATAATGCACACCCCTTTACCATCACCAGGTGTGATCACTTTGTCAATATCACTGCAGCAAAAGTTTCACAAAGATTTTCCCCTACATTATTTCAAAGACACTTCACCAAGGGACCTGAGGGCATCATGAGACTAGAGGCTTGTGTTGGAGCATACAAAATCCCAGAAACAAAACAAAACAAAACAAAACAAAACACCCAACAGTCAAATCTACTTTCTTTATCGGAGAATTATCTAAGTCATTTCCAAGATGACTTAGAAGGACATTCTTATTTTCTTTCTAGCCTTGCTGTATTAGTAAATAATTGCCTTATAGCCACTTCATAATAGGAAGAAAAACAGGAAGAAAAGGGAAGGAAATAGAAAGGGCAGAGAGAAAAAGAGAGGCAGAGAGAAGACATATTAACTATTTCCAGTTATTTCGATAATTAATTCTTTGGGGACTGATTTTGTAGACCCTTTTGTATGTGAATAATACTTTGCAAGACTCACATTGACCATCAATTTTGTGTCTTGGGTCCTAAAATCTGCTGTAGAGGAGGGATACAGTAAGAAAAAGAAGCAAGAAAACAAGAAGAACTTGGTAGGGTCATCAAAGGCTGTAGATACACTCCTGAATAGCCAAGTGCAAGGACAAGTCACCTGATTGATCTTATAAAAATCATCTGATCGATCTTATATGATCATTTGTATTCCTCCCAGTCCTGCATTGCTTGTGTTCCTGGCCACATCCTGACAGCTGCATGTCTCTTGGTTGATTATAAATCCTCAGCAGCGATAAAAGGGATTTTTGATAAGATAATAACTGACCTATCTCTGGACCTTCAATCATGTCCTCTGACAATGGACTACAAGGAGAGTAAGATACTCTGAGATATTATGATTTTCCAAAATGACTTCATTAAACTATCTAGGATTTCTGGCCTAAGGTCTTTGTAACAGGATGATAAGTGACTCCTGGATGGTCATAGAAAATTGTCTTTTTATAATTTCTGCTAGATGTCTACATTTACTATAGTAAGGTTTAAGTTAAGTGCAAATTTGTCTCTTTAAGCATTATGGAGATTGGGTGAGAGTGATGTGATCATCAGGATTAAATTCCAAGTTAAAGGAATCACTGCTTTCTCCATTTGTCAGCTCCATGGAAAGAGGATTTTGGTGCCAACGGCAGTCCAAATAAACAGTAAGGAAAACGGAGGGAATCCAGGTCTCCTTGCTTAGACTGCTGTCCTTGCCTAGGCTGCCCCTGCTTCAGTCTCAGCTCTGTTTGTTTAGCATGTCTCAAGAACAAAGGAAAAAAAATTTGGAAAATAAAATATCAGACTACAAGAAGAAAATTAAATTACTTGAGCCCTCAATCATGCCTACAAGTAAAAGAAAGCAGATCGATAGAGTTTGCTGTAATGTGGCCCATTAAGTGTTTCTCCTTCAAGCTATATCTCTGTGAAGATTTCTATTTCCCAGAGACATATGTAAGAATTCATTGTATAATGTGGGGAACCGACAAGAAGCAAGAACAAGGTCAATAGGACTGATCTGAGGAACTTTCCTGTGTATGATCACTTGATTTTTTAATATTATTTTTTCACCTTCTAGTGAGAGTATGGGTGTAAAAGCTATACGCACAAACTCTGGTATTAAGCCTCTACTATATTTTCATAGCTCCTTTGACATTCCTGGCTGTCAACGGCAAAAAGGTCATCTAGTCTGAAACCTTATACCATATGGGCAATAGAGTTTCTCCTGCAGACTTTTGTGCCAATCCAAACAAATTAGGGAGAAGAAAAATGACCAAGGAGTGAGGTGCTAGTGTCCAACTTGGTTAAGGTGTTCTAGTCCTTGCTTCTTCCTAGACCTCCTGGTGAAAGTCATTCAACCATTCATTGCCTAAGGTCCTTGTTTGCATTATGCAGACATTCAAAGTTGCGTTTCTTGAGAAATGTATATGAAAGGTATATGTAAAAGGCACCGATGATTGTGAGGTAAATTGATTTTTTATGCAGTACATTACTCAGAAGCGGTAAACTAATCCCAGACTCATTAGCCCATCCCTGCAATCAGTTTAATTAGACTTAAAAAAAAAGGTGACTTCTCAGTTTGGATAGACCACATGCTTTCAGAATGCAGGCTAACATGTTCACAAAGGAAACTAGCTTATTTGTAGCTAGTTAACTTAGCTGAGTATGCAGCTGAACTTCTGATACCATATTGATGTATCAGATAACTCATAAAAAGGGAATCATATAAGCAGCTCAGAGCAGCCCAGAACTAACGTATGCTTTAGGAAAATATGTAGTTTTGACGCAAAATCTTTAAATAATGAAAAACCCACCTTAGCATTCTTGTAGGCTATTCCAATTGTTAATAATTCATGGTAATTAATATTCAGTAATATTAATATTACCTTAATACTTAATATTATCTGATGAATATTAAGTGATATTAATTACATTTAATTAAGGGTAATTACTAGTTAATGAACTGGTTAAACCTCTTACAGTAGCTTTGGGTTTCATGGTTACTTTTTTTTTCCACAATTCTTTCTTTGAACCTGACTGAACTTTTATCAGTTGTGTGTTCTGGATGACCACATTTCTCTTCTCATCTCTAACTCTCACTACTATGCGTAAATCCCATGCAAAAGTAAACACAGAATATTTTGTAATCAGTTTTCCATGAAAAGCATGCAATTCCTTGACATTTCCTTTTCATTCCCAGTGACATTTAGTCCTTGTGCATTTTTTAACGGTTTGCATATATTTAATTTTAAAATAAATAAATAAATAAATAAATAAATAAAAATCCACAATTATTGTTGTTAGTGTTACCAGTATGATGTTTTACTATTAGAAATTAAACTCCCTTTCACTTTAGGCATACATTAAGTGATTTATCTGGTACATAATCTAACAATTGAGAACTGGCTAATACTTTGTGAATACAGCATCCCACCTACTTTAAGATTTCACTGAAAAATTGACCACATGTGGCAGCTAGACATATTTAATCTCTTGTTTCCATCTGTAATAAACCTCTTACTTTAGTGTTCTGAAACTACACAAACTATAAACCCTTATTTCTACCTTTTCTTCTCACTTTTTCCATTATGATTGTGTTTATTATTTTTGTCCCCTGTCAGTGGCCTATAAATAATGGGAAAGAAGAGGTTTTTTTGTTAGATGCAACATGTGGGGAGATAAAAAAAAAAAAAAAACAAAAAAAAAAACAGAACAGTAAATGTATAATTATAAGTGATAGTGAATGAGGGGAATTGTACAATGTTCTATCCTCTTTTCATTCAAAGTTTATTTACAGTTTCTGATGGGGGAAAAAAATAAAAGATCCTCTGCTCTGAATAACCCAGTCGAAACTGTTTTTATACTGAAATGCCCTAAGGCTGTCAAAAAGGACCTTGACTGGCATCTGGAATGAGCCATTATCCTGGCAATGGTTTGGCATATCCCAGGATGGTATGTATTAGCATATCCCTGGATAGTAGAAGTTATCATATGCCTTAGTAGCACAACTTGCAGATTTTGGATTGTGTTCATGAGAACAGATTTTTCCAACAAGTAACTTGCCAAAGGCTTGATATAAAAAGTACTTATGCCTAATGTTTGTCATTCCATCTATGCCAGTTCATTCTTCCTGGGCTGGACTGGATCCACCCTGGCACCTGAAATGGAGTAAACAAAGTCACTAGCTATGAAGACATTGATGTGACCTGTGTTATTTTAACAGGCAGTTGTCATAAGGATGGTGACTTTATGTACCATGTCATGGCTGACCAGTGGTCTGAGATTTTCTTACATTTTTATAGACCTGTTCATCTCAAAAAGACTTCAAAATGCCTTATAATTTGAATATATCATGAAATTGCCATTTCTGTGAAAGAACACAGCTGCTGGTAAGACTTCATTTGATCATTGGATATAAATGCATCCTGAACTTTAAAGCATATATTCATATGCTCTAAAGCACTTACAGTTGTACACAGAACTGAGAAGTAAATACCTGTTTGACATTTCAAAACATACCAGAGTAATGAATTGGTAAACCAAGAAAATTCTGCCTAGTCTGTGAGAAATTTTATCTTTGTGGGAGAGGAATGGATTGATAGAGAGATGGACAGACAGATCTTTCTATTTCAGAGATTTAAAAATTATTTTATAGTCTGTTAGAAACTTTTAATTTTTTTTATGTCCCTCAGAATGAGACATTTTGGGGGTCTGCCTGTCTGTTCACCCCCATTATAAAAGGTCTTTGTATAGATCTTAAGGTTTTATTCTTCTGCTAGATCTTTCTGGTAATCTAAATATAGAAAATAAATGGCATAAAGACCAAAAAAAAAAATATTACTTTACTACATTATGTTGATTCACAGAGAGTTCAGTGGCATTCTTCATGAAATAAAATGCCGCTCTACCTGAGGAGATCATCACAGTTATCTCCCAAATAAGAAGCATTCTGTATTCTTCTGGTCCTTTATTACAGAATCAGTAAAAATAAATGAGAGGTACATCTTTCTTCTAACAATTTAGGCCAGTATAATTTACAGAATATGAGCCAAACTCTATCAGCTTCAGAACGCCACAATGATCATGTATATTTTGAAAGGGAAATATAATTAAAGTGGAGAAAAATCATATTGTTTTATCAGTGACTTCAGCACAGCCAGGATTTTACCAATAGGACGTAATAAAAGCACAGATTAGATCATTGTTCAAACAGAAATCCCATGTATGCTTGTTGATTCCTTAGAGATTGGTATTCATAATCTCTTGACTCTGTTTCAATAAGGTTAGGGGTTTAGCTCAATATTTTTCCAGCTGCAGAAAGAAACCTTTATAAACAGAATCTGATTGCCTGTAAGAGACTGCGTGTTTTTCACCCACATGGTTTCCCTTTCCTTTCTTAGCTGTCTTTCATCTCAGTGCTCTCTAGAAACAGCAAAACAGTGATGTAAATTTGAGAATTATTTTGCCTTCCCAGAAAGTGTCTTGTCTTTTTACAGATAGATAGTTTATAAAATCAAATGTCGATAATGCAGCCTGTTTGTTTTTTTTTTTTTCCCCAGGTTCCTTGGTTATTTCATCAGAAAATTCTAATACTATTGTCTTGATAGTATTTTCCAAGAAATACTTAAATGGTTTTGTTTTGTTTACAAATGTTAAACTTGTAATTGGTTCATATTCTGTTAGGATTTATGATGTTTGAATTGGGATAGTTTAGTGAATGATCTCACAAAGTCTGTTCACTCTAACATCTTTGTTCACCCAAATATTTCTGTTAAGTTAATGGGAAACTCTGTTTTTGAGTGACCTTACAAAATACCTGTGATTAAAATGCTGGTGGTGTTGCAATCAATAATAAAATTTGTACTGACTTCATTGAAAGCATGAGTTTGTCCCATGACTCCTGTGTTTGTAGTGGATAAAAACTCACTGGGACCAGATTCTTGATGAGCGCACAATGGAATAGCACCGCCAAAGTCAATAGACCTCTGTGGATTTACATCTTCCGGGGTTTCAAGCAAAATGCTCTACAGAAAACGTATAGAAATCCTGAAGTCCATAGGAGGGAAAATTTCCAACAACATCACCTGAGGTAGGTTTTCGCAGTGTAAGGGTGAGGTCTTAGTGACTTATCTTCCCAGAGCCTTGAAATCTGACCTGCTCTGCAAAGTTGAATTTTTACTGTTCAATACAGAGTGCTGGTTGTGATACTGGCCCTGCTTGACAGGAGCAAACCCCATACAGAGCCACAAGAACTTGAGCGAATCCAGGCCATATCAGGCTGCAAGTAATAGTCACAGTTAGTTGACCCTTTCCATTAAATTAGATCTTCAGTTACTATTGTTTTTCAGACTTCCATCATTTAGGTGGAAACTCTTCATGCCAGATAGCTGTCTCAGGATTATTGCTATTTTTTAAATTAGGAGAGTAATTTTTTAAAACCTGCTGACTGACTTAGTTGCCTGTACCATATTCTTATTATTTCTTCATGTATTCTCATAAAGTAATATTTTCCATATGACAAATGAGGTCATTGTTTGGAACAACTGAGATGCTATTCCCATTTCCCTCTCCCATTTGATACCAAATAATTTCAATTAAAATGTTATGTGGCAGTAGTTCCCTGGTGAAAGAGACTCCAAAAATGGGATTTATTTCATATAAAACCATCTGAAAGTTTTATAGGCAGCCTAGATAACTAATTTTTATTAACCATCTAATTTAACTTTTAGGAGGCTGTAGCTAAAAAAAGACTATGTGTGATACTATGCCCTTACTAAAAGTTTTAAACAGTTCCTTGAAATATTATTGAACTAATGAAGTTTTTGACCCTACTTCCAAATGGAAGATACAATGAAGATATATCATGTTGTATATTTTCTTACATCACACTCATCTGCTTGAAAACACCTGACTCATCTTGGCAGGAGTGATGAAACTCCTCATTAAGCTGTTTAAAAAAGAGAGAGAGAGAGAGAGAGAGAGAACACTAATTAAACAGCTTGATAAAAATTCTGACCCATAATAGATTAAATAAGCTTTCTGTTCAGCAATAATTCCTGGTACTAAGTGAGTCCACGGGGAGGGAGCAGGTATATCTGATACTGCAGGTTGCTAAATAAATGCATTTACTGTTTGGAAAAGCTTCAGGAGGAAGCCTGTTTCTTCTCCTTTCACTTTATTATAACAGATTTCAGAATCCACTGCAATTTTTGGCATGTGGAAAGAAACCACTGAAATCTGTGGTTCTGCTAATTCTTTGATAAGGTGACTGATATCTGCTTTTGAATGGGTAAATTTCTCAATTTGGTTTTTTTATAATTGTTGGTAATAGATTTTATTTTTTCTTTTTCTAAGGAAAAATTCCCCTTACTGCTTAAACAGGATTGCCCACACAAAACATCTGAGGATTTCAGTGCTGGAGCTCAAGTCTTGGTCACGTGAACCATATATATGAGAGTAATGTCATTAGCTGTAGCAACTTGAACCATTCACTGTCAGTCGGAAAGACAGTTCCATGCTTCCCAGAAAGTCATCCTAAAAAGTCTTTGAAGGACTGGTGCTTTGAGATAAGCTACATCCAAGGATATACTTCTGCAGATCTGTATTTAAGGTCCCTAAATAGAAACATGGTTGTACATTACCAGCTGGTGTTTTCAAAAGCAGGGCAAAGAAAACTGGGCTACCAAAAGCTGGGATAACTAGTGGTTTTCTGATTGTTATTTTTGACCTGATTTTTTCTGGCTGTACTTGCTCAGGGAGAGCCTTCACTGGTGACATTTGTTAGCATCCGTCTTACGTACTTAATGGGAAGTTAGTTGGTGAGATGTCCGTTCTCACAAAGCAGAGTTTCTTCTTTTGTTCCTCCCAGTTGAGGTGTAATGACCTTCAGGCTGGTGGGATGGAAAATGCACAAGGTTATACCCCTGCTCTGAATTCTTTCTGTTGTTGTTTGCCTCTCTGCCTCTCATTGATGCTCTACTTCTGTGGATATAATTTGCCCAGCATGAAGTCTTACAGAAAATATGAACAACAACAAAAAAGATATTTGGGTTCCAGTGAAAGCAGGAATTCCCAAACTTTCACCAGAAGGAAAATTAAAAAAATTAAAAAAAGATTTTTTTTTTTGTATATATATATATATATATATATTCCCATTTGCAATTACTCTGTAATCCTCTCCATTGCTCACTTATGTCCACCTGCATCATAACAACATGCCGAAGTTGAACCTCAATCAAGAACTACGCAGCATGAGTTCAACTACTGACAAAGGTAGCTACAAGGGGTTATTTTATGTCAGAATACAGTGGAGCAGATCCAGCTATACATTTCCCCTCCAAAACTGTAAATTAACTCATTGATAAATAAAAAAAAAAGATGTTGATGTGTGGTGTCATGGGGCTTTGGCAGAAAACTGAGAGGCCTTTTATATTCTAGCCCAGTGCTCCTACTTTCAATTAAAAATGAAAAGCTTGCTCAAACCGGGGAGATGATATTTCAACCAGGTTGCTCCACTTGAAGTCAGTTTCTGAGCAGTGTCTCAGTTGCCTTAAAGCCTCGGGGCACTTTTCTTTGAGGCTCGTTTGTTGATTTACACAAAACAGTTCATTGCTATAAATCAAAAATACTGTATGTTGATTTACTCTGTTGTTTACAGGAATTAGACAGGTTTTTTCAGGACAGAAATAATCCCTGAAAAGCGAATCATTGCAAAGTCTGGTTTATATATGTGAATAAGGAATAAAGGAGCTTAACAAATTTACACTTTTTAAACAGGTTATAAGGAAAAATCCTCTCCCCCTATTTATTTTTTTTCTTTTAACATTCAGGCAACAATTGAGGTATTAAGTTTTTTATGTGAGTTTTATGTAAGCTTTTTAAAAAATATGCATAAAACTGATTTTTCCTGTAATTTCTGTTTTATTTACTCAGTATAAATATTCCTCTGAAATATATAAAAGCAGAGAGCGAGAGCAATTTGCCAGTCTATAAGAGCTGAAAGTGAAATCAACTATTAACAACAATGAATCCAACCATGAAGAAAAGTGATGGGGTGGTAGATATTTAGAGTAAGACTCATCTCACTTAATTTTATCTGTCTAAAAGTTAGGCATCAAATTTAAGCTGTGATTCCAGACTTTCTCCATAGTCAATGGAGAAAAGCAGCCACTGGAAGAGGGTGATTGATCTCCCCTCCATCTCAGATAGCTTTTTATTAGTGAATTTGTTGTTTGTGAATTTTGTTGTTCATCTGGAAGTTATATCCTTTCTCTGCTGACTATGGAAGGTGTCTTGGTGCTCAACTTAAACTGTCTGCCTCACATTTAGATAGACAAAATTTAGAGGAGTGGATACTATACTTAGCGTTTGGTTGTTATTTGATACCATGTTTAACCTGGATCCTTTTTCCTTTCTTTAAAAGCATATCTAACTTACTGGTTCAGAAACCACATTAGCTGAAGTCCTGGCTGTGGCTTTTTGAGTTTCCCCAACACTCTTGTATGTGCTGTTTAATCAGAACCATCTCATTAAAACTATATCCTTCAAGTGTCAAAGATGCCTCCGTGCTATTTCATAATGTAAGGTTTGGCTTTCTGTCAGATCCCAGATTCCTTCTTTGCTAGCAATTTGATGACGAACATGCACAGCTCTACCTGATATCAAAAGGAATCTCAGAAAGGAAGAAATTCTTCTACTTCCACTTCTGATTTTTATGACATCAAGTGTAGGACTGTCTGCTACAAAATACAAGATACTGAGGATGAAATAGAGATAACGAATTTTTATATTGAAGAGTAGTCTCTTGATGTTAAATATGATAATGTGAATGTAGTTTATGTCTCATTAAGTATTCAAACCCAAACGCTGGCACACTTGCCTGCCCTGTTTTCTTACACCCTTTCTACAAACACCTGCTGCTAACCATTGCTAGATGATAAACCCTAGCTAGATGGTGTAGCCTAGAATATATTCATAAAGATTTTAAACACAAAAAATGCACAATAGATGACAATCATTATGCCACGTTTTTTGTTTCTTAACTATTAAAAATAACAACAACTACTGAGGAAATAAAGTGTTGCAATTCATGGCAAAAACCAACACCTAAATGTTGGAGGAACATTTTATCCACTTGTATTTTATAACGTCAATTTTGGAACTTACGGCTTCTGTTAATTTTGATCCTTTTTCATCTTCCTCTGGAGCATTCGGAGCTAATACAGACTGATGAAGGAACTGGATGGATGAGCCATGATATCCTTTAGTACAACTCTAACTTTCTAAAATATTTTTGGAACACTTCTCGTAGTACAATGGAGGACCTATATTCAAAAAGCTGAGTAATAGGTTAAAAAATCTTCTTGCATTCCACCAGAAGATGTTTAGTACTTTGAAATCCTCAGGTAAGTAGATTGTCCTTAGCAATATTCTGTAAGACCAGATACAGATGCAAAATCAGGGGAAAGTTATCTTGGTGTTTTCCTATTCCATAACCAGGGTAAAAAATTCATGGTATAAATTTGTAGAATGGGTGGTGTGAGGAAGAAGGGGAGAGCTACAAACATGTTAGCTATTAATTGATTAATAACTCCATACTAGTCCTGTTGTATTTTTCCCTTTGTGGCATGAACCTCATTCCTCAACACCTAAACATTGCATTTTGGATATCACCAAAGAAATAGTCTTGCTTAGGATCAGACAACCATGCCAAATCACTCCAAGCAACTCTGTGCTAAAAGTTCCTATTTCTTAATGAATACCTGAAGTATTTCTAATTTTCCAGTTACACCCATTTTGAGGGTTTCCAAGACATGTCTTTATCTACAAGCTTACTCTTGTCATTTGTTCCCTAAAAATTGACAGCTCCTCACACTAACTAGTAAAACAAAACCAAACACAACAAAAATCACTGAACAGACACTTCTACTTTAGAAGAATTCTTTCCTACTCCAAGTCTGTCAATTGATCTAACACTGAGAACAGAAGAAGTAGCCATAAACCAAGCACTTGAGAAGCTTGTAAGTCCAGAAGAAAGTTTGATCAATAGGAGAAAACTAATATATTTAACTGTACATTAGGAAAAGCGCACACACACACAAAGAGAAGCTGTCATTGAGCACATTCTGCAGGCCTCTCTTAATCTAGTGGAGAATATTTTGGGACAACGTAGCCAAACCATGAAGTGGATGTTAAATGTCTATACCATCAGAACAGATATAACATGCCTATGATAGCTAAGGGGAGAAGCTCCAGGAACATAGATAGTGAGGACAACATCTTGCCTTGGGTCACACATTTCCAGAGAGGATGAGGCTGGTCTGCTGCTGTTTCTGGCTTCAGCAGACCTCCTTGCACGTCTTGCTTGAAAGCCAGAACTTCAGGGTGCACAGCTGAACCCCACAGCTACCTCTAATGTCCGATGTTGTAGCCCAAGAACATGAGCCACTTGAGCAGGTTTCAAGCCACATGTAAATTGATAGCATTAGGTTGACGACCCATGATGTAAATCAGTAGCAAGGCAAGCCGCACTTGTCAGTCAAGTGAATTTATTTTCTAATTCCACCTAAAGTTCGCAGAACAGTGCCTCAGAACAAAGTAATCTGGTGTTCTTCATGGTTTGTCCAGTAATCACCAATAGCCAGCATCTGATTTTCTAAGCATCTGATTGAGATGGTGGGGCACAAGAGCCTCTCCTCCCTAACTTAAAGCATCACTTAAACGTACAGCTCCAGACATCCTCACTTAGACAATGTGAGTGAGATTTCCATAAGTGATCTGCACTGATGTTCTTCTGGTCCTTTTTGTGTCAGCAGCATTGCATGTTATATGGCAAAAGTTTTGTTTGATAGTATTATACAGGATTTACTGCGGAAATCTGTTAAGGTTTTCTGACTTGTCAGGTTGCTCATCAAACTCAGGATTCTTGATCAAACTTTGTATCTTCTATACTTGTTTCCACAGCTGTCTAAATTATTTCACATGGGAACTAAGGAAAGATCTTTGTGCAGGTATATCTTTTGCTTCGGATTTTTTGTGGATTTTTTTTTAGGCAACTTAGAGCAGTATTCCCTTATTCCCTTACCTGGGTGAAGACCTCTAGGCAGCAGTGCTATTACTTGCTTCATACAGATACGGAGAAGGGCTTGAAGGAGTGGGAACTGTAGAAATTGTTTGCTTTTACGTGTACATGTTCTTGGGTATTTTCCCATATGCTATTTCTGCACAGAAGAATATGATATAGCTTTACTTTCCTCAGGCTTCCTACAACTCACTGTGTCCAGAAGGGGAGTCTAGGATACAAGGAGTAATCCTGAGAGGTACAGAGTATCCCTTACCATGTAAGAAGCCCTTATCTCCTAGTGACTTGCTCCCAGCAAGCAACTTAGAAGACTGAGTCTGGAAAGCTCAGATGAACCAGAACAGCCAGGAAATTAAAACAGGTCAACAGGCTAGAGACCAGGATTGCTACCAGCCACTGTTTTTTTTTCTTATCCAAAGAGGAGAAACAGCTTAGAGTTAAAAAGAGAGAAAGAAAATAGTGAGAAATAGGGTATGCTGAAATTTGAAATCATGAAGGTCTCATCAGATTTCTCCAGCCTCAAGGAAAAGCTGTTCAGATTTAAGAGCTTACTTCAATCCAGGACAGAACTAAGCTCTTAACCTCTCAGTCAAACCTTTCCCCTAACCCTCTAGAGCCCCCAAACAAACATAGATGGACCTTTCAGTTCCCTCAAATCAGATCTGCCTTTGCTTTTGCAATATTTGTTAAGATGAATAGGATTCCCTTGCAATGCTGCGGCAGTGGTGAGGCGGCACATTTGTCAAACAGCAGATCTTGAGCTCCAAGCCTATCTGGATAGACGACAACAATTGTAGCTGTTGTTTAACGTATTTATTAAGGTAGTGCCTAAATGGCTCGGCCAGCCTGGGACTCTACCAAGGTCAGTGTTGTATACACTAAAGCACAAATAATAGTCCAACACATGTACAATCTGTAACACTAAGGTAAATCAGAAGGATAAGAAATTATGACTTATGAGGTAGCATTAAACTGTGTGGTATCCAACTGAGTGACTTTTATCATGAAACCTTGGCCCTACTAAATACACTAGGGGAACACCCATGAAGTCTGGATAATATCTTTCCACTTAATGAGTTTGGCATCCAAACAAACTATATAAGGTCATCTAACATCACCAGCATTAATGATGAAATCTCCCATAGCAGCTTGCAATTCTCTAGTCATCATACAATGCACTGCAAACTTTGTGTTGTGAGTCTACTGTGCTTAGCACAATAGGGTGCTGCTGCACATGGGGACAGCTGACAACAGTATTATTGGCGATTAGTTATTCTGTAGTGGCTGAAATAATTTCCTTATCTTATGTAAGATCATAACCACGTTATTCTTGCAAGGGTGGAAGCAGGAGATAACAGAGACATTGTTTTAGGACATGCAATTTTAAATTGTGGATGAAATATCCTGCTTGATTCAGCTGACATTCAGCCAAAATCCATGAGCTCACATTCTTCCATAATAACTATATTTACCACTACTAGAATGGAATTCAAATCATTCAGTGCAAAGCGCTAATAATAAACCTATATGACTAGGGGCTGCTTCTTCCACATTATTTCCACCTAATTTATAATCAAGATGTTCAATTAATAATTTCAGCATTTTACGCAGTGTTAAGTCAGCTGAAAAGCATGTGATTTTTTTCCATTTTTCATTTTTCACAATGCTGAGGAATGCATAATAACCCAACAGAACAAGAATGCCAGGAAAGCAACAATTATTAACAGACTAATGAGAAAAAGAAAAGGTTCAAAAAGAAAAGCTGGAAAGTTGATTGAGTTTCACAGAAAATGTAAATGCACTAAACGGTTCCAGAATAAAAGGCAGCAACGTCTACAATGCATTTCCACGGGCATTACAGCCTCCTTGTGAATGACAGGTGAGATGAGAATTTTCTTGGCGAAGCAGCACTGCACCACACACGCACTTCTCTCACATCCCCCTGCTCTGCACCGATGCTGAAGTAGTTGCATGGGATGCCCAGATGCGAGGGACAACCAGATCATGGCAAACCATTTCTGCTTTGCTGGGAGCAGTGTTTCTTTTAGATTGCTGCGGATATACTTACCAAACAGGTATTGTGCTGATTCAAATAGGGCCCAGTTAGATAGTGCTGTCTTCTGGTTTGACTCCTTGGTGACTTCATGGTTAGGCTATGCAGTCATTGAAGGTAAGAGAGAAGAGAAACATTGAGATCTATGGCTTGTGTCATATACAGCTTTCATTTACATAGCTGTATTGACCTCTTCCGACCTTTGCATGGACAAATCTATGAAATATACTGATAGCTTCACTCAGAATAACCAAATTAAATTCCCTATGTCCATAATCCCTGGCACTCAGTGTTATCCTTGTCAGAAAGGCCAAAAATGAACTGATACTAAACTAACTGCCTGTCACTGGTATATGATTTCCCTAAGCAGAAAGAGCACACACTATCATGAAATATGTTACACAGTTATTTAATATTACTGTTGCATGCACCATACAACTAACATTAGATGACTTCTCTGGAGTCTTTCATCATAACTAAATAAAATTAATAAAAAGTACAAAGGAATCTACTGGGAAATATTTTAGCCACACATTTACACATGGATCAGGTTTCTTAAATTCTTTTACTCAACGGTCTGAGCACCTTGTTCAGTTTGCTGTGGCTAGGAAGGGAAAAACTGAGCTGTAGTCTGCAGAATTTGAAAACTAAATTCAGTATATTCTTCTGTATGGTTTAGATTTATCACCGGCAGTTTAATTGGAAAACATTTCATTTGTGTTTAAGAATTTTTAGTTGAGGCTTTTCTATTTTCCCTAACTGAGCAGGATTTCACTATTCAATATCATCAATGCAGGGTTTTTTTAATGCTCTTTTTCCTTTGTTGATTATAAAGTGTCTCACTAAACTGCATCTGTAACAACTGAATGCTTTGCCATTCCAAAGAGCTCTCCAAAATTCATAAAATTTAAATGTTGTTTCACTCTTTTGTTTTCTGTAGAGTGTCAGGTTATTTACTCTCCAATATTGTAGTATGATGAATTTAGGAATATCAGGCCTAGAATTAGGATCCCTCCGATTTTTTTTTTTTTTTAATTTAGTCATTTAGTCCTTCTGTGACCTGAGTAAGTCAATTAAATGATCATTGCAGGCTTCTAAACATGTGTAAGCAATATTTTTATATCTCTGAAAAGAACTTGAAAGCTAAATAAATTAATAGAGAGGACACTGGTGGAACTCCCACAGATACAAATCTTTGTTGCTTTGCACTGCAAATTTTAACATTTTATATCTATTTTACATCAACATTTTTATAAAAACCTAAAAGACTTTTTAATGAAATACTTTCCTAGCTTGAGATATTCTTCCCTTCTTATGTCCTGTCAGGTGGGGTAAAGGCCTACTAAAGGCTGAAAATGTTTATTCTGGTAATGATATAACAGTCAGTTTTGTCTTTTTCTCTGCATTTCCTAGCTTCTACACCCAACATACTTCATTTTGTGAGGCAGAGTTCAGTACAGTTTATCACTGAAGGTGCACGCTCTTCTCTTTTTTGGAGAGCTTGCTTCTACCCTGTCTGGATTCAGTGTTTCCTTCATCTAAACTGAGAGTCATCGGGACAGGAAAAATATTGCTCATCTTTTATGTATAGAAAACCCAGTCTGGAGACCCAGAGATATCTTCTACCTATGCTTATGACAGGACAATCTTGAAGGTCCACAAATGCGGGTCTGTTCCAAGGGTCTTTCACAGCCCTTTAGACCCTGAGATCCTAACGTGCGAGATCAGCATGCTGCATCACTTTACAGGCTGTCCCTACATCGACCTTGGGTCCTTTCCCTTTCTGCCACTCCGTGGTGGTGTCCCTTCCTTACTTGGGCTGCTGCTAGCCCACAGAATAGCCACAACTGGCACATCATGTCCCAGGGTGAGAGAGGCATATTGGTGTCATCCTGAAAGTACAGCCAGTGCAGGTCCTGCAGCCTGATCGGGATGGATGGTGTGAAAGTCTTACACTCAGCTCATTAATTTTGATACGCTGAGAGCAGAGAACAGCAGCAAGCAGATCCAGATTTATTTTGCATGTCCTGACTCACTTCATAACAGGGAGTTCAGGGCTGTTAACAAGAGGATCTACCTGCGACCTGCCCAGTTTTGCTGACTGGTGGCTGTTTTCTCTCAGTTACAAAGTTGGTCAGAGACTTTAAAGACAGAGGCTGATATTGATAACTAAATATATAAAAAACACATGCTTCACACTGCTGTAGGAGGAACAGGTGAGATGATCATTACAGATCTTCAGTAATCTCACCAGGTTTTTTCACCACATTCTCCTCCAATGTACAGACCCCTGTCAAGCACTTCTATTTCTTATAAATGAAAAGTCTAACACTGCTTCTGCATGCCTACAGGATGCCTTTCGGTGGCTATCAGAGATTATTTGTTCCAGTCAATAGCTTCTGGCCACTCTGTGAACTCAACCAGACTGAGGATGAATTAACAATTTCACTAGAAAGCAAAGACTTCCAGTCAGATTTTACTCATGCAAAAGGGTTTAAGATTTCTGAATATTGTTCTGTCATTTGGGTCACAGTGAATCTCACCATGTTTCTGGAACTTCACGCTTCATTATGTTTGGCTTTAGCAAGTGGCTTGGTCTCAAAATTTAGGGACAGAACATTTTCTTGAAACTGGAGAACATTTTCCTGCCTATATTTTTTCTTTTCTTCTCTCATACATCTGTAGCCATACAATTACAAAGTTTTGCTTGTTTGTTTGCTTTTTTTGCTGTTATTTACAGTATCTCCTAAAGAGTAACCCATAACCATGACCCACTGTAATAGATATCTGAGGCTTATCACCTCCTTAGAGGATATATTTACCTTAGGGTGAGGAGATCTTTCAGGCATCATGACAATATTCAAATTCTGCTGTTGACAGTGTTTTTAAGCATTTTGAGCATTGGTAAGGCTTGGTGTGAAGAAATTAGATAACCAGAAGAAAAAATAAGAAGGTATTTTAAAAGAATGGATGTATAAAACCATGGACAAGAAGTACTCATGCTAATGATTACTTTTATATCCCTGGAAAACCCAGAGATTCACATTTTCTGATTCAACATTTGACACCAGCTTTACAAAAGTGATGATTTCCCTAGTTAAGGCAAACCCTCGGCAGTGCCCAGACAAGTACCCCCTTGCATCTCGTCCTGAGGACTAATCTCATTCGCAAGACTGCAAAACTTCCATCCGTTTTAATGAGGAATGAGTAACAGCCAGCATGTTGAAGGAAGGAAGGAAATTTTGTAACTCATAGCTTTACAGGGTATTTTAAAAATTTTTTTTGGTCTCATGGTCAACTCACAACTTCCCAGCCATGTTGCTGTTTATCATAAAAATTCAAGCACTTGCTTCTTTTAACAACGTGTACATATGTCTACATGTTTATTAGACTCTCACCACACATTCTCCCCATTCCCAGTCATCTAGCAAGGAGGTGAATTATTACAAAAATTGCCAAACACAGCTTTATCACTCCCACAGGAAGGGGGCATCATTCTGCCCCCTTGATATTTCCTCAGTGAAATTCACTCAGCAGGAAGGACAATCTTCTGCAGTAAAAGGAGAATTTTAATGGGCCTATTTTATAGATAGATTTGACAAGAAAATATCCCCAGTTCCTTGCTTCCCGTGGATCGATTTAGAAGTTTGGTGGAGCTTTTCATCCTTCAAGCTTCCTAAAGCTGCCCTTGATTTCTTTTTAATAAGATACATTGAAAATGTCCTACCACCCTAGAACATTATACGGAGGCTGCTGAGATCTGGGGGAGGGAATAGCAGAGGGTTAATTTTCAGCTGCTGTCGTGAGTGGCATTAAACATCAAAAGTGCTTTAAATTAACTTCTTCCTCAGAAGAAATATTTAACAATTGCTGATGTGATGTGTGCCTTGACATTTTGAAGGATTATTCAAAATCTTTTTGTGTTTAGGATAATGACTTTCAAAGCACTTACCATCCTGTGCCAGTCAAATGCAGCCCTTTTGATTCATCACCACGGAGGTATTAATAATTAAATGTGTTAAGAAAATGGTAAGGTTGTGTGGCAAGCTGCAAAAAACTTGAGCTGAGGTCTCGCTACATCCCAAACTCACCTTGATGTTCTCTGTTATTATTCCATTGCAAATAAGATCACATATATATCCCTTTTTTTGCTTCTATGTACATTTTTTTGCCGTACACTTGCTTCATGCAATGTTATAAGCCTAAGGATGGCCCTTAGGTCTAAACTCTCCTAGTTCACAGGTTTATTTCATATAATCACCCAGGGAATGAGATGTGTGATATCCCAGATGTGGAACTGTAGGGAAAACTAGCTGTACATACCCAACTTCTGCTTTATTAATTGCTCACTTAGTGCCTGCTCTGTCAACCACATCCTACTGAGAGCAGCACTCTCTAACTTGAATAATCTCATTGACATAAACCAAGCCTGACCATTTGAAAAACTGTTTTACTGTTATTTTTGTTCCAGTTAGACACTGTTCACCAAGCTCAGGGCCCTACAATGTCATGCACAGGACCTCTGTATGGCAAGGGATAGTCTTTGCTTCTCCAGCAGTTTCTATCTGAAAAGAGAGACTGATGAAAAGGAGAAAAGTGTGTTTGCCGCTTTACAACATCAAATAATTAAGCTTTGAATTAATTGAGAAGTGAACTGAGACTTCTTTGGTCAGCATTTGAAAGTGGGTGGGAGGGGGGAATCTGGCCTTTCTCTGCCTGGGGGCATTGATAGCTTCACTTTTGCGGCCATGTCACAGGAGACAGCCCACGGCAGCAATGCTGACCGAGGGCTCAGCCTGCTTCAAGAACATCCCTTTGTGATGCTGACACGTTAGGTAGGGCTCTGAATCAGAACCACTCCCTTGTTCCAAAAAAGCTCAGAATCGCTACCTTTCTGATAGAGCTGCAAATACCCATCATCCAGAACTTTAGGAAGAAAGGGATTCACTCAGGATAGGTGACAGTGGGGAATATTATTAAGACTTGATTTTCTTTCAGGTTTTATTTCCTAGTTTGAGGGTAGAAAGAAGATGATGGTGTCAAGTGAATCATTCTGAAATCCTCGTAGAGCCAAATTAGGCTCAGAGTATTTAATTTGAAGGATGGGTTAACCTCAACTGAAGTGAAGTTGAAAAGGCTACCACCAGAGTATTGCTGACAGAGATGAAACCCAGATGCATCAGAAATCTCCAATATTTTTCTGCCATAAATGGAAAGATTGATATCGGTTTATATACAAACAAAGCAGAAAGAAAGAGAGAGTAAGCTG
This sequence comes from Calonectris borealis, assembly GCF_964195595.1. NCBI lineage: Eukaryota > Metazoa > Chordata > Aves > Procellariiformes > Procellariidae > Calonectris > Calonectris borealis. The sequence continues at coordinate 80,491,881 of NC_134352.1, read as the reverse complement.
GTCTTTTAAACCACTGGTTTAAAAGTTCCAACAGACTTGCAAAGAGTAAAAAAAAAGTTGTTCTTTTTTGAAATGTAACAAGTGTTGTACAAATGAGCATACCTCTAACTGTGCTTTTGTGCATAAAAGGCAAATGGCAGATTAGCAGAAGCTGCCTTTTGCCAAACCCAAGGATGCTTTGTCCTGGCCTGGATATTCAGTCTTTCATTTGCGTGAACACCTTTAGAAGCAGCAGTAAGTAAAGTTAAAAAAAAAAAAAATAAAAAAAGGTAGAGGGAGACTTCACTAAGTATCTAACAAAGAAAACTGAAAAAGCAATTATTTTGCAAGTACTTTTAAGTATTGAATGATTGATAGTGCGTAGATTATTGAGATACTCTTGTACTTTGGACCTTTCATTTGTTTATGGGTTACTAGACACAGGTGTCAGGATAAAAGGATGGCAGCCAGGCTGGCTGAATTGACACACTAACACTATGAAATTGTCTTCTCTGTTAGTGGCTCTCCAAAGGTTTTATTTCAACCACAGGATACCTATCCCATGCTCAGTTCTGGAGACAATGGGCTGAGGATGATAAGCCTGTGGGAAGTGCTCATTCATGAAGATGCTCCAGTTTGGTCTGTTGTGTGGCAACTTATGTGAATGCAAGCACTTTCTCAAATTTATAATAAATTCTTATGTTCAGATTCAGAACTGAGCATCCTATTGTTATGACATATGCTGTATTACCAGTTGCATTCAAGAAATTTATACTGAGCAAATGTGCTCTTCACCTCCAGGGCACCAGCTTCAAATTCATGGCTAGTCAATAAGAACAGTAACGCTGAAACCATATTACCATGGGACTCCGTAAGATGTCCTGAAATGCTTTAGTTCTATTGTCTTCACTACTTCCAAGATTGCTACTAACAAAAACATCCTTTGACATATCAGTGAAGAATCCAAGGGCTGCATGTGTTGGGTCTTGTCATATCAAGGGAAAAATATCCATTGATGCCAGGAAAGCAGATATGCCTCCCTGCCTCTCTCCTCCAGGCTAACATCTTACAACTTTCAATAAAGGCTTAAAGACAGGATTTACTGTATGTATTTTCATTCTCCTCCTCCGCCCATACCTTCTATTTTACCCCCTTCATTTGACTTATTAGAACCTCCCAAACAGCTGTGTTAATTTGGAAAGAGAAGAGCAGCTGCTGGACTTGAAACCATATGTTCAGTTCTAACTGCTGCAAGTTGCTGGGAAAACTCAGCTAGCTGCTCCCAGGGCTCATTAGTCCCTCAAGGAAGTCTCCAAAACAGAAAAAGATGAATGTAGAAATAATAAATGAGGGTTGTGTTTTCCTCATTGCATTTCCTGCTTTGTTCTAATTTTTATTCTTCATTGTCTCCTTTTTATCCAAGGGATCTTCTGCATTCATTTCCTCATAGTTTCTTTGTTTATTTTACAAACATATCCTCGAAGATAGGTAATTTTAGGGGTAAAAAGTAAAGGGCAGATGTTATCCACTAATCTACTATTAGGAAAAAAATATTTGCTAATGGGAAATCCCAATTTTCATTTAATTATTCCCAAATTTCTTGGCCTCCATCCTTAGATAGGATAAATGACTTCTTACCCACTTTCTAATCTGAGTTCATGAAAACTTGTCACAGTGACTGGCTGTATGGATGACATTATTTCCCTCTGCTGTGAAAGTTAACTCTGTAGAAATCAAAAATCTAACAAATAAGCTTGTTGGAAAACAATGGGGAAATAAAAACTTTTAATGGAAAATGATATTATCTTTAAGAGTGTACAATTATTCAAAATATTTTGCTGATGTCTGCTTTAATGACATAACAGTGTTTAGCTCATTTTACAGGGCAATTTTATCTTTGCTGAGACATTTTTTATAAGTTACTCATTTCCCCCCCTTATTTTTCACCTTAAGTTTGTCCTCTTTATCTGGAAATAGGAGTAGCTAATTTTCCTTTGTTTTTGCTGCTCCCTAGAAAGTCATCACAGCATATGATCACATTTCCCTAAAGACTTTTTTGATTGTGGTACATATGGGCTAAATATTCAATGGATGAATTTTAGGTGCACATTTAAGTGCAGTGACGTAAAATTAATAATGAAAGCAATTGCATCAAATTTGCCTATCCTTTGAGGAAAAGATTTTGCATTTACAGTTAAACATTTGCCTTAACCTTTGCCTTTTTGCTCATTGTTCCATAAGTTTTACTGTTTTGATAAAGTTTACACTGTGCTTAGACTGTTCTTTGTAGTTAGCTGAGCAGAAATCAAAATTGAATAAAACAAGCAGGATAGAAGAAAAAGTATATTTATGCTTTACTGATTCTGAATGTCAAAGTCAATTAATACTTTATTCTTTTTTCCATTTTTCTCCCCAAATATTTTTAAATTCCTCAGATGTTTGGGGTTAACAACTCTGCAGCTAATTCACTCATTTCAGTAGAGCTATAGCAGTTTATTGGTTTGTATCGAACCTAGAATAATAATCATTAAGTTATTTGAGTTTTTTGAGGGGTGTCTAATTAAAAAATAAAAGTCCTGAAAACCTAGGAAATTGTGTTTGGGTTCCTGGCTCCCAGTGATTTTATTAAGATCTGGACATGAAAGATTAGAGGATAAGAAGCAGATTTCTCAATCAAATCGACACTTCAGTTTCACTGTAGGCACAGTTTTGAAACGTTGTTACCAGGTAATACTTAAAACCTTACTTTTGTATATGTGCATTTAGAATGTTAATATCATATATCTAAAAATGAAGAACCTAAGCCAGGAAAAGATAATAATCTAAAATATTAGAATAAAACATTCTCTGTAGCTCCCCACTGAATTTAGAGTCTATACAAATAAATTTGTAAATAGATAGCAACTTCTGGACAGTTAAAATTAGTTGAAATAAATTGCAGTGTAGGAATCTCCAAGCACATAACTTTTAAATAAAAAAATATGTTTGGATACTTAAATACTTGTTTTGCACTTACTCTGCAGATGCACCACAGTCATGGCTGGATTGAATACCCTGGGGCCTTCCTCTGTCTCTGGATGTTTGGGATTCAACAACCAGTTGCTCTTTCACCTAAAAGTTTTTCAGTCCTCGATGTTGATGATTCAATAATTCTAACATGTATTGACAAAACTGAGTTCAACCCCCAAACACTGCAACCACATTTATTTTTATTTAGAAATATGGGGAGGCAGTTTCTTCTTGCATTATATTGGTCAGAGTACTCATCTGAAATAGAGGAAATCGGTGTTCAGTTCTTTTCCTCCTGCCAAGGATAAGCTATATGCACGACGGCGTGTAGGACCACGGGGAGGTAACCAAGAATGAATCCTACTCGGTAGCCCAGTGATGTGAATGGTCCTCAAGGAGGGAAAAGATCTGCCCTAGAGAAATTGTAGTATAAACATAAGATCATGCAGCAGCTGGGCAACAGGAGAGAAAATAGCATTGCACTAAGAAACAACCTTGGCCAATCTCATCATGAGAGGACAAGCTTACGCTACTCAGCTAATGCTGAGATATTTTTATTCGTGCAAAGGTGGAAACGACCTTTCGGCCTTTGTACATTGATAGTCTGTACTTAATGAGCATGAAAGGCAGTCTTTGAAGCAAACAGCCCAAAGTGATTTAAAGAGGCAATACCCCTAGAACAAATGCATGAAGGGTCTATATGGCTAAATCCATTGCAATCAGGCATAGGGAAAATGTTCCTGCCCTATCTATGAATCAGGCTGTCACTTCTACATACTGCACAACTCAGAATATAAAGAGATTTCACAAAAAATTAAAAATCCTTCTGGTAACCTTCTGGATCTCAAGCTCTGTGTCCCAGTTCTAGTTTCTCTTTAATTAAAAAAAGCAAATAAGTCTGTTAGCACTGGGGTAATTTCAGACTAGTCTCGAGGCCATGTAGAACTTTCCAAGTTCAACTATGAAGCTGGTATTTTTATTTCTTTCTTTTCTTCACTGTCAGGCTCACAGACTCATTCAATATGAGATCAGGTCACATATGAAAGAGGAAAAACAAATTCCTTTAGCATGTTTCCAATTTACCTTTTCTGCAACCCTCCAAATGAAAACCTGTGTAATGGGAAAGCAGCAGGGAATATGCCGTGAGCCTGTCTTCTGCATCGACATTGTTGTCTGTCTTTGTTCAGCCATTGTCTGTAGATGGGTGCACGTTGCCTCTTCTCTCGTACGGTTTTGCAACTCTTGTGGGAAGGACAGACTTTTAGTTTGTGTTTTTGTAGCATACATCACGAAAAGAACCTGGGTAATGATCGGGGTTCCTCTGTGATGAAGAATTAATATAGCCCTGTAATTTTAGTATTAATAACTGGAGGGGTAACTTTGGGATGAACCATTCAGTGACAGACCATAATTTGTGTTTGGAGAATGAAAGGTCTCTAAAAAATAGGGGGAGATTAAGCAACTAAAATAGGCTACTTATTCCTCTTCCAAAAATGTGTTATGTTTTCAGAATTAAAGGGACTGTTTGGGATTAACTCAGAAGCCTAAAGCAAAGATGTGTGGAGGTAAATTTAACACAGAGGTGATATGTTCAGTCTCTGGGGAAAGAGATAGAAATGATGGTTGTCATTTTCACCTTATCTCCTTTGACAGAGAAAAGGTTCGGCAATTATGGCCCGATGGAAAAAAAAAAAAAAAAGGAACAATGATAATTTAAAAACCAGACAAAAAGAAGAGGAAAGAAAGCACCTCAGTGCATTTTCTTCTAATGATATAAATTTCAATTAACTGAATTGATAAATTAAGCTATAAAGCAATGCAAACATGCAGAAGAAAAATTCAAATAATTTTTTTCTTCATGCTTCCAATTCTTTATAGTACATTACATCAGTTAATGGCAATTTGTATAATTTGTGTAATGACATAAATTGCCATAAACTCTCACAGTGAAATGTTGTAAAAATGATAAATCAGGGATAAAATATGGAGGACCAGGTTTGTAGCTGATGTAAATTCCATTAAAGTTATTGCAGGTACTCCAGTTTACACCTGCTCACACCCCACTCTTACCCGACCCCCTATACGTGGTTGAGGAGGGAGCAGGGGGAGAAGATGTGACTTGTAGGTAGTGTCATAAGGAGTCCAAGGTGAATGTGAACAAATTGCTGAAGATCCAAGATGGAATACAGATATGACAAGGAAATTGTGATCTGGTGGTGGTGCAACCTCTGGCAGGACTGGGTCCCTCCTTTGCAGTGTCTGACACACAACAGTTGCTGGTGTGACCCTGGTCCTCTCTGACAGAACCAGCTCTTCTTGCCCTGGCAGGAGCTTCAGAGCTCCAGCAGGGACCTGGTTGTGATCCGTCTCACTGACCACACTATGTGTGTCAGGTGTGCTGCCGATCAGAAGGAAGCACAACACTGAACTACACTCGAAGCTCTGAGTGGGTGTAAACATCAACTAGGGAAGTGAGCTTGTAGTATTTTCCAAAAGAGTCAAAACAAAATGAATGTGACACAATTAAAAAAAAAAACTGAAAATATAGCTTTTCAGAAAAAGTAAGAAGGAGTTTAGTATAAAAACATATTTTTTTCTGGAGTCTGGGATAATTTTCCAATAAAGTTGTTGTGCGCATTGTGAGTTACCACACTGGGGTGGCCAAAGTAGTGAGTGTTTCAGTTTCGGTTTTGGCTGGGATAGAGTTAATTTTCTCCATAGTAGCTAGGATGGGGCTATGTTTTGGATTTGTGCTGGAAACAGTGTTGATAACACAGGGATGTTTTTGTTACTGCTGAGCAGTGCTTACACAGAGCCAAGGCCTTTTCTGCTTCTCACCCCACCCCACCAGTGAGTAGACTGGGTGGGCACAAGAAGTTGGAAGGGGACACAGCCGGGACAGCTGACCCCAACTGACCAAAGGGATATTCCATACCAGACGACATCATGCTCAGCATATAAAGCTGGGGGAAGAAGAAGGAAGGGAGGGACGTTCGGAGTGATGGCGTTTGTCTTCCCAAGTCACCGTTACGCGTGATGGAGCCCTGCTTTCCTGGGGATGGCTGAACACCTGCCTGCTGATGGGAAGTGGTGAAGGACTTCTTTGTTTTGCTTTGCTTGCATGTGTGGCTTTTGCTTCCCCTATTAAACTGTCTTTATCTCAACCCATGAGTTTTCTCACTTTTACTCTTCCAATTCTCTCCCCCATCTTGCTGCGGAGGGGGAGTGAGTGAGCGCCTGTGTGGGGCTCAGTTGCTGGCTGGGGTTAAATCACGACAAGGGTGCTCTTCCACACTGAAAGGAGGGGACTCTAGAAATTTACATCTCAATATCTCCTCTGACTCAGGATTTCAAAGAATTTTAGCAGTATTAATTAATTCAGCCTCATAAACCCACTTGATTCAAAGCCTCTTGGGTTTCTTTACACTGAGATCCAGTGTCCGTCAAATGAAGATCATTATTCTCATCCCTGTTCTTGAGCTGGAGAAAAGAAGGTAAAGCCAAAATTGGTAAAACTGACAGGGAATTTTACCAGGCAGTAGATTGTCTTTTTGCATCAAGGCCTCCTTCCAAAAGAAGATGGGATTATGGAAATTGAAATCCTTTTGTGGAAACATTGGTTTTAAGGTAATGTCTTCCAAGAAAGTGTTCTCAGGGCTACAGAAAAAGAGTTTCAAAGCATGGACTTATGCCTTGAGCTCTTATACCATACCAGAATACCCTAAACATGCAAATACTGATAATGCAGCCAAAGCACTTTTCTGAATTGTCATGAATAACTTCAGAATGAATGGATTATTCTTAATCCAAAGTAGGACCATGGTAAAACGTTAGTGCTAATATAGTATACCCGTTGTAGACCTAGATATAGTCACAAACAGAGTTTCTCTGCAAACCACCAGGAAAGTTTGTTACAGTCCAAACAAACTAGAAGTAATAATATTAAAAAAAAAAAAAAAACACCTTGAGGGGGAGCAGGGAAGGTCATTCTATCTGAAAAGAAATTATTTCATGTTTTACCTATCTTATTTGATTACGTGAAAAGATGTTTTTAGGTGAATAATGTCATTTAAATGAAATAAAGCAGCCCTATCCCCCCATTTTTACAGTTCCACTGGAAGCGTGTTATCAGATACTTCCCTTTTTTTTCTTTGTTTTGTCTGAGAGAGATACAAAAAAAAATGATGAGAACAAATGCCCCAGTTTGATCAGGCAGTAATTCCCACAGTGAGAAAAGATTCTGTGTCAGATTCTGACTTTAAGAAAACAGGAAAGTCCGAGTAAAATACAGGGGTGTGTTTATAACCACCAAAACAAATGCTTGAAGGCACCTATATAGAGAGTAAAGAAGGCTGTGCATATGGAATAGTAACACAGAACTTATTTGTTCTAGTAGTTCAGAGATGATCCAGTTTCTGCTATTATAAAAGATAATTAGGAAAAACTGTCAAGTCTGCAGATTAATCCTGCATACATCTGCCTGGAGTTTGCTTTGAAACCTCTTGGATCTAGAAAGACAATCTTGTGTAATTAGCTGAGGCCACTATAATCCATAAAAACATCTGATCACATTGATTTTCAGTCAATCAGGCTCTATCTGTCAACAGCAATTCCTGAGATCATACGAGAGGTCTTACAAGTACACAACTCAGCCCTCTAAGGTCATTTAAACTTTTCTTTTAAACACAAAACCATTTTCACTCACTGCCTGCCAAAAGTTCCAAATAAAATGAAAAAGTTATCAAAAAAATTAAAAAAGCTTGTGAAGGTATATCTCTCTATATACAAAAATGTAGATATATAGATATAAATATATAGATAAAGTATTTTCATATCTATGCACATTGCCGTAGACATACTTGACAAGTGATCTGTACACGTATGCTCTTTTTGTTTGGTTAGTTTGGGGGGTTTTTTATTATTTTTATATAGCAGAGGAAGCCAACAGTCCATTCAAACTCCTATTCTGCCTCCAACTGTGATGCATAACCCAAATATCATAGGATAGCAAAAACTCTAATAATGCAGCTAATATAGTGTGTAAGGCTTCATGGGGAAGGGAATACTTTTGAGCCTGGATTATATAGAGCTAGCCCCGTTTGAGACCAGTTAGCAAGGCGCTGAAAATATTTCACTGCAGAAATGTTATCTTCTGAGTTCTGTGATATCCTCAGGTGCCCCAACCTGCTCATTTTTATACTGCAGTGTACCTGTTAATTTGCTCTGTTAACCACCAGTGTTGTTCTGGGGTAGCTCTCCCCTATTTCACATACCCTTACAATGTTGCTAGCTTTGATTCCTGTCATCTGGGCCACTGCTACCGGGAGGAAGGGAGCTCAAGTTTTCACATCCTGGTGTAAAGAAGAAGAAAGCAAGGTTCCCTGTTCCCAGCTCTGCAGAAGTTCTTAAATTTTCTTTCTTATTTAGGGTTTTGGAGAAATTTGAACAGGGGAAGACTGAGGTCTTTGCTACTAAGATCGCTCTTTGCTGTTAAGATCGCTCTTTATCTCACTTAAGTTTAGCCATCTAAAAGTTGTTTTCTAGTCAAAATTAATAATCTACACTGTCCTTGTACAGAATACAAAGATGAGCTTCTTCAGAGGCAAAGCTAACTCAGATGATTTTGATGGCTATTTTTTATAGGGTGAATTATTCTCTAACCCTCCCCATTCAACACTGTTAAAGTTAGACTCAAACCCCATTTTAAAACTCAAATTTGGCTGAATTTAATCCCAGGTTTAGTGCTGCAAGTCTGGTGGTAAAGAGTTACCTACAATAGATAAGGGAAAGACTGTGGATGGTGACACCAAGGAAATTTCTTAGTATCATGTGGAAACCTATTCCCAAGTATTGTTTTTGGCCAAAAGACAGGTGACAACTACAAATGGTATATTTTTATATAAATTTATATGTGACATCAAACCACCTATTACCAAAGAACTTTCAGTCAGGCTGTTCAGTGAGATGTGGTAAGAACCTGACAATATATTGTGGTGAGACCAAAGATCTTGGCATTTACAGGTAGATTTCAGTTCTATAGAAATTACATTATCCACTGCAAATGTAATTTTTATTCATAATTCTCTCAACTACCCTAACTGGCCAGAACCCTTTCTGTAATGACTAAAACATATACATGGACTGGGTGACAAAATGAGGCATACCTGGTATCCTAAAACACATTAATGAGACAATGAGAAATCCTATAAAATATTTAACATTTTCCAGTAAAACTGAGGCATAGGGATCTAGTTCCCTAGCAGGCCCACACTAGGCACTTTTCATCTGTGAACTTATATAGAAAAAAGTGTAATGTTCTTGAGAATCCCTAAATAAATGTCATAAAGGAGCAACACTGTGTAATTTCTGAGTTCTGCTTATGCAATGAAGTTTCATAACCTTGAATATCCTGTTCAGACTAAAGATCTGAAATTAAAATGAGCAGCATCTTCAGCAACCTTAAGACTCAGCACTAAGCTTGGCTGATAGAAGTTTTTTTGTGAGAGATACAGTTGATGGGAGCAGTTTGGAAGAAGCACTTTCTGTCGGACTGTGGATTTCCTTAGGCTTGGAACTGGTGAAGTCAGTAGAAATGAATTGATATGTAAGAGCTGAGAGTCCTATATGGCTTAAAGCACTAGTTTGAAGCCAAAATTGAGATGACATGGGTAAGGGGGCTATGAATCATGATTCTGGTAGTCTGGTCTTTTTGCTACCAACTTGTTTTGTTGCTTTGAGGAAATTTTTTGAATTCTCTGTGACATAGCTTGTGGCTCATATATAACAATATATTGGTCTCCTTCATGACTGGAAGGGAATGATTTCTGTTTCAGAGGGAAAGACAAATCCAATGATTCAGAATATTTTCGATCTTGCTGAAAACACAGAAGTGCTGTATCTGGAGAGTTAGTTTCTTTTTCATCTCTGTGGATAAGGGTTCTTGATAAAAATCTCTGCCGCTCACTCAAATACTGCTCACTACTCCTTATCCTAAAACATACACTGTATGTACACTCAGTCCTCTAGAACCAAGATAATGGGAAAAATCTTCCCCTTTCTTCTTACACCTTACTCAACCCACAAATGCTGCCAACTTTGGAAGCAGATTTCTTTCTCTCAGAAAGTCTTTGATGTCTGATTAGTGATTCCTCTCTAAATTCTCCTGTATGTAGTCTTTCTTCCTCCCTTTCTTTCTCCTCCCGTAAATACCTCTAGAAAAATTGAAAGTGTGTAGAGGGAGAGAGAGGAAGAGATTTCTATGCTATAATTTCCTAAACACATTTTTGATGGGTGCTGTACAATTGCCTTTTGACTCAATCATGAGTCCATGCTAGGATACTTAACACCAAAAGAATCACTTATCTGTATGGGGGAAACTCCAGAGCATCTGTACTGCTGAAGTACCTCAAACTCTCTTGACACAGTGAAGGTTCAAGTACAGCACAGATAATTTCTTCTACATTAAAGCATTTGTTATTAAAATAGCATTTATGAGGAATAGCTCTTTTTCAAAACTGCTTGATTTCTTAAGCCCAGGAAAGAATAAATACGGATGTTGTGGTTTAACCCAGCAGGCAGCCAAACACCACACAGCTGCTCACTCACTCCTCCCCAGTGGGATGGGGGAAAGAATCGGAAAAAAAAAGTAAAATTCATCGATTGAGATAAAGACAGTTTAATAGAACAGAAAAGGAAGGGAAAATAATAATGATGATGATGATGATAGAATATACAAAATAAGTAATGCACAATGCAATTGCTCACCACCTGCTGACCAATGCCCAGCCAGACCTTGAGCAGCGATCACTCCTCCCCAGCCAACCCCCCAGTTTATATACTGAGCATGATGTCATATGGTAGGGAACATCCCTTTGGCCAGTTTGAGTTAGCTGTCTTGGCTATTCTCCCTCCCAGCTTCTTGTGCACCTGGCAGAGCATGGAAAGCTGAAAAGTTCTTGACCACGTAAACACTACTTAGCAACAACTAAAACATCAGTGTGTTATCAACATTCTTCTCATACTAAATCCAAAACACAGCATTACACCAGCTACTGGGAAGAAAATTAACTCCATCCCAGCCGAAACCAGGACATGTGCATATGTGAACATAAACAACCAAGAAACACTCACACAACCAGACAGCTCCTAAATTACATGTTCACTTAGGGACATGCATGGCAGTGTCATGTAGCTTACCCAGGACTTGTAAAGAGTATGAAAACTGAATAATATACTGTGTGACAGCAGAACAGAGCCCTGAGTATTTAACTTGAATATAAAAGTAATTATATTAAAGGAGGCATTAAATACATGTTTGAACCAGGTTTGTGAAGGACTCGAGGTAAGTTTGCCTTTGTAAAAGGTTGCTTGCTTCATTAAAATCAGAATTCTGGCTTTGCCCTTGATTTGTTCCTTTTATAGTTTTAGTCTTTCATCATTTTTTTTTTTTCCCATTTAAACGACATGGTCTACTCAGGGCCGTTTCAAAAGTTAACAAAAAAACCAGACTACAGAAAAGAAAAGTTGGAATTATTTTTTTTAAAAAAAAAGACGTCAACAAGTGATTTAGAAGCTCAAGCTGGGTGCACTGGGACTCTATGATCCTGCAGGAATTTGAGACTACTGACAGTCTTTCACTTTACACAGCTGTTTGTTTCTTTTGTCTTAAACATGGAAGTCTCTGACACTGGAAGCTTTAGGATTTACTTCAAATTAGGAACTCTAAAAACCAGTGCAGGACTCAAGGGTTCCAACTTATATGGGAAATTGTGCCATACTGGCTAACCTTCAGAATTTAGATAAAACCACAAGTGCCTGTCTATTGCTTGAGCTAAAGAGTGGTGTTATGATACTCAACAGATAACAAAACCACATCCCATGGAAAACACAAAGGGCATCTCAACACATGCCAAAGGCCAGGGGATGGCAAGAAAACAGTCACTCTCCAGTGTCAATGCTCCCCATTCACTTGTAATCAGTGTTATTTTCTCCTTAAAAGAGATGCAGGGAAATCTGAGAGAAAACTAAGTACAGAACTAAGAAAACTACTTTTTCAGGTTTTGCTGATCTTAATAATTTCACAGACAAATGGTATGCAGCAACTTTCATTAGTCTTTGTGGGAGATAGGAATATCTGTGTGAAGAGAGTAAAGAATGATTCTGCTCTCCCATCAGCATGTACTGAATAAGGTCCACACTTAAAGTCAGAAGGTTACAAAACTTGCTTGGTTTGGGAAAAGAACAAGTATGTATTAATTCTGATCATGAGGAAGTAAATTGGGTCTGCCTTTAGGCAAGTATTCAGAAGAGTGGAAAAGGGAAGGAACTCCTCCTCCTTCCACATCAGGAGCCCGTGGACTCAACGCAGTGAGTGTTTTCCCCTGCAGTGAATTGCCCTTTAGGAGAAACTATATTCCTGAGACTCTATCTGCCAAATCTTTGCACCTAGAGATGACCAAGAATAAAAATTATAATAAAATGAGTAAAGGAGAGAATAATTTATATGAAAAAGGACATGTCACTTCTATATTCTATGGGTTCCAGAAAAATGATATATTCATCTAGTCCCAGCCTAGGGGCTTGATTAAGAAACCCATTGAACTTGTTTAACAGACCAATATGAACAACCAGAACAGGTTTAACTCCTGTTTTTCCAAACGTATAATCTTTGCTACTTTGCTAGAGGCCTATGGACTGTTTAGTGAACAGTACAAAACAACTCTGTGTCAGCTGGAGAGTTCTATACAGTTCAGAAAATGGGGTAATTCTGTCCCAATAGTGAAAAAAAAAAAAGGAAGAAAGAAGACCTGTTGATGAAATACCCCTCAGCATAAACAAACCTTACCTGTCCATTAATAATTGTCATTTGTACACCTGCACAAAGTGACAGTCATCTTAGGGATTGATATACAGATAAACACACCGGCAGTGCCTTTTAATCACTTTCAATGAAACGATCCTTTCTCTGCTTATTTTTAAATGGCACTGAGGCTTGTGTCTGTCTTTAAAAATGTTGTATGATGACATTGTCTCGGCAGCTTCTTTTCAGAATTGCAAACACTGCTCATATGGAGAGGGTCCTGGAGAATTATAGATCAATATCTCTGCAGCCCTAGAACTGAACTGCCCCAAACCGATGCTAATTGAGATCCAAGCTTGCATGATGCAGATCAGAAAGTCGTTGAGGAATCCATCAAGACTGATGAAAATGAAATACATATCCCGAAGGAGTCTGACATTCCTGCTGTCTAGATTGTAGCTCAGCATAATGACTCTAGAAGCTCCACTGTCCATTGATAATTGCTAAGAAGGTTTTTTTTGGAATGCAGTTTAGGTACTGATATAGACAGTGCATGATAAATCATTTGGAATACATTTTTCATGTTGCATGGATTAATGTAATTGTAAGAGCAAAACAAACTCCAAAGTACTAAGCACAGACAGGATAGGAAAATCATTCCTTCTTTCACTCCACTAGAGTAGAAGAGGTGTAATTCCACCCAAGACAATAGTGATGTAAAGCCAGCATTAAAGGGAAAGAATAAAGTCTTGGAAGTGAAATGATAGCAAGCTGCAGTGAAGGGAGCAAAATCAAGGAAGCAGAATGTTTATCACCTGTCTGTTGGGTTAGCTGTAGCAGAAGAATGGGTCTATAAAGAGCTTTATCACAAATACTTACATAGCTCTATTAATTCTCTAAATACCACAGAATCTTTAATATTTCAAATCCCACAAAATCTGGAGAAGGGAAATATTATTACTCCATTGAGAGTTGAGAAACTGAGGCAAAGGCAAAGACATTTCAAATATGCCAGAAAAGAGGAAACTGAACTCAAGTCTCCCAACTCCTAGAAGAAGAAGAACTAAGTCATTCTGCTTTAATTGCCAACAGTTAGACTGGAGGCCTGATGCAAATTTTGGTAAAATCTGTCGATAAGCACACATACAGATATAATACAACATTCATTGTCTTCAGCGGGCTTCAGTGTGGTTTCTAAATTCTTCAGTTCAATTAATAAAGGTTTGTTCATGGGCAGCTTCAAGTTTTCCTGACTGACTTGAAAACAGAGATATCCAAAAGTTACTAGGAGACAACTCCACCAGTTCCCAGTCTCCATTAACCCTGCATTCCCTTTCTCTCCATTCCAAAAAAAAAAGAAAAAAGAAAAAAAAAAGTAAAAGGGAATAGACAAAAAAAGGCCTTTAATTTCTTCTCCCACTGTGTGACCTTGCAGAGTTGCAGGAGTTAAATGGAGCACAGTTTGGGAACATCCATTGTTCTAATCACAGCTGCTCCAATACCATATTGTCAGTGAAATGGAAAAGAAATTAGCAGCTCATTTTGTGCGATGTGAACTTTCTCTCTCGCTCTCCTGCTTGATGAGAACACTCTCTTTGATAAATCAGCCATCATACCTTATTGCCATGCAGAGACTGGAAGTAAAAAAATGTCAACAACATTTTTTCCCTGAGTCTTCTGGAAGCAATCAAGTTTCACTGCTGCAAAGGTAATGCTTAATTTTCCATCGTCGTTTTTTTGGCATATAGAAAGTTAACAGAGGACATATCTTTTAAAGCTACAAAAATTGATTGGACTTGCAACAGACGAGACGTCGGCAATGAATGAGATAAAGAGCGGATTCGGCACATTATTGCAAGAGAGGTTCCCATCGGTGCGTACCATTCACCGCCTTGTGCACAGACTTCAATTAGCAGTTAAGGATGTGTTGAAATATGTTGCAGGAATTAGTCATTTCAAAGTCTTGGTAGGGAAGCTAAACTATATAGTGTTTGCAGTCAGCCAAAAAATAAAAAAAAAAAAAAAGAAAAGGGAAGAAGAAAGGAAAGAAAAGGAACTCAGCAAGAAGTAGCTGAATGGGCATATGTGGTATCATTGGAGCGTCTAAAGAGCAAGCCAGTAGTCAAGATGTGCTGAGTAGCCTGCAGTTCCAAGACAGTAAAGGCTGTTTTAAGGTCATAGAAATCACTACCTAAACACATCACTTTTCCAAGAGACACTATAAAGAAAAAAGTCATTTTCTCAAATAAACAGGGTGAAGCTCTTTTTAGATCTAAGCAAACATTGTTGGAAATTTACATTCTTTAGAAGGGTTTTCTTTTCATAGATCATGTCTTGAAATGCCATTGCCATTCTGGTCACTTATTCTGTTGGGTCTTATTTACTCACTAATTAGCTGTACAACTGAAGAACACACTCATTAACAAAAAGAAAAAAAGCTTTGGAAAAGACTGATAATTTCTCTAAAAGTTTTTTTCCATTGTCAGAAAAAAAATCAATAAAAAAGTATAGCCTGTAGAAATAGATATGGTAGACTTAGAGAAAAGTCCTGTTCTCTTAAATTATAAAGGCTGATATGCCAGATTCTGGCAGTAAAAAATGTCTTAAAGCAGAAATGTGTGTGTATGTGTGCGTGGGGTTTTTGTTTGGTTGGGTTTTCCCCCTTAAAAAGAGAATCAGGGCCAAATTGTCAATAGAACTTGATTTGTTTCCTCTTTATTAAATTCAATTGACTTTTCCACAACAAGTTCACCCAAGTTATACACTCATAGATGCCTGGGACAAAAAAAGATCATGAGAGGTCATTACACCATTTTCCTGTCCCAAGGCTGGATCAACTCTATCTAAACCATTCCTGACATTATTTTGACTCAATTGTTCAGAAAAACCTGTAGTGTTTGAGTGTCCATGACTTCCCTGCTCGATTCATCCAACCACTTATTTAACTTTACTGTTTAAATACTCTCCCCCACCCTTATTTTTAGCCTATATTTTATCTTGCTACAGCTGAAGCCCTTTGCTTTTTTTCTTATCTGCTATAAACAAGGAGAGCAATATTTTCTTTTCCTTGTTAAAAAGACTTTCAATGTATTTGGATGGCCTAAGGTGACCATGACAGAAAAGTTGTTCCTAAGTCTGTGCAGGTGGTCCAGTCTGAAGAAAACCAAAGGATGTCACAAAGAAATGTAATCGCAATCAGTCATGAAAAAGTAACTCCTATGAAATTTATCAGTGTGATAACTTTTCTATAGAAGACTTAAAATAACCTCTGCAATGTTTTTTGAAGATAAAGGTCTCTATTAAATTTATAAGGACTTAAAAAACTTGCAGCTGAATCATTTACATCTATAGAAAATTAAGATGGGTTTATGTGTATTAGAATCCATAAAGCAGTTGCACAAAGTTTAGAAAAAGGGATTTTAATCTGTAGGCCTGATTCTGTCCTCAGACCTGCTAGGAAAAAAAAAAAAAGCAGGAGGAATTTCAGATAAAACTAGTAGTGTAAGCAAGAAGCGAATCAGACCTTATGCCTCTACATAAAGATTTAAGCTACTTAAAAGGTTTACAGCAGACACTTGTGCATCAATGTTATGAAGGTTTTTTAGCTGCAAATATTAATGAACTCCTTTTGCTAAAACAGACTGACTATTGAACATCTGCAAATGGCAGCATGAAGTTTGAACCCTAGACAGTTCATTAAACCAGTTTGACCCAAAGCCAAATTGTTCAATACCGGCTTACAAAAGGTAACAGAGACTTTCTGCCAGTTGGAAAACAAATGAATCTCAACACTGCTTCTATAAAGATCGACGGTGACTTAAAAATAGCCTGAGGTTAATATTATAAATCTTTCTAAAAGAGATTTGAGTGCATATTCTTCATGCCAACCTTGGATCAATCTCACAAAGCGATATCCTTTCAAATGACACTGATACAAAATATCGGATGCTGTAAAAAGTGAGACTTATGAGCTAGCTAGACACCTTTTCCTTTCCCACCGATGCAACAATCACCAGAGCACCTCGGACAAGGCCAGCCGACATCAGCCGGACACTGCTGCAGCATCCTCTGGAGCTCTGGGTGGCCTGATGCCTGAATATAGCTACACTATCACCACAAAATAAAGAAATAAAAATGGTGCATGGGAAGCCTAACAAGTCATTGCAAACCACAAAATAAATAAATAAAAACGGTGCACGGGAAGCCTAACAAGTCATTGCAAACAGGAGCTGCCTGGGGCAGTGTGCAGTGGTACCCAGCACAGATCTGAGCAGGAGTCAAGAGTCCATGCCTCCCAGGGCTATACTAAGGGTGAACCTAGGAGTAACCCCACCCCAAAAAAACCTCTGATCCAAATGGGATTAATGTGCTCCAGCCACATCACTTGTTGTTTCTGCTGCCCAGGAAAAGGGACTACAGGGCTGTGTCAGCAGAGGGAGGAGCATCACTCAGAGGATGCAGTTACGTTAAAATCTCCCATTATGGCTGTGCTTGCTCCATAGGACATATACTACACCAATTTTTCCTGCTCTCCAAATGAAAAGCGGCTCAGACATTTCCCAAGCTGCTTGCACAGAGAGGAGAGCAGTTTTCTTCCTAGGTTGTTCTTTTCTCTAGTTCCTTTCATATGTAGAGATATTTCTGATAGTTCAAATTTGTGCCCCAATAACCAGATACTGCTAATTTATTTCTAGATCTTCATGCAAATACATTTATTCCATCCATTTGTCTGTCCGTTGCAACAAGGTAAATATACATAGCTCTAACAGCACAAATATTGTGGGTGAATGATAAATGTTGCTTATGATTGGTATGCAAGGAGTTTCAGCTCTGGTATGCCACCCCACACATCATTATCTATGGTACAGAAGGATGTCTATTTATAGTGGATAATGGTCTACAGCTAGACCTCTTTATCATAATCTGGAAGTAAGAAGTCATTGCTTGATGCCAGATTTGCTAATCTGAAACAGCAATAACCACCATTAATCAGAGGCCTGTTTCTCAAACTTCAGACACCTTTGCCATCAGAGATGGCTATGTAGCTCTCAGTGATGTCCACAGGAGATGTCCATGGGCATCTGAGAACTGAAGCAACTCCCCATATATTTCACAGCAGTGGGGAAATCTATGCAAAGCAGAGTAACTTGTCTTGATGTGAGAGGATATTTTGGCTGTGCTGTGGTAAATGTGAACGTTAACCACAGTACTGAATGGACATCAGTCATTTTCAAGGTATTATAAGGATTTTTTTTTGCATAATTTCCTTTAGCTGAAAACGGCAGAAACTCTGTTGAGCAGTACGTCATGTGCCTCTGATATTTTGTGCTAGCATTTGCTTTCATCCATAGCTCCTCTGGGCATTCCCAAGCAGGGTTGCACGGCTGATGCTGCTGGGAGTAGTCTCTACCACAGGTATTCTTTTCCATATGGGACAGACAATATGGTTCTAGTCCACCGTTAGAAAAAATGAGATCAGAACCCCAGTTTTAGCTTTTTCAGACCCATTCTTGGCTTTCACAGAAAAGCCCAAAGGTGGTGAACTGTTCCCTTGAGAGACTTTCCAAGAGCAGAGGGTAAGAAGCTATGAAGAAGCCTGTGATATTCCAAGCTGGTTAGTGAGACCTGAAACAGTCTCCTTGGCTTTGACTGATCACTGAACAACTCAGTTCCTTCCTCTTCCTTCAACACTCACACAGGACCAGCCACAGTATAAACTACCTGTCTTTAATTCTTTCTTCCAGGACTTTTCCCATTTCAGTCAGGTTCAGTAGCAGTATTATACATATCTTATTATACATATTTTAAGTAAGGCTTCCTCTACGCATGGTCACAAAAAAGGTAGGGTTCACAGTTTCACCTCCACAAACGTATATCCAATGCCTTGCAGTTTTCTCATGAGGCCAGGTGAGTGTGCTGTCTGCATGGAGTTTCAGCGATGAAAACACTAATATAAAGAAATGTGATTTTTGTGAGATATGATGGACTGTGCTTACTACCCCATAAGCAAAACATAGACGTACAGTGTATGGGAGCCTGCAAAATGCACTAACATGATTGTATAGGTGAAAGTAAACTCTAAATGCAACTTGGGTTGTGGTGTGGTAATTCAAGATGAAACCTGGTCACTGAATGCAAGCAAATGTACATCCTGGAGGCCACAAAAGATAGCTCTTAATCTCTTATGATGATGCTCTTGGTGATTGTAATGTTTTCTTCAGTCTCTTTGTATGTTTGTGAATAAGTTTAGTGCTCATGAAAGCCACAGTCTTGTCAGCTTTGAAAACAATTGTGTGTACTCTATGCAGAGAACAGAAGCAGATTAATGGTAAAGTTTTGTCTCCCAGAGTGCCCCAACCATGGCCTCCAAGCCAGCCCTTAAGTCATAGCCTTGGCCTATTCAGTTCTTGGCTTTTCTCCTGACAGTTTTTCTTCTGAGACTAAATGGCCACTGAATATCAGTTCAAAAGGGAACTTTGGGAAGTCTCGTCTGATGAAAACTACATTAAGATCAACAACTTTTTTTTTTTTTTTCCTCCACTTGGAGACAGCAGAACAACAACATGATAGAAAAAGCTTTGCTTAGTGCGCTGTTAAAGGTTTTGGGAGGAGTGGAAGTGTTTATCTGCTGAATTTCAGCATCTGGAAATGCTTTCTAGGATTCAGCTCACAAATTAAGACACTCAAATGTAGATTTTCATAAGGAGGTAGCTACGGCTGAAGTGGAGGGAGTCTAAGCTCCCACTATAGTCAATGAACGTGAAGTCAATATAGTTCATGAAATCTAAAGATTTATTCAGTTGGTCGAATGCAGAAATTAATCCCCTTTGGGATACGTCTGAGTAAACTGTCATACATCCCCTCTATTTTTATAGAGGGAGATTATTCATTGCCTTCTAAGATAGGTCTCCAAGACAGACCAGAGTAATGATTTATTGGTCATGCTGATTTCTTTTCAATAACTGGAAAGCCCATAAAGTGTCTAGTCCAGTCCTGAAGAGTTTGTTTTTAGACATTAGAGCTGATGCTAATGAATCTCACAAGAAATTATCTCCATCTCCATATCCCTAGTCATGCAGAGGTGGTCTTTATGTTAGCAGACAACAGGCTTTTTCTTAAATTCTTGTTATGTTTTCCAGTTATCACTGTATTTGCGGTACTACAGAGCACATTGGGTCCACCCTTCTTCACTGAGGTCTCCCCAACAGAGCATCTCCTTTGTTCTCTGAAACACCTGGCTCAAATCACAGAAACCAGACAACAGCAAAGACATGTCAGAGCAGACCGCCTTGCCACAAACCAGTCCCTTACTGGAGTCTGGATCTAGAGAAGCATAGGAATTTCCAGAGACTTTTTTCTTTAATAAATATGGATCCATCTAAGCTAGAATCTTTACTAAGAAAGTGAAAACTTCAATAGATTTTCCAGTTTATAGCTATTTCAATAAGAAACTGTTGATGTCCACAGTAGGAATGCTACTTTTTAGTTCAAAGTTGATTTTTTATTTACAAATATAAAAACATTGAAGAGTAAAACTTTCATGTTGAATTAATCAAGATTGGCCTTCAGGGTTGGCCCTCTGTACAGGTTTTAATTTGTGTAAATACTATTGTTATTATTATGGTTTCTGTGGTGAGATTTTTACTACTTTTGACTTCAGATGAACAAAACTTCAAGAACATGCTTACCAGGTTCACTTTGAAACAGTACAGTTCTCCACTGATTTTAAAAGCTTCCACGTTGCTGAGGTGCCTTAAAGTTAAGAGGAATAGTTCAAGGCCAAATGACAATCATACTTGTAAAATAGTTTATCTGAGTCTTTCTCAGAGCACACCTGGAAGACACAATGTTGAAATTGTGGTTGGCACAGATTCAGAGACAAGGAATGAGATTTAACCCCTCTTTGTCTCATCACCACTGTTTGCCTCCACCTTTCTCATTCCTGGCTATGACTCCTGGGGCAACTGAAGTCCCTGTGGGCTAGATAGCTCCATCCATCATTTGAAATGCTGGTGTCTAGAAGGATTTTTCATCTCCAACCCTCCTGCTTGTGCTTGTAATTAATAGCATGGCAAGAGTGGCAACAAGTAGTATTCCTACTTAGAAAATAAAATAAAGTAAAATAAAGTAATGTAAAATAAAATACCCTTTTAGTACAATCAAAATAACTTGGGTAGGTGTTGTGAATAAAATAAATACTTTGATGAAAAAAAAATCTTTGTTTTCAGGTAGGTCAAACCTGACCAGTTTTTTTTTTAAAAAAAAAAAAAAAAAAAAAATTACAGTGTGAAATATAATGCTTAAAAATATAACAAATTTTTAAATTAAAAAGCAAAAAAAAAAAAATATTAATGCCCTTTTTGCATTGTGTCAACCAAATATTTTCACAGTGTAAAAGAAACACAAGTGTAAGACAAAATACCAAAGAAGCAATGAAGAGGGGAGTGAGTGCAATCAGCTCCTTGAATTGACAGGACCTTCCTGTAAGGAAATAAATATACTGAATCCCAGAATACTTCAGCACACTAAATGACTTCTTCCTAGTATTATTTCTCTCTGTGTAAATAGGTTTGAGGCTTCCTTTAAAGGGATTCCAGGAATTCTGTAAGTGCCATCACAGCCTGCACTCAGCAGACCCATATTTGTACCGGGTAGGAAAACAGGAATTGGATACCTAATTGCCATAAGCCTCCTTTATGGTCCCATGTCCCACATACATTTACTCGACCTGGATGCACTGATTCTATTTTCAAAATACACACTGAAATCCTGCATTTAGCTGTATGTAAAGAAGCATTCATTAGCATTCATAAAAAAAAAAAAAAGGAATGAGAAAGGTTGGAGAGGAGAAAGATAAATCTGTAGTGTGTTGTTTTATATATCAGAGAAGAAAAAAGACTCATGTCAAAGAAGTCTCCCAAAACTAACTTGCTTTGAGCTGACTATAAATAGAGAACGTTTCTATTTTCCACACCACTTCTTGAGGCATCTCTCATTTCACCCAAGGCCTGCAAATAGGCTTTTTTTTTGTTGGTTGTTGGTTTGTAAGAGTGGGTGGGTTTTTTTGGGGAGGAGGGAGGACTGTGTGTAGAATAGCAATTGGGATTAAAGCATCTATTTCTGTACTCATTATACTGACCCTTCACAGATTTTAATCTATTGTTTATGGTAGATTTGTGCAGGTGAGTTCCAACTCAGGCTCCCAGGACATCAGCATTAGAATCTGTGTGGGACCCTGGTTCCCCTCGTTACATCTAGTAGCCCTCAGACAGAACTGCTCCAGCCATTTAAGTGCTTATACAAGGAGGAAGAGAAAACAAAGTTGTCCATTTCTATTTCAGAGAGAAAGAGAGAAAATCAAACTTCCACAATGGTTATTAATGTTTGTCCCTGTAGAATAAAAAAGGAAACATTTAAAAGAATGCCCGGATGACTGAATAGCAACAAAACATTCAACTTTCAGGAAGGCAATGCTCAGCTTTCACAGAATTACTAATTTCCTTTTAGATGGCAAAATGCAACTGCCATAAAAAGGAGTAATTATGCTGGAAAATTAGATTAGCTCACCATACTAGAAATCTCCATTGAACAGTACCAGGCAGAGGACATAGTTTATTGGAAGGAATGAAAGGTAGCAGGGTTGCAAGAGAAATCATCCATTTCTCATGATAATTTTCTCCGTAGTGTTCAATCAATGGCATTCTTGTGCTGAAGGCACAGGAATGGGCTGCTTCCTATGTCCTTCCTGGGTGACCCTGTGCAACCTCTGAACATTTTATGCTTTGGTTCCTCATCTCTGAAATATGACCATTATCCAGAGCTGGCCAAAACAAAACAAAACAAAACACACAGCTTCAAAGAATGTGGAACCATTTCAAATATCCAGATAATCAACAATTCCATTGATTTGATGTTTTTTATTCAATATTTTGATTTTAAAAAAAATGCATGTGGATATGTTTTTTCCCTGTTGACTTTTGGATCTTTGAGAAAATTAAGCCAAATGCAGAAAAGGAATGTTCGGAAGGTAACTAATTCCCTACACGTTTCATGAAGGTAACTAATTCCCTACACATTTCCCTACACGCTATATAAAAAGACAGACATGTGAAAAGTGCCTTAGCAAAGGTAAAGCTGCAGTATGTGAGCCTTACTAAATACCAGTGAATCCACAAAGAAAGTGTGAATTAGGGAAAGATGTTTTCATTGGACACTGAATATTCCACTATGCCAAAGTGAGCAGACCACAAGAGGAACATTTATGGGGAACCAGGATTCATTAGTTTTGCAGGTCATGGAATGACTTATACTCTTAGAAGCCTGGTTTTCTATGAAGCCATGGATGGTGTGATCTGGGGTGTCCCCATGCCCCACTCAATGCCTTCTGAACCCACTGGTAGCTCTGACAGGAGGCTCAATCTATGTATTTAACTGACATATATTCCAATGATAAGTGAATGCTATGGGAGATGCTGGAGTTTAAACATTCACTAGTGGCACTGTGTAAAAGGTTGATCCCATTCACCAATGTCTAAACAGTACGCAGGAACGCACAGTGCAGTAGCCTTTATTTCATTGTCAAAATAATTAATGGGAAAAAATTTAGGTGTAGGTAAAAAAGGCAGAAACTCTTAGCATAGCTCAGTGAAGTACAAAAAATCCCAGAGGCTCTAATCCAAACATCAGTGGCCCTGGGGCATCTTTTTCTTTTTTCTTTTTTTTTCCTGATTTCATGTGGAGAAGGAGAAGGGAAAGAAACCAGAGAAAGAAAAAAAAAATGTTAATCTTTTATTCACAACAGTTGAAAAATATACAAAATTCTTGTTTTGGACAAAAATTAAAAATGAAAGCTTAGCTTCTACAAAAATTCCAGTAGCTGGATTTGCAGCCTATACTGACTGATTGTGAACGGGACCTAGAACAACAGAGGTGAAATGCTTACTATCTGACTTTGGTCCTTCCACTAAGCCACCACTTTAATCTATTATAAATGTTTTCATGTTTCTTGGATAATTTTATTTCAAATAACTGTTAAAACCATGCACCAGCATTAAGAGACTTTTCTAAGTGGAATGAAGAGGTCACTTACTTTATTACTGAATCACTTAAATAAGATTTATTTTTTTTTAATGACTTACCTTTCAAGGTTTTGTCCTCTGTTCTATTACATCAAATTAATGGTTTATTTGGGCTATTTTCCCCCACATTTTCTTGATATGTGTCCTAGCAGAAACCAGTTTTCTATGCTAGGATTAAGTATAAGTACATCATTTGGGTCTTAAATTTTAGTAAAATCACCCACGCTAAATGGTATACGAGTATAATAATTCAAGGATATTTCATCTTCAGTAAAAATACATTAATATTAACATTACATGTGCAGGTTTTAGGTCAGAGCCTTACCTAAATCACTGCAACTCCATTCACTTCTTGCTTAGGCTTTGTTTAGATTTCAGAGAGATTTGGAATTTAAACTAGCCCCATGCATTTTGGTACAGAACACATGATGCTCTGCAAAGTATTTACCCACATTAATTCATGATGGTTACAATGCTCATGAGACATGATTATGCCAGTCATTTTAAATTCTTACTGATTAAAATATTGCTGCAAGACCATCATTTATTCAGCAGGACTAAAATTCTATTACTGCTCATCAGCTGACTGAAATACTCCTTCTGTCCGTAGCTAAAACAACCTCGGTTGTCAGTCAGCCAATAACATATACAAGAGGTAGCCCCAATATCTGTAGCATTTCCATTAGTATATCCTCAAAGGACTGCATGGCAGTAACCTGGCTTTCCTTAAGGTACGAGTCCTCAGTGTTACTAGTCAGGATCACTACTCTGAGGGGACAGAAACTCAGGCACATGATCTTCCGTAGACACACAGAAGACTGAAAAGCAGAACTTTTGTGTCTTCTTCTGGTGATTACTGTTGACTCACTGTGCTATCTCAGGCACGTTGTTTAGTGCCAAATTGCGAGTCCTTTAGGCACAAGAGTAAATACCAGTATTCCCACTGGTTTCAAAGAAACAGCCCATATCAGACTCTACTTACCGGACTCTTTTTAGTTGTGCTCTTGACTTCAGCAGAATCAAGTCAAAGTCGGTTAACCTCTGACTTCTTCAGTTTTCCCCTCTTAAGATGTAAATAATCTTTGTATTGGTCTTATTGGAGTGCTATATGACTGAAAACATTTCTGCAAGGAAGGCATATGATCCCTAGAAAAAGGTATTATATATGCATTTCCATGTATACAGCATTATTTATAAATGCTTTAGCCAGTGGGTAACTTGCTTTGGGCTTTTTCTGAATAGAAGTTTCTATATAAATGCAAATTATTTATTTGTAGTAGTAATATTTGTTTTTCAGGCAAGTTTATTTTCCCTTTGTTTCCTGGCTCTGAACACCCAACAGATTCCACTTCACCTGTATTTTATTCAAAGTTTGTTTCACTTATGCCCACAATCTCCTTGTTCTATAGAAGAAATTGCTTTCAATTACACATATATCACAGCACTTAAACATTAGTCTCACTTTCCTGTGGTTAATAATTCACCTTATATTCTAACATCCATCAACATAAAATCAGCATAACAACTTTTATGAATCCCTTTATCATCAACACATTCCAAATGCTTATACAATTCACACTACAGATTCACATAGGAACTGGCTTAATAGCCCTTAAAGTTGCTATAATGTTCACATCCTTTCAATCATAGAATTATTGTTCATGTTTTCAGACAAGACCCTTTTTAGTCATTTTAGGTTATTATCTCATATTTCTTTACACCCCTCAAGCTGGATCTGCATCTCAATAAAACTGGTGCGAACTGGTGTGAAACCTCTGTTGTTTATAGAGTTACTCTACACTTGCACCAGCGTAACCGAATCAAACTTACCTTGGCAAGATTTTGTGGGAGGAGAGTGGGAAGGTGAAGGAGGGAAGTGATTCTCTGTGGGATTTCTATAGCTTTTCACCAGGTAACAGACTTCCTCTGCTTTAATTTTAAAAAAAGATTTCTTTTTCTTAGTGAAAACACCTTACTCACCGACATTTTTCAGCCATGGGATGTCAAATAGAGTTGAAGTCATCACTTTTACCTAGAGATTTTCATTTCTCACGTTCACTCTCCTCTGAACACAGCTCAGTGGTTCTAAGGTCTGGTTTCCCCATCAGCTACACACGCACACCTCCTATTGAAGTCAATGGGAGTCGCATGCACATCTGTCAGGATAATCAAGTCCCAAGTTTAGTATCACCATCAATTTAAGACTTAATTTTATCATTTCCATAGGCCATCTGGGCTTTTTCCCTGTTGGAGTTTTCACAGTGACTTTGTCTTCCTGCATTTGCTTCTACTTCTGTCCCATTTCAATAACTTACTCTCTTCTGAGGGGACTGCTTTTCCACACCTCACGTCTTCCTTCTCCCCAAACCAAGCTTTATTCCCTCAGTCTATACAAAAGCCCTAGAAATAGCCACAGGTGAGGTGTGACAGAGAGACCGCTGAGACTTTTCTTTGTCAGTCATTGTTGGGTAGTATTCTGCTGTATTTTTAATTAATGGCAATTATTAATTCATGAATTCATACTGCATTAGCACCTCGAAGCTCTATTATGAACCCCCATTGTGCTTATTAATGTACACCCACATAACAAGCTGTTAACTTCACATTTTGGAGCATTGTATGAATAAAAAATGCAATTACAACTGTGACTATATTAATGGCCTGATTCTTCATTCTTTTACACTGTGTATATGCCAGAATAGCTCAATGGGAGTGAAGAGAGACCAATGCATCAATATGCTGGATTTATAAGTGTGGTGGATATTAGAGGACGTATTATCCCAGAATAAGTGAGATTTTCATTCCATGTATGCCACAGTGATGGGGTTCCCCAGAAGACATGTACCTTAAATACAGGAATATATATGCTCCCTGATTATCTCTTCAGAAGACGAATCAATCTACATAAAAATTATCCACTGGAGCAGGACCAAGTTCTGAAGTCTTAACAGCATCTAATTACAAATATATGAGGCTATCAAGCTGTAGCAAGTTTACATATTTCCATGCTTTTTGTTGACCAAATGTTGTTTATGAATCCTTAAATATTTGCACAAATTTATTGAATTCATTAAGATAACCCTGAAATAATGAAAATAAGCCAGCAATATTCTTTGCCTAATATGTTATTAGATAATTGGGAATCTGAATTATGTCTTAGGCCCACATTCGTGTTCATTCTTGTCCCTTACTGATTAGGAGAATGGTGTCCAAACCATTTTTTTTTTCCTTTAGAAGAGACAAAGGCAAGAAAGAGAAGAGGTTATGCCAAGCACAGTTTTAACCCCAGAAAGTCATACATACAAGATACATTGCAGGTCCCTCCCAAATGACGTGTAATGATTTGTCATGGGAAACTGTCTTAGTCTGTGGTGTTGGATAGCAGTAAAAATCTTCTTAGATGGGGATAAAGGTGGTAGTTTAAATAAAAATAATAACAACATATTTTAATGTTCAATTCTCTGATTGGACACCAGAGAGATGGCTGTTTGAAAGGAACGCTAAACACTACTTTGATGCTTTAGAAAGCTCCCTTACACTCTTCTCCATATATTTAACCTGCATAAAGATTTGGCCCTTTCTATCTAGGTTAGATTTCCTAATTATATCTAGATACCCCAACCTCACTGCCTAGTAGTAGTGTCTTGCTGCTATTAATGTCATTGAAGAACCAGACCTCTGGAATTTAGATTCCTCTAAGAATAATTGTCCTTCAGAAAGGTTTGAGGATTACCATATTAAAGTGTATAAGGTGCCCAAGCACTGTGGTAATAGGGGCTCCAAGAGTACCCTAATGAACATGCCTAGAATGTGCCATATGTGCAGATAATGTTTAGGATCAAAAGGCTGCATCTTCCAATGGAAAGGATTTTTGTAGGCAGTCAGCTTCCAAAGCTTGGCTCAAATTTATGTGTTTCCTTAAGAAATAAATGGTTCCAATCACCTGAGAAACCTCGTCATAATTTATTCAGTTGGTGGTTCAAGCACGCCCATCTTTCTCGCAGGGAAATTAAGCTGGGAGACACAGTGTAAAACTTACAGATGAAAAGGCTTTCTCTTCTTTGCTCAGGAATGTCTGGCATTCGTACTTTTAATTCTTTTAAATTTGTATTCTGATTTGCTTTATGCTGGTAGAAATTGGGAATAATCTCTCTAAAAAGCTTTTCTAGCAAAACCTTGAAAAACCACATATTCTAATATCCAGCTAGCATTTTACTGCTATGGTCTGTACTGGTTGGAGAACACCACCACCATCTCTATATTGTTATCTAACTCTAGAACTTAGATCAGACATGCTGTTTTTCAGACATAATGTTTCTCATAGAGATGTGGTGTTGCAGCCACCGTCACACTTGGGAGCATTGAGAGCTCCTGTTGTCTTGCAACAGCTGGAGGGTTTTGCATCCTCTATTCTTCATTCTTCCTCCCCTCAAGCCCCAGTGGGATGTACAGCATCACACCGCAGGCCAGAAGCGTTGTTCGAGATGCTAATGACACCCCTTGGTTCTCCCACCTTTTCTGCCAGGTGAGTCCCTGAGATTTCTACCCCCAGATGGGAGGTGGGAAACGGGCTGCTGCACTCACAGGCATGCCACAGAAATCACAACCAACTTCACCCACCCCCTCTTAACAGGTTTTATTTTTCCCCCCTGTTCTTTCCCCCTTTTAGCTACAGCAGTAAGTGCATTAAAGAAGTACATTTAGGTCACTTCAGACCAGAACATTAAAACAAATGCTGATAGTTCAAGGTTAATAGATGCATAAAACAAAAGTAATTCCATGTCAAAGCTGAGATGACAGGTGATTTGACTTGAGACTGCCTTGCAATCACTCTTTTACATGTGCTCTGTACTGAGCCTGGCGGAAGGTGTTATGTTTCTGACATTTACTTGTCAGAAAGGTATGACAATAGAAATTGTTTCTATCTCTGCTGGTCCCAGATGTTAACCTTCTAGCTTTATTTTGTAATTGGGGTTCCACGGAGCTTTAACATTTTCTATTGATTCAATAGAAGCGATAACATTTCCAATCATAAGAAGGCATTATAGAAATATCAGGCAATTCACATATCAAAATGTTTGATAGCTGGGCTCACCACATTAATTTCTGTCACCTTTGCTAGGAACCCTTTATCCTCTTTTTAATACTGAAGGACACCTGAGAGTAGTTTCTGTCACTTTTATTGTTCAATAAAGTAGACAAAAGTTTCAATTAACAACCAAGGAGCCTCTAGGAAATTGTGAATGAGAGTATATTTTATTCATTTTACTGTATTTCTTTTTTCTAATGTGCCAGCTGTGACTTCTAAACCATGCTTCACAGGGGAGAGGGGAGAAAAAAGTTGGTATAAGCTTATACAGTCTGAGGGCCATATTTTTAAAAGAACTTTGTTTTAGCTGTGGGATTCAGGTGTTACAAACATTTTGAAAATTCAGCCCTGCCTCTGGATGCCCATAACTTAAAGACTGATATCATCCCTAAGGTTCAATTCAGATCCAAAGAAAAGGAACAATGAATGTAATCTGTGGTGTATTAGGTTAGGAATAAGATGCAAGGCTGGTATCCTTTGAAAAGCAGTGCCTTATACCAGCGTCCTATTTAAAAGCTTGGATGTTTGGTCTACATTTAGTTATTTTGTGGCTGCTAAACAGCCAAAAACTGTTTCTATGGCATGAGCCGGCAGTGTGCCCAGGTGGCCAAGAAGGCCAATGGCATCCTGGCCTGTATCAGAAATAGTGTGGCCAGCAGGAGTAGGGAGGTGATCGTGCCCCTGTACTCGGCACTGGTGAGGCCGCACCTCCAATACCGTGTTCAGTTCTGGGCCCCTCACTACAAGAAGGACATGGAGGTGCTGGAGCGTGTCCAGAGGAGGGCAACGAAGCTGGTGAAGGGCCTGGAGCACAAGTCTTATGAGGAGCGGCTGAGGGAACTGGGGTTGTTTAGCCTGGAGAAGAGGAGGCTGAGGGGAGACCTCATCGCGCTCTACAACTACCTGAAAGGAGGTTGTAGTGAGGTGAGGGTCGGTTTCTTCTCCCAAGTAACAAGCAATACAATGAGAGGAAATGGCCTCAAGTTGCACCAAGGGAGGTTTAGATTGGACATTAGGAGAAATTTCTTTACTGAAAGAGTGGTTAAACATTGGAACAGGCTGCCCCGGGAAACAGTTGGATCACCATCCCTGGAGGTATTTAAAAGACATGTAGATGTGGTGCTTAGGGACATGGTGTAGTGGGCATGGTTGTGTTGGTTTGACAGCTGGACTCGATGATCTTAGAGGTCTTTTCCAACCTTAATGATTCTATGATGCTATGCCACACATCCTCTCCGGCAGTCAACACTGGTAAGTTCATAGAGGTAAGTGTCATGGCCAGACTGTCATTTTACCCTCAAAAACTCTTCTGTAGAAATAATCCCTTCATGTTTGGATGGACTAAACATTTGTCCTGGCCAGCCATTCCACCGATCAGAGAGGTGTAATTGCAATATCCCTTCTGGTGACTTGTACCTTGGATACATCCCACTGTCGTACCTCTCTGCCTGAATAGTTGGTGAAGCATGGTATAATCCTACCCTCTCTCTGCAGCTCTGAAGTCCTCCTGACTTCACAACTTCCCCCGACACCTCCCCTCCCCAGTCACAGCCGGACAATGTCACAGCCCTGCCGAGCCTGAATAACCAAGAGAACAGTTTTCACACAGTTTTAAGACCATGTCTGTTATCAATTATTTCAAAGGATGCACTGAAAGAAAAGACCAGTAAAGAAAGAACTGATGATTTCTGTTTTGGAATCTCTGTTTATTTGTGTTTTTATTTTAAAGTCTACACATATATTTTGTGACCGATATTGGAGCCTAAATAATTTTTTATATGTTTCCCTGAAGGTTATAAAACACCTCAATAATACTGTTCATTCCCTCTTTCTTCTCCCCTTCATCCCCAGCTTGTGAAAGAAGAGAATTTATATAAAATTCCAATCCATCTAAAAGCTACCAATGTATAAGACAGGATAACCATTCCTCAATGTAATAAATGTAAACACAGTTCAATAGACATCAGTGTCATGGAAACAATTGTTAAATTTCAGAAAGAAACATTTCTTACTGCTGTATAAACTGCCTGTCACCATAATGGCATAGGATAAGTCAAGAGCTGCACCTGGTCTTGGTTGTTTTATTTTCTCTTCATAGCAGGATGTACAGTGTTCTGAAAGAGAAGTCTTGCCTTATGTTGAGAAGCCAAATTGCCTTTTTTCCCATCATTATTTCCCCTTTTTAAACAGAGGCTCAATTTATTTATATATAAAGGGAGCTGTAAAATCAGCTGGTTACCAGATAACAAACAACATCATCTAGCTGGCCTGCTCCATAAGAACTTTCTTAATGATTTTGACCAATGGACTCTCTTCAAGTTTCTTCTTCCCCATCAGACACAATGTGAACCATCAATTCTCTGAAAAAATGCTTCCTCTCTCACAAACTAAAACTGATGGGCAAATGCTTTGTGGTTAAAGTGCAGGCTAAGTCTTGAGGGTGAGGGATACCTAGCTCTGTCACAGCTCTGTGCCAAGGACTACATCATACAACATCAAGTCGCAAACACTGGTGTAAGGTTTGGGTGGTTTTAATGATTTCTAGATGATATGGGGATTTGGGAAATCTTGAACTAATTTTAAAGAATAAATGAGTCCAAACTGTTAATGAAAACATTAAAAAGATTTAGTCATTACATAACTTGAAGTCTGATTTCAGCTTTAAATACACAGATTTTTTTGTACTGCTTTGTTTTATGAAACGGTCAACCTGAAAATAACATGTGCAACATTTTATGAACAACAGTGAAAACATGAGAAGAAAGAATTTAATCTAAGAGTAAACAAGAACATGTTTTCATCAGCATTGCATAATCCCTTTTCCCTTATCTGTAGGAAGATTTTGTAGGGAAAAATCTCATGTTTCATGGTCTTTCAGATGATAGTATCTTTCTTTTATAAAAGTGAGAAAAAACCCAAAATTACCTATTGTCATTATTGTTGCTGTTGAAATTCAGTCCTGCTTCTTGATGATTAACATATCCCAAAGGAGAAAAATTAACAAGGGACACACTGCTTTTTCTAGTGAGGACTTCCAAGAATGTCCTGCCCAAGAAAAGGAGATGCAGGGTCTGGACTTATTATATATTTTGAGGTGAATCAAACTTACAACCGTATCAGACTTCTTAAGATATTGCTCTCTCTCTGCTATTCCTTCTATTCAGGGTGCCCTGCATAGCTCAGGGACACCATAGGGAAGGTTTTGGTAGCAGTGAAAATACCATCTTTGATGGCAGAGCTCAAAGTTTCCTTCCTATCAAGCTTTCTGGCATCAAAATACCCTTTCTTATATCTATTGTAACATCCAAAAAAGATAGCCACCATTTAAGCCTAATAGTCAATAGAGCAGTTGTAATTGTTTATCATACAAGGTATGAGGCCAGAAGTTTTGAAAAAGCAGTTTGTTGCACTTCTTCAGCCTCTCTTCAGCTCGTTTTATATAGCGCTATATATATATATACATATATATATATATATATATCAGGCTGACTTGGACCTTTGCATCTCAAAAGATAACCATCTGCACAACACAACATAATTTGATGTACCTTCAGGGGTAGAAAGGACAGCTTTTCAGTGGTTGGACCTTTTGTATTTTACAAATATGTGGTTGTACAATGTATATCAAACTGACTGTCCAAAACCCGAATCATTTAAAAGTCACCATCAGTGGATAAAAGGTTTGGTTTATATTTCATATTGTGTCTCCTTTGACTTTTGGGTTTTGTGACATTCATAAATAACCCAAGGTTACTTATTACTTTGTGTTTCAACCTGCAAATTCAGGTTTGGTCCAGTCTGAGTTACTAAAACTGACATAATAAAATTATTTCTATAAAAGCAGTAAAGAACAAGGCAATGAAACTATAGCTAGCAAAAAAAAAAAATTCTAACTTCTGACAGAAACAACAAAAAAAAAACCCTCAATAAAAACTGTATTGTAAAATACCTATTTTTATCAAATTTTTTTTTAGTTATTGTTCAGTTTTTTGTTGTTTTTTTTTTAGTTATTGTTCAGTAACCAAAATCTATATTTCTTTTGAAAAATTATTTTTTATTAGAAAAAATATTTAATTCTTCACTGTTTTCTCAGAAAAAGACCCAAATTAAAAAAAAAATAGTTATAGATACAATGTGTGAAATGTTCTTTTACCTTTTTTTTCCTGCAGAAGATAATTTTCCCTTAATAATAATATAGCAGGACACGCTGCTGTATGCCAAATCAGATGTCAAAAAGAACAAAGAGAGGAAATAGTATCTCACATATAAAATGCACAATATATAATGAATTTGGCTGCAAGATGGAATCGCAGGCCAATGCAAGATGTAAAAATACATAGGAAATATATAAAAATTACCTTAATGAGATCCAGGATTGAGGAGGAAGAAACCATCGCTGTCAGCCTCATATTCTTCCTTAGGAAGGAAGGGTTCGGGTGCTGGTAACTTGCTGTTATCTGCCCCAGACAAATCCATCATCATAAAGGACTGCTGAAGACAGGTGTGTATAACACCAAAGAAAAGGGATAGAAACTAGAAAGTGTACGTATTATAATTGTAACTGTATGAGGATAAATTTGACAGATTGAACTCCAGCTGGGACACAATTATATCTGAGGCCACCCATGCTCAATCATCTTGCTATGGATGATGCCCATAGGACATGCCTCAGCGTGCTTATGGATCACTAACTCTTCCAAAGATGCCACAAAGAGGAGATTGCCCTGGTCACCAGGTTCCAGAAAGCTTGTGCTTGGAGAACACATCACCCCTCATGGCCCAGGAGCAGAATTTCCACATGCACTTCCCTGGGGTTCGTGGAGTCACCGTGCAGCACATCAGCAGCACACATGGAACGTGCAAGCAAATGAGATGAGCCGGCTGATCAACATGCCATGGCTTGCAGCAGAGAAAACCAAAAAGCTTCCTGCCTCCTGATGAGGACAAGATGGCTTTTCCAGTGAATGTCCACCTCCTCTGTGAATTTCAAGTTTTAAATTCTTTCTAAAACAGGTGTTGTATGGGGGATCTGTTAACAAGGAGTAAATTTATTTACAGAAGTACAAAACATTGGTGAAAAATGTACACAAAATGTGAAACTCTAAAAGTTACTGCATCGCTCCAGTGTCTCAGACACCTTAAAGATTATCCCTGCCAAAGATAAGAGAACAAAACTAAATCAAGTAAGTGAGTCTGAAGGTTTTTTTGCTTTTCTTCCTTCATGCTTTTGCTGGAGAAGTTGCATTTCTTGGCCTCACTGATGTGTTTTGGGACTCTGTGCACAGATACCCTCAGCACTTTCAAGTCTCACTCCTAGGGTCAGAGTTACCATTTTCTGTTATGGACAGTCAGCGCTGCACAGGAGGAAGTAATTTCTCAGATAACCTGTGCAGATCCCATGGAGAGCTGTGACTATCAGGACTAAGACCTTGAATTTGATTTTGTATTCTTTGGAGAGCCAGTCCAGAGAGCAGAGCATTGGGGTCATATGTTTTCGGTTGCTAGAGGACTTTTTCTTAGTCAGGGGATTTTACTGAACATAGTACTAAACTTTCTTTTGAGAGAAATAGCTTTCCAAATGTCCTCTGCTATTGCCAATAACTAGTTGGTGTTCTTTTGTTGCACAGACTCTGAAATAGTACCTGACGACATAACAGAAAAAACAAGACTGAAAGTATGTAGATTGGAGGTGAATTGTGTAATCAAACAAGATTGTACACAGCAAGGTAAATGAAGTTTATGCTGTAAGCAAGTGAACAGAACTACAGATGTCTCTGGACTGAGATAAGGACCAATACAACCTCCTGTGTGTACATAGAATTGATTCTAAGTATATAGAAGTTACATTAAAATGAGTGGAATTATTTAAGTAATTAACAAGTAGACATAATGTGCAGAATCAAGGCCTAAATGTTGTATATAAAATTTATGCATTACGTTAGAAAAGTTATTACTGTTGCAACAGAAGCGAGGAAATGTCAGATTTTTCTGCTCTTAATTATGCAATCACATCCATCTACAAACCACCGTGGTTTTCGCCTTTAGTAGAAAAGCGGTATGTAATTAAGGATGATGTAACTTATGCCTACACATGAAAAGATTTAATTATCTCCGTCTCTCCCTTTTCAAGACTAGTCTTCTTTCATTACTTCCCATCTTTGATCCTTGGTCTTAGATTAGCCATACCTCCAGTCTCCCACCCAAGTCTCTTGCGAAAAGATCTCTCCTTCTGCCTTTAGTCCCAAGGTTTCTTCGCTCGTGTAGTTTTTCTAGGTTCATTCTCAGAAATATTTACAGGATTCTGGCTGATATTTTCAAAGAAACATAGCAACCGAGAAATCTGAACCAAACAGACTAAGCCATTGACATTTGGCAAACTTATTAGCAAATAGAAGTGGGCTGAGGTAATAGGGAAATGCTCAGCAGCCTTACTAATTGGCTGTGATATCAAGCCCCCTCCTGTAATAAGCTGTGGTCCTGCTTACATAGCTACCGAGTTACATGCATATAAGCGCCTATATACAGTGATTACAGGAAATACTCTGCAGTCAGATATTTCTGTAATTCAAACATAAAATAGTCTACTTCAGGCACAATAACATACAGGAAAAAGTATGATTAGGGTTGCCGAGCAAACTAGCCTACAACAGCAAATACTGATAGAGGATTTTGACACAAGCCTGTATTACCTTACAACATATTATCATTTCTTATGGTTCCAAGGTCAATGTCTCTTTCTCAAATAACATTTCGGACCTGTAATTGTTCATCTACATGCCAGCAATTATGGGCGAATTGATCAGCCAGTAATTAATGCTATGCTATTACACTTTTTAATTTGTAGATTATGCAGCTGCAAGCGTTCACACATTTTTAATTTGTATATTATACAGCCACAAATGTTTACAATGCCCTTTTTAATCTCCTTACACTACCAGTGCCATTATTCACTATAGATTAATGATACACCGAATGCTGAGGTTTATTTCATTTACCACTCTTACCAAGAGAGCTGTTAACATTACTGTGCTCTATTACTTAATGTCTTACTGCAGCTGCTAGTGAGCATTGGTTACCCTTTAAAATATTACCAGTCAGTTATTTTCTCTCTTTCTCCTTTTTTTTTTTTTTTTCCTTCAACACTCTTGTTACTGACAATATGACTCTGTGGTAATATTACACTTTATTTCCAAATTTATTTCAAGAGTTTTGTTCCAAGGTGTTTCAATCTTTTGTTCCAAACAATGGTACCTCTCCAGCCCTGTATGTTTTGCATTCCCCAGCCTGCTCTTCCTTACACTCTTCCTCTGCGTGACTTTACTATTGCTCTTCGTATTATATCGTAAGCTGGGCAGCTAGCCCATAGCCTTTCTTTAGGGAAAAATCCCTGTTCAGGACAACATTTCAGCATGTCTTTAACTTAAAGCATATGCTCCAATCTATACAGAACCTCTTGCTTACATTGTTTACTTGAATAGGACACCGTGAGAGTAATCTTTCTTGCTACAGCCTTAATCCAGAGTCTACCAAAGGCAACAATAGCCTTGTCCTCATCTATTAGATGAGGAGAATTTAGGGAAATTGCTTAATTTATTATTAATATGGCAATGCTATTGCTTCCTCTTGTAAAATTATTTGTGATATGTAAATTAAAGTCTTAAAATCTTAAACCATTTCAAATCATAGAAAACTCTTTCGTCTTCTAGGCTCTTATTTCAAAGTACAAGCAAATTACTTTTATACATTTATATATATATACTTATACATATTTATATCTATATATACCAAACATTTTATTCAGTGTTGCTGCATTGTTATTTGCCCTTTACTTTAGGGGAAATATTCTATTTTCCTCAAAACTACACCAAGCAAAACAGTTGTCTCCTTTCCATCTTCTTCTAGACAGAATGAAACATTTTCAAATTAAATATCAGGATAAAACAAAACTCACCTGATTCTTTGTTCCCATACAAATAAAAGACTTAAACCACTTCCATGAAAAGTCTCATCCTTATAGCCTTGGTAAAGTCCTCAAACAGTGCTGAAAGGAAAAGTAAGAGGCCTGTTGCAAATCAGTGACGAACCAAACAGATAACCACAAGCTGCCTTTAGATAACTTTAACCAGGCTCTTAATTAGAAACATCCTGTAAAGTTTTTCTTCTTTTTCTTTTTTTTTTCCCAAACAAAAAATCAAAATACCTTGACTGAAAACTGAAATATCTATTACTTTTTCAAGATTAATACTTACTATCACACTCACATGGACATTGCAAGGATTAATGTTTGCAACGTTTCTCTGGAAAGCTAAAATGATCACACAATTATCTCTCACAAATGTTAAACGGTGGCACCTGAGATAACTAATGATGTGTTACGTATTATCCTAAGTTAAAAAGATTTAAAGGGTCTGAAATATCAATGTTGATAACTACAAAGTCCTCTAGAGGGGTCTTGCTAATAAGCAGCTGTAGAAAAATATAAACATTTGTACATATTACTTTAGTTTAAAATCTAAATAACCTCTGGAGAAAAAAAAAAATTACTTTTTATATTTTTCATTAAATGATTTGTCCTTCCAATTGATCTAAATTTTTCTCTTGGACAACAGAAAGCTTCTATAGGCAGACTGAAGTATGTTCTCCTGTCTCAAGCCCCAGAAAAGTATACTATAATGTTTCCCAAGCTTTCTGTTGGTGACCAGCTCTTGAGTGTGATCCTAATTTCCTTAATCTAACTGGCATCCTCGTCTCTTGACTGAAGAAAGCTGATAGATTGGTCACAAAATATAATAGCTGGTAACAAAAGACCTGGGTTTTAATTTCTTCTGGAAGTACTGAGCTTTTACATTTCTTCTCCTGGAAAATATCTGTAATACTTTCAGACAGAAGGGTGTTCTAAGAAAAGAAAGCTGACCCAGTACAGGAAAATTCATTGACACCATCAGCAGAAGGAAGAGCCTTCAAGGTAGATATGGAAAGCACAATTTTGTTTCTTGCTGGCTGAAGGTACCCCTTGTGTGCTGTTTTGAGGCGGTTTAGCATGATAACAACCCTTCTAAACCCCAATTTGACGTTCCTTGCTGTCACTACATGCTAACAGGGTGCTGGGCTCCATCCCCAAGTACCAGGCTCCTAGCAGGTGAGTTTGCACTAACAACTGCATACCTGTTCTTTTTTCTTTTTTACCTTTTTTCTAATAAGGACAGATTTGGTTTTTAGCATCTCTGACCCTGATCCTCAAAATTACCTTTAAAATGACTAATGTCCATTGACCCTTCACCAAAGATATTCTCTTGGATTTCTCTTTTCTACATGTAAATAGCTCTTCTCTACCTAGAAAGGGAGTTTAGGAAATGCTCAGACCTGTCATTGGGCGACACCATATAGGTAACTATAAAGATAATATTCCTTTCTTTGGCCCACGAGGTATCTGTATTTTTTTCCCAAATAACTTCCAGACAGGGAGCAAAATCTCTGGAATTCCCCTGAGCCCTGCAAATTAGTTTCTTCTCTTTCCCATACCCCACATCTCTTTCACTATTGAGATTAAGGAGTTTATAAAATACAACTTGTTACAGCCATGAGGGATTACTACTATATATTATCACTCACAGCTCATTAACCCCGAAGCCCTGCTAACTAAGAAAATCCTCTCTAATGAGGTTTTCTTCACTGCACTAAAGAACAAAAGGTCTCAAAGTTTTGCCTATTACCCATCTCCCTCAAATTATTTTCCCGTAATTAAAATGGAACTTTAAGGCCATTAAAATACAAATCTGAATTTCTTCTACTCAAGAAAATCCATGTCCACTCTTTTTCCATGCTTACAAAGGATCTTCAAACTGTTCAAGAGCCAGGGAATTCATTTCTAGTAGTTTCTGCCTTTTATCAAGTGTAAAAAATCCCACTTTTGAAATAAAGTATATGACTTCTGGGCATATTAGACCTAATTCAGTTTTGGTGTAAGCAGACCCACCTTTCATTGACATTAACGGGAGTCAGGCTAGTTTTCTCCCAGGTTAAATTAGGATTCTTTGTCAAGAATTTAAAAAGTAACTGGACAACTTGTCAGGTGTCCTAGTGATAAGTGTGATGGAAGAGTCCAAATTAGATTGGCTTGACAGGAGAAGAAAAATAAATCTATTTACTATTATTTACATTATAGCAGTACTTAGCAGCTCCGAAAGGGATTGAGAAACTCACTCTGAGACTTCTGTGAGAAAGAAAGTAGTATTAAAAAATAAATCACAGGGGCATTAAATGTCCCAGATTCCAGTGTTACATGGGTACATGAAAATCTCTCTTCCTTATGCTTTTTTTTTTAAAAGGGACTAAACATCAAATCCTCAATGGTATTTAGGTTTCCAGTTTCTATCATTTGATGAACAATTTTTATGGTTTGAGGCCAGAGTATGCATCTCAGGTATTTACGCATAAATAAAAAAACACAACAATAATAAAAAGAAAAAGTAGTTGATAGTCTCACAAACAAGAAGGTATTTAAGGATGGAAGTGCAATTCCTTTCAGATACCAAATTTTCAAGATTTGTTTTCAGGATTCTCTTAACTTTTCAGGTTGGCAATATCGGTGCCCATAATTGTATAGTTTAAATGCTAGGCTAAGTAGTAAGTGCCTTCTGTACACTTGTTTCTTACATTTTTCTTGTGGTTGCCCAATTTGTTACTCTCTTATCATGCATTCAAATTCAGGTCCCAAATGAAATAAAGTGCAGTTATTTCACCAAAATCTCCAAGTTGCTAGTCCTGATAGTTATTTGATACTTAGTGAACGACTCTAGTGATTTGGACACTCCATCCATTTTTATGTATTTAATATCGAAGACCAGCAGAAAAACTGTAAAAAGAAAGGTTGGTGAGATGGCCCCAAGTGTTTGATTGTTCAACCTGGTGCATGTGATACCTCTGTGACCTCTGTGTTCCTTCAAAAATGTGGAAGTTTGAGATGATCTGTGTGCTAGGTGGCTGCTAGAAAGCTTATTCCTTAGATAAGGAGCATGCAAATAATTTTTAAAATATGTACCTGATGAGCTGTTTCTGACTTGGAGACAATGTTTACTCACAAGTGAGAAAGTCCTTCACAACAGAAATGAAGGGAGATTCTGATACTTCATTGTCAGTGATGGCAGGTCCATCAGAAGCTAAAGGAAAGGCAACTCATACCACAGGAAAAAAGTAAGAAAAGAGAGAATGCTTATACCAATAATATCTGTACAAGAAGTTGAAGTGTTAATACTCAAACTAAGGTTGAGTAACCTGTGTTATTGTGGGTCTGATACCTACAGATTCTCCCTGCCTCTGGGGCTCGTTGTGGCCACTGCAAGCAATCGCACCAACAACATTTCTCTTCATTGTTTTTCTAAATTATTTCGTTTACATGTCTGAAAGTGACTTTGTGTTCACCTCCCAAACCAGGAAGCCCCGTTGCCACCTTGGCTGCTGGTAATGCTCTCTGTAGGAGCCAGACTTTAATTTTAGTTTCTTTCAGAGGTAAATGATGGGCAGCTAAAACTATGATGCATCATGGGCAGATGCCCTCAGCAGAACTTTCCTCAGACAGGAGGAACAAAACAAGCAGGTGCTTTTACCTATGAAATGTACTCTCTTTACAAAGGACATCCACAGTGACTCGAATTAGTACGATTTCCTGCCTCACAAAATGGGATGCTCTGAGGTCCTAATCTCTATTTTTGGCTATTCTAGTAATTTTGGTTGAATGATGTAATTGTTCTATTTTTCTTTTCCACCTTTTCTCTCAATTTGTTTCTTTGAGGTGTTTCCAGCAAAAAATGTCTTAAAATGAGCTTAGTAGAAGAGATGATAAATGGATTAGGCAACTGTAATGATAAATAATAACTACAACTGACTTTCTCCCTTCTTTTTTCTTCCTTCTTTCTTTTTATGATGAATTATGTTCATTCTCCTAAAATGGGCTTTCCTGGGTGGGATTAAGTGACAGTGCTAAGTGAGCACTAAATGGAAGTTTTGCACAGTCCGAGTCTGATACTACAATGACTGGTTATAGGGTGATCAATCTACTTGTAGCACTTTGGGGTTTCTTTTGTTTCTCTGGGTTGTTTTGTTTTGTTATGTTTTTAAAGAAAGCATAAAATATCCTTCTTCTCCCATGTTAAAGGTTCAGTTCAAATGTCCAAATGTTTTCTATTGGTTTTACCTCCCTCAGAGTAGTTATGTTTGGTTTTTAACTTGCTAGCTTTTTTAAAAAAAAAAAAAAAATATTCAACCTTACATTGTCAGATAGCTATGATGAAAGAAAACAATTAAGCACACAAAACTTCTACAAGCCTGTACAGCACAGATAGATTTTGGTTCTGCACCTACTATCAAATCTTAAAACAGAATAGTCATTCAGTTGAATCCAATGTGAGGCAGTGTCGTGGTTTAACCCGGCAGGCAGCCAAACCCCACGGAGCTG
Organism: Calonectris borealis; assembly: GCF_964195595.1. Classification (NCBI taxonomy): domain Eukaryota; kingdom Metazoa; phylum Chordata; class Aves; order Procellariiformes; family Procellariidae; genus Calonectris; species Calonectris borealis. The sequence continues at coordinate 80,450,473 of NC_134352.1, read as the reverse complement.
CTCGCTCACTCCCCTTCCCCGCCCAGTGGGACGGGGAGAGACTCGGAAGGGTAAGAGTGAGAAAAACTCGTGAGTTGAGATAAAGACAGTTTAATGGAATAGAAAAGGAAGGGAAAATAACAATAATAATAGTAGAATATACAAAATGAGTGATGCACAATGCAATTGCTCACCACACGCGCTGACCGATAACGAAGTAGAAATTACTACTTCCTGGATCACGCCTACCATTCATATACTGAGCATGACGTCACATGGTATGGAATACCCCATTGGCCAGCTGGGCCAGCTGTCCCAGCTATGCTCCCTCCCAGCCCTTTTTCTTTTTTTCCTCTTTTTTTTTTTTTTTTTAAGCTGAATGTCCTTGACTAGCAGGGCACTTAGCAACAACTGAAAACATCAGTGTGTTATCAACATTCTTCTCCTACTAAATCCAAAACACAGCACTAGGAAGAAATTTAACTCTATCCCAGCCGAAACCAGGACAGGTGGGCTGGACTGTCCAGGGGTAGATGCACATCTGGAGCAGTGGCTGTGACACCCTCAGTTCCCATGGGTTTATACGGATGATGAGACTAAGCAACTTGCATGAAATAGGGTGGATCTTTCAGGCCCTAGATGCATGCAGCACTTTCAAAAAAAGGTATGCAGCAGATTTACCAGGTGAGCTAAATAGAAGCCTCCATCCACTTGAGACCTGTGATAAGCCTCTCTCTGCTCGAACTAGCTTAAATGTACATTGCAGAAGGTTTTATTGTTAACTTCTCTTTGGCCTTCAACAAGTAGTCAATAGCCCTGCAGATTATATTCTCCTCTGCCATCCTGATTGCTAGAAGCATTCATCCAGAACTAAGCTACTACAGTAAACAGAGCAGGGTGAGAATTTTTCAACAAAACACTTTTTCATCAGAAAAAGGTGATTCATCGAAACGGAAACCTTTCACAGGAAAGGGCTGGATTCATTGATTTTTGTGGTGGCAAAAGAAAAAGTTGTGGACTTACTGAAATGTTTTTCTTTGAGGTGTTTGAAGCAAATAGCATCTTCCATTTCAAAAGCATTTGAGCAAATGTTAATGCAAAATTACCCTACTACAGATAATTTAATAAGCAAAATGAAATATTTTAATTGATTTTGAAGAAAAAGGTCTTTTCTTTCTCATGTTTTCAGCTTATACCTATTTCTTGAAGATCTTTATGCTATTTCAGGTTAAACCAGGATATTTTTGGTAGAATGACAAAAAGGTTCCCATACACCTATAGAGAGGATAACAAAGTGCTCAAAAAGATTTCAATTTTCTTTTATCAATGACTAATGAAATTAACTAGTAGAGAATCTTCATCAGTACTATGGCTGTACCCATCTTTTAGAGTATAAATGTGGCTTTAGGTTATTATTTCTGTTTATCCTGGGAAAAAAACCCACATCATTGACATAAATATAATCTTGATAAACAATATGTGAACTTTAATATAGAGAAAAAGCCATATCTGAATATGCTGCTCGTCCAATGAAATGCCAAGATAAAAATGTTACATCATCATAATATAAGTCTACTGATTTGCCATGCAGTGAAAATAGAACAATTGCCTGTTTAATTTTTGTTTCTTTGAGCTACTGAAGCCTGAATTTTTCTATGAACTTTTCAAATACATTTCTGGGGAGGGCAGTACCAGAAAAGGTGTCATAAGCAGAAAGAGGATGTGAAAAGCCATGGTGTCTTAAGATGAAGAATGGATCTGGGAGAGCAGAAATACCTCTTCTAATAAATATTTCCCTCATAAATTCATGGGAGTAGCATGAAACTGTATTGCCTAAACCAAAGGAAAGTAATGGGGAAAGAAAAATTGCAATGCTCAGAAGGAGTGGAAAGACTTTTTATGCCAGGCAATCTGCATGGGATAACCAGGACTTTGTTAAATTAAAGAATCAGATAAGAATATTAAAATACTAAGGCATATAATTTAAAAGCATAACGAAAAAGAAAAGAAAGAAAAAAAAAAGAAAGAACGTGTCACAGTAAGGGACAAAAAAGACCTCTTTTGCTTGCAGAGAAAAATAGCATATCCAGTTTGCCTGCCTCAGCAGAAACTAATACGAGGTGAAAGAAAGCGTAGAAAATGAAATGATCATAGCAAATTAATATGGACCTTCTGAGAAAGCAGATCAGGAAGTGTTTTTTGTAGATAATAGAGACCCACATAAAAACAGGCTGGAATACTGATGGTGAGCTTTTTGCAAACACCCTGGTGCTGAATGAGATGATAGAAAATGTACAGCATGTTATCGTCTAAAAAGGGCTTGTGCCCTTTTTATAAGGCTGCTTCATCCACTGAGGCAACCAGTCAAAAAGATCAAAGGCTGCACTGGGTTTAGTTCTCCCCAAGAATCTGAAGCTGCGTGAAAAATAGAAGCAACCACAGAGTGTCAAACAACATAGAGGATCTCAACTAAAATATTCTGTTTTCTCCCCCATCACTAGTGTATTAGCTGAGCAGAGATAAAAGAAAAGTCATTATAATCTTCATAATGCTAGCCTGAATTAGAGACACATGAACTGCAAAGCAGGAGATTTCTTCTTAGGCTGAGGCTTGTATTTACAAGTGAAGGGAACAGAGGTTTGCCTAAAATCAGGGATCAGATTTCCCAGGGACAGTAGATGACGAATTATCAAAGGATGTAGAGATAATGTTGGCAATGGCGTATAGCACTGGGGATTGAGATAAATGCATTGCTGCTCTTTCTGATGCTGGAACCAATCTCTGAAAGATATACAGAGAGGATGAAAATGTTAAACCCAGGGTTTGTCTAATCACTTCAAACTTTTGTGGGTCCCTGGGTTCCTCTGATTATGTTCTCTGCTGGCATCTCCCTCACCCCCCAACACACATGCACAAATACACACCTTCCCAGTAACAACGAAGGGTGGCAGACACAATCATTCCAAGGACTGTGAATTGTTTCACAGAAGAAAATTAATTCTGACCATGTATGAGAAATACTTTGTAATATCCTTTTAGTGATGTTATTCTCATGTGTACATGGAGCCAGGTTTCTGCTCTGAGCTTGGCTGGTAATGAAGCCAATGACACAGACCCTTTCTGATGGCTACTCACGTTCCCTGTCTGGCACTAACAATCCTGCACGTGCATGCAAAAGCTGATATGATGATCATTGTCTTAGTCATGATTTCAAGAGGACAAATTGGTCTTTAGACCCTTTACGGCATGAATGAAAGTGCCAGTTCCTCAGAGGTACAGAAGAATTAAATCTGTGAACGGAGCACTGAGAGATTTTTTCCCCATCAGGGAAAACTTCATTATTGTTCTTTTTTCCATTTGTTAAATGGAAAATGTAAAGGAGAGTTGTTCAAGTGGCAGCCTCCAAACAACAGAATGTTTCCCTCTATCCCTTGCATTATTTTTCCACCTCAACATACCATTATAAGGCTGACTGATCTGCTATCCAGCTCCTGAGCAAACTGCTGCAGTGTAATCTCCATTGATGCTCAAGGAAGTGGAGAGCCCTGATCTAAATGAAACATGAGGTTTTGGGTCAGATCAACAATAACCTATGGTAGCCTGAGCTGCGTACTGACTGGGGGAAGTTGTGGTTTAGTTGCTGCAGACTTCTTGGTTGAATCATGTTAGTTTAGAAGAGAAAAGGGATGATCACGAACTCAACCTGTAATTCCCATGAGAGAGAATAACAATATGAAGAGACATAGGGTGACATCAAACAAAGCTACGATGAAACATTTCAGATTTCTGCAACACTGGTATTGTCTTGGACTCGCTGATTCAGGGATGTGTGTGTGTGGGGAGCATAGAGGAATGGTGGAGTATTTTAACTTTTCCCCTCAAATATTAATGGGAAAAAAAATTCTCAAAAATCAGACTTTCTATATAACAGTTATCCTAAATTGGACCTCTCTCTCTTTTAGAAAGATTCTTTAACAAGTATATTAATTGATTTGTATGCTAAAAAAAAAAGAACAGCAACACTTTTTGCAAGGTTGTATCTATTTTTTGCCTTCTTAATATTTTTGTGATCTATTTATAGATCATTTTAGTACCTACATTTTATTATTAGGAATGCTAGAATACATGTATATCAGACATTTGCTAGAAAGTTTGTGTCGCAGTGGAAAGACTGTATACAAATTAACTTGATATTTTCACCGCATAACACATATCCATCAATGAAAATCAGTTTATATTGCAAAATTTAATAAAGAAAAGTATTTAATTTACAGCAAGAATTGTACGGATTTTATCTGGTTACATGGTTTATTTTTTTTTGGTTTTGCTGATTAATAGAGTTAGGCCAACAGAAACATTTTATGTGTTTGTGTAGATTTTGCAAGTTTTTTATTTTTAAAAACATAAGAAAAATGAAGTTTTTAAACATGTTAATTATAAAAATTATTTTTAAAATCTCCTGTTATTTCATTAAAACTCCCTTGTTATCACTTCCATAAGTAACAGTAAGGATAAAATAAACTTTTATATTCTGTGCTGGATTGAACAAAATATTTTCTTTAAGTCTGGATTTTCCTTTAAATTTGCTGAAAATGTGGAAAAATAAGAACTTATTTTGGAATACCCCAATTAGTTGAATGAATTAGAATAATCGTTTGGGGTTTTTTCCTTAAAAAATATTATCTAAAAACCCCTTCATTTCCTACGTCTTGACCCTCCCTCCTCCAAGGTTTAGGGGAATCACACTGCAGGATATAGACACAAATCTTGTACACTTGTCCCTAGTGATAAAGTTATCAAAATGAACATCATATAATTGATGTTTTGGGACCTTTGTTCTTTGATGACATAGCTGCATTGTAATATATGGAATACTTGGATCATTAGGGAAAAAGAAATCGTTTTTTGAAAACATCTGTGAAAGATGTGTATGTCTTTGGTAGGGACTGAGAAAGATAATCCTGCTTGGGAATTCCCATTCTTTGCCAATTGTGTTTACTGGCCATGTTTTGTAAACCTTGTTTTGACTTCAGCACTTATGAACAATTTAACACTGATCAAAAATACATTGGAAAGGATGTAATGGCATCCAACAGGGCATTTGTGTAGAGAATGAGGAAATACAAGAGCTTCAGTGACCGAAATAGCAATGAAATAGGTCCTCTTCTCCATGGAGGAGAGGAAGTTTGACCATTATCCCAACTACTGAATGAGACTCTTTGGAATCTCCCCTTTTTCATTAAATTTTTAATGCTTCATGTAGATAGTGAGTTGTTGATCAAGGAAATTGAATTACAGAGTAGTCACAACTTGATCATGCAGACTTTGTATTTCAACACTAAGCTAAACACTGAGATAAGAAAATAGGTCAAACTTTTCCATATATCAATGAGTGTGGGTTTTTTCTCTTTTTTTTTTACTTCAGACTTGCCAATTAACATCGATGTGTTGCAAAAGTTTCTGTGAGTGACTTTAAGTGAGTTGCTGCGAGTGACTGAGGCTCTGAAGTATCTCAGCTTGCAGTGAACCTCATATTTGCCTAAACTCTTTACCTTCATATATTTATTCTAGTAAAAAGTCTTGCGTGGTTCAAGCTGCTCACAAATAGGTAGGCACAAAATCATCTATACCTGGAAATTCCAAGCTACTAATTGTGCCAATTCATATACAGTTCTCTTCAGGATGCTCAAAAAAGACTTTTTCCTGAAATGTCATAAGGGTAGGCAAAATTGTCTAGGGCAGAAGACTTCCCAGGGAAAGAAAAAGACCCTAACTTGATTCTGTGTTGTATCTTTGCCAGATGTATGTAAAAAGAAGATGATTGCTATACCACAAGAGGAGCTGGAAAATAGCTGGTTGTCACTATGAGGAATAGAGTTGTTACAGCTCCAGGCCCTTAGTCTGGGACTAATAAATTAACATTTACAGTATGGAAAAACGTAAACTAGAGCAAAATCTTACCCCAGATTTGTCCAGTTATGTATTTTTAGGTTATGTCTCCTGGATCAAGTCCTATAAGAGAGCCAAGTATAAGCTTTTAGGCAGGCTTACTGTGGTCTGTTATACCTGGCAACCGGGGACCCTGATATTTATCTGAAAATGGGAATCATTTTTGAAAACCTTATTTGGAGAATGAACTTGTATTTCAGGACCACTCTCTAAACATATAAAAATTATGTTGTCCGTGATGCAGTTCTTTCAGTCTTTCAAGACACATCTTTATACAACTGATTAAATAAGAACTGGAAACAGGGGCTTGACCTTCACCTTCTCATATCCCATTTGAATGTTCTAATAAAAATTAATATTTGCCCTCTCTAGTGTGTACTCTTTTGTGCTATCTTTGTGGCCCAACAGTTGAAAAATGAATCAGATCCAGAGCACTGAGATATTTTGCGATCTTTTGGAACTTGAACATTGAGGGGGGGACTTTATTAGACCATAAAATACACATTTGTTGTTGCCCTTGTAAAGGTGTAGTGCATAAATATAAAAAATATTAACACACAGTATAAACGACTCTAAATACCCCATGTTGATTAACAATGAAAGATCTCACCTCTTAAAATAATAGCAATGCCAGTTGTGGAATGTGAAGAGTGCTTTGAATTACAATGAATTGCCGAATGCATTAGCCACAATATCAAATGCAGTCAAATTAAAACGTTCCCTTCTGACATTTTCAATTAAACCCCATCAAGCTTCCAAACAACCTAGGAAAACTAAATAGACTGTGTGAGCTAATGGAAAAGGCAGCCTGACATCTTCTCCTTCCAAAAATTAGATTAAGCATCAATGCTGTTGCAAAAATCTGTACCAGAACATTAAACAATTAAGAACTGGCATAACAATACTGACCAATGGTCCATCCACTCCTGTGTTGTACCAATTGCTTGTGACAGAGGCCAATACCGAATGCATCAGAGGAAGAAAGAAGAGTTATAATAGTAAGACCTTGTGATTTTAGGATGTTTTCCAGTCAAGCGCCCCTAAGTTAAATTTGGGTTTGGTGTTTCTATGGTTCCTTTGACGTAGCATTGTACAATTTCTAATGCTTATGTGGACAAAACCCTTTTGAGGTTGAGAGGTGTTATAAACCCTTTTTCAGAAGCGGGAAACAGGAAACTGTATGGTTGATTCAAAGTGAGAGAACATTTCTGAAACAGGATTGGAAAGTTAACCCAGATAGTTTGAAGTCTCATTTAGGGCAAGTCAAATGAATCTTCCTTACAAACTGCCTGGCAGAACTGTCATATGGTCAAGGACTATAAAGCACATATCCTGGACCTTGGAGAATGGAGGGCAAGGATTGCTCCAGGAATGATGCATACAAGATTTAAGGAGAGGATGGCAATTGCTCAAGGGTCCTAGCACATTCTTGTAGGTAGGGCCTGGGAGGTGTTCCCTGATGAGGTCAGCCTTAATAAGTCAAGCCAGAAAATTTCTTTCCACGGCCAGGGATTTGGTAGCACAGCCCTGCTGCTTCTCAGGAATAGCCTCAGAATGCAGGCTGTGCTTGAACTGGTCTCTAAGTCACCTGACTCAAAAGCCATCTCTAAATCTCTAAGTCATCAAGGAATAGACCATGTCTCTCTCAGGAATTTAAATATAATTTTTCAGGAAAATCCTGCAACTATACTGAGTAAAAGTCTAAATACGAAGACAGAAAGCAGGAGGAAGTGTGCATCATGGAGGTATATGCTTTCCCCTAGGTAATGTATGCAGAAGCACAGTTCATCTTATTTGGAGACCTGCTTAGCATCAAGTTTCTCTGACTACACAGTGTTCTTTCTTTCTTTTTTCCTTTTTTTTTTTTTTTTTTCCTTTTTTATCCTTCCCAGGGTAGAATAAATGTGCAAGAGAGAGATGTGAGTCTTGTGTTCTGAAACTGTGGAAAAAACTGACAGGCTGGGAGAAAAAGGCTCAGATTCTGGTCCTTAGCTAGAATTTGTCTAAGGCAGACTATTGTCTTCTAAGCGTCCAGGATATTCCAATTTCCTCCTTTGTGCAAGCAATAAGGAAAATCAGCTCTTAGTTTTCAGCTGGTGCTCTTTGGTATACAACATGCACATAATCCAGAAATAGGCAAGAGAAATAACACAGGTCTTATTTGCAATGGTTTTACTCCTAGAAGTCTCTTGGTAAAGATTCAGTTTCTTGGCTTAACATTTACAGATGCATCTGCCCTGAAATAAAGCCAGAGAGGAATTCATAAATGCATGAAAGATGTTTACATGTCCAGTTTTTGTATGGTTTGAGTTAGTCTCTCTTTATCACTCTACTACTTTTTTTTGTGACTTCAGACAGTCCCGTCATAGAAAGCAAATCTCAAATGTGTTGAAGATGAGGTAAAAGGGGAAAGTTTAGCTGATCCACATCAATTCCAAATGAATCCGGGACATAAATAAGGAGAGGAATAAGTCCATGACATCTCTTTGCACAGGTTCCAAAAGACTTTGAAAAAAAAGAAAATGGATGGAAATATCTTTAAAATAGGTGCAACTACATTTCAGTTTAGACGTCTGTTCTTACAATATTTAGTATTTTTGAGTTCCGTTTCTTTCTGTTCAACCTGCTTCATTTTCATGCTATATTTTTCCATTAAGCTCACACAGTGTCTGACTATGATGAGGACAAACTTTCTGGCACTGTTGTATTTGTAAAAGAAACATGCACACAGAGCTAATAAGGTTTACAGCACAGAAGCATAATAAATCAATGTAGAATTGAGTGAGTTGTATTAGGGGAAAGTGAAAATAAGATTTCTGGTTCTGAAATGGATCATAAGACCAACTGAGAATTGGGTATTGGCAGAGAATTGGGGTATAGTACCTTTTCTTTCTGCATTGTCAATGTAGACTTTAACACCTGGATTTATTCCTCCTAATTAAAAAAAGAACAACTGAGGTATCTTAGTGAGGAACCAAGTGAGATTTATAAAAGTAACAGACAAAAAGGTTCTTGAAAAACAATTTTTTTTCCTTGTGTGCTCAACCTAGTCAACCAAAATTTCCTAAAGTAAGAACAATAGCTAGTACTGAGAGAAATTCTGAGAAGACATTTGCAATTATTTTTTATGAAGTTTTCATAAGCCCTAGATAGACATAATTTTTAAAGATGAATGGTGTCTATATCAGAGACAACATGACACTGATTATAATAGTCATCAGAGAAGATAGACTCATAAACACCATCTGATTGTAGATTTCAGTCTTTGGAAGCACTGAGTATACATAAATGTGTATTATGTTTAGGTCTTTATGTCCACAATATCTTGAAATTACTTTTCTTGATGTTTAGTTTGTGGTTAAATTAATCATAAGCAAGTCTTTTGATCACAGTCAGAATCCCATGTTGTTAAAAAGCTGTGTATAAAAATTCAATTGTCCTAAACTCAGTGGGAGACATAAAAGGTAAGAGAAGAAATGTTAGTACACACTAGTAAAGTTGCTTGATTAGTTTCACACAAAAGGTTGGTAGATATCCAGGAAAATCAAGTCTTCTGACTGCTAGTTGAGTCCCTGCTGGCATTATTACTTCTGATTTTCCTTAAATCAAAAAGCTAATCTTTGAAGGAGTCCAGGAAAAAAGAAAAACAAAAACTTTTGTTGTTCAGCAAATTACCAGGCTAGATACTTTGACTCAGATTTCCAAAGGGACTTGATTGTCTGAACCTTACTGAAGGTGGGATTTAGGTGCTTCACTTGTAACTGAAAATCCCGTTTCCAAGAAAAAGACCTAACTAACAGCAATTGCACTCTCAGCAAAGTATCACCTCATACCCGCTATGAATCTAGGACTTAGATACTGTCAACTGTCAAAGACTGGTGGATGAGTAGATAAATTAATCCACCCATCCATCGTTTCATACAGTTGTTTCCAAAGCAATCTATCATCTAATAGGTTTAATAATGTCTCAAAACATTTTCTACCTGTAATACTAGATTGTGTCGTATTTCTAACTACTTTTTTTGGTTCCCTTTAGATGGATGTGCTATGGAATAGATCAGACCACACTTCTGGCCTGTCAGATAGTATTAATTTATGATGCTCTCTCATCCTTCCCTGGTGCTTTGGATCAAACAAAGGCACTGTTTAAATAAATAAAATGTAATGTAATGCAATTAAACATTTTCCCGTAGCTGTTAAGATCAAGGCAACTAATAATTACCTGATGCCACAATTTTAAAACCCATGACAGTCATTTATATAGTTTAGTGATTACTGTCATAATGTTAAGCTATTGAGCTTGGATCTGCTCACATTATTCAGTTAAGAACGTAAAACTAGCAGAGGTAAGATCAGCAGAAATCAGCCCATCACCATTATTAATTCAAGAGAAATATTTATGGGTTTGCAAGGCTGGAAGGAACAATTATAGTCTGATCTCATATTCCTTCTCTTGAACAAAAAACATAAAATTCACCTAGCAATTCCAGCACCCATCTCAATATCTTTTGATTGAAAACAACCACTGCTATTTTATAGGTCCCAGTTTATGAAGACAGGGCAACCTCCTCTCCCAGGGAATGAGAGCTGAAGCATTGACCTGAGTAGAAAGTCACACAGGAGACCTGAGAGCTGCACTCAGATCTCTTCAGAAAAATCCAGTGTTTTAGACATGTACTTTTTTGCCCCTTAACTGTAATAGCACAGTTAAATCATCATTCCCATTTAGTACAGATGTAAATTTTGTAGCTATAAAAGTTATTATAATGGTAAAAGTTTCAAGAAGCAGTGTGGTATATCAGACAGATTTGCACTTTCTCTCTCTACTTCACGGTCTTTTTCTACAAAGTTGTTAACCTCCCTCACAAAGTATATTGAGATCTAGAAATGAAACAGAGGTTTATTTTTGTTCTAGATTAGGTTAGAAATAGAATTATTTTGCCTAAGGAAAAAACACCACCACCACCACTCTTTTGAGAAAGAGAGTTATACTAGTAATCCGTATAAGTAGGGTAACCCTCAAACCTCTTGCAAACTTTCCTCCAAAAATATAAACCTTTTCATGGAAAAAATACTTGTGTGAACACACACATATACTCAAAATACACACATATCTGCAGGAACACAAAGGTTTTAATGAAATTTTTATATGGAAGGTGTCTTGAATCCAAGGTGAAATTTCTAGCCAGAGAGTATTTTGAAAATATTTCGTACCAAATTTGAAATTTGGGGTATTTGCGAGAAACCAGAAACCCCTCTAGACTTTTATATAACCTAATGACTCAGACATTCAACAGGAATATCCATATTCATCTCTCTGCATTGCCTGGTTTTCTATAGTGGTGTTTTCCAAACTCTCAAACTGTTTGCTATTCTAAGATGAGGCTTTTTGTCCTGTGATTTGTATCATAAAAGTTCTAGAAAACTTCATTTTCCATCCGAGAAAGTTCATTTGGAAGATGCATGAGAAAAAAATCAAACAAATAAAAGCCCCTGCACTTATTGCACCACAAAATCTCAGGGTTTGGCTAGCTCAGTAATTACTGACTTTTGAAATGTTAACTCAAAGATTCATCTTACCTCTTTTACATAGGGTAGCTGCACTGATTCACTGCAATTTCTTTTTTGCAAATGAAAATAGATTCGGCCTGACAGTCTTTTTTTTTTTTCTGTTGTGTTTCATTTAGTGACCCTTGCTATCTCTGTGAAGGGCTGCATAGGGCCAGGAAAGAACTGTATTTTAAGTTGTATGATGATAGCATGGCTTAAGCAACAAAGTGGTGAGGCACGATCCCCTGCAGACACGTCCATCCCAGTCCCCATTTCTCCCTTTGAGGTTTACATGCAATCTTCAAGTGCCATGATGAAAAGAAGCCAAAACCACCTCTGAATGCTAAAACACTGGCAGCATATTTTGAAGTCTGGTTTAATGTAATTCAATTTTTCACCGAGAGGGTTAGCCTGTCCCAACAGCCATGCTACTCCAAAGGAATCACAGAAAGAAAGTTTGTGATGGTGGAGGCTGGAGGCAGAGCAGGGGTCCCTGCCTCTCTCCCTGGGCCTCCTGCTCCCTCCCTGCAGTAGCACGGCCTGGAGGTTCTGCACCAGTTGCTGGCCAGATGTTCAAGACTGCATCCCTACTGGAAGTTTGTGACAAAGCCCCCGAGAGTTGCATGACAACAATCTGTCAACAAGGCATCATCATATTTTTTTTTCCATATTCCATTATTCTGCACCTTATGTCACTGTTTTTAATTCCTAAATTGCTCGTTGTTTATTTCTGTTCATTCCTTCCATCAGTATTTTTTAATTTTAATGACATTCCACTGCTGAGACTGTTCTTCAGAGTGTCGGCACTGCTTTCCCCAACCCGAGGCAGTGGGGAGGGAGGGGGGAAGAAGAGAAGGAGAGGCAGGGAGGGAGGGAAGGCAAGAATGTATCAATTACTCAAAAAGATCCAGAGGTTCAAGATATGATGACACCGACAGTAGGAAGTATGATAAATGCTCTGATTTACATCCAACTCCCATTAGATAGTTTCAGGAAATTATGATAAAGCGATTATTTACAAGGAAAACCTTTACAACTTAATTAAATAAGACTAAGTTTCTGATCTGAAAGGAGAGAATAGATATAATAAATAGGACTTTTTTTTTTCCCCTCTGATCAATGGTGATGCATTTTCAGCTTCTAAATCCCCTGTGCAATTTCTCACCTATACGCAAGTTACTAAGATGTTACCCACAGGACCAAAGGGCAGGTAGGCATCAAGGGGTTTCTGTGGGGGCCTTTATTACAGGTCTGAGCTGAGAGAAGTCCCAGTCTATTGCTTGAGGCACAGAGGTACTGCAGAGGTCTTCTGTCCTGGTGACATATGACATGCCTGGGGAAGAGGAAGACTCCTTCAAGGAGGGGCGGGAAGACTTTTATTGCACCAGAGATTTGTAGACAGTGGGTATTACAACAAAAACAGAAAGAAAAAAAAAAGATCATCTTAATTTTGTTGTCTTTTTGCTGTTCTTGTCCTGATTTGCGCTGTGGTCTCCTGTGTTTAGGACACAATTAAATAAGTTAGGTCTCTCCCTTTGATTTGGTTAGGTGGGATCAGCAGAGGCCACAAGTTAAAGTATTCACAAGTATTACTGTTGTGGCTTAACCCCAGCCGGCAACTAAGCACCACACAGCTGCTCGCTCACTCCTCCCCAGTGGAGGGAGAAAATCAGAAGGGTAAAAGTAAGAAAACTTATGGGTTGAGATAAAGACAGTTTAATAGGTAAAGCAAAAGCCGTGAACGCAAGCAAAGCAAAACAAGTAATTCATTCACTACTTCCCATCGGCAGGCAGGTGTTCAGCCATCTCCAGGAAAGCAGGGCTCCATCACGCGTAACGGTTACTTGGGAAGACAAACGCCATCACTCCGAACATTCTCCGCTTCCTTCTTCTTCCCCAGCTTTATATGCTGAGCATGACGTCATATGGTATGGAATACCCCATTCGCCAGTTGGGTTCGCTGTCCTGGCTATGCTCCCTCCCAGCTTCTTGTGCACCTGGCAGAGCATGGGAAGCTGAAAAGTCCTTGACAAGGGTAAGCACTACTTAGCAACAACTAAAACATTAGTGTGTTATCAACATCATTCTCATACTAAATCCAAAACACAGCACTATACCAACTACTAGGAAGAAAATTAACTCTATCCCAGCCGAAACCAGGACAATTACACAGAGAAAAACATCCCCTGTGAGTTATCCCCACTTGTAGCATTCAATCCCTCATGAATATGCCAGATTTCTTAATTTTCCAGATACACTAGAAAATCTGCAATTTCTCTTTCTTTTGTGGAGGAAGATTTCGGGAAACAAAAGCAAGGACAATCCTTTCACTTATGTTATGAAGCTAAGCTTGCAGAACAGATAGCCAGAACCGTGGATTACACACTGTGAAGATTCACACACGTCCGCCTACAACCCCTTTACACATGTGAAAAAAATGCAGGTCACAAATCAGTCTCCATGGCTTCATCTTTCCACAGCTGCTGTATAATGCAGAGGTGGCCAGCCATGCTGCTTCAGGAGCTGGTGCTCAGTGCTCTGACTCGTCTTCTTACCCCTTATTTAGCTTTAGGGACTGGACTGAGATATCTCAGTTAAGGACCTGTAGCTTTTGCCTTCCTTTAAAGTTGGTGAAGGGAGAGAGGCAGCAATTCTGGAGAATATTTGCTTTCTGGAGACGCCTTCAATGCTGAGAAAGGGGCCTCAAGATGGAAAGCCTTCTGGAGGTACCTCAGTTAAGCACTAGAAGTGGGATGGGACCAATATTGGCCTTATAGCATAGAAGTTCAGATATGCAGCCCTGGACAGCAAGCCCACAGCAACTGGGGCTGTGATTCCGGGGCAGGAGGAAGGCTTCCCTGCAGACCACACTGTGAGTGAGCAAAGTTGTCGACTCCAAATAGCCTGTCTCAAGAGATAGAGGAGTTCATAGATCAAATCTCTCTCTTTATAGTCCAGCATTCTAGTTGCAAATAATGGGATTTAGGAAACAGAAGTGTGATGAGGCAGAGCTAAATAGCCTTTGTGAAACATTACTAAGGAAGAAAGTTGCTGCAAGTAGTCATTAAGTGGGAGAGATTAACAGTGGAGAGCTGTAGTTCCCAGCGCAGTGCCTTTTCTTTCAAGTTTGTGAAACTGAGGAGGGAGTTGCAATATTCTCTTCTCCTCTTCTGCGGTAGGCAGGTGGTCTTTTGTCTGGAGTTTTGCGGGGCAGCATGTTTAACACTGCTTAGCAGCGCTACCCCATCACTTAACTCAGGGAATGGGAATGTGTAAAATGCACAGGCAAACAGCTGAAATCATTTAGGAAAGGACAGAAGGTAAATATGTCATTTACTATCTGGCCAGGACACAGGCTGACATCTATAGACTGACAAAAGTGCTGGAGAATCTCTAATAACCACAAATGGCTCCCGACTCATTTTCACTCTACAACCAGCAGACTGTTGCAGCTACAAATGAAGGGGAAGTGAAATTGTAGACATGATGCACTGTGATCTATGATCATTATAAGTAAGAACATCAGAAATCCTTGAAAGAGAAAGAAATCCCCTATGGGCCTATTATGCCTGCTCCTTTTGTTTACCTTTTCTTGAATTTCCTATTATTTTCAGCTATCATTACATATCACAGGCCTCTTCAACCTGTGACTGACCTTTTGAGTTAGAAAGTGGATAAAGCGAACTGCTGAAAAACTATGAATTAAATATGTAGATTGGGGGAGGGATAAATACAGAATGGATTTTTTTTTTTGTTAATATATGTATATAACTATATATCTCTAGAACTACTCAGCTGTGAAAGCTTGTGAGAAATGGAAGGGAAGAAAGTGTCTGGATTTTGCTCTTTGCATCTTATCTGGTCTTCTGCACCTCAGCACTAGGGATAGCTCTTAACCATGAAAATGAGGTTGCATTAATTTCACTCTGGGATCAACTAGGGGAAGGACACAGCACATTAGTCGTCAGGGTTGGGTTTTCTTTTATATTCATCCGCATGCATTAACCTTCATCTTATTTGTTGAGTTAGGCTGCTTTTTGTATATCATGAATAATTTCATTAAGCATTAAGAATTTACCCACACTGTATCTTTGGGGTTTTTTTATTTTTTTAAATATTTACAATTTGTAATGCATAATAAATATGTAATAGGCAGGGTATGATTTCTCAGGGTTTACTATTATCTAAGTCTGTCATGTCCTATAACCTTTCTTGGCTTATACAATATTCAGCGCTTTAATGCAGTGTCAGTGCTGTTATCATGGGTTGATGGCAAAAGGACAGCCATCTTGACACTTTCCACTCACTAATCACGTCTATTTTGATTTGATTAGCATATAAATGCTTCTGGATTTATGCAATATCAGTAGAAATGTGTTAAAAATACTTGTCAGTGTCCTTATTTTGAGAGTTAGAAACAGAAAATCTTGGAGGGAGGAGGATCCTCTGGTTGCATATGTTGCCAGATTTCTGGCCCTAAGTAACGTAATGATACATAGATGATTTTAGGCAGTATTCAGTGATGCAGTTTTTATCCCTTGGTTTTTTTTTTTAAGGAATTACCTTTAATTCTAGAAAGGAGCAGAGGATAGAATGGCTGGGGGTGATTTATACATTTTAAAGAATGAATGGGAATTGTATAACATCAGAATAAGAAATTGAATCCAAGTTCCCGACATTTCTAACTCAGAAGAATATTAGCAATATATGTATTGAGTTGACTGTTCTTTTGCAAGCCACTACAAGTGGAACCTCACCGTAACAACATATCAAAGACTACTCTAACAACAACAGCAACAATGTAGTCTGCTTTGCAAGAAAGAGAGAACTAGTTCTGATGAAACTACAGAATTTACGATGCAAAGTTGTGTGTATCTGACTTGATCCTGTAGCAAGTCATGATGCACATGTACATTGAAATGTTCATCAAGCATTTAATTCAACCAGGTTCTTAATCACGTGATTTAAGAAGATGAATAATCTAGCTGAAGCCAATTGGACTGCAAATTAAGTAAGTTTAAATACATTGCTGAATAAGGACTGAAGTGTACTTCATCCTTACTGTCATCTTTGGCTTACATATCGAAACATATTTTGCAATAAATTTAAGAAAGGAATAATTTCCTTTTCCGAAACACTTGTTTTGGCAGCACATGCTGGAGAGACCTTATGGTCTAATACGACTTTAAAAAGTGCATTGATTAATTTTTTTTTTTTTTTTTTTTTTTTTTTTTTTTTTTAAGAAATGGCAGAAAAATCAAGATGAAAGTTCTTCGGGAAATCCTTCTAACCAACAGAAACAAGCTATCTGGGAATGTGAAAAAAATAGTGAACTTAGGATAAAGCAGCCATGAAATGGATGAGTATGTAACCCTTGAGAAAGAAGAAAGAGCAACAAAATGTAAAAAGAAAACAAGGAATTTAAGACAGACTCCAACAACTCTGAAATTTAGTGGAGAAGATCATGTAGGAAACCATTATAAGGAGGAACAGGATTCAGGAGAACAGCTCTTCTGAAAAGAACTAATTTTAAGACTAATAGGATTAATTATAAAGAGATGAAGAAATACAATGAGAATAACCAAAATCTAGGAAAACGTACCACAACTTGAAGGAACCAGTGATTTTTAGCCTAAAGAAAAGAAAACAGAATAGTAGTGAAGGGAGTGGACACTGAAGGTCAGATTCAATTTGCAGATGAAAACACCTATATGTAGGTATCTACACAGGGATGTTTTCATGCAAGCTAAGTATATAGACACCCAATATACTCATCTGCACTTTAGTTCTTTTTAGACCATAGTAGTTGTACTTTACTGGTCTCCAAAGCCCAGCTCAGTTGCCTAATGACAAATATCTAGTGTCATTCGTAAAGCCCTAGTGTACGTGGCTTTGCTTCTATCTGCTGCTCCACAGAGATGAGGTCTCCCAAAGGCTCTGTGGTGTACCTGCTTCTCCCATGTGGACACTGCAGATACTCTACAGCACCCTGAGTGGTAACAGAATCTATATTTAAGCAAACTGAATTGAACGCCTATGGGTATCATGAAGGTTAGACACAGGGCCCACAGGAAGACGCTGTGTTTGAGTTTGTGTGTCTTAATCTATAAATTGAAACTCACACATTCTTCATTAAATAAACAGATTACTTTTGTAAAAATAAAGAAGCAGCATGACAGGTAGTAGAAGTGAAACTGCAGCAGGAGGATTTAGGTTAATCAGTAGAAAAAGCTAATTGTGAGGAAGGTGAAATAGCAGGATCATGGTGATTGATTGGGAAATCTCTGTCTGTGGAAGATTTGGCGAACGTACTGGGTACACTTTGGTTGGGAATTACATTAGAATACCTGATCTTCCTTAGGCAATAGATTAGACAATAGATTAGATGACCTCTTTAGATCCCTTCCTCTCCTGTGTTTCTATGTTGTTATCTTGAACTCGACAAAAAAGTCAAAATATCTTTTTTCTCCACGTGAAAAGTTTTGAGGAAAAAAAACCTATTCAGAAATGCTGGAATGTTTTGTTTTGACATTTTCAGTCAAAACAAAATGCTTCCAGATTCCCAGATCAAAATATTTAATTTCGGTGTGTTAAATTAAATGTGAATGTTTCATTTGGAGTCAGTTCAATAGTAAACTGCATCTGGTTACAGCACTGTGGTGCCTTATGGGAACAGGATTTGGAGTGCCAAATGCCCTCAATCCTCCATATAAAGCATGCTTCCTTACTGGACTATTTCTTTCATGATGCCTGATAGTAATATGTTTCACATAATATACTATAAGCCTAAGCCAAGATCATAGAGCATCTCTGATATGGTTCAGCCAACCAGTCTATTTATGAGAAACTCTACACTTCTAAGGTAAAAACAATACAAGAAAAATGACAGGAAAAGCCCAAACTCAATAGGAAAAGTTACTTCAATATTTCTTTTTACAGAAACTACAAAAAAGCAGGCCTAATTTTAAAAATAATTTTTTTTTTTACAAATCATAAGAAAATAATCTATCCTCAAACACTATAGGCAGTTTTAGGTATTGTTGATGGCACTGAACCAGTTCTTTTCCTGGCATCAATGCAGACCAGCAATTTTTTTTCATTTTATTTCAAATTTCCAGGGTCTCTTTGACCCTGCCTTTCTCTGTCGAACAGACAGACTGCCAGAAGCAAAACCGGAGAAAAACAAGTAACTTGCCAGACCTCCTTGACGCATTCACTGAATTGTGTACAGAATTCCACAGCTGAGGTCTCCAAAGGGATTTAGATACCTAAATCTATGTGAAAACCTGGACCTTAGTCTATTAAAGACTCTTTTAGCATAGATCTTCCACCTTCACTCATTACTTTCCGCCGCAGGACCTGGAGGGAGTGTTGTCATCAATGTGTGCTAACATCTGGCCCTGAGTAATTGACATTAGGGTAGGAAGTGACAAACAAACACAACCAGAGCTTCTCAGAATATTCATTGCAAATAATTTATGCAACTAATTTAGCACCCCCTCCCTTTCTTTTTCTGCTTGAGGAATCTGCAAGGGTAGAATGTGACCTTTATGGATTAGTGTCTGCACTTGTTCATTGAGCAGTTTGTGTGAACAATTTTGAGCTTATGGATTTCTTGCAAGGTGCTGGCTATGAATGTCCACTAATCCTGATTCACTGTTTATGCCATATGACTGGTCACCTCTGCCATCTTTTTTTTTTAATTCCCCCCCCCCCCCCCCGCTTGTTGCCTAATTGGTTGACCCTGGTGTTATAAATAGCAGGGAAAACTGAACAAATCACAGAGGCTTTGCATCTGTGGGGAAAGGGGGGATGAAATAGCAGGAAATAAATTGGTGTAGGGATTTTAGAACATTTTAAAATGTCTATTTGCACATGAAAGATCAGTATATTTGCCTAGATACATAGATTTGAGCTGTAAAAAGAGTTCTGTTCCTTCCCCACCTGACAGAAAGAGATAGACAGCTCTTTAGCATGCTTTGCATCCAATTCTTACCTGTCACATTCCTCCAAAGCCGTCACATGTATGGGCAATGCTGTTGGGAGACATTTTGTTCCCACTCATTATGCAGACAGTAAGCTCTTTTGGGACCTATCTTCCCTCTTACCATGCACATGTACCCCACCTTGCACAAGAGGATCCTGACCTCAGCTGAAATTTCTAGCTGTTTTAGTGACAAACTAAAAATAAGAACAAGAGATCGGCTGGTCCCTCTGCAGTCGTGCTTGTTTGCCTCTCACCAATGCTCTGATTCATAAACAAAAGCTCCTTCTAGTTCTTAAGTAAACACAAATAAACCAAAACGTTATATATAAAAAAGATATATATACTATATATTTATACAAAAAATAACCAAAAATTGATATATTCTGGGAACTACTATGAGGAATTATGTAAGTATAATCTGAATGAATTCTTGTTTAAAATTATATTTGACCAAACACATTTGAAGGAAAAACATTTTCTTTCTTTGCCCAGTTTTAATGAGGATATGAAGGCACTGGAGCCTGTGTAACTCAACAGTCTATAAACCAGTGAAGAATAAGGACTGTCAGCTATTACCAACTCTCTGTAGGTCCAGTTGAACCAGTGCTCTACAGGGAAAAGACAAAGGAGTTTATTACCTATCCCCTGAGCCATCCACTCTTCCCTAGAGAGGTTTTTTGACATCAGGGGCTTAACTGAAACATATGAATTAGAGTGGAAATTGAAAGTATTCAAATATAAATTAATTTATACCCAAGGGTTATTCATGCCAACTAGCAATAAATATGCTGGAAGTAAAAAAGGTTAATTTGAATGAATATGAGCGGGCAAAAAGCAATCAAGGGCAAGAAAGAGGCATATGCAAAGTATAAAACATCAGATAGAGGAGACGGGACTGAAAAGATTACAGTAGAAATTTAATGTAAAGAAAATGGGAACCCTGTGAAAATGTGGGGACCATCTTTCCGTGTCTTGGTGCTAAACTGTGTTGCCAGACCTACCTCATTCTTCTGGGACCTCCAAGACCTGGACATGATCATGTCAAAAATAAAATCAGGGTTTCACTCAAGATTCTTGTGGACATTTGTCTAAAATATTAAGTTGGAATAAATGGCCTCCTAGACCTTGTTGGTAGTTATGAGGTGAAGCAAGGAGAACAATGAGAAAGAACAATGTTGAGAGACAATGCAAAGACCGATCCAAAAAGGAGCTACTAGCAAATCCTGTCAATTCCCTTCATTGGTGCCGTAAAAGTCTGGCTGGCATCCCATCTGATGCTTTTTGCATACAGGCATGATGGTTTCACTGGCCATATTGCCTTTGTATGGTCAAGAGAGACTACCAATGTCTCTGTTGTAGAGCCCATTATAGTTTGCCGTTAACAGATTTTGGGTCCTGGGGCACATAGCAGATTATTTACAACGACAGAAATGTTCAATTCCTGTCATTGCACAGGAGCAAAAGAAGAAGATGCAATTTTTACCACTTTGCCTGGTTTCATCCCAGGGTAATTAGTCACTTGTTTTCATGAGCAGTAGAATTTGTACTTACAACACAGAAAAAGAAAAAGGAACAAGAATAGGAAATTGAACTGGAGTTGAGGAACAACGTGGAGATAGGCTAGGGCTAAAATTAAAAGTATTTTGCCTTTGCTAGCACAAATCATCTATGACTTTGTATGAGCTGAAGGGCTGACCGATACTTTTTTTCACTGCCCTTTAAAAATAGCAACTGAAAATATTTCTATTCATATCAGTTCGTCTGATAGAAAGCACAACAACTATGTGTTGGGCCTAAACTACTTGTCTGTGTCTGATTAATTAACCTAGAGGCTTTCCCAATATTTCCCACAGATTTTGTCCCCGGCTTTGATTAATTTAATTAAAGATCGCCAGCCTTGACTCACCCAAGGGGCACCATGTCTAACATGAGGAATAAAAGTTTTTTTGAAGAAGTAATAGGAACAGCAGATGAACACAAAATGCAGAGTAATTTTCCTGTGTTTTAGAGGTGGTTTTGAATAATCTGCTGTGGAATCCAAGTGTCCTGTATTTGAGCAGATGTGCAATTACAGACAAACACAGAAGGTGGAAAATAAAAAAAGTTAGCAAGAAATGTCTGGATCAGTAGTTAAAATGTCATTGTTAATTGTTGTACCTCCAGCATAATTTCAACATATTAAATCCTAGCTTTTTCCATAGGTTCAGACACTGGCCAGAGCTTGATGGTCTGTTCACATGAGGATCTGCTTTAATTCACAGTGGAGAACCCTCTCTAGGAAATATTAATTTACTGGATGCACCTTGAAGTAAATCAGAAGACCTGTGATTTATTGCTGGAGCTGCTACTGTCCCGCTGCGTGACTTTGGTTAAGTTTTTTCCCTTTCTGTGCTTTCTCTTTTCACCAATTATGTCCTTCTTTACTCAGATTCTCCCTTATGATGTCCCTGTGTGAATTGCCACGTCGCACTAGGGGGCCCTTTTCTTGCTTGAGGAGTGTAGTAAGTTATTGCTTCACGATTTCCAGGATTATAGACATAGTAGCATTTGGTTTATGGCAGCACAACTGATGCTAAAAGGGAGACAAGATGAGAGCTGCATCTTCTGCTCTGCATCCAAACAACAGTAGACCAGTCAACAAGGAAGTTAAGGTGGCCAAACCCTCCAGAAACCTGATGGCATTTTCAAAAATACAAAGGTAGCAACCTGACATGTCTTTTTTTTCAGATAGTCGCAGTTTACTCATGTTCCTCAGGAGCTGTTTTTGCATCACCCAGGCCACTTCGGACTCTGCGAGTCCTCACTGCAATGGTTTCCAGCACCAGTGACACCACAGACTGTGTTTGACATGCACTGCCTGGCAGGCTCTCGGAGACCTCTCAAGATGCCTGACACACTCTGCTATGTTTGGCTTTTATTAGTCCTTTACTTTCTCCTTATTTTCTCCCTCCTTCTCCCCCTTGCTCCCCACCCTGTATTTTCAGAGAAGCAAATGCTGACAGAATGGAATCAAATTGTTCAAAGTCCATTTGAACACAGCACGTTAATTTTAGGATTGTTAGCCACACGCTTACATGTCTGGCTTTCTGCAGAGGGCTTGAGCTGTGCAGCAAATGAGTCCAGCCACATTTTTATTCAGTTCTCTCCCTGCTTCCTGCCAGGAGACTCAGGGGGGCTGAGGATTCGTGCCGTGCTTCTCACCCCAGCCCAGCTCTGTGCCCATTTCAGCTGGCCTCCTGTATCAGCTTACCTGCACCTGTGTTTTCCTGGTTTTGGAAAGCCAGTGTGAGCGTAGTCAGCCAAATGCTGGCACTGAGGATGTCACGATTTTGTTAGTCTTAATCAATGAAGCTTTAATAAGCATGCTTTTCTGTCTTTGCCTCGCTCCCGCAGCTTAGCAGGAGCCATCCTGCACATCCCCATCTTGCACATTCTGTGCAAACCCTCTTGAATTCCCTATTGGCACATGCCACTCCTTTGGACTCCTGACCAACTTTAGATCCATCCCTGTAGCCAGCTTGTTTCAAGAGAGCAGCTGCAGCCCCAAAGGAGAAACAGAGCAAATGAGAGTATTAGGCCAACTGTAAAACTCGGAGTACTGAATCCTTTCTCTACTAACTTCAGTAACAGCAGCAGGGATAAAAAATGAAATCACTCTGCCCTGCCTTCCCCTCCCCTCTCTGTTCCCACCCCTCCCCTCATATCTTTGGCAGCTGAAATAGAGGACAAATCTGTCATTAAATATTTGTAAATGCTCAGTTATCTGATGGCAGCTGTTTTCTAACTGGATTGGGATGCAGAGCACAGATGCTTGGAGGAGCTACACCAGTTTTTTGGGTTTTGGTTTGGTTTTTTTTCCTTCTTTCAGCATCATCTTCCCTTCCTCTTTTATTCACTAGGAAAGAGAAAAAGATAGAAGACTTTTATGTTACATACTGCTCATTACACAGTAGTGTTTTCCTCCCAAGCAGCCCTTAGAGTAGGTCATCATTGCTTTTTACTTTGATGAGTCTTAACTAACTAACTGGTCATTATCACCAGGTAATGACTAGTTAGGAAAAGGGGAGGAGTTGGTAATATTGACATGGTACTGTGGTTTGCAGTGAATTTCAAGAAACTGAGATTCTGTCATACAAGTTCTTATAATGAAATTTAAGTAATCAGTCCCATAATTTCTCCTGTTAGTTTTAGCTAGACTAGAAAAGGTCAATGCCCTGGCAAGCAATGATTCGCAAATAACAGGTGCAGCCGGTTTCTATTATACTGTCATGGGACACTGCTCTGTCACTTTTATTTACTGAATCAATCCACCAATGTCCAGCAGGAGAACAACAGTTAAATGGCCATTAATTGTAGGCTGATGTGCAGATGAAACAAATCTCCAAAGGGACCGTAAACCTTTGTTCTTTAGCCTCCTACAGCTCACGCGATGGGATTAGCAGTAAATCACTCAATGCTTCAACTTCTTATTAAAAATTTACCATACTGATCATCCCAGGTGACTTACATCCAATCAGGGCATCATTTTCTTTTTCTTTTTTTTTTTTAATTTTCAGTGCAGTTATTTAAGACTTTCATGGTGAAACAAGCAATTAACACATAGAAGCTAGTAATGTGCATAGTGCATCTTTGATTGCCTTGTTTGGTGTTTCAGGGGTAGGAATTGTGAAAGGTTGATTTAGAAAAGTCTTTCCAGAAACTAAATTTTGTCTCCTTTTATTACAGGCTTTGATTTGTTTAGTTTCATTCATACTGTGTCTTCTGATGTGCAGTTCTAAGGATGTGTATTCAGTCTTCAGAAATAGGAATGATTGAATTATTGGAAGTCGGTGCAATGGCAGTTAAAATGCCTTCCAGAGATCTCCCGAAAGCAAAGGCCTTTCACTCACCCTGTGTATCCTAGACAAATTAATGAGTCCATAAGATGACCATAATCTTGGAGGGGTTTGGATTTGAGCCTTGCAAGTAGAGTGTAGTGCATTGCATGGACACAGGGACAGCCCTCCCAAATAGAAACTGAGAGGTGGTGAGCAGATATCATACCCCTGCTTGCTTTCCGGGCTAGAACAGAAAGAAAGAAATGGAAGCTGTGGTACATGGGACCTCAGGGGGCTTTATTTAATTACCCTTATTGAGACAGTTACATTTGCAAAACAAGAAGAGGTGCCTATCTGAGTGTGGCAGGCACCACTGACAAACACAATATATCAAAGCAGAAAGAGCAACCCCATAACGTACTATATTTCTAGGTAACCACACAGCTGAAACAATCAACTAAATTCCCCATCTCCCTTACCTAGTGTATCATCCCTAATGATGCTTGTTTCTTCAGCAATCTTTCCAAAGAGAAGCATTTTGAATTAGGCCCTCATCCAAAGCTCAGTGTAATCAAGAAAACTAGCACCAGTATATTAACCTAAGACTAATGTGTATACAGAGAAATCACCTTCTTATTCCTACCCTTTCTCCCATTTGTGCATCCACAAACCTGTGAGAAGAGCTCATGTTATGTTTGTTTATTGTAACCACTACCACTGTGTTCCTGGAAACGTCCCTTTTTTTTAAGCATGATCGATATTCATAAACTTTATATCTTCTTATACTAAAGCACTCACTATTTAATTAGGTACAAGTTTTGTGTGATTCAGATAATCTTATCTGCCTCATTTTCTCTCGTGTTTACATAGTAACCTATGAAAATCTCTGGTATCTCCAAATACTCTTTCTACAGTCTTCAATTTGAAGGTTGGTAGAACAACAGCTCTTTAACTTGACCTTTTTGGTCCTGTCTTGGTTTTTAGAAATCTACTTCTCGGAGAGCTTACCAGGTCAGAGAAAGCTCTGTCACCTCTGGTTTAAGCTGAGAGTTTCTTTCCCTTTGCTGCAGCTGGTCAGCTGAACCTTCGTACATGCTCTCCAAAGTCATTTGTTTAAGGTCATCTAGATCCTTTGTGAAAATGTGAATCTGTGGAGTGTCCACCCACACGCATTCATCAGTGTTTTCCTATTGATGGTTGTTATTGTTAAGTTCTTCTGTTCTTAATCCATTCCCTGTGTGCTTTATTGATATTTCAGCATGTCATCAGTCTGAAATGATGTGATAAGCCACTTAAGAACAGATGCTGATGTCTGGCTCTAACTCTCTCTGCAGCCAGATGGAGACAGATAGCAAAACACGTTTCTGGGTCTCCTCTTTTTTCTATCTCTGTCTTCCTGTAAAATGGGGAAAGAAATACATGTCTACCTCTCAAGTGTGGTGTGAGAAATGTGCAATGTTTTAATGATAGACTCACAAGCACCCAGAAGTGTTAAAAATCTGGTTTAGAAATAAAGTTTTTCTATGGATTCCAATGATTTTAAATGGATAATTAATGAAGTTGATACATTCTTGGCAAGTCATTGTTCTAGGCACCCTACAACTTTTCAAACAAAGTTGAAAGACAACTTATGTTTACATATAAATATAAACACAAACACATATATTTATACTTTGGTAAATGGGAAAGCAAGCCCTAAGCCTTGTTATTTACTTGATCTGAATAAAAAAATGGATGATATTAAGAATCTTTCCCATAGCAAGATTCATTTTAAGAAACAAACTCAAACACAGATACACTATCAATCTCTAGCAACGACCAAGTCCAAAAGTAAAATGAGTTTAACAAAAAAAAAGTCAGGCATTTTCATGACTTTCACAGGAGGGAAAAACATGAGCTGAGGATAGTTGAAGTACTGTTTGTTTTTTCTCCATGTGAAATAAAAGAAGTAATAGTATTTACAGTTTTAATTGAAATCATTTCATGCTGATAATGTTGGAGCAATATATTTACAAAATATTGAATATCTACTAAAATTTAAATGTGGCATACAATCAAAATAGATTTTTAATGCACATTAAAAATAAATTACTCCAAACTTAGAAATGAATGCATTTGTTCTGCCAAAAGGAAACATCCATACGATTAAAAAAAAGATGTCAGTTTCAGTAAAGTCACCTTTTCTTTCTAGCACCAGTGTAGAGGTCTCTATCTGACCTACTTATCCTATGATTTATCTCTGGTCAAAGAAGAGAAAGGGGTTCTTCTATTGCATGATTCATCTCATCTTAAAGTGGCAATCTAAATTATGTCTCTAAAACATCTAAATTATGCCTCAAAAGTGTTTATTAATGTTCATGGATTATAAATAGAGCCTTAAGTGACATTCTCAGAGATAGCTAAACAGGAAACTTCTACTTTAGTTACATGAAACCCTTTGAAGTTGCTAAGTTTAATAATTTTCCAACCCCAGATGTTCCAACATAATGTCTGGAGTTCCCAATTCCCAATGGAGGCTGGGGTCCCAAGAAGAAGCTATTAAAGAATTATAAAACTACAGAAATGTAAGCTGAGAGATACCTCTGGAGGGTCCCCATTGATCCTTCTGCTCACAGTGGGATTGTTGCCGTCACTAGACGAGGTCATACATGGCTTTTTCTAGGTGAATGATGAAAACCTTCAAGGATGGAGAGTAAGAAACCTCTCTGGATAACCTGGCCCAGTGGTTTTCTACCCTCCTGACAAAGTAGGTTTTCCAAATGTCCAGCCTGCCTTCCACACCCAGCAAACAAGCAAGAAAGCAAGCAAGCAATTAAATAAATAAATAAACAAACAGAGAGAGAGAGAGAGATAAATTTGGCTCTTGTGATTGTTATTCCTTATTTAATTTTTGTCACAACAAAAAGTTTGGCTTTGTCCTCTTCGTAGCTCACCTTCAGCAGCTGTAGCTGCTACAGTTTTGCCCCTGCCAGGGTGCTGTAGAGTGGATTTCTACCAATATGCAGAAATACAGATCTCCAGGCATGACAGCACGTTGCAAGAAGTGTCACAGGTAGCAGATTTATTGTGTTCTATTCTCTCTCTCTCCCTCCCCCTTCTTTCTCCCTCCATTTCCTTTGTTTAATACATTCAATTCCCCCTCTCTTAAGTATCAGGTGTGCAATTATCCTGGAGAAGTATTACAACTATGGCACATCACATGTCTTACGTTTTTTATATAGCATTTCCATGACCAACACACACTAGTCAGTAGCTTTGACATTAGCTCGGCAGTGGGACACATGGATATGTTTCCTTGGTCTGTAATAGATTTCCCAGGTGACTTTAGGAAAATCAGCTGAACTCCTTTGTCTCTCATGTCTCTCTGTGGAATGAGAATAATCAGTTTGACCTACTGAGGCAACTATAGGGTGAAACACGTTGATTAACTACAGGTCTGCGTAAGTATGATTTTGTTTGGTCGATTTTCTTTTGATATACATTGATTTGTTAAAGAGAAATTTAGAAATCACTCGTCTGATGAAACACATTTTTATGACATCTCATAAAGTTAGTTAGTGCTTAAAAATAGAAAAGGATAATAATGATTAGTTATCCTTTTTTTCTTCATTGCTAATTTCCAATCTTCATAGCTGTATGTAGCACTTTGCTGAGACACAAGAAAGCCAGACCCCTACTCTCTGTCCGTTCCCTTCTGAATTGGACAGATAACATGACAAATAATTACTTTCTAACAACAACTTCTTCTCCTGGGCATCTCTTTGTATTTTTCAGTATTGGCACCCATTAAGAAGTGAGGCATAGATGTTCTTTAAAGCTTGGATCACATAAAGCAGCTAAAACAGGTTTGGGAGGACCTTCTGCTCTTGAAAATTCTTGTGTCATTGTCACACGCAGTACATAAACCATCCATCAACTTCACATCAGAAACAATATTCTCCTTCTTTGAAAAGCTGGTCCTAAGAGTTTGCAGCATGTGTCCCAGAAGACTAATGATGAGTGCTGTTGTTTGATTGATAGAAACTAGCTTTTTTCTTGAAATCATACATGACCAGTCACAGAAGCACAAAAAAATCCACCACTGCTTAGGCACTGAGGCATAAGCAGAAAGGACTATTTTTGATTTTCAAAAGGGGTGACATACAAAGTGGGGGAGAGAAAACAAGGGCACTCAGTACAGCAGGGGTGGTCATACTTTGCCCAAATTCTTTGAGGACCGTATTGGTAGGTTGCCAAGGCTGCACTGAATTTGCATTAAATGGAGCAGATGGTATCAGCTGCCCTCAACTTTAATGTTGAAATGTGGCCTACAGAGCAAATCTGTACAAAACTTTTCTAATTAAATCTGAAACAACATGCCTCATCTATTCCCCAGTAGCACAGCCTTTCTGGTGGCATTTCTGCAATTCTGCTTCTAGCCCCAGCCAAGAGAGACAACGGCAGAAGTGCAGAGAAATGAAAAATAAGAACACACATGGACATGCAGTTTTATCTCAAAATGTTTTTTGAAGCACCAGATGAGAATGAGTGGACTAGAATTAATCTCCATAATCTTTATAAAGTAGTGTTCTTTGCAACAAAAATGTGTTACTGTGTTTATTAAATGGCAACTTCTGGACAAACAGGGCAGTGGTACAATGAAGTCTGGTCAGAGGTAGAACAAGGGAGAACCATGTTTCAAATCAGCTCTAACATTGACTAGGTAAACTTAGAGATGTCAGTTAAGGTTAACACTTTCAAATTTGCCTGTTTTACCATACATAAATTGAAATAATCCGGAATAGTCAATAAACCATTCTTTAGCTGTATTCATGCACTTCATTGACAGACTGCGTGAACATTTCCCACAAGAATTAAACAGATGACACCATAAATAATTCCATTACACCAACAATTTCTGACAACAGCTGTTAATCCACTCTCCGCAGTGGAATTGAATAGCAGGTAATGGTATTTAGCAGTTATGAAACCTACCCACTTTTATTTCCTAGGATCAACTGTACAAAATGTTTGCTTTACCTATTTATTTCATTTTCAAACACTTTATTAAATATATACTTTCCCCACCCCTGTTTATCTTAAGAAATGAAGAGATAGAATTATGTATCCATTTTAAGTATTATTATCACTAATAATTAATGGGCATATATGAAATAATCATTTACTTGAATTTTAACAGTCATGGCAGACTTCTGGATCTGCTGAGATTATGTGTAAACACATATTTGAAAAATAAAATGAGGTGAAATGAATAACTAAGTGAAACTAAAATCTGCTTTCATTCAATGACTTTCTGCAGGTATATTTGAGCCAAATTTTCCCTTGGTAGAATTCCACCAACATCAGGATTAAATAAGGCCATTTTTTGTTTCCTCTATGAAACAGACACGGAGAATATGTGTCTTTTTTATTTTATAAATAAGTGCATGAATTTACTGGTCAATAAGGTAATTGAGTGAGGAAAGAAGAAAAAAGGTTGTGAATAACTAAAATTGATTTTTTACCCATAGATCCTGAAATAATATTAACCATTTGTGCACTGCACTTTTTTTCTGTGTCAAGTGTGTCGCATCTAATGCACAGTAATAGTCAATAAGATACTGTTGACTAAAAAAAAAAACAAACAAACAAACAAACAAACACCAACCAAAAAACCAAACCAAACCCCGAAATTTCTTCTGGATGGTACAAAAGCAACACAGAAATAACAGAAGGAGATAAACAGAAGTGGGTATGGAGTTCAAACTGCTCCTTCCGCCTCTTCCCTGTCTCAGTGCAGGTAACTTCCATGTTAGAGATAGAACACGACAGAAGAAAAGGAGCAAGAATTTTGCCAAGAGGTAAGAGTGGATCAAGCACTGGTGAGACTCCTTCTCTATCCTCCTCGGCACTAGAAGCACTGGGCATACCTGCTTATCCACAAAATTCATCAGGGGGCAGTAAGACCATGGGGGAGAGGAGGAAGAAGTGCTGCCCTGGAGAACTGGGACAAACAATGGAGAAGCCAGCTGTGATTCTAACAGCTGGTTTGACCAAATTAAGCCACCTCCAACACAGCCATGAACTTTTGGGAACTAGGATCTTGAAGGACTGGGCAGCAGCTGGAAAAAGCTTTTCAGCATTTTCATTTCAGACAGGAGTAGAAGTTCCGTGAGCTCTGACATCCTCACAGTTTTGTACTGATTTAATTACTCAGGCAGGACTAAACGAGATTCTTAGTCTAGAGTTTCACCAACCACCTTTCTTATAGTGGCAATAAGGCATATCAGTAGAAAAGTGGGATGTGTAACAAACTTGCCATTTCATACAGTGAAACAGTTTAGGAATGTTTTATTTTAGTATCAAATCCAGTGTAATTAACATGGTGCTGCTTTTATAGTAAGCTTGATCTTGTGGAGGAGATCTGTCTTTTATTAAGCATCACAACTTTTTAGACAGTATGACCAAATGGCACAGTGGGTTATTTTATTTAATTGTTTATTTAGAAACTGCTGGTTGTATTTCCACCTTTCCTATGGTCTGTTGGTTACTTCGGGGTGAAAATTACTATTCTGAGTTTTCCTGAGGGGAGGAACGGGAGTTCAAGGAATGTGCCCTATGAGCCAAACAGTTATGGGAGAAATTCAAGCTTAAATCACTGGGGAATAATTTATTGGCAGCAGCATCTGGAAAACAAGTGTGCAAACAGTTACAGAGGTTAGTTTTTAGAACAAATGATAGAGAGTGGGCTTTAAAGATAAATTTAAAGTCACAAGGTGGGAGAAAGAAAGAAAGCGATGCAGACACAGGATAAGATCAGGGATCTGAAGGGGATATTTAGCAGTGTGTGCATAGCAGGTTACAGTTAAACAAGAGAATCATTTGAAGGAAAAATAACAGTCATTTTGGATGTCAGAACATTGATTGTAAACACAAGGCAAACTTAAAAAGAAGCAGAGAAATATTGTTTGTGAATTTTCTGACATTTTTTCTTCATACACAAAAGTTCATATGAGAAAAAAAAACTCTTTCACAGAAGAAAACCTAGTTTAATGAAAAAAAAGGTTTTTTAATTGTTCAAAACAAATTTTCAAAATTTTCAGTGATAAACGTCAATGTTTGTGTTTCCAAACAAGCTGTCATTTTAAAATATGCAAGTACTTTGTTTAAAAATAAAAGGTTAAAAGGAATTCTGACAGTTCCCAAATTTTATTTGTCCTTTAACAGGATAAAGCATATCTCTATTAGCAATTATGCGAGGAGGTGGTAAGCACCACTTTCTGATTTCAGTGGGAAGAGGGTTGAGCTGAGTCTTTCCAGTACCCATCCCAAGCATCCCAAGATGCAAAAGTGTTCTGAATGTTTGCTGTACTCTGAGTCCTGCATCTTTCTGTCTAGCCTTAGGTTCCTGAGTAAACCACGTAAGATATACTATTATAATTTCTATTCATCTTGAAAGTGATTGTAAACAGCCAGAAGAATCACAAGATGGGATTATTTCTGCAATGACCTGTATCACACTGTTAATATCTCTTTCCCTCCACTGGCAGTAGTGGAAGCCTAAAGAAACTCTGCTCTTATGCTAAGCTCTCATTATGAAGTTAACAGGCATGATATAGCATTGTTCTCTTTGGGAAACTTGACCAGAAGTTTTACAAACAGAATTAATAACTGGAATTTTGACCCTCGGACTAACTAGGAGATTATTTTGTTCTTGAAAGTCCAGATCAGTACACTGAGCACTCAAGAGTGAATTTGTTTCCAAATTTGTTCTGCATCTTCGTTTCTGGGGACCCAAACGGGGTATGAACAACTGAAGAGATGAATGACTTCAAAATCAGTTTATAAATTTAGGAACCACATTGAACATTGTTAGTAATGTTTGAAAATCACGCCATCAACTATCCAAAAGGAGCTAAAGTTTCTCAGGCCAGCTGGAATTAGCCCTACACACAGGTAATAACACTTTATGTCATGAATATTCAATTGTTTTCAGGCTAAACCAGAAATGAATGGAAGCTTAGGTACCCCAGTGTGACCCTCAGTACCTGATCAGTGTATCTTAGCCGTGATTGGGATCAGGCCTTTCTTTCTTTCTTTCTTTCTTTCTTTTTCTTTCTTTCTTTCATTCTTTCTTTCTTTCTTTCTTTCTTTCTTTCTTTCTTTCATTCTTTCTTTCTTTCTACAAAAAGCATTGTCGTATTGGTCATATGTCTCATTTCATACTGGAGTATTTATAACTGGTATTTACAGATCCAGATGAATGGCCAGGCACTTTGAAGTCCTTCCCACTTACGTGGTATTATTTCTGGTTTATTTCTTATTATTATATTAATATGAAATCCAGTAAACATCATCATTTTATTGGAAGGAAAAGAAAGAATCAGCAAAGCATGTGTTTTCAGTGCAAGATATAGAAAGCAAAATACAGTGTAGTGCTGTAAAGGAACATAAAGCACCTGTGACAGAGATTTAACAGTCCAGGTATTATTGTTGGACAAAGATATACCAGGTCTCAAGTTGATTGGTTATTTACATGCCATTGCTCCCTGTTCTATACCTTTTATTGCTGAGACAATTTTTCAATTACATGCAGAAAACATTTAGCTCGCTTGCTTTGTTTTATGAAAACAGCCTTTTAGCATCTTTCTTTTTACTTGCAAATCAATGACTTAGATGTGAACTCTCAGATTCTCTGCATTGTTTGTGTCTTTTGGCAACTAAACCCAACATGGAACTCTTCATATTACAGTATTTCTCAGGCATCTTCCAGGAATCTTCGTCTCTGGGTAAATCCAGAGCACAGTTGCATCTGCACAAAGTTAACCAAGGACCTCATTAAGCCAAGTCCCATGTCCCAGCTGCGGTTCTGCGGCATTGGGTAGGTCATCCCACGAGGCCAAAGTTAGGAACTGGCACCCAAAATCTGTCACTTGACTGAGTGTGTTTCTTTATCTGAAGCATTCACAATACCTAGAAAGCAAAATTTGGGGAGGCCGTAGAAGGGTTATGTACTTAACTCCCAGTGAAAGTGAGCTCTTAAATTCTTAGAAATGAACTTCAACATCTATACATATAGATTTGGATGTCCAACTGAATATGTGTGGTGGGACTTTCAAAGGGAATGGGTATTTAGAAGCAGAAATCTTCAAAAAAGTTTGTCTGTTGCAACCTTTAAATCTTAGGGTGTTTAAGTATCTTACTCCTACTTGTTAAGCTCTTTATCTTGGATTGGGGTTCATGGCATTTAATTTTGGCCTTCTAAAACTTTTTTTGCCTCATCTTAAGAAACCTGTGAGACTCCTTCTATGTTCATTCAGTGGAGAGAAATCAGCACCTCCACAGGGTAATTCATCCTATCCTACTTTAGAGTGAGATATATCACTCTATGAAGATGCTATATTTCCTCCTTTTTCTACGGAGGAAGCTCAGATTACTGACTAAATAAGATAAGACTACACTTGCAACTTTTATATGGATAAATTTAGGTGAGATGAAAGCTCCAATCCATTCTTGCTAAATTCAGATTAATTCTTTAACCTTAGTATGGAAACTCACGAAGCTTCAGCCTAAAAGGGAAATTACATATTTCATCAATGAAACACTGTTGTGTTTTTTGCTTGTTTTTTTTTCCGTGCGTAAAGACAACATTCTGAAGCCAGTTAAGGACTGAATTTCCAGCAGATTAACAGAGTTTCTTAAACACAGGTGTTTTTGTAATTGTGATAAACAGCGAAAATGCACTGTATTCAATGGCCCTAAAAAGTCACACATCCACCCAGGTGACCTAAGGGTGGTGAAGTTACAAATCATTTGACTGCCTCCAACAGTGTCTGGTTGCTGGTGAGAGGTAGGCACGAATCCCAAAAAGCTGACTCGTGGCAAAGAGTTTAAATGAGGTTTGGTACCATTTGTAAAACTGGGGTGTGGGGTATCAGTTTTGATGGACTTCAGAATAATAGACGGAGTTTTTTCTTGTCCATCAGATAACAGCTCAGATACCTCTGAGTTTACACGTGGTTGTAGATAGAAGTGTTATCTTCTATCATGCCAAATAGTAAGGTTAGACAGTACAAGGAAACCTTCAGGTCAGCAAGCCTTCCTTTGGACTTTTGTTTTGTTTGATTTCAGACCCGAAGACAGACCTCTGCTTTCTTCCAGTTACACTGTTTTTTCTTGCCTGGAATCTTCTCAAGTCACAGAAAACTGCCCTTTACAAAAAGGCATGCAGATTTTGCAGCTGGGTTTTAGCAAAAGCACAAATGTAAGCAATCCCTGTTGCCAGACAAAAGGAAACTCAAGACACCACAGCCCATAATTTCGAATAAAGCATCCAAAATTAAGATGATTTTCTTGAAAGATTAACCCAATTCATTTTGAGTTAAGAGCTGGGATGAAACAAAAGGGTCCAAAGTCAATTCTATTAACTTGATCAGAGCTACACCGGGACTGTGTCTCAAGATCATTATCTTACAAGACACGGATGTCAATCTCATTATGTAACCGAGTGTGTCTAGCACTTTCCTGTATAAATATACTTAATAGATATAGTTTTGACCTTTTGCTGTAAAATTAATAAAAAAGAGATCAGTCTCAGTGTGCCAAGAGGCTTTTCTCAGTCCCATTAAAGGATGATTTTTTGTGTAAATAAATACATTTCAGCACACAAAAGAAGAAAAATATTTTCTGAAGGAATGACCTGAGTTTCCCCTCCTCCACATATTATGTCTGCACCATTTTATTTCAGAAAAAAAAAATCTTCTTATTCCAGAGGGTTATCTGTCTGTACTCATGTCTGTCTCCTCATATCCATATTCCACTAGAATATTAATGCTTTAAAGTTTCAACTGTACCTCAGAGACGGATATATTTGACACAGGAATTTTGTTGTACTACAAGGACTGGCCCACAGAGTGTGGAGCCCCGGGGAATTTTGATCCTTTGATTTATCTGCACTTTTATAGATCATCCTCATAGTATTTGAGAGTGATGGGCAATTCAGGATTCATCTATGCACGCTATGGCTTATGCAGTGACTTGAACAACTCCCTTGAGACAGAGTGTAAATAATATTCCTTGTCCATGCAGAAATAAATGGTCTTTTGCTGCTCTGCCCCCCAAAAGTCAGGTGGGCAGGAAAAAGACTGTAAAAGAGCTGCAAGGAGGAGGAAGAGGATGAAACCTGGACTCTTTCCTTCACTTTATTGTGCATTTACTGCGGCTGAGATTTTATCATTTGACCAGGAGAGTGGCAAATGTAAGAAAGGAAGGTCAAATCTAAGGAAGGTCAAATCTATATGGCTAATCTTGAAAGGGTGCCTAATCTTGAGTATCATTTCTTTCTTAGGGCCATCCTTTAATGCACACTCATACCTTTGGGAACCCAAGGGAAAGGCACTGTAATGTTGCTGATAGTCAGCAAGGAAACACAAAAACATTTTTGCTCTGCTTACGTTGGTACTGGCAGTGAAAAATCAAATAGGTTTTAATAAGAACATTTTGCCTTGGTTAGCAAGTTCAACAGCTGGCATGCAAAGACATCAAGGGTAGGTCTGCAGAGGATAAGGTGTCATCCTGGCATAAACACTGGTCTGTGCCCTTCTTACACTGTCACACCTGTAGCGCTCTCAACTTTGCAGAAAGGTTACAATTGATTTATTCAAGCCTAAGAGGAGAATTAAACCCACATTTTTAAAATAATGGTACTTGATGGTAATGTCACTTCAGACTATGCACATTCCCTTACTGGTGCTGATTATTAATAAGTTATTTAAAAAAAAAAAAAGAAAAAAAAAGCAGTTCAGAGCTGAAAAATCTCTGTGCTGATGAAGCAGCACAGAGAAAAATAGAGGGTTACCCCTTACCTCAGTCCCCAGTTCTCACAGGGTTTCCTCTGATGCAGCCGTGTTATTGCACAGCAGCATTCGCAGTGAAAATCAAGGTCCCAGGGAACTGGGCAGAAACTTAACTTACTGAATCTGCAGAATTAGCTTTTCATTACTATATTGAAAATTTCATGCTATCCACAGAAAAATTCCCTTACTGTAAAAAACACAAGGTTGATTCTTGATACAAAGAAACTAAAGATGTCATTGCTCACATTAGTTCTTTACTGGAGTGTCCGGTGGATTCCACTAAGCCACCTCTTTTTAGAATTGGAATAAAAGAGAACAGCATCCACCTTTCTGCACCTTTCCATGCAAACACCACCAAGGGTCACACAAGGTTCTGGTCTCACAACAAGATGCTGAGAACAGCAGATAATGGTAGAAGCCATCTTTAGATCGAGATAAACATAGAATCATAGAATCATTAAGGTCGGAAAAGACCTCTAAGATCATCGAGTCCAACCGTCAACCCAACACCACCATGTCCACTACACCATGTCCCTAAGCACCTCATCTACACGTCTTTTAAATACTTCCAGGGATGGTGACTCAACCACTTCCCTGGGCAGCCTGTTCCAAGGCCTGACCACTCTTTCAGTAACGAAATTTCCCCTAATGTCCAATCTAAACCTCCCTTGGCGCAACTTGAGGCCATTTCCTCTTGTCCTATCGCTAGTTACTTGGGAGAAGATACCAACACCCACCTCGCTACAACTTCCCCCTCAATGCTAAAAAAACCCCAGTGGGAGCTCAGATCCTCACACAGTGCTAAAAATTCTTAAGAATCAAATATTGTCTTTATATCTGACATCAAGTTCTGCTTACCGACAACATGAAAGTTGTGTATCCCTCAACTGAATTCCAAATTTTCACCTTTTAACTTCTGAAAGTCATTGAAATATTGAAGTGCTCTTTCCTGTCTCACGAGTACCAGAATTTCCCAAGCACTTAACAATGCTTTATAATATATAATAATAATTTTAAAATAAAATAAAATAAAATAAAATAAAATAAAATAAATTTAAATTAAAATAAAATAAATTTAAATTAAATTAAATCAGATAGAATACATAATGATAATAACAATAATAAAAAACCACAGGCAAACCAGCCAGATCAAATCTATTAGTATCTAGCAGGAGAACAGCTGTCTATCAAAGCTCAGTTTCCTTATCTGACCACAACCAAATAAACAAGACAGCCAAGCGCCTCCAGGGCAGGGGCTCTGAGGAGTAGAGGGATGTCTGCAGAGTCTGGAGCTGAAAGGCTGCCATTCTGCTAAGGATGTCAATCAGCCCTTGGCCGTTCTCCTACACAGGAAGAGAAAAAATGCTCTGTTTCACACAGGTGAACATTAGTCCAAAGTAAACATGTGGCTGGAGGATTTTTCTTTCTTTTTTTTTTTTTTGATAACACAAATGAACATTCTACTAGAAGAGATGTTCAACGGGGAGGGGCAAAACAGGCTGAATGTTTATTTGAAACAGGTTTTGCATCTTGAAAAAACAAATCTCTTTCCCATTGGAGCCAATCTTTTTCAATTTAAGTTTAATGAAAGTTTTCAGCGAATGCATATCTGTATATATTCAAAGCAGAGCTGCATGTGCTCTGGTAAAGCTGACCTAGAGGGCTTAGAGCTGGAAAAAGCTTCCACTTTTCTTTTTCTTTTTGTTTTTTTTTTTTCTTCAAACAACTTTTCCATCATTTCCAGTGTTTTCATATAAATGTTCTACACTTGTCATACTGCTGTACTTATCTTTTGGGGCTGATGACTACTGCATTAAAGGATCATCTCCTGGATTCTGAAAAATAAGAGGTGTTTGCTTCAGCTATGAATTTTGGTTCGACCACTTCAGCTTCCAGGAAAATCAGACTATTGTGCACCTGTCAAGATTAAAGTTTATTTAACAAAACATCCCTGTGGCTAATATAAAACTCATACAATAAACAATTTTATCAATCAACCAGTTCGATAGTTTCATTGTCTTGGTGGTATTATGATCAGAGCACTCCTTTCTTGCATCCTCTTTCTTACTGCATTTCAGATGAATCTAAAAATCTTAGCTTGTTTTTCTTTACTTATAACCCCTATTGCATAGCCAGACACATGCACTGGTTTCATTTAGTTGTGTAATTGCTGATCTTGTTTGCAAATGTTGCTAAATATATGATTAGGCATAAACTGCACCGGTCTACTCAATACATTCAGACAAATTTTATTATTACATTCCTTATCTCAAATACTCACAGATGAAAAACTTCACTTACCCAGTTCACAGTTGTCTAATTTTTTCTGCAAGCTTTTCATTATCAGACTTCCAGTGCTGAAGGCAGAAACATTTATGCCAGTGAGGCTGAAGTCTGGACCTACAATATATCCTGGAGAGTTTGTCACCAAGCATACATACAGCCCATAAAACGTGATCACAGGTGTCTGATACATTCTGATTTCACTTATGGTTTCACGCATCAGTTTTAAAATGTGGGTGGAGATCAGCTCACAGATCTGAATGTTTTGGATGGGTCATTTATTATGCAAAAGGAAACCTGGGCCATATTTTTCACTGATTCATTTCAGAGCAAAACACTTTATCTCAGCCACAATGTACCCATCAGCAGAGGTAGAATATGGCCCTAGATAGTCTCTAGCTTTACACTGGACTTGATGTTTTGCAACACCAGCCCCTCTCCCATGAATCTAAAGGTATCCACAGCATGGAAGGCTAATTCTTTGGACTCTTATCCATGGGTGCTAAGGAAGACATTAACTGAGTCCATCAATATGGCGTACACCTCATACCAAATGGTTATAATGGAAGGAGAGAAGAGGAAAATGGTAAAAGTCCTATACTTTCATCTCTAGTAAATCTTTGCAGTTTGCTCTCAACTGAGAAGCTGAATGTTTCTTAGCCAATAAATCATCTGCCTTGACCCTTGTACCAACAATAGTAGTTCGGTGAACTGAGATATAAAAATCAGGTTTTCTGCCTCAGATTTCTAAAAACAAACATGAAGTAAATAAACATCGAGAAATGCCTTCATCCATTTTAATTTTGCAGCTCACTTATTTTTCTTTACATTTGAAGAAACAAGTATTTTACAAAGACAAGGCTGTTGATTGCTCAGTTAGAATATTGGCCAGAGATAGTGCTCACTGGTATGAGATCCATTTCACACCAAAGGTTATGATCTTCACATCTGCTTGGTAGGAAATGACCTGGATGTGTTTTACTGTCAGTGGACGGAGCCAGAACTTTCAGGGACACTTTTGTAGGGAGCTTCTGAGACTTCAGAGAAAGAGATCATCTCTTCTTAAAATGAGCCACGTGAAATATATTCGGGAAACCTCTTTGTAAAGAAAATCTATACAGAAATCTAGATGGTTAGCTCAACATATTGTGCTAAGTAGGTGTATTATCTAAACTTAGACAGGACAAATGTTACCTCTTGTCATTATACGTCATTCTAAAAACATTATTCATTTATTAAGGTCCAAATAGTGTGGACATAAGACAGTCAGCCCCATTTGTCCTGGGGTCCAAGACTTAATTCCAACATGTCTGATTTCTAAAGAACATTAGAGGTATACCAACAAAAGCTATAGGTATGAGATCATGTGACCAAGAACTAAATACATTTCAATGCATCTGGCAAACTAAAATTAGCATGCTTTGCTCTATTCTGACCATTGTTTAGAGTAATTAAATCCTGTGCCTACTGGAGTGTTGGGCTTGTCATGGAAGAGAAGTCAGACAAATTGGCTGCTTTTAATATAAAGGCAATTATTATTTATTGAGGCTGCTGAACAAAGATTACTCTGTAGCAATGTGGCTAACACTTAGTCTACCTTGACACAACTTGGAATGTTTAGATGTAAGTACACAGTGTTATTCTGTATCCTGTCCTGTTTTGTTAAGTCATGGAAAGAATTGCTGATGACCAGATTCTTACGCTGTCCATCTCCTGTTCAAAAAATTTGTCTCAAATAAAGGCCATGCTTTCATATTTGCAACAGTTCAATTTCAGAACTGCAATAATTTGGAATGATCATTCTAGCTGATAATTCTGTAAGCTGTATGTTTAACACTTCTATTCTTGACATTTATGTGTTGCAATTGAGTATCCATATATGTATATATGCATATGTGTCAGTATATATATCATATATGTATATGTATATACATATATATATATGAGGGAACTGGAAATTGCTGTGATTGAAGTATTTAGAATACTGATCAATCAAGCCAGTTAAAACTTTAAAACAGAACTCTACTAGATTGATGTTCATTAACA
This sequence comes from Calonectris borealis, assembly GCF_964195595.1. Lineage (NCBI taxonomy): Eukaryota > Metazoa > Chordata > Aves > Procellariiformes > Procellariidae > Calonectris > Calonectris borealis. Next base: position 80,410,028 of record NC_134352.1, on the reverse strand, counting down.
ATACATATTATTTTAATGGTTTGTTCCTACTCGTTAACAACTATTATCACTGCACATTCAACACAGTTAGTGCTTAACAATCAATCCTAAATTAAGTACGAGTACACAGTGCCATGGAGCTCATGCCATGCAGTTCGTGCTGATGACTATAGTCCTCGATGATCTTAACAGATGAGGTCAAAGTGATCAGGCTCTCTTACAAGGGATCCCCATCACCACCTCTGAGATCTCGAGCTGTTATAAAGTGTTTGGATTTCTAGATAGCGCCTAGTTCTCAGTCTCCAGCTATTGACTACTTGCTGCCCAAAGATGGGAGGGGGGTGCTACGTTCCCAGGCTGAGACAGATGACTTCTCCTATTGTTTGGCTGGGATCTTTTTTGTCCCTCACTGAGCTGCTGCTTCTTTTCCATCAGTGAAAGAAGTCTTTGCACAGCTCCTGAGGTTGTGCTGCTTCAATGATAAATAATTGCCTATCAGTGAGTTGTTTGCAATTCTGGGTCCTCTGTTTTCGACCCGTGTCCATAACTTCAAGGCCTTTGCTGCTATCCCACATTTAAACTGACATGATAACAGGGAAAATCTGGTACCACGCTCAGGTTCACAAAACAAGTTCTCACAGCAAGCTGATAACAAGTCCAAGAGGCCAGGACAGAGGCCCGGCACTGTTAGCAGAAGGCTTCTGTTCTGTTACTAGCACTGGTTATACTATTTTTATGGGCCATTAGGTACAAAAATGCTTATACAGTTGTGCTATATCAGTGTGTTTATGTTTGGTTTCAAAATAAACTGATATTAAAATCTATTCAGTGTGCTTCTGCTTTCATGGGTGCAGCAGGTCTCTGTTCATCCAACGAATATTCAAATTGTAAAACAACGGCTTTCCCCTAACAAACAACAGACCCACTGGTGTTGACTGGTCATCAGTTTCAGTGGGAGACGGACCTAGGGGAGGAATTTGGACTTGTAGTTTTAACCCAGGAACATGACTGACTGATGATCCTCTTCCAGTTATTGCCATGCTTCCAGCTGCTATTTTTCCAGGGACTTTTACACCCTTGCTTTCTTGGATTATTTCTCAGGGAAAGACTGAGATGATGATCTTTACAGAAAGAGAGTCATGATAAAAAACATTTACAAAAATGGTTTTATAACATCCTCTCATCACTGCAAGGCTTGTTTATAAGCCCTTTCTTCACCTAGAAGCAAGACAATGGTTATGGCCAGCTGAACTCCTGTTGTGAAGCAGGAGTTAAGAAGGAAATCAAACATCTTGTCTGGGGTCACAAAATAACAAGGACCTTTGCTCTTGTCAGGCTGACATAAGGTCACAGGAGAGAGTGAAACAGGGTGGTTCAATTTAAAAAACATACACAAAATAAAATTAAATAACACTATTAGGCCTTAATATAAATTGAAATTCATGTAAAATTGCTCATCAGTTTCCATTTATACTTTAGATGGGTGTCTAAATCCTCACACATCTGTATGCTAGGGGTGTCTTTGAAGATAAGAGGCTCTAATTTTAGGGCTACCTGATACACCTTTTTCAAGCTTGATCCTGAGAGCTCTTATCTCTTCTCTAACCTGGAGAGAAGCTGCTTTGTTCACTTGTTTTATGTGAGTGGAACCAGTTCCTGGAGAAAGATGGAGACTTGCTGAAAAGACTCAGGTGTCTGCCAAAGGTTTTCTCAGTTTACTTTTAGAGAGACAGAAATGTCCTTCCAGAAAGTATTAGTGTGTTTTGCCCCACGCCAAACTAATTCTTCTAAAAGCAGAGGAGTGATATAAGAAATGTCCCCATAAACAGTAGTGTCTTGAGTTCTCCTACTTCACCGCAACACCTTAGAAAACATTAAATGGGATTTGTATCTTTAACTTCAGAGTTAAATATAATCCATATGAAATTCTTATTATATCACCTAACCAATGAAATTCTGTCAACGTCATGGTTTACAAATAATTGCTAAAATATCAAAATCCAGATTCCGAGCCCAGATTTCTTACACCACAGTCCCCACCTTAACCACAAATCTTTATGTTAAAATAAAATTTCCTCATGGAAGCTCTATTCAGACTACTACAGCCTATTGCAAGAAGATAGATTTGAATGAGTGTGTATTTTCTGATCAAACCTATATAGATGAAAATGCCCCAGCCATCTGCAAGAATTATACACAAAGTTTGCTGTGTTTTAATGGGAGAAGGGCTTCATGAGCCTCTGTAAAAGAGTGACAATGTAGTACAGGGTTTGTGGGGAGAGAGCGGGGCACAGGAGAGCAGAAATTTGGTTTTGGTCTTGTTTCTCCAAATAACAAATGTCAGATAACATTTGGTACAAGGTGTCAGGCAAGTGTCTGAAGTTCAAGATAATAACCCAGTTAGCTCTCCAGACTGATCAAAATTTTCAATGTTATTTGCACAAAGCTGAAGAAGTTTTTGTGAGCATGGTTTTGTGCGAGAAGAATGTGCATTTCATTATTTGACTTGTCAATGTTATTCATGAGGCTATGCTTTTCTCAGTTCTGTTTTCTTACATTGGGAAGATTTGTGTGTGGGGTTTTTTATTTATTTTATTTTCCCTGCACAATTGTAACACATATGAACTTTTGATAGAGCTAGGCAAACTGTACTTTTAAATGCTCTACTAATATTTACTTGGATTTTTAAAACGAGTTCTCAGTGACTAGGTTAGCCCCCACTCTGTGTTTGTTTTCTGCAGTTATTTTAGTTAATGAGTTTGCTGGCTGGGATGTTCCTGGGAACAGCTAATTTTAGACAACTATTAAAAAATACTAACAGAAGGTGAATTTCACAAAATGCTGCTATTTGCAATGGAAGTCTGGTTTTAAGAGTTGTGGTTTGTTCATCCAATCAGAAAAACATATCATATGATTTATGTGTCTGCTCACACCATCTTGAATTTCAGATTTTAAATTTTATGTACTTACAACCATCTGCTCACAAGCTAAATTCACACCATGGTTTTATCGGAGAAAATACATATATTTGGTAAACAGTTTTGAATAGTTGATGAAGGGAGGGAAAATGCCATCTGATTGTACAATTTCTTCAGCAGGACTTGGAGGTCACCTTCATTTTCCTGCTTTCTCAGTCTGTAGTGTAATATTTTGGTCTTAGTTTCTCTTAGTTTGCTCTAGATAGCTTCATTCTTCCCTTAGGACTCAGAGTTTGCAGTTCCTGAATGACTAGTTTCACTTTCAGGGAATTAACAGCTGGATGCTAGATTTTCCGTAGTTTCCATATTTCATTGTCCAAATGATTAATCACTGCCTTTAGCCACAGCCTCTTCTTGAAGTAGCCTGAATGTGGTGTTCAGGTAAAGATTTAGGCGTTAAACACTTTGGAGGACTATTTCACGCAGGCTCAAGGCTTTGCAGCAAGTCCTGGAGGAGCATCCAGTTTCCAACCACTCCTACAGCAGGGAAAGAAGGGGGAGGTCAGGAGAGCGAGCACAGGGCAAAGAGGTGCTGGGCAGTCCTGGTGCTTCTCTGGTTGTCCATGGGGAGAGAAGAGGAGCTGAAACAGCAGACGAGGCTGCTGAGGGTGACCACAACCACTCCCCATGAGTGCCACACATCTGTTTTCTGCACCTCATCTCATTCCTCCCTGTAGTCTGCTGTGTTAGGGAGGTAGCTAGCTGGTTTGTGCCTGTTGGAAGCCCTAGCTCCAAGTAGAAGCATTTTTTCCTAGGCACTTATGGGCTTTATGGCAAAACATGAAAAAACTATCATCAGCTGCATTGCTAATATTTTAGGTATAATTTCTGTTGCCATGTCCAGACATACCTCTCAGGGTGTATTGTGAAGTGCCTCAGGATCCTGGTCTTCTACCTGTCCAGATCACAACCTTGTTGACGGACATCAGATCTGCTATCCAGTGTGCATACCCAGGTTTACTTTGTGAATGAACAAGATCTGAGAACAAGGAAGTGATTTGGGTCGTTAACCTATAGATAATGTGAACCTAGATATAGACAATGTAAACAAGCTATTAACAAGCTCTAAGTTACAAATCCAGTGAGATGCGTTTACAGAAAACATCCTTTCTGAAACATGATTTCTAAGGTTCTGCTAAAGTTAAGACCTACAGAAAACCTTGAATCTAGGTGTATTTGATAGTGTGAAGAAGCTTCAGGGTAGAAGGAGCAGTGTAAGGGAGGGGAAAATAGAGAGGACAGGGAGAAGAAAACTATTGCCGGAGAACATATAAGGAAACAGTGGAAACAGTGACTTCTCACCTTATTTTCATGTTTGAGATGCAATTGCCTGGGCTCAGAAAGGAGAGGGTAGAGGAAACCTGACAGATCTAAATATTATAAAATCCCTAATACAAGTTTCTGAAGAACACCCAGAAAAGTCAGGGGAATATAAAGCTGAAGAATGAGTATAGAAGAGCTTATCATAGCTTATTGAAGGCCCTTCATTATCAGTGAGAGGGACTGTCATGGTTTAACCCAGCAGGCAGCCAAATACCAGGCAGCCGCTCGCTCACTCCCACTGCCTCCCAGTGGGACAGGGAGAGAATCGGAAGGGTAAGAGTGAGAAAAACTCATGGGTTGAGATAAAGACAGTTTAATGGAACAGAAAAGGAAGGGAAAATAATAATAATAAAAAATAATAATAATAATAATAATGATAGAATATACAAAATGAGTGCTGCACAATGCAGTTGTTCACCACCCGCGCTGACCGATAACCAGGTAACGATCGCTACTTCCTGGAACACGCCCACCATTCATATACTGAGCATGACGTCACATGGTATGGAATACCCCATTGGCCAGCTGGGCCAGCTGTCCCTGCTATGCTCCCTCCCAGCGCTTGATAGAGCATGTAAGCTGAATGTCGTTGACTAGCAGGGTACTTAGCAACAACTGAAAACATCAGTGTGTTATCAACATTCTTCTCATACTAAATCCAAAACACAGCACTAAGAAGAAATTTAACTCTATCTCAGCCAAAACCAGGAGAGAGACATACAGACACAGACAGAAGTACTAACACGTACTCAACTCCCTCCTTTCCACACAGAAAAAGGCAAAGAAACCCTTCTACACAAAGATAAGCAGACATTCCCCGGCCCTTATTTTGCACAAATGTCCCATAACATTTATAAATCCTTCTCCTCTTCACAGAGGTCCAGAAGCACTCCTCCACCAGATGCAGATGTACAGAAACATCCACACTAGTAGAGAAACACATGCAGACAACACCAGATTCACGGCAATGCTCCCACCCGCGCTTACATACATTGCACGGATGTATGGCTCATCGGACACAGGCATTGGTGGCAAGCTACCAACAATTACAGAAATATTTAGAGCTCACAGTGTATAGATGTCACCACTTTCTGCATTCGAAGGCAGCACAGAGCAGCCCAGTACCACAACACACGTGCCAGGATGGTTGGTGACAACACTGGGTGGCCACGAGGGCAGGGAGCGGGTATGCCACGGCTCTCTGTTGGATGATCCCTGTCGGGTACACACTGACCAGAGTCTGGTCTTACCTGTGTGAAAGAGTTCCTCACATTTAATCCCACCAGACATAAAAGATGTAGACAAGGAACACAGAAAGGAAGCTTTATTGTGTCCCAAATTAGTTTTAATTCTCTGCAACTCTGTACTTCCTTTTGTCTCCTCTGCCAGAAAAGCAGCCAGTTTGTCACGGCTAAAAAATTTTAACGTGATGTCTACAGCCTCTTGTAAGCATGTGGTTCAGGGAACTCAAGCTGTGAAGTTATGGGGTATTTCAGATTGGCATCCTTTATGAACTTGCTATATTTTTAAACAGCCTAGCTGAAGAAGCTTTTAACTGAGTTTGTCCGTGTCTGTGCTTGCTGCTGAGCTTGTTCAGAGCTGCCACATTTCAGCAGATTGCAAAAGGAAACAGTGAAGATACCTGTCCAGTTTTTGTACAGTAAACAAAACTGTGCCTTTTCTTCCCATAAATTTAAACACCATCTTCACCCACAGTCCAACAAAACCTTTGTGTGCATTTGCAGTTTGATTTGAGATAGGAAATTTTGGAAAATATTAAATTGTTTGACTAGCAAAAGAAAAGAGAAAGTTCTGATATTTGCACTTCTGAAATGATCACATTGTTCCATATAAGCAAAATTCATTCGTAATCTGCATTTGTTTGTATCTGCTGTTTCAAATAGCTCTTTTCACCAGGATTGCAAAGTGTTTTCCCTGTTGTGTGGTTCGTAGGTCTGATAAATTAACAGCCATGCCCAGCATCAGAAAGGAGATTGGTAGCAGAAGTGCAATTTTAATTTGGCTTTTATCTGTGTCACATACCTTAAATGCAAGAAAGTCCTTCTTTGCTGTCTAACAAGCAGCATACATATGGTAATCAGCAGTGCCAGGATGTGCCGGCAGCATTTGAACAGGCTCTTCCCACAAACATTTGTCACATGGCTTTTCTTTGTTTTAGGGGTATGATCACACATAGATCAAGGTGAAGGAGTGCGACACTTTAGAGAGGGACACACTAGTACTGCACAAAGAAAGAACGATGTGCTGTAATTCAGAGGACTTTAATTCGGCTCCTGGTTCTGCTGCTGAGCTGGGAAAGTCACTTCACATCAGACCGCTGATCCCAGCTTCCCACGGAAAGCTCTTTAAGCTCCACCGATGGCAAGTATTTTTGTCAGATCTATTTAAGATTGATGTCATTACTTAAGCAAAAGCCTTTTCCTCATCAAAGGGGTGGTAATGTCATTTTACAGCAAACTTTACCGACTTACAGGTTATCGCCCTTTCTGCTGGAACGGCTGCTGCGCAGCACCAGGCTCGGTTCTCTGCCCACGTGGCACACCGCTCCACTGCTCTCATGGGGCAGTGGGTGGTGACAGAAATGTTACAGCGCGATCCTGGCCTGGGAGGTGATCCCAACGTTCCTGCCATTTTCTGTCATTTTCTGTATTCCCGAAGCTAACGATTTACACTGCAGAGTGTGAATGAACCCTGGCGTTTTGTATCCACAGCAAAGGTAGCGTAGCACATCCAGGGAAAGGAGGTGCCATTAACCATGGTAAAAGGGGATGCAGCTCTATCCGTCTACCAGAGGAGCAGCAACCTATGACCAAAGGCCCTTGAAGCTTTAGGATATAGGATTGCATCCCTCAGCTCTTGCTTGGTCTCCCACAGGTGTCCAGATATACTCAAAGAACATGAGCTAGACTTGATTGTAAATAGAAAAAAGTGTAAGAGAAACATACTGCGAGAGCTCTGGGCAGCCTCTCCTTTGCGAAAGAGGTGTAGGGGTGTTAGCAATTGCAGCTGAAAAGGTAACTGTCTTCTTAGGTCATTCAGAGAGAATATGAATGAGTGAGGGGATCAGGTCCTCACCACAGCCTCACAGGAAGTAAGGGAGCTGCAGAGGAGCCAGTGCAAATTGTAAGCCACGCACAGATTTTGGATTTCTGATCCCTCATTTGTTGGATTTGTTTTCTGGCAGTCCCAGATTCATCTTTAAAACTCACAGAGACTTCTCACGTGTGCTCCCTAAAGACAATGGAGCCACTGAAAACCATAGATTTGCTGCTGCAATTGGGGAGAAGAGCTCTTAGCGATGGTCTGGGTGAAGCAACCATGACAAAATGCTCATATACAGCTGTGCATTAAGGCATAAATGTACATGAAACAGAGCATCTCGGGAAGTATAATTGGTGCCAAGGGCTCAATTAAATGATCACAATAAACTTCAGACACACAAAACCTTATCAAAAAGAAGTTATCTTTTAAGGAAGAATTTTTTGCACAATCTCAGATCCTACCTTCAAAGGGATTGGGACAGTGGGAGTTCACCATATGCTGACATTTCTGGTCTTCTGGTCTTCAGGAGCTCCACATAGATCATATCTAATTGTTTTTGTATCTATAGGACATTCTTTTCCATGACTGTGAACTCAGGGAATGCATAGACAATTCATTACTGAGGGTAACCTGATTTTATACACCACAGCATGGCCGGAAAATAATCAGCCAAACTGCAGCTCTCTGTTCAGCCAAATTCTCCCTGCACCATGCCCCTCTCTATAGAATTTCCCTCTCGCTAAAATATTTTCCCATCTAGACACGTGCAATTCCCACGTGCAACTCCCAGCGCTGTCAAAATGTGCCAGGCACATCAGTGCTGAGCTGATCAGTCGGGAGAGCCAATTCCAAAGGTCAGGCTTCTTATTTCATACCTAACGCTGCTGATGTGGCTGATCAGTTCAAGGATATGTACAGAAAAGAGACAGAGAAGAATGGCTTCTTGGGGAATTCAAGACTTGACTTGTAGACAGCGAATTGTCCAGATAAAGCAAGTAAGTTTGTTAGTGCTTGGAATGGAATGTGCAGGTTGCTTTATAACTTCTTAAATAAAATCTTAAAACCCACAAGTTTGGGGGTTTTTGTGATTTTGGTTTTTTTTGGGTTTTTTTGGTGTTTGGATTTTCTTGTGAAAAAACCTAAAGGTGTTATTATATGAAGTTTCTTAAGGCTCCTGTAGATTGGGTACATTAATTCAACCTTCACTGCTACTGTGGGACATTGTGATGAAACAAGGAGGTAACAGTCCAGGTGTAGGATGCCACAGAAGCAAGCAGGAAGGAGATGCAGAAAAGCAGCATGGATATGAAGTCCCCATCACGTTACATGGATCTCCCTGCATTTGACCAGCCATGCCTTGACCAATGCAAAGGAGATGAACGAGCTGCTCGTCCACCCCCTGGTTTGCTACAGGAACACAGCAGGCACAGACCATCGCTAGCTCCAGATGCAGGGGCATTTTATGGAACAGAACTCAAGCATTGTAGGAGATCCCATTTTTTTCAATAGTCCTAGAAGTGCAGCCAATGTTTTGCCTCAGCTTATATCTTTAGGACGGCTCAAACTAACAGCCACAGAACAGAAAAGAAGTCTAAATGTTTTTATAATGCCATCCACAGCCATATGCTCTCAGGTTTGCTCTTATCACTTGTTCAGCTCTTTAGCTGTTATTTGAGCTTACTGTGCAAATCTGGGAGGTGCAAAGCTTATTCTTGATTTTTACTTAAGATGGTGTCTTTCTGTTCCCTTCTAAGAAGCACTAGTTGTACATTTTATATGCAAAGTTTTCATGGCATATATAAAGCCTAGGATAAATTTCATGGCTCAGGGCTCAGTGAAAGTAGAGGTAAAGAGAATAAAAATTGAAAAAAACAAAGAAAAAGATAAATATTTAAACTTTTGCATAGAGAAAATCGCTCCTCTTACATACAATTTTATTTTTTATTCATGTTTCCTTCGCTTCTGCACTTATACTTGTCTATTTTGCACAGTGCAAATATGTAGTAAAATGTCCACCTTTTAATACTTTTTCCCTTGGGGAGATGGCAAATAAATACATAAATTAACATATATGTGAATTTCTGTCTCAGGGGTTTAGCAGAACTTTTGAAAACTGATAAGCTGGACTTTTTCAAGGCATCTTTGTATAATTTGTAGGAGATGCTGACCATTACTTTTGTGTGTACGTGTGTGTTTGTGCCATAACATTCTTTGTAATCTTCTGAAACAAGCTTATGCCTTTGAAAGTTTTGTGGAGATGGGTGGGGAGTTTCACAGATGTTTTTTTTTTTCTCTTTTTTTAATAACTCCAGATCCAAAAGGAAAACCTCATGAATTTAAAATTGCCTATTAAGCAAGCTTACTGGATTTGCGGAAACCTTACTCACTTCTCAACAAGTATAAAGATAATTTCATCACGGTCCCAGAAAGAATGGATTTTGAAAAGCACTTGAGCACCTTCTCTGTTTCACGTAGATGTCATATTTTAATTTTAAAAACCGGCCACTGCAGCAAACACAGTTTCTGGAAGATTATCATCACATCAGTTCAAGTGGAAATGGCACATTGTAGAAATCCATATACATAAATTCTTACACAGAGTACATGCATACGCATGCACACCATGAATAAACATGAACACACATGTACGCAAACATGCAATTAAAATGTGTCTTCTTGAGCAGTGGTCAGTTGAGTGTTGTCTTAGTAAAGGAAAGTGAAATCCTTGTTCTGAACTTCAAGGCCAGAAAAGAATAAGCTGTGCAATGAGCTTGTGTGTTTGACAGCAAACTTGGAAACCTTCAGCTAACTTAGTTCATGTGTGAGACATGGTTGTTGGTACAGTGAGACTGAGCATTGGTACAGTGGTTGAACTTTGTTGCTACCATAAAGCAGCACAGCTAAATTATGATACCTCGCTGAGGTGTCAGTATTACAGGGGATGAATTTGGTCCTCAGTACAAAGCAATCTGTATAATCATCCTCTAGGTTACTTTACATTAGTTTTTCATATAGACAATTTGTTAGGTTTTGGACTCATACTTAAATCTTTGAGTCTTCAATCACATTTAATCACTTTAAAAGCAAACAAAGAAACAAGCAAAAAACCCTAAAACCTCTCAGTGCTCACAGTCTCTGTAATTAAAAACAAAACAAAATAAAAATAAAAAGATCTAAATCTTTCTTTTTTGTGATTAATTTGTCTTTAAACTAAAAGTGCAACCAAAAGTAGTTTGCATCTGATCACTAGGAAAGTAGGGAAAACACATTTTTTCCACCTGACCTTAAAGATCTTGATACCTCAGTTGAGAAATTTTAATTTCCTTTTTATTTTTTTCTTCATTCCATCTTATAACTGTACTTTCCCAACCTTTAATACTCTTGCAAAGACTTGAAGACATTTTTTGACATCTACACTCTTACTGCTTTTCTTTTAGCCATTGAAATCATAAAGTGGAGGGAAAAAACCAATAAAAAAATCCCAAGCCCCAGACACTCACTGACATTGAGACACAAGCTATGCTACCAAGCCATATTCCATATGACACATGAAAGGTCTGGACAATACTGTACTGACAAGGTCAGGCTGGGTTTATATGGAAGAAGTTAATTACAAATGAGAGTAGAAGTCCTTAGAGTCTCTCTAACTGTGGAGGATTTTCTGTTCCCTTGTCAGAGAGTTTAGCAGAGTTTTCTGCCTTTGCCTGTCTTATCACATTATTTGAAGCTGAATTATAGTCACGCTCTGAAAATCAGCACTTAACTCCTGCAAATCTCGGCCTAATGCAAGACAGTTTCCTTGCTACTGTCCTCAGGCAACCAGGTACCTACCGTCGCTCTTCGTGTAACTTAGCCATTGTCTCCAACAGGTACGTCACACGTGTGAATACCAGAAACTGTCTGAATTTTGATCCATGTACAATGTCTCTGTACATTTGATGGCAACTGCCATCAAATAAAAATCATGCTGCTTTTCTCAGGGAAAGAATGACATTTTACCATCAGCACCTCAAATTAGTGCTCTCTGGTTTCTCCGTGCTTGCTCACATGGCATGGCTGATGTGAAAGCTCTTCCAATGCCTCCTGCTCAGATAATAATATTTGGCGCTTCATGACTGCTTTGTATGCCTGAGATTTAAGAAGGCCTCACAGGAATATATAGAAAAGGACCTTGCATTTTAAAGGATTTTGGGTATAGACATATACTTCCTAAACCATTAAAAAAACCTCATGAAATAGTGTTTAGCCTTTTTGGCATAGAATCATAGAAGCATTTAAGTTGGAAAAACCTCTTAAGATCATCGAGTCCAACCATAAACCTCACTGCCAAGTCCACCACTAAACCATGTCCCTAAGTGCCACGTCTACACATCTTTTAAATACCTCCAGGGATGGTGACTCAACCACTTCCCTGGGCAGCCTGTTCAAATGTTTGATAACCCTTTCAGTGTAGAAATTTTTTCCTAATATCCCATCTAAACCTCCCCTGGAGCAACTTAAGGCCATTTCCTCTCATCCTATCACTTGTTTTTGGGAAAAGAGACGAACACCCACCTCGCTACCACCTCCTTTCAGGTAGTTGTAGAGAGCAGTAAGAGAGCAATGTTTCTAGCCTTTCAGATTATAAATGGCTCTAGGAAGGTCCTGTTTTTGTGTGGCTGGTGTCAGTACTTACCTGAAAAGAGTTCTGTTTTCTGGTTCCTATCGTGCTGTAGGAAATTTTATAACAGTGGAGAAAATTCAATGTAGCTGGAAAAAAAAAACTAGATGATGTTATTTCTCGTTAGCATCCAGCATCTTGCACAAAGTTCTGTGTTATCTTTTGAAAACACGAAAAGGTGTGGGTAATCGGGATGGAATTAAGCTGGAAACTCAGAGCAGAAATATGAGCCTAGACTTTGTATATCCCATATATGCAACATTGTAGCCAGGCTGAGGTTCCTGAACCAAACAGGAAAGTTCAAAATTCAGCTATCTTCCTTCCACAGACAATGTCTTCTCTGTGGTCCAGACTTGCATAAGACCTTACACAGCTCATCACCAATGGTTGAAGTTTCCTCTCAACACAGTTTTACCCAAAGCCTGAGATTGTAGACTTAGTCATGTCATAGCACAAGTACAGCAAATGGCTAAGTACAGGGAAAGCAACTCATATAGTAAAACAGCAACAACAATTTTAACAAAAAGAAACAAAAAATCTGCTTCCCCTGTTTCCTGGCTTTGCACTTTGCAACTCCTGGCAATGTCTTTCCAGCTTAGATGATGCAAACATTCTCCAAATGGAATATCACCCTCAGTCATGCAGAGGGAAGCAACAGTGAGCTTCTGCTTAGAGACACTGCAGTGAATATAGTGGACTAATTTAATCATAGACAAAGCTGCTTTGCTGCCACATACATTATTTTATGACTCCTGCATACTTTTTTGTATCCTTTGCATACTTTATTATTACCCCAGCAGTCCCATAACTTTCCATGCACAGCTCTGTTGCTCAGGGACCAAAAGCGAGGCGCAATAGCTGGTCAGATCAAATTACATCAGATTGGATGACCTGAAAAAAAAATGACAGGAATCTGTTATTACACCATGTCCACACTGGCACACAGCACAGTTTCAGTTCATGCCATGTAAATGTATATTTTGTCATGTCCTGTGTTATGTGTGTAAATGTCTTACAGAGCTGGTGACATCTGTGCTGTGCTCTCATAGCCTGTGCTTCTGTACATGATCTTACTTGGCTGGTGCTGTGCTTCATTATGTGCTGTCTTGCCAAGCTGCTGATGTGCTTCATTAAATCAACATTATTTGAGTTCCACAGACCCGTGGAGAGGATCTTCAACTGTCTGTTTCCTTACTTGAATTGTTTACTGTGTGTTAGATCTAGGTGAACAATCTTACTCCTTTTGCTTTTGTTCTCATAAAGCAGAATGACAGAGGGGAAATGCCAAGCTTAGGAACTTGGGGGGGGGAAAAAAAAGAAAAGAAAAAAAAGAAATAAAAAGAAAGCCTCAAGAGTCCAGCAGTCCAGGACTTCTGGGTTTGATGCTGAACAACTGGGAAAATACAGAAAACAGCAGCAGAAACAGAGCAGGGAGCTCTGAAGCGGGACTATGTTTGTGAACAGGTAACAAGCTTTTACTGCATGAAAAAAGGACATTGTCATAGGGGTTGAAAAGAACCAGGACTCATCAAATGTGCTAGTTTGACAGTTTTGAGAGCTTCCTTGTGCCAATCCTGTCAAACTGGAGCAGGAGCAGAGGAATAGTCAAAGCTTGTGAGCTGCTAGTTAACACACTCGTCTTCAGAGTCCCGCATGGCAATTTCAGATTGTCCCTCCTTAGATGTTTTGCATCAGGGTTTTGCTGCCTAAATTCTTTCTTTTCTGATCTCTGTGACCTACACATGTACCTCTTTCCTCTCGAGGCTGACAAGATCACGGGCTGAAGCAAGTAAGAACTGCCCAGCACTGAGGAGGGAAATGATGTCTGTAGCTACTGCAGATTGAATGTTAAAATAAGATAAGACAAGGTAAGATAAGATAAAGTTAAAGTTGAAGTTTGATTAGTGGCCAGTTAGAAAAAATTAGTGCAAAAGATGCAGTGTGGTACCATCAGCCCCAGCCCACCCTCTGAATAATCCAAACAATTTGCCCAATTAGAAACACCGGCAAGATGACATTTTTAGAACACCACCTCAACTCAGCTTTTTCCTCAATTGAGAGGTGTATCTCCATGCCTGGGAAAAATAAGGTGTGCAGCAAATTAGAAAGAGTTTGCACTGTGATTATTGCAGTACTCATCTGAGAATCAAGAGCTCTGAGTCCTCTCCTTGCCACTAATATGCCATTTTTTCCATTTGCAATTCCTTTCTTTGGAAACAACACCGGATGGGAGTTTAAAGGATAGGGGATAAGGATGGGAAATCACATGTAGGTTTTGGGACTCCTCTTTAAGCTAAATTATCCCTTACCAGCAGCTGCTGATTCTCATGACTCCTGTCAAAACAGGGGGCCATTCTCAACTCATGTGTATGGTAGGAAGAGCAGCTCAGCTCCTTGTTTCAGCCCATCAAGCCCTCACTTGTCTGAGCTGTTCCCACTGAATCAGCCTCTCCCCATCTCTATGAAGAAAGGATATTTGGTCAGCTGGACCATGCTGAATGAACAGATATGCCAGCAAAATATTTGTATTCCAGGTTAAAAAGTGATCTTTTTATGTCCTAGTGTTTAAACTAAAAGTGTTTATGTCCTAGTGTTTAAACTAAACATTTTTTTATGTCCTAGTGTTTAAACTAAAAAGCCCAGCTTTGACAGGGTAAGGGCCAGTATGGTACTTGCACCAGTGTGACAGTAGCTGTATTGCCGTATTGGTAAATCTGGCAGAAATTTTTACCCAGTGCTTGAAACCACAGACCCTGTAGTCCATGTGGGGATGTCTGACTATGATGCTACATGAACAGAAAGAAAATACTGTAACTTCTGACATGATTTGCCTCTGCAGTAACTTACATTAAAATACATTGCTGTTAACCATTCAAAACCAACATAGCAATACAGACCATAATAAGACACATTGTTTTGCCTGTTTAGCTCCCACTCTTCTCTCACTGCTACCTGCAGAGGTAGCTTATAGATACCTGGATAAGGCTGAGATCCAGGACATTTTCTTGACCCCTCATTACATTACTGACATACTGGGCCTCATTTGCTGTAATTACAAACTGACCGCAGCACTTCCCTAGTATCCCCCATAGAGCTGGGATGAGTTAATGGGCATTTACAAAGTTCTCCAGGATATTTGTCTGAGAAACACTCTGACAAGCATGTATCTGAAAAAGTTATGCACTTGTGTCTGAGTTTGAGCATTTAACACACTTTTATCAAAGAGCTGATCATTTAGGTTTTTTTCATAATCAATTGATGGACATCTGTGCCTTCAATGAACAACCAAAGCTGACTTAACCAGATAAGTTCTGGATCATCTTCTGGAAGTCCTTGTCTGTCTTTATTTAGTACAGGAGGAGACTGGTAAAATTTATTTTTAACTTCCTAGAAAGTGTCTAAAGTTAGGTGGGATGTAACATGTAGATGGAAAACATATAATTCACTTGCAAATGTGAAGCTGGGGCAAAGAAACAGTGATTTCCAAGGAGAGGTTTGAAAACAGAGATGCTTTACGGTTTGGTTTACAAAGAAATTAGAGTCTTCCTGATGTTTGTTGTTAAATTGAATTGAGTATTTGATATAATATGTTCTTAAAAGAAGAAAGGAAAAATATTTTCAAATAAGTTTGAATAGCTTATCTTTTATTTTGTGTGAGAGCTAGTCAGGGCACTCTAATATTCCTGTTAACAATATGGGGGAAATGAACAGTATTTAAATGGAAAACAAATAAATAATAGTTTATCCATATAATTATAGTACAGTGAAATAATTAGTGATAAACTCCTTACAAGTATATCTGTCATTAAAAAACCAGCACTCTCAAATATCATCACTTTTTGACAAAACCATTTCTTGAAAGAGGGGAAAAATGATTAAAAACTTCAATTCACAAAGTGACTTTTATTTTGACAATAAATAACATACAAGTCACATTGTAAAATGAGACCCTTAATCATTTTCTGCCATGTTATTTGTCAAAATATAGACAGGAAAAAATGATCACTCATAAATAAAAGGTAACTTTCTTCTGCCATTTGCAGGGTGGGGGAGTAATGCAGTGTTTGTTGAAGTTCTTAGAGGGGAAGGAGAGGGAAATAAATGGCTGAAGTTTGGAGAGGAAAAAAACAACTCTAATAAACTCAGTCTGATCAACCATATTGAGTAATCAAAAATTCATTCCTTGTGGAACCTGTGGGGAAAAATAGCATTTTTATTGGAATATTAACACTGAAAGGTTTGAAAGCATCAGAGAGGTAAGGTACTTTTCAAAGCCCTACCCTAATTGCCTATGATATATAATCTCAGCCTAATTTAATGTTAATTGGATTTCCCAATGTCATTGTCCAAATGGCATTTTTTGTTTAGTTTTTAGGTGCTTTCAGCTATTGGATGAAGTCACAGAAAAGCTTTCATGCTGAGCATTTATTTCCAAAAGGCATGAGTGGGTAGAATATAGCATTATACAAATCAGAACAAAGAATGGGGATGTTTCTTTATTATTTTGGAAATTTATATGTAGGATTTTTTTTTTTTTTTTTTTTTAATGACAAGTTTTAGGACTAAAGACAGCATTCTGTAACTGAAACACTTTCCAGCTGATTCCTGTAGGGTTTGGTACTTGTGGCAACTGCAGCTTTGACCTTTTGCATCCTTTACATACTCTTTCACGAAAACGTAGAAAGGAGTTGGCAGTAAAACAATTTTTGTTTAGTTTTTGGGCAATGGTTTACAGCTTGCATTTAGCAAGAAATCAGCATCAGTTAATAATGTCCAGCAATTTCCAGTAAATGATCACAAATCTGTTCCCCAATTTACAATTTTTAGTGTCCCCAAAAATGTCATTCTTGCTATGAATATGACTTAAAGGTTCAAAGACTTCAGCTGACAGCCCCATTGGTAGTGCTGGTCTGAGTTCACCATTTTGATATAGTCTATTCATTGTACATACTAAATCAGTCATTCCAAACTATATTGTCAGGACCAAAAATTTAACAAGATAAGAGTCCTTTTTCCTTAATCATTCTGTCTTTTCCATATCTGCATTAGAAGAAGAAAAAAACCTTCCACAATTAAAAGAAAAAACAAAAGAGGGGATGCCTGCTTAAGAATTTAAAAATTACACATGGACTTTACCTAGAAAGGAAAAAGGAAAGCAGGAGGGAAGGGCAGGTGGCAGATGGAGGAAGAAAGGAAACCACGGAAGTTTATAGAGTCATTGGTCCAAACAGCTTAGAGTACCATGCAAACATAAATCAATAACTGGCAATTATATCTTTTTTTCCTCCTTGAAAAAAATACAGAAATATTAATTGCATAGTACTCACTAAACACTGATGAAGCAGATTATTAGCTTTATGTCCATTTTACAGGTAGCCAGTTTCAGTTTGTATACGGAGCAAAATACTTGAACTTCTGACAAAAGTACATAAATCCACAGATTCTCATATTCTGGCAATGCTGTTAAAGATAGGTTTAGCTGAAACTGTCTGAATTAATCAGAATTAATAAGAATTTTACTGTTGCTTGAAATGACATCAGGATTTCATGTAGTGTTGTAACAGCACTATAGGAAAGACTTGTTTAGGCTTTTTGTGGAGTAAAGTGAGAACTAAGAAGGGAGTCAAAATCAGCACAGAAACACCCCAGTGACAGAGCTGGAGATGTAACACCAGTGTCCTGAATTATGTTTTCAGTTGTTCAAATCCAAAGTAGCTGTTTCACAATTGATAACACATTGAAGTTACAGATAAATTAACGTGGAGAAATGCTTGAAGCAGAGTGAAGACAGCTAGTTGGTAATATCTCAGTGCTGAAGTTGACAGGCATTCTGTCACAGATTTCAGCTGGGCCAGAAGATGCTCATGCATCTTATAGTATATATTACTACAGTATTGTTGGTTTCAGTGGTTACTATCTCCATTTATATGTTCTATGTGAGTATATGAAGAAAACTCTTTGACCAGAGGACGGATGCAAGAACAGGCTTGGTTTCAAGTCCTTCAGCTGGCATGGACTTCAGGAAGCCTTTTTGCCATAGCTGTATCACTTAAGGAACAGCAGAGTACACATAGTAGGTCCGGGAAAGACCCAGGTGTATTGATTTCTCTGGTCAGATTTCTGTAAGGGAGACCCTTCCATCCCAACTTTCAGAAAGGAAGAAAAGATCCAAGTTGATGAGAGAGCATCTTTCTTCTATATCAGAGTTTACTGAGAAGGTCCAAGGTGTTTCCAATTGAATCTGGTGAATCTATATCCTCTGAAACAATTTACAAGAAGGGGACATTATGTTTAACCCCAGATGAAGCACAGGACTAGGATAGCTTCCTCCATTTCTGCTGCTACCCTATTCAGTGAATCTTGAAGACTCAGGGAGTAAATGTCTCCCGAAGGAGAGTTTCACCTGGGTAGGTTAATTACACTGCCCACAATGTGCCTGTGATACTCAGCTCTTTTTGAAAGTACTCTCCCTCCAGGGTGGGCCGTCAGGCCTTCGACACTTAGATTTGGATGTTGAATCCATAAAGACTAATGAGTCATGCAGGCTGGAACTCAAGTCTGTTATTCCTCTTGAATAGCTCTTGGGCATTTTGTTTTCATTGCAGGTGAACTTAAGCAACAAGCATGTTTTTATTTGCCTAGCAAGGAAAATGCATCTGCTAAAGATGTGTGCATCTTTTTTAAGTGTGTCAATTTATATGCAAAATAGGTTTAGCACTTGTGCCCATGGACAGCTGCCAACACAGCCCTTAGCATCTCAGGTCTGGACAGCCAGACCCCAGATTCTTCTTCCTTCTTCTTTCTCTCTTTCTTTTTCTCTCTTTTTTCCCCCATCCCTTCTGAACTGATTTGGAAAATAACATTCCCAGTTTTACCCAGCGATATTTAAAACTCTTCCCATGCAGATGGTTTTATAGAGGTCTGAATAGAAATGAGTTGAGATATCTCAGAACAGCCATAGTCTATCATAAAGAGCAGTGGAAGATACCTAAGATTTTGCATAATGCAGCACACTTGGCATTCTTAGTGAAAAAGAAGCCAAGTCTTGTCTCGGCACTGAGAAATTCTTTCTCTTAATGTGATAAAGATTGGTCCCTTTGGGTCAAGGTAGTGGTACATTAAGTGGGAAAGAGTAAAACCTACCTTCTGCCCATCTATATTTAACCTGTCCTACAAATAATAAGAAGATTTCATTCTTCTGTGTTCTTACTTTTTTCTCCTTTCTTCTTAAACACTGAATTTATCATTTAAATGTTAAAAAGAGAAACCAGATGCTGTAGTTATTAACTTTTGGAATCAACTATAATCTTCCTATTAAATCCTTCCATCCAGGTACAGGCAATTATTTGCTTGATCTAAAGGTGCAGAAAATGTAGACACACAGGGTTTCAGAAAGTCCAGTTTAATAAGACAGGTGGGTAACTAATAATGTGGAAAATTACCTGCAGATTGAGGATATTGGGAATGACTAATGGCCAAAACTAAGCGAGTAAATTAGTTGCAAAATGATACCATTTGCAGTAGTTGTGTGAGTAGGGGACTGGATGGCACAGTGGCATGTGGCAGTGATCTCAGCTTGAATATGGCCCAAATTCAGGAAAACATGCCATCAACTTATGGCTTTTTCTTTTTTTTTAAATTTTTTTTAATTATTATTATTCTTTCCATGTACTCTGTGCTATTTATGTAAGGTTTAATAGCACAGGCACAGGAGCCTAGTTATCTTTGCAAAGTTTAACAACAAAGTTGTCATCAAGGTCAAATGCATTGGAACTGAGACTTCAGTTTGCTTTACAAGCCAAACAGAGTTCAGATAAGCAAAACACTCGGTTCATTGGGGAAGATTCTGAAATGCAGAGAAGGGAGAATTTCAAAGAGCTTTTTTCCCCCTAATTTAAGATGTTCCATAAGTTTCTGATTCCAAAAGGCACTCAAATGTTGGCTTCAGTGGGACCATTTATGTACTCAGAATTAGCCACATGCCTAAGTACTTGGGGTTTTAATTACCTACCCCAAAATACATGATTTGACAGTCTGGTCATGGGCAATATCCAAACAATTTTAGCAAGAGATTAGCCCATGAAGGGACAGCTGGACTGATTCCCTTGCAGACAAAATAATCTTCTACAAAAACCTAAGTACTTCCATGCTTCTCATCACTTAGAGACCTAAACACATCCCAGATCTTTATGAATGTATTTTCAAAACTCTTTGTAAAGAAAGAACTATTACCACTTGGCAGTAAAGGGAGAATTACAGCAGAGAGAGTGAGCAACGTATTTAAGATCACAAAGGAAGCTAGTGGCAGTAGTGAGAACTGAATCTGCATCTCTCTCTATCTGACCTTAGATTTGCCCACCTGTCTGAGGTACAGATTACATATTATTTCTGATGGGGCTAGTAACATATGAATGATTATATAGTACCAGTTGTGATGGTACTTATTCTCAGAGAGTATTTTTAAAAGTAATGTAATCATCTAATAATCACTGCATTAGCTTTTTCCACTATGACCATCCCGTGTTACTTTTATTGACAGCCAGGAGTACCCAGAATATCCTGAGAATGACATATGAGAATTAAAAGCATTGAAACATGTCTCCAAATTTCTTAAGTTCCCAAAAATCTTTTCTTTAATATTTTTGTAAGTAGAGCCAGGCTGAGTTTACAGTTTTCTTTAATTTTTTAATATTATTGCAGTTTCTCTGGAAACTCTGTGTTTATAAAGCTGAAGGGTAGAAAAGCTCTGAAATTTACAGGCATCTTTTAGAAAAACCTACCCTCTGGAATTTGACTAGAACAAGAAACACACACACACATTAACTTACACATACCTGCACATTCTTTTGTAGACATCTATATCACAGGAAGGCAAGATGAATCTTACTCTATGCAACAATCTCTAGAAAAAGTTATTATATAAGAAAAGTTAAGTTTAAAAATATAATTGCTTGTAGTCACTTAGGAAAGAATATACCAATATTAACCCTAGTAACTGAAACAATAGTTTCAGTTAAGACCTCTACCAGCTGGAGTTGTACTCCAGGTATTTTTCACCTTCTCCCATTGCTGAAAATGACCTCCCCCTCTGATTTACCCTCTGTGCCTCTCATGCAGACATCCCCTAAGGACCCACTCTAGGTTAGCAGAGATCCACTCTTTAAACTGGTACATATTTAAACACAGCTTAAGTGATTTCTCCAGGGTCTAAACTGTATTCTGCAAAGCCTTACTGTTAGCTTAGAAAGACTGAGATAATTTCTCAGGAGGTCTCATAGTAAGGGCTGTGTACAATAACACTAAAATACAATTCTCAGGGGCTGAACTTCCCATACAGACTCTTATCTGTCTTCGGGTGGTGATTGTCTCTGTGTTCTTACCTTTCTCTGTAATACTCTGCCTTTCTTTTTAACACAAAATGTCATTGAGACTGACCTTTTACTTTTTATAAGATTTTTTTCTACAGAACATTTGTGTTTTTCTATATAGATAGGTGCCATGAGAAAAGTGGGCAATTTGATTTCATAACTAGTGATAAAGGAAGCAAAACTCCTATAGCTTTCAGCTTTCCAGGACCCAAAAATATGATTTAAGTCTTTTGACTAAGTGGCATTTATAAAAAACAGGAACAACGTATCCAAAGGCTAAGACAAGTTTTAAAACCTCAAAGAGGGAATTATTAATTACACTGGGGTCTGGCCTTCTGGTGAGTAGTACCTATAAAACACAGAAATATAACTCTACTGTACTTATAAAAATATGGCCTTCATGTTTTGAACTTGTAAATATATTGGGGGCACAAATTCAAGAATTTATTGCACAAAATTGGTCAGATTTGCACAGGAGGACTTCACATTGAAGTAAATTGTCATTGATCTAGTGACTACAGAGTGACTGTAATCATTTACACTGGCATGGTCTAATCAGTTGTATGTGGTAATACAGGTCAAGTCTGCCTGGCCTATTAATTTTCCTCGAAAAAGTTTTTTTTTTAAAAAAAAGGGTATTTTAGCTGTAAATGCAACTGGAGTAGCCAGCCTACTTTTATACCTGCCACTGCTCAACACAGATAAGCTGACTAAGACTGCTAAAAGTGGGAAGAAATCATCTTTTTGTGCTGAAAAGGTACAGGATGCTCAGCTGAATAGGCCCTATCTTTAAGAGAGAGCAGGAGGAAAGGATTTGTGTGTTCCACAGGTAACAGATGCTGCAGCTGTGGCAGAGGGGGTGGCTGCTGCTGAAGCCCTTAGGGAGATAGCGTATGGGTCAGAGGTTCCCATAAGTTTGGGAGTCAGAGCAATCAAAATTAGGCTAACAGCTAATGAGCTGGCTGGCAGTTGCCAAAATTCTTGCTGTGATTTCCCAGAGGAATTGTAAATACTGTGATTTTGGTTGCCTTGGTTGTTTGAATGGAAATCATGACCATGAAACCACCTCGGCAATTTTTATCTGCAACCAGTGAAATGGACATGTTCCTATTTCCATCTGAGCTTTCCTGGGACCAAAGTTATCCTAAGGTGGGTGGGCTCCACTCTTCAGGGCAGTGTCGCAGCTGTGGGGTAGAAACAATATAGAAATGGCCATTCTGCCCTTCAAGGACATAAACCAGGGACAAAGACATTTGTATTATATACATTTTATGGAAGTCATTGCTTCTCTCCCCTCACCTCCCATAACCTTTCTTGACATCAGCAAAAATTACTAGTTTTGCTCTTCAGTGTCATGCCTCTTGGTTACCTCTAATTGAAATGGAGGTGTTCTGAGTGGCAAAATCAGTTACAAATCTCTTCAAGTGCCCCTTTTGTATAATTTATCATGGGATTCAGAGCTTCTGAGCTTGGATCATTTAGTTCTCAGGAGTCTTTAATACTTGATCACAATTCGTGGTGGGACAGTACTTGGTATACTTGGTGGAATATGAAGATAACTGAAAATTTATTTACTGTATCAAATGCTGATGTTGCCAGAAGAGTGGTTTGAGACGAGGATTACCTTTCACAGCAAATTAACTGCAAGGAACAACTTAATTTGAAGGAACTATCGACAAGAAAGAAAGAAGGAAAAAAAGTAAGACCCTGCAGGTATTGAATAAAAAGGTACTTGAGCTTTCCTGTTTAAAGGAGTTCTTTCATCTTGAACAAGGAAAAAGATGCTTTAATAAGAAATAAAGTTATTAAAATCTTTTGATCAGGATAGAGAATGACACAGGGAAACTTACCTTCATGAAGGGTTACCTTCCTGATCAGACAATCATCCTATTTGCTTCTTTTGGAAACGGCACGTAACTGCAGGTCTGTGATCCGCACCCCATGGTCAGTGTGGATACTCTTTAAAGCCGGTGGAAGTAACCATGGTAGAATTTCATCTTTGTTAGCCGCATTTCTTTATGAAGTATGAATTTATCTACCTTTCTGCAACTTCTGTGCCAGAGGAATCTCACTCTTTTTTTCAGTTACTATTATCAGAGGCAATTTTTCCTGCGGACTGAGAACATCAAGGTGAATTAAAAGGCTTA
This sequence comes from Calonectris borealis, assembly GCF_964195595.1. Taxonomy (NCBI): domain Eukaryota; kingdom Metazoa; phylum Chordata; class Aves; order Procellariiformes; family Procellariidae; genus Calonectris; species Calonectris borealis. The sequence goes on along the minus strand of NC_134352.1, from coordinate 80,386,510 downwards.
TTTCTGTTTTAGTCTGTGTGTAAAGAAACTGGGTATAATACCTCTTCTGTTATGAATTCTCTGTGTAGGTTTGATCAGGTCACTTAGGTACATCACTTGCTGATCACATGGCGATTTCAGTAGGAGCTGGGCATATCTGCATATCTTAAAGGATCTGGGCCTTTAGGCTTTACTGCCTAGTAGAAATTAAGGTCTTGATTCCTTTTGTTGTCATCAAGGGCATGGTGGTATATTTAAAAATATAAAGAAGATTTCAGATATGCACATATCACTGTGCTAAAAGAAACCCCCGATCTGTAAATGAAAGTGTCGAGTTTAGCATTTGTTAGGTTTTGGGTTTGTTTTCTTTTTTCTTTTCCCAGCATTGCCCATGAATAATAAAGTAATGGCTATGCCATTATTTAACAGAACACAGAATAATTCAATAAGCTTAAGAAATGTTAATGTTCTTATATTAAAAATATAAGATGAAAATATAATAATTAAAAATATAATAGTTACTCTTGCTTTTGGGACTGGACATCCAGTATACCTGGGAGTAATGTTGATTCCCCATACATTTGAAACTGTAGTAGCAACCTACACTTCAGTCTCTTCTTCTGATGAAGTCTCATGTCCAGAGTAACTTCAGTTTGAACATTTAATCCAGGTTACACCACTCAGAGGTACAGGTACATCTTCACACTGAAGCCTTTGTGGAAAATAAACAAATGGACAAAAATATTGAGAATAATTTTCTGTTGCAAATCACAGAATCATAGAATAGTTTAGGTCGGAAGGGACTTTTAAAGATCGTCTAGTCCAACTCCCCTGCCATGGGCAGGGACATCTTGCACTAGATCAGGTTGTTCAAAGCCCTGTCCAGCCTGACCTTGAACCTTTCCAGTGATGAGGCATCAATGATTTCTATGGGCAACCTGTTCCAGCATCTCACCACCCTCATCTTTTTCCTTACACACAATCTGAATCTACCCTCTTGCAGTTTAAAACCATTGCCCCTAGTCCTGTCACTATAGGCCTAATAAAAAGTCTCTCTCCATCTTTCTTACAAGCCCCCTTTAAGTACTGAAAGGCTACAATAAGGTCTTTCAGGAACCTTCTCTTCTCCAGGCTGAACAACCCCAACTCTCTCAGCCTTTCTTCGTAGGAGAGGCTTTCCATCCCCCTGATCATATTTGTGGCCCTCCTCTGGACCCGCTCCAACAGGTCCATGTCTTTCTGGTGCTGAGGGCTCCAGAGCTGGACGCAGAACTGCAGGTGGGGTCTCACCAGAGCAGAGCAGAGGGGCAGAATCATCTCCCTTGTCCTGCTGGCCACACTGCTTTGGATGCAGTCCAGGCCTTCTGGGTTGCGATCGCACATTGCTGGCTTCATTACCTCACCTAAAAGCACTGATTATGTGGGGTTTTAGTTGTCAATATGTTCATTGTATACAGGTAAACATATAATGCAATTTCTTGTCAAATGAAGAGAAATTGTTACAAACTTTACATATATGTATATATATGTATACTTATCCAGGAAATGACACTTCTAATATGCATATATCTTTGAAAAAGAAGATATTACTAAGGCTAGCTTGTTTCCTCCCATTTCCTCACTTAGTTTTGTATTTTTTATTCTGCTAAAACAGTGTTTATCGCTTCCCCAAGCAATGGCTGAGCAGCAAATATGGGGAAAGGTAGCACTGCTGGTTTTGTTTGTTAACTTAACTATCTTTTTGAATTCACAGTGTGTAGGCACAGTTCAAACATTTTCTCTATAACATTACAGTGTGAAAGGGTGGAGGGGGGGGAAACAGGCAGACATCACCCAGAGAGCAGTGATATTGAGAATAACTGGGAAAAAGCCGTCTTCTTCATGCTAAGACTCACAAAGTAATTCCATGGCAAAAAAGAAAAGGTAAATATTTACTGTAAGTTTTCTTGGAAGCTGCAGGAGTCTAAAACTATCACTTTTTACAGCTTTAATATTTATTTCTTTCCTTTGTAATTTTTTTTATGACTATTATTTGAAAAAGAAAAAAAGCATATTATTTCTCAAAGCTAAGATTGCAGCCCAAGTTTAACTTTGGATCTAAAAAGATGCTCACTGAGGGGAGAAAAAGAAAAGTACACTGATCTATCAGGGAAGCAAATTCTCTCTCCTCCATATTTCCAGTAACAAGCATGGGGCTAGATGTGAAAATGGAGAGCACTCTTGGGAACTCAGTGTGCATTGGAAATTGGGTAAGGATGTTGGACTCGATAATGAGAGGAACAAGTTGTATGCCTTATGCCAATCCACCCTAAAATCTCACCTCCAAGCATGGTTCAAAATTCTCTGGTCCTAATGACTCACAGAATGATAGAAAATTGTTCTAGGGAACATACAAATTAGTCATATTGTCCAATAACTTTTCAAAAGACAAAAGCAAATATATTGGTCATTCTTGTCAGTTATATGCATAACATTTATGAAACTTCAGCAGAGAAGCCCTAACCTTGCAGAATGTCCTGGTTTCGGCTGGGATAGGGTTAAATTTCTTCCTAGTGCTGTGTTTTGGATTTAGTAGGAGAAGAATGTTGATAACACACTGATGTTTTCAGTTGTTGCTAAGTGCCCTCCTAGTCCAAGGACAGCTCCCGTGCCTACTGACTGAGCTAGGTACACAAGATGGGAGGGAACATAATCAGGACAGCCAGCCCAGCTGGCTAATGGGGTATTCCATACCATGTGACGTCATGCTCAGTATATGAACGGTAGGCGTGATCCAGGAAGTAGCGATCGCTACTTGGTTATCAGTCAGTGCGGGTGGTGAGCAACTGCATTGTGCATCACTCATTTTGTATATTTTATCATTATCATTATTATTTTCCCTTTTTTTCTGTTCTATTAAACTGTCTTTATCTCAACCCACGAGTTTTTCTCACTCTTACCCTTCCGATTCTCTCCCCGTCCCACTGGGGGCGGGGGGAGTGAGTGAGAGGCTGCGTGGTATTTGGCTGCCTGCCAGGTTAAACCACGACACAGAAGAAATGTAATGTAAACTATCTTCCCTTTTCAAAAGGGCTTCTTAGTTTTCATTCTATTTTTTTTTTCTTCTGTTATGTCTGGCCATACCTAGTGGGTATAAAGAGAGCAGATTTTTCGCTTCCTGTTTGCATATTTAAAGTATTTGAAGGTTTTTATCAGGTTCCACATCAGTCTTTTCTTTACCATAAACTTTGCTCTTTTCTCGCTGATCATGCTTCCTAGACATTTGATCATCCTTGTTGCTTTTGAATCCTCAGCAGGTGCCTTAAGGCAATTTTATGCCCACTTTGATGCAATAGAAGTGCAACTTAAAAGGAGCTCAGGCTCTCCCATATATCTTTATATCTTTTAGGATAATAAATAATAATGATCCATATTCACATTGCACTTTGCATTTGCAAGATACTCTACAAACATTAATTAATTAGTCCTCATGGCTCTCCTGTGTGATAGCGGTAATAAAGTTTTGCATGAATATGGCACCTTTGAGCTAAGGTTCTTAGATAACTTTAAAAATATTAATGAATATCCAATCTATTTATATGTTACTGCTCACAGCAGTGTAAAATAGGAAGTATATAGTATTGTACACACTTTACATTTATCACAACTGAGACCAAGAACTTTTTGGATCAGGGTTCCAGAGTTGATATCCATCTCAGGCTTGTGCAAAACAGCACTGTTGGATGTTGGTACATATCCCAGGAGATTAGACTGTACATGATTTGCTCTAACAAGTTTACCATACTTTGCAGGGAAAGGATGATCATTTCCAGGAAGGTTTTCCTCCTCCAACACCTATTCTGTAGATGTATAGGTGTTAGGAGCAGTTTGAACCACCTAGATCATCCAGCAGATTAGTTTAACCAGATTCACTGAGTCCATAATATATCAAGCTAGGACAAAAATCTGCTGAAAACTCATATATACATAACAATAAAATAATCATAATAAAAATGTTTTTCTATGTCTGTGTAAAAAGTAATAAAGATGTAATATAACTAAAACTTTTAAAAGGCAAAGAGAAATTTTACAATAAAGAAATTTTATACATTCATTAGAAAAGCACCAGACTAGACTCATACTTTATGTACTTTTTTCCTACTTATTGTTTGGATCTGTCAAGCAATTACATGGCTAAATTTATAGGCTTTTTTTGCATATGTGAGGCTTCAGTTAAAAAAAAAAGACTAAAAATACCTTTGATATCTAAATATGTAAGACAGTAAGGTCTTTTTAGGTCTCTGCAAGGAAAAATGAAATATTTGAGAAAATGAGAAGAAAGCATAGAAAAGCCATGCCAATTCTCACAATGAACCCCTGGAAGATAGTTCAGAAGAACTGCTGAAAATTGTTCCAGAACTACTGGAAGTTTTTCAGACACGATAATATTGACAGTAGTTGAGAATGTATATGAAATATTTGGGAAGGATATTTAGATGACAGCAAGAGCTTAACTGAAGGGACAGCACTGTTAAACACTCTCCAAAATAAAAGGACATTTTATAAAAACATTTTTTTCCTGGATTTTTTAATACTGATTCAGAGAAAATGTTCACTTTTCTTTGCTTCCTCCAATGCCATGTATTATTCTGGAAATGTGAACATGCTTAGGTAGCTCCTGGAGAACAAGATCTGTTGGTAAATGCAGCTTATATGCAGTAATTTTTGCTGTTCTCCATTTACCTTTCAGCATAACAAATGAAAGGTGGAGAGAAAAAGCAAAAAAAAATTAGCAAAGACAGTAGGCTAGATGAATCTTTTCTGGTCTGAATCTGTAAGATATTTACCATTTCTTACAGAGAATTGAGGAAGGTTTTGGTCCAATTCAGGATCAGCTACAAAAGAAAACAGGAGAAAATTAAAAAATAAAAAGTTGAAAGTAAGTTGCAATAACCAAACCTACACTTCAAAATAAAATCCTCGCCATTCTTTTTCAGAACTGAGATACCATTAAACAAGAACAACTCCTGTGGTATTATTTGCCTGTCATTTCCTGGTAAATCAGTGTCATTAGCATTGATTTTTTAGAGGAGAGATTAAAAGAGGTTTAGTTAGGAGAGTAAGGCAGGAGTATATATTATCCAAGCCAATGTATCTCTGGGTCTCAAAGATGACATTTCTCTCTCTGCTTCATTAACTTGCATAGCTTGTTGAGCTTTAGCTGTTTCTAATTAATTCTTTTACTGGCTTTTTTGAATGTGTATCATCTCTGGCAAACCATATAAAACGAAGAAATCTCTCTAAGGTTTTACCCTTTTAATTATTATTTTTATTGCTTAAATGAAACTCCGGAATTGCAAATGTTGACATTTTAGTTGATTCTAGTCATTAGAGTTTTCAAAGGAGGAAAAAGGGGGAAAAGGCTAAGGAGAGGAGGGGGCAGTGCAGATAAAATAATAAATAAATAAATAAATGAAATCACAAACTGAGCAGGATGCTCAGCAAATGCTGTGGAAAATGGAAAACAAACAGGTTTGTCAAAAGTGACCTCTATGATGGTTTTGCCCTTTTAAATACTAACAAGGAAGGACGCATCATTAGAGGCAATTCCTCTCTGTCTTGTACGCAGGCTGACAAGGAAATGAATGGAGTTTTGCACTCCTGGTTGTCATTTTGTTTTATTTCATAGAATCATAGAATCATAGAATCATTAAGGTTGGAAAAGACCTCTAAGATCATCGAGTCCAACCGTCAACCCACCACCACCATGCCCACTACACCATGTCCCTAAGGGCCTCATCTACATGTCTTTTAAATACTTCCAGGGTTGATGACTCAACCACGTCCCTGGGCAGCCTGGTCCAAGGCCTGACCACTCTTTCAGTAAAGAAATTTCTCCTAATGTCCAGTCTAAACCTCCCTTGGCGCAACTTGAGGCCATTTCCTCTTGTCCTATCGCTAGTTACTAGGCAGAAGAGACCAACACCTACCTCGCTACAACCTCCTTTCAGGTAGTTGTAGAGCGCAATGAGGTCTCCCCTCAGCCTCCTCTTCTCCAGACTAAACAACCCCAGTTCCCTCAGCCACTCCTCATAAGACTTGTGCTCCAGGCCCTTCACCAGCTTCGTTGCCCTTCTCTGGACATGCTCCAGCACCTCCATGTCCTTCTTGGAGTGAGGGGCCCAAAACTGAACACAGGATTCGAGGTGCGGCCTCACCAGTGCTGAGTACAGGGGCATGATCACCTCCCTGCTCCTGCTGGCCACACTATTTCTGATACAGGCCAGGATGCCGTTGGCCTTCTTGGCCACCTGGGCACACTGCCGGCTCATGTTCAGCTGGCTGCCAACCAGCACCCCCAGGTCCTTTTCCTCTGGGCAGCTTTCCAGCCACTCTTCCCCAAGCCTGTAGCGTTGCCTGGAGTTGTTGGGGCCGAAGTGCAGGACCTGGCACTTGGCCTTGTTGAACCTCATACAGTTGGCCTCAGCCCATCGATCCAGCCTGTCCAGGTTCCTCTGCAGAGCCTTCCTACCCTCGAGCAGATCAACACTCCCACCCAACCTGGTGTCGTCTGCAAACTTACTGAGGGAACATTCGATCCCCTCGTCCAGATCGTTGATGAAGATATTGAACAAGACCGGCCCCAGCACTGAGCCCTGGGGAACACCACTCGTGACCGGCCGCCAACTGGATTTAACTCCGTTCACCACAACTCTCTGGGCTCAGCCGTCCAGCCAGTTTTTTACCCAGCTGTCTAAGTTGTGAGCCGCCAGCTTCCCTAGGAGAATGCTGTTGGAGACAGTGTCAAAGGCCTTACTGAAGTCCAGGTAGACCACATCCACAGCCTTTCCCTCATCCACCAGGCGGGTCACCTGGTCATAGAAGGAGATCAGGTTGGTCAAGCAGGACCTGCCTTCCATGAACCCGTGCTGGCTGGGCCTGATCCCCTGGTTGTCCCGGATATGGCTCGTGAGCGCCCTCAAAACGAACCGCTCCATGATCTTTGGGTAGAGCTTAGTTAGCAAGTGTGGTGAGTACACGCATACACACACATACACCTTCACACACAGTCATTCACACTTTTCTTTAAAATAATGAGCATGGAAACACATGGTAGAACATGTCTGACTTTTTGGAAAAAAAAAAACAAAACAAAAACAAAAACCTAAGCAAAACATATCTGTTAGAATGAAACTGTATTTTGTAAAGTATGTGTCAGAAAAGTTGTAACGGAGTCACTCTTGGCTAATACAATGCTCTGCCAACTAATCTGTTTGCTTGCCAGATCACCATGCTGGTTTCTAAGTTGAACACTAAGAAAGAGGGACATTCAGCTTCGCTGCAAGTAGAAATTATACCAGAGTAAGCTGAATAACGATAAGCTTGGAATGTGTCAGCTGTTACCTGACTGTCTGTTCTATTGTTTATCCCACCGCTCATGTAAGGTAGGTTGTTTCCTCCCACCCCTTTATTGTTAATAAAACACAAAAAAATTAAAGTCTTCTCTAAAAGAAATTGTCACTGTATAAAGCAGTTCTGTCACAGTCTCAGACTCTCTCATTACTGCTACACTGATGACCATGAAGTCGTGCTAAAATCTCTCAAACAGAGAGATTCGTCCACCAGGACAGAAAGGAAAACTAGAAGGCTAGGTACAGCCAAGCAGTACATTTACCGGCAGCCAAGAAGGAAGCTAAAGGGACAAGGCAAATATTTCCTTGTTCTGTGACCACATTAGACAACACTACTGCATTTATTTCACTTTCAGATTCTTCCAAAGATCCAGAGGACTTTTTGCAAGCAATCAACTCAGTGAGGCCTGGCTGGAAGTAAAAGGAATTTGTTTACAAAGCCATTAGTTACTAGCATGGTGAAAACATGGAACAACTATCTAATACATATAGAAGAAATGGTATTTTTTGAATAAATTTGTTCCTAAAACCAACAAGAAGTGGATAGATTCCCCCTGGAAAAGTACTTTTAATTTGCAATTTTGTACACCTATTGCAATTAGGTAAAACTGGCTTTCTCATGACTACGTCAACTGGCCTTGTTTGACTATGGCTGGAATAGAATCCCAAAGCCATGTGCATAAATATTTGCAAAAATATTCATTTTAATACAAATTTTGAGACGAAGTCTTTTGGCACACTTATCCAATCAGGGAAGGGAATAAATAAAACGTGACTTTGACCAATCCGAAATGATGAATGTGCAGTCCAATGGATGTTTTGTTAAAGGATTGCATGCAATCATGTCTAAATGTAGCTATATTATCTTTCTATTGTGAGTATAAGCAGCACAATAAAAGTAATTTTATTTATTAGAATAAATTGCATCTGAGAAAATCATGGATGGTTAATGCACCCTTCAAAATAGAAATGGCTCCACTACCTATTGCTTTATTAGCATTTCAAACGCTATTAAGAATCTGATTCTTGAATCGGAGCACCACTGAGCACCATGCTTTGGGCAAACAAAACTCTAAAGAAACCTTCTTAAAAGAGAGTTATTTTCTCAACTTTAGTAGTAATAAACACCTTTGATGGGATCACCTGAGTTAAATTTATCCACCTGATAGTTAAGTGTGTAATTTGGCTATCATCAAAGTTCGTTTTATGGAAGGATTAGACACCTCCAAAAATGTAATTCATTCCAGCTTTCTTAACTGCTTATTTTAGGATGGTGTAAGCTACCCTTTGGGAATGGTCTCTTTTTCTGTGTAACAGAAAGGAACTGTGGAAGAGGGGAGAGCATAGGTTACTGTGAGCAGCAGTGAAGCTGGATGATGTCTGCATGTGAACAAGCGATCACTTCTTTGAGGCAGTGGCAGTGGGTGGATCAGATTGCGGGAGTCGGTTCTGTAAAGGTGAACTGTGCGGAGCAAATGACAGTAACACACAGGAGTCGTCACCACCTCAGAGGTGTAACCAGCAAGGAAAAAAAAAACAAAAAAAAAACCAGGGAGAGGAGGCATGAGGTTGTATGGGAGAGGAATTCTTCAATGCCTGAGCATGGATGGGCTTCTATGAGCTACCACAGATGTCCACAGCATGGCCTTTGCCTCCAAGGGGCCCCACGTTGCTGTTATAAATAGATTCAAACTTTTTTTATTTGTAGCAACAACACATACTTAAACCATTTTCTGCTTTGTGTTAATTACATTAGCACTGACATTGTGTTCTTGGGGCCCAAACAGAACAGTTGTTTGTGCCAGAATCTAAAAAGTATGGATCTATCGCTGGTTTCACAATAAAATTTTGGGTGGACCAATTACCTGAGGTTCTTTTGAGGATACATAGAAGTGTAAATTTTAAAAAAAGTTAAATCCCAAAACATTTGGGCAATTTAAGCCTTATGAAATTAAAGCATTTCTTTCCCTTGAAGCGCTGGCACAGTTCAGGATGATTAGATGCTCTGACAGCATTAAAATGGGAAGCATGTAACATTCCTGGTCCTGAAAGAGTTAAACATTTTTTGGTTTAAGTCGTTCATTTTCATCTGTTCTCAAGCCACCTTTGCCGAAATCAGGACTATGTGCACCAGTTGTGTAGCTTTGGAACATGTACAGATTTGGAGCATGTACACCTGTGATACGCAGACAAATGTACAATGCCACACATGCACAACTGAACCCACTTGTATAGTATTTTACAGCAAATTTCCACAGATTAAAGAAAGTGTGGGAAGGTTATGGTAATGCTACTATAATAATATCACACTGGATCAAAATGAAATTCCATTTATACTATATCTTGCCTGTGGCTTTGGCCAGAAATGATACCTTAAAAGTTATGTAAAAGCTATAAAAAAAGAACAAATATGAAATAGTTTTTCATCAGAACTGTCCATCCAGCAAAAGGAATGTGGAAACCTCCTGTGCCAGAAATTGCATCTGATCATTGGGTTCAATAGCCAAGAGGAAAACTGAACCTCTAATGTTACGGATTTGATTGTAACCCAATTTGATTTAGAAAGTTGATGGGTCAAATTCTGCTTCTATGTAGATAAACATGAATCTGGAGTAACTTCAGATTCTGGTTTTATAAAGTCAAACAGATTTTTGGGCTTATAAAAAGAGAAAACAGGAAAGCAATTCACTGCTAATCAAATAAAACAACCTGAACAAGACATTTGAATTGAGAAGTAACTTTTCATCTTGCTTCTACACTTTTCTTTAAAAAGGTTTATGCCAACATACCTTCCAAGTGTGCTTCCTAGCTCTTGCTTTTATTGCAGTATTGTATTTTTTCCCTGATCATTTGGCTGGCTTTGTACAATTGAGCTATAATGTGTGCAGTTGACCTTTCTTCATTTAAATGCTAATAGAGATCTTAGGAAAGGTGTTGCCATGCAAAAGGCCAACTAATTGTAATAGACTTACGACCTTTTGTTTGTTGAGCTGGTCAAACAAAGAAAGGGTTAATTAAAACTTATACAAAATGTTTACAGCCCAGGAGAAAAGATCTGTGTGCTACATGTTAGGCTACCAGCAAAAGTCCTATTCCAGAGGTAACTACCCACTCTGTACATCCAACCATAAAACAGTTATCTTCTCTACCTGAATTCATTTTTAATGAAAAGATTTAAGGATCAGTTACAAGAACAACTCATTCAGGACACTCATTTAGCTTTGCTGGTTGTCTGTGGGCCCATAGGGACCAGAAAGCACTTGATCCAGTAAAGTTTCAGCTGATAAAGGGTAGAGATGGAAAAGATTTGCACTAATTTAAGCATCAAACAGCATCTGATGTTTTCACTGCATAAATTTCCTTTTGTATTGGGTATATGTGCCAAGGTTTTGGTAGCAAAGGGGCTGCAGGGGTGCCCTCTGTGAGAAGAGGTCAAGGGCTGCCCTGCGCCAGGTACAGCCTTTTCCAGCCACCTTAATTGTGGACCCACTGCAGGCCACAGCTGAGCCCATCAGCCAAGTTTGTGGTGCCTCTGTGGCAGTGTATTTGAGAAAGGGCATAAAATGCAACACAGACAGAGGAGGAATGGGGAGAGTGAGGAACAGAAGAGGGAACTGCAAGATCGGAGGAGGAGGAGGAGGAGGAGGAGGAGGAGGAGGAGGAGGAGGAGGAGGAGAAGGAGGTGCTCCATGGTAGAGCAGATATGTTCTGCAGCTCATGGAGGACCCAACCTGGAGCAGAAGAAAATCATAAGAAGGAAGGACCGATAGAGAAAAACTGCTACGTACTGACCAACCATCCTCCCGCACCACTTGTGTCCTCTCTGAAGGGACTGAATGTAACCTGCTGTGATGTTAAGGGGGGAGGAGAGGAGTCTGGTGGGAAAGAGCGAAGTTGAGTCTGGGAAAGGGGGCAGAAAAATGTTTTCCCTAAATGTTTTAATGTTTCTTTCTTTTTTGTTGTTGTTTTTGTTTCCCAATACCCAAATCAGTAATTAAATATTTATATTAATTGACAACAAATTATGTTAATTCCCTCAAGTCGAGTCTGTTTTGCCCGTGACAGTAATTTGTAAGTGATCTCCCTGTCTTTATCTCGACCCATGGGTTTTCTCACTCTCTTTCTCCCTATTTTTTCTGCTGTGGGGATTGAGGGAGCAGTTGCGTGGGTACTTGGCTGCCAGCCTGGGCCAACCCACAACACCTTTATAAATTATAGAGAGAAATAGGCATCTCCAGAGTGCAAGAAAACTGATCCTAAGAAAAGCTTTTTAGATCAGATGAATCAGCCTCTTCAAGAAGTTTAGGGTTTGAGGGGGTTTCTAGGCAAGGCTGGTCAACCTATCCCCAGGTTTCACCAGCCCTTCTGTGTCAGTCCATAGTTTTGTGGGTAAGCGCAGCAGGGCAAGTAATCAAAAAGTGCACTGTGTCCAATTTTTTCTGTTTTCTGTGGTCTGTCATCTATTTTAGTTAAGCAATCCAACAGTTTTTTATGCAAAAAATCCGTGTCTCACTGTGCTGTTGTATAGATTATTTACAACTTTCTTCGAGCTTCAAAACCTTTTATCGCATTGTGATGAAAACATCTTCTGCATTAAGGAAGAGGAAGATGAGGAGAGTTGGGATCACAAAATGAATTTTGTCAGGGTTATGGTCGACCTCTGTCAAAGTTTGCATATTTCTGTTGATATGTTTAAGGATATATGTATATGTAAATGTAACTGGATAAGCTATCTAGTCTTCTGATAAGAAAAGACTGATGAATCTCAGGCTCATTAGTTTAATCCTCATGAATAATTACTCTTTCTGCAGAATACAGACTTCCACTGGCATTGTCTGATATGTCTAGCCTGAATCTCAGCAAAGGAATTCTTGAAAATCATTGCCCCGTAGTCACAAATGATAATACGATACTTTGGAGTGATCTAGGAGAGAAGAACAGCAGCAATTATGTTCAAGGCAGGGTATTGTGGTGCACAGGAAACCCTACCCAGTGCTTGAAGAGAAGTCTTTAGTCTGTGGGGCACTGTGGATCTCTGATAACAGGTCTTTCTCAGGCTACAAATTCTCTTTTAAAAATATGTCTAAAAAGAACGTGTGGAGAACCATAACACTGACTTGGTATTTCAGGGACTTGAGTTGTGAACACAGAAAATTTCATGACCTGATTTTCTGGAAGCAGATGAGTCACATACACTATGAGGCTTAAACAGTTCAGGTCATTTGCAATTCACAGTGCCTGTAGTTTAAAATTAACGTGGGTTTAGGAAAGCCTTTAATATTCATAATCTGACCCAATATTGAAATGTTCTTTGGAAAGATAGAGATTTAAGGGGAAATAATGTGAAGTGATATCAGGAGAATTTGCAAAGTAGCTTTAATAGACTAATTCCAAGTGCATTAGCTGCATTTCTGATCAGAAAATATTGAAATGTATCTAGCTTACCTTGAGATTCTAGACTAGTTATTCTATTTCTATAATTACCAACAGTGATTCAGCACATATTTCAAATACCTGAGGTCTTGGACAGATTTACTCTACTATGCTTTCAAAATCATAAAGACAAAAGGAGAAAAACATCATCAGGGAGAAAAGTGAGTTGGGTTTTTTTTCAGTGTCAGTGTCAGATTGGTGTTTAAAGAAAGAGGGATACTTTTTAACCAGGTAGGATAAAATATTAAAGTTTTAATCAATGAGCATACTAAATTCTTATACCAAGCTGTGTTTCCAAATCCTTTGTCTAGAAGGTGGGACTTCCAAAAAGGGGGAACACTGTGAGTGAGCCAGCTGTGGGTAGCGACACATGCTCCTGACTCCTGAAGAGTGGACTAAGATCATCAAATTAACTTTCACCTAGATTCTGTTAAATTGATAACAACCATAATACACTTGTTTAGTTTGGAATCCAGACTTTTTTTCAACAGGACAGAACAGGAAATCTCTCTGCATATGAAAAGTCTTCTCCATCAAAAGTTCCTTGTGCTACCCAGGCATCTGCAAACATGCTCTTATATTGAAAATGGGCAGAGAATTTGGGCAAAAGATGTCACTCAAATGCCTGCTTATTACAGATATTTCCACAGAGCAAATGTTCAGGATTTAAAAGCAATAGGAAGCTAAATGGCCTTTATGATTGTTTGGTCAAGCAAAGATTACAGGTATTGAGTTATCAGACACAAATGGTGGAACGACTTCATGATTCACTGAAGCTTTCCACTTTCTTAGGGAGCTTTATTCTTGATTAGGTAATCTGTTGGTTTATGCTTTCACTTGAATGGAAACAGGCTTATGATATGAGTTTACAAGTCAGAATAAATCTTCTTTGGACTGCTATAGAAGCAGAAGATTCATTAGGAAACTAGCAGCTTCCTAATATGATGTGTTTGACTCTCACACCTTAGCATTCATTTAGCTGGTACTTGAAGTGCCTTTGTGGGCAGTTAGGGTCAGAAAAAACACTCAACAAACTTTACCTATTCCTGTCTTATATTAATTTTTCTTCATAAATACATGATCTGTGCTTCTCCACAGCAACTTTCATCTGAAGATCTCACAGTTCTTTACTTTCTGCAATTGAGAGCAACTTCTTGGGAAACAAATGTTCACTTGTTCAGTAAATAAAATGTAGTCAGCGTGATCAGATACTTGCCTTTCAAGGAAAACTGTGTCATAGAAGGTCAAACTAAATGATCATAGCAGTCTTGAACACGTACACTATGCTTCTTGCAGCCCAGTTTTTATTGTGAGAGATAAGAAGGCTTTGAGAGATACAAATATAAATAAATCGCTGTGCATTTTAAACCAATAACTGTGCTAACTTCAGTGAAGTTGTGCTGAAATATTATCTCTTCAGGAGTTAGACCAGCAGAAATACACCTTCTTAACTTGCAGTCGTGCTTAAGGGATGAGAAGCTTCTGTTAGCTGGTTTTAGTTGTATTTGTTTCTTTTTCTTTGTGTCAATTTTTAATTTGGAAATGTAAGGCTGTTCTATTTATCAGTCCTGTGAAATCAAATAAAACATATGATTCCTTCACTTGGAATGAATCCTTATGCCTTTATCTGAGAAGACAGATTTTATTCGACTGACATGAAAAACAAAGCCAGGTTTCAGAATGTCACTGGGTTACCTTTGATGCTCCATTCTCCAAAATGTCAGGCACTTCTTGTGCTTCTTTAGGGTCACAAGAGAACTTTTGAGGCAATTTAGAGACATTCAGGGCACACATTTGTGTGCTGTAGGAAAAGTCAGTAGCAGTTAGTTACCCACCAGGAACTTCCTTGACTGTGGTTCAGGAGTCATCTTCTTTATGATATTTGACCACACAGAGATTAAAGCATCCAATGACCTGATGGTCTGTAACAAGTACTTTTATAATGGCTTGCTCCTCAGGCTTTTTTTTTCTGGAAGAACCATGAGTAAATCAGGATATTTTAACTGACCAACAATTTCCTGATAATTATGTTGTCCATTCTATACACATTTTACACAGAAATAGCTTTTCTTCTGATGATAAACATCAATCATTGCTGCAAGAAAATGCATTTGAAAGAAAGTGAAAGCTACCTATGTAAAGTTTAGAAAGGCACTGACTCATACCAGCTGCCTAATAATTCCCATTATGAACCTGTGACTATGTCCATTTACACCAGATGAGTACCTGATCCATCAGTTTTGCTTGCTGAGGATTTTATTTCATAATTTTCTTCCTTGAGGTCCCAAGGATATTAATACATATGGATATTTAATAGCAATCAAATTGTTTGCACTAGCTACAGAGATTTGGTATCACTGTCCTTTTTTGCTTGTAGACTGTTATTTTGACCGCGCAAACAACCAGAGCTCAGAGAAAGTACAACAAAGATATCAGAAATGATGGTGAGGTTTTCATTTTAATTGAAAGCAAACCAGAAGGACTCCAAAGGGTGGCAGCAGACTCTGAATGAATAAAAGAGTAAAAGAACAAAAAAAGATGACAAAATATTCCCTTTTTGACAGAGAAAATTATTTTTTCCAGGGCTGATGCTTTTAATTTTGGAGACAGAGAATAAGTCAGTGGTGGGCAACCTCTCTGACGTACGAGAGCATGTGTTTGAGCTGGTTTTAGATGCTTCAGAATATGGATGAATTGTTCAGGAACACAGAATTGTCACATGTAAGGGAAGTCGAACTCTATGGCTGGAGTTCCAAGTAAATTTTATGCGATATACAACAGGACTGTAAAATAACATTCTGAAACCTAATCAGTAAAGATGGATCTCGGTAACATTAAGAAACATTCTACTTCTTTGTTGGTATCAATGATACAAGCTGGTCACCCATATATCACTTGTAAAAAGCTTACTTTTCTCACAAGTTGTGAGAAATAGCCAATATATTCCCAATGAAAGGAGAACAGTCCGTTCCTTGAGGACTTTATCCCACAGCTGAAGGAGGCTGTGGTACTTCAATAATTCTCCCCCTTTCTCTATTTTTGGCTTTGGGATCACTTACTGCTATGGTTTCCTCCCTGGATGCCTGTCTACAGTGGCAAATTTAACAGTCTCAAGAAGCATTCTTGAGCACTAGTCGTACTGTGAAATTGTTACAGCAGTCTATACTAAGATTTTGGAGCAAACCTAATAGCACTCTACCAAAGAATTTTTGACCATGGCTTAACACTTGGCACCAGCCAAGGACCACTTGCAAAAGGCAATTCAGAAGCAGACACCCCTTTTTGAAGCATAAGAGGATTTAATAGCTTGGATATGGTACTCTGTGACAGTTAGTCTTACTGTCAGATAAATTTCCAGGCATGTATGGCTTTCATGCACAGAGAAAAAATGCAAGACAATTAGATATAAGGTAAAAAGCTCTTTACAGTAACAATGATGCAGGACCAATGTGATCTAACTTTTAATGTGAGAAGGAATTTAGAATTGGAGCTTTCTTCAAATCTAAATTACGCTATGTTTAATTTACTAGATGTATGGGGGGCGTGCAGAAGACAACTGTGGCCAGACAGGTGTTTTTTATAAGAAATTAATTTTGCTAAAGCCATTTATTACAGATATACCTAAAAGAAATTTAGGAATCTTGGTACTTTGCGTTTGTATTTTGACCAGGTTACAGCACACCTAGCATTTGCAGAGGGTTGCTATCAGTTCCTTTCTGCAATTATCTTTCTCATCTGTTTCCTTAGTGACCTGCTTTGTTTGAAGAAACTTAGCAAAACTCCTAGCTGTTGGAAATGAAGAAAGCAAAAAATATCTGTGTGCTTCTGTGGTGGTTGGTAAGGGAAGAAGAAAGTCTCTCACTCCAGTCTGTCTTATCACAATGAATCCCAAGAGCTAGGGAACAGAATGGGAAACAGTGCTCATGTTTGATTTTTCCATTAGCAGTCTCCAAATACGCACTCGAGACTGTAGGCCTAGAACTGCAATTGTGTATGTAAAAATACTCAAAGAATTAGTAGCATTGATCGTAGATGGCAATAAAGCTTTCAGTTCAGTATATCAATGGGTTTTTAGCTCACAGACCAGCAATTTTCTTTAAATCATGGCAATTAATTTATAACCTACTTAAAGAAATGGCAGGATCTGCATATCAACACGTTGTTTTGGAATACACTTTACTCTTTTAAGGAAAATAATCCCTTTGTGTGCTTTGTATTGCAGTTAAGTGAAATTCCTGCATCTTTTTATAGAACCTTCCAACTGTAGATGTCAAAGTACACTACAAAAATAGCAATGTTTTTTCATCAATATATCCACAACTATGACCATAAGCAAAACTATTTAAAGCTTAACATGGAGATATTTTCATTCATGGAATCATAGAATAATTAAGGTTAGATGAGACTTCTGGAGGTCATCTTATCCAAACTCCAACTCAAAGCGGGACCACCTTCAAAGTTTGATTAGGTTGTTCAGCGTTTGGTTTTGTTTTCTTCTTTTGATTTCCTTATTTCTTCATTTCACTCTTCTATCCCATTCTTCAAATACTTTTCTTTCTTTTCTCCCAGCTTTAGTTTATATTTTACATTTTTTTCTCATCTTTTCCTCTTTATTGTTTTTTCTACTTCTTTTTCTCTTTCCTCATTTTTCAAATGGTCCTTTATCTCCTCCCTTCTTTCACCAATATTTCCTTTCTCCTGTCTTCCTTGATTTCCTCTCTAATCCTTCTGCCTCTTTTTCTTTCCTTGGAGTCCTTTTTTCTTATTTTTTGCTGCTTTTCACTCCTTTATTCTACACTACTTCTCTGACAGTCTTGACCCCTAATTGTCTCCTCTTCAAATAGTTTAAAGGATTTGTAAGGCAACAAGTATTTTTAATGACTGTGGCTCTCATAGAAGTTGGTAAAAGACAAATATTTTACCCTAAATCTGGATGTCCATTTCATAGTCCTTCTCCTTTTGTAATTGCTATCAACACATTCACCATATTCCCTTGACACTTCCACAAAAGATATGAGGGAAGTTCAGCATTGATTAGATTATATAGCTACAATCCTTATAGGACAAGAGCCATTTGAATTGTGCCTCCAAACTATCCAGTAGTAGATTTATAAAATGCCTGTATATACACAAGGAATGTGTATAATGGGACATATTTCATCTCCCTGAATAACCTCCCATCTTCCGATAATGACTGGTCCTCCAGAGCTGAAAATTATTTAAATCAACAACAATTAATAGTCATGGTTACGCGCAACCATTACGTCAACAAGTTTTTGAATCTGTTGGTACTTCCAATTTCCACATATAGCAGCAACGACTTCCTCAATGTCTTGCTTGAAAAACTAGTTTTTTTGCTTTTAACCTTTGCCTGATAATTTCTCTTGTTCTTGTATTCTGAGAGATAATATATGACCACTCTCTATTCAGTTTTTCTGCATGAATTAAGTCATGGAACTCCATGCCACAGGATCTCGTCAAATCTGAACGTCTGTATGGTTTCAAGGGGAGACTGGACAAGGTCATTGAGGATAATTACATCTGTAGAACCCATCTCCAGCTCAAAAAACCCTGAGCTGCAATTATTGCAGGCTTGGGAAGCAGTGAGAAAAATATACATACACTAACCCTAATCTTATACTCATTACTGGACATCTATTTTTGGCCAATTTCAAAGACAGGATATTGTTTTAGATGAGCCTTTGGTATGACACACTGTAGTTGATCTTATGTTCTTATCCATGATTACATCTCTCCCTTATCACTCTTTAAACATACTACTCAAATTTATAGCTAAGTTTTTGACGGGGCATTATTTTGACATCCCCTTCCGTATCAGAGAAGGCATCTTCATTAAAAGAGCCTTGTATAAGCTTGAGGGAAGGGGAGAGCGTGTTAATTATTGAATGGCAATCTATGGGATCACCTGGCCTAATTGAGATATACAGTCCTTTGTTAAGTGGGTCGGCCACGGGTCAAGAGAACAGGTGGTTGAGCACAATTTCATAACTGCCTGTTTAATATTTGGCTCTGAAATTTCCCTGAAGTTGTCGGGGAGGAGGGGCGGGATCATTATCAAAGATTGTTTGGAGAGGCACAATCTATACTGGTGGGGAAACTGCTAATTACCATCTAATCTTTCCAATTTGGGCAGCAATAAAATTTAAATAAGATTGGCAAGTAGCAGGATGGTTTTCAGAGGCCGCCCCCACCACTGTTCCTGTCCCCATAGCCTGACGTCAGATGCAAATCTTCAGCCTGGATGTTCTTCTACTGCTTCATAAATTATGACTGTTTAGTTGAGCATAATCACAAGGCACTGGATTGAATAGGATTAAGACTGAAATTGTCAGTTTTCTAAACACATTAGCAAATCTTGGAATTTCGATTAAAATGTGTAGCTATTTTTTTAATTCGCAAACAGTTCTGTCCATTCCCAAAATATTTGCGTTATCATATTATGCTTTATAAATGATGTAAAATCTATGAAAAGCCCCTAAGTTGGCCACTGAAAACTCTTGGCAGCATGAATTAAAAATAGCAGCATGTAATATGGGCAGCATAAATTTTATAATTAGCCACTCCTTCAGCATGCAGCCATTTCAAATGTATGCAATGCTTTGTTCCACACCATTCAAGCCCAACTAAGGTGTTAGGTGCTATACATGTGCAAATGAATGCAGCTAAAAGTCTGTGTAAGATTTGCTAAACATGTTATGACCCATGTCGACATGATCCTTAATAAATTTTGTTTTTAAAGACAATAAAAACAGCTCTCACCAACATGACAATGTCATGTTAGTTTGTGCAATGTGGTAAGAACAGAATACGCTATAGGATTGGCAGAAGAGTAATGTAACCATATGTATCCAAACCATGTTCAAAATCAAAACAGTAGAAAATATGCTTTTTCTTCCTAACAATAGTGGAAATCTAACCACAAATTTATTTTCATATTTCTTTGAATTAGAAATCAGTAAGGGTTTTTTTCTAATTTAATTTAGAGAAAGGTATTGAAAGACTTGACACAATGGTGACTCATGGTTCCATATTTCATTCCAATACAGTTCATGACTTCATCTTTGGCTAAGAAGTCTACACTTCTCTGTCTTCACAAAGACTGCCACTTAGGTGGTAGTAGGTATGTAATTAACTATGATAATTCAAACAGGAGACAAAAAAGCTTGCTTCCTTCCTTCCTTCTGCCCTCTTGCCCTTCCTCCCTCCTTCCTTCCCTCATTTTGTGTTTTGTGGGTTTTTTTCATGTTGAGTTTGGAAGCAGACATAGGAAGGTAACAAGCCTTGCCCAAACTCTTAAACCAACCTTATATTTTTCATTTTGGTACCTTACTTTGAATATAATTTTTCTACATTAATCTTGCACCAGTAATTTACAGTCATCTATTTATTCAAGTTTCGTTTCTGTGATTGTAGTGAGTTTTCATAGGATATCTGTATCAACAATCTTATTTTTATAGTCTTTTTATGTTTTCTTGCAAGGATCCCAAAATATCCAAGTCCTTAAATAAATGTTCCTGATGAGTGACTCCATTTTTGTTTCCACCAAGAAGCTTCTGTGTTGTTCCTAATCTGGTTTCACGGAATGATTTTGTAGAAAATTCCTCTTTCAATGGTAACAGCAGAAAAAAAGCTGATGCAGTTGGTATTCCATTAGAGAGGCGTCCCGCTATGAGTCAGCAAGTGAAAGAGCCAGGGCATTCATTAATGGAGTTGTCACATTAAAGGATGATTATCTGCCAAATTTCTGGCAAGGCCAAGGAGGTCTTTTAAAAGAAAGTCACAGGACATGTAGCCATTCATTTTCTCTGTGGTTTTAGTGTACTACGTGGCTGGGTTCATCATTTTCAGTTTTATCTTTTAAAAAATTAAATACAATTGCTGCTCTCCTGCATTGTAAGATGGGGGGGGAAAGAAAAAAAAAAGGAAAAGAATGCTAATATGTAGGGGGAAAAAAAAACCCTACAGTATCATGGAGAATAACATGAATTCCACTACTTCTGTCTTGAGTTTAACATCTGATGGAGATTAAGCCTTCATGGGAAATAATGAAGGCAAAATCAGTGGTGTGCTATAAAAGATTCCACCTTTTTTATGGAAATTATTTTACAAATCTATGAAAAGGATTTTAAAACACGATCATTTTTTTTTTCAGTTACCTTTATTTCTCAAGTTCAAAAGCAGCTTTCTTAAAATATTCTAAAAGATGATATCCAAAATCTGAACTGCTAGATGGATTGAGTGTGATTACTCAAACTTTCAAAAATGTTGGACATACGATCATGCCATTTCTGTTATGACAGTATAATGCCAACAGACTTACATACCATGGCTTTGTTTTCTAAAAATAATTTTTTATTATTATTATTATTATTATTATTATTATTATTATTATTACATTAACATTTGCTGGTCTTTACATCTATAGATATATAAAAAATAACAAAAGGCCAAGAGGAAGAAAAAAGCTGAACTAACATGGAATTGTCTTAAACATCTCTTACTAAACATAATATAATGAAAACAAATGGACATTTTGATTAAATAGATATCATTAATGCAACATGTTATGATCTAAACTCAGAGTTTAATTACCTAATTAAGAGCAAAGGAAAATCATTTAGGTCTGTAGAATCAAATAATTCATTTTAGGGGAGAAACAGAGTAAAAAAGCCGTCCCCTTAATTGCAAAATGTCATCGTCATGTAGCACCTAGGAGTAAATCTTGCTGCAAGATGTCATGCCTAGCTACATTGTACAGCAGGTGGTGAATGAATCATACCAGCCTTGTGAAGAATTGCTGAGGAAAGGAGTATCATTAATGGGTAGAGCTCCAGACTGGGAGTAAGGTCTCCTGAGTCCTATAAACAGTTCTCCGTCTGACATTTGGCAAATCACTCAGCATCAGTTTGCTTAACTGTAGAAGAATCATATGCCATTCCAGCCCTTGAAGACCTTAAGTAGGCTTGCTGGTCTGCTGCAGAAAGAAGTTGCCAGATGAGGGCAAGGAACTTCCCTAAAGTCATCTCAGACTGGATGAAATTAAAGAACACGACCCATGCATTGTCACTTGCCCAGGTACCAGCATAATGCAGTCTGGGATTACATTATATGGATGTATAACATGCCAAGGAGTCGCAGTTTGCATTCAGTTCAGGCATATTTTTGTATAAGGAGTACTCACTCTTTAAAATCTTTCTTTCAAACATGCCTAGATAGTACATCATATGAATGCAGTTCCCTTATTAACTATGGAGCCTTACACACTCTTTTTCTTTCTGTGGAAATAGATGTACTGGAGGAAGGTGAAATGACCGTACGTTAATATATGATTGGATTAATTTATCCCCTGAGAATGGCTGCTGGGTTTTTTTTGATGATGTTTGCAAGAGGCAGGCAGATAATGATGTCACTGCAGATTTCCCCCCATAAGTTCATTGATTAGGAAAGGTGCCCAAACCTTTATGGTGGTCCTAATGAGAAGGGTTGGGACATTAAATCAATGTGATTCTTTTTGCTTTTAAGGGTCCTGAAAACCAAAAATATTTATTTTATTAATTGTTTATTTGTGGGTGTAACTAAAAAGAAGCCAATTGTAAAGTTCAGTAATGCAGAGAGAACGTTACTGTTCCTAATGCCTCTGCAGCACAAGATTTCAAATTGTCCAGATTTCAAACTGTGAGAGATTTAGTTTCCAGTTGTGGATGTGACCTACTTTTCGGAATCCTGAGATGTATGTATCCCCTACCATCTCCCATTATTCTGCACACAGAGTTGGAATTCTGACGATGAACTGCAAGACATAACGAGGAAACCTGCAGTACAGGGAAATCTAACCACATCTACAAAATGTAGAGCCAAAAAAGGGGTTTTGTGGTCATTCTCTGTTTTCTAGTTGCTTCTCAGTCTATAGTTTAGATATAACTAGTAAATATATCATGTCAACAGCTATGAAGGAATTCAGACTAAACACAACACATTATGCAGAGCTGTCAAATAATAGGTAAGAGGAAAGAAAAATTTAAAACTTGATTCAGAAGATGACAGGTCTAATGAATGAAGATAAGAGACTGGAGAATAACTTTTTTTAAATAATGGCTCAACAGGAGACCACTGAAGTGAAAACAGCTGCTGGGACTATTACATAGGAAACAGCTTGAAACAGCTACAGCTGCATATATTTGTTACTAGGAAAGGATTTCAAAAGTATGGAAAAGTCCATCCAGAGAACAGTTGAGGACAGATGTAGCCAAGGCAAAGCTGGATCTGCAGAGGGAATTGGAGAGTCTGGTTGGTTTCAGAAACTGAGATTTAAATAGCAGAAGTTTGTATGAATGGTCCATTATCTGGACTGAATAATGAGCCATGGCTTTGGGGGCAGGGAATTTGCTGCCTGAGTATCTGAAACCAGGTGTTGCTGTTTTTTTCTGTGGCTAGTACCATCTGTTCTGTGCCCAACAGAACACTTCAGCCCAAATCATTTATTTTACAGCTGAGGATGCAAAGGTGAGTGATGCCCTATGGAAAGCAATTGTAACATGGCGTGGGGGGAGTACAGAGCATGACTGTGGATGAATATTCAGACAGATCTGGAGTGGGGGGACATATTATAAAAGCATCAGACTATATGGCCCACTTTTTCTCTATACGAAACCTCTGCAGGTGACTGGACCCTGCACTCCCAACCTGCTACTAAGTTCTGTTTGTTGACTAGTGAGCTGGCAAATACAAACTGGGAAAGCTTGTGCCAGGTCTTTGCAGATGTTTGTGAGCTGCTGCTGATTCATCTTCAGGATGCACCACCTGCCCCTGACAGTGGTTTGGAGCATGGCTTCACGAGGAAAGGAGAATGTACAGCACAGGAAGATTATTTTATTTTTCATCCACTCCTTAGCATTCTTATTCCCATCATTCTCTATCATATTTACTGGAAATATGGAAGAAGAGAGGTATTTTCTATGCAATGAGTGCCTTTGCTTATATCCCGTTCATATCCATCAACAATTTCCCTGAATTTCTTGCGAGTTTCTCTGTTTTTTTCATTAGGCCACAGAAGCACTCATTGCAGTTTTATGCACTGCAGTTTACAGCTGTACCCAGCAGGAATTTTGTACAGCTGGTCCAGCATATAACTTCCTAACTTCCCACTGCTGACAACCTCATTTCCTCATCCTCAATCAGTTTAGCTCCTCCAGTTTCTCTTCAAGCAATACTAGCTAAAACATTAGAACAAAGGGAGTTGTTATAAGTAAGTAACTAACCAAAATTATACCCAAACTTTGCCATTTTTGACATTTTAAAATTTTCCCAAGGCAAGAAATCCTTCATTAAAACAAACAGACAAGCAAGCCTTCTCATATCAGGTACCCTTACAAATGGGTATTCTGAAATTAAATATGTTCTTAAGATTTTTACAGCTGCCAGAATGGATATTAGAGGCAAATTTATTACATTTATTTTATGGATGGTGTGGAAGTGTCTAGCCAGATGAGGAACCAGGAGACTCTGAAGACATGAAGATAGAAGTACTGAGTTTCCAAGTTGTTTTTTTACTAGACATGGAGTTATCACGTTTTCAGGCTCCCAGATTTACAACAGGAACCTTGAAGGTGTAGGTTTTCAGGCATCCAAGCAGCAGAAATTTAAATGGACATAGATAAGACCATAGCTCTCACTGCTTCTAGCAACTCTGTTTTTCAGCGAGTCTCCAAGTCTGGAAAACCTTCCAAGATCCCAGACTTCTTCATGCATACCTGGAAGTTTAGGCTGAAAATTTTGTTGGACTATTGTCTTGTAGGGCTTGAGAACTTTCAGGGTCCTGATTCCATAGCAAGGACATAAGGAATTTCAAGAACCAAATTCTTGAGACTTTCTTACTACTGATCACATAATATAGCTAGGAATAAGCTTTTGTGGCTTCAAGACTGTCTCTAAGCCACAGAAGTTGGAAGCATCAAGCACTCAGAGTTTCAGACACACCTAGGTTAAAAATCTAGAAAAACGTGAACATATTGCCTCCAGGGAAGAAGTCATTGACCTTGAGGCTTCTGGTTCTTCAGTAGCCACCCACGTATCATGAATTGTCTAGCGTCCACAGTATCTAGCTGCTCTCTACCATTAACTCTAACTGTAATTCTTCATTTCCCAGAAGATTTAGCCCTGAAGTCATATTTAATAATATTAGTACTTTCCAATCTGGACCACTGTTGGATTCAAAGCAAATAAATACCATTTCTCTTTTAAATGAAGAAACAGAAATCCTGTAATAGTGCAGTGTATTTAAGTTTAAAAGTCTGTCTGAAGAGTCTCAGTTGTAATCTGTAGATATAGATTTTTCCTATTCCAGGCAAGTCTTAGAAATTTTTAAAGGAATGTTTTAGTAATCAGAATGAAACAGAGCATACTTAAGTGCAATTTATTTCTTTCCTTTACACACTTCTCCACACACACGTAAACAATCATTAGTTACGCTCTAATTCCTATATCTTGAATTCTGTTAAAGTAAGTATTTCCATCTCTTGTTTCATTTTCTTGTTGAGGTATTTACATCATTGTTGTTGTTGTTGTTGTTGACATTATTCTGCTTAATGTCTGCCTAAAATTTATAGAAACTTACCTCTCACTAGATTTTAAATTTGGATCACGAAAACTCTCAATGCTAAGATATTGGGTCTTGAAATAACTTACAAGTCTGCTGTGGAGCCAAAAAGTGGAGACCATTTTCAGGTGAAGAAAGATAATTAAATATTACAATAACTGATTATTTTCCATGTTCTTGGAAGGAGAGTGAGAAACAGTCAGCTGATTCTGCAACCAGAGAAATGGTATATTAGAGATGGCAATGGGAGTCTGTTGGAAGTGTTTTTCTTTTTGTAAGGATAAAAAAGAAAGAAACTGGTGACTTATGGAGGTTGTGGAACCCCCATCCTTGAAGATTTTTAAAAACAGGTTTGATAAACATCCCTTAGGATTTGTCTGGCCATATGATTTGACCTTAGACCCAAAAGAGCAACTAGGTAAGATCTGGAGGTCATTTCCAATGCTGAATTTCTATGGTTCTACGTAAAGAAGACAAGAAGAGGACACCCTGACTGTTCTGAATTTACCTTGGCTATCTATGGTCCTGTCAACTGCCAGCTTACTGAAGCCCTTGTACCAATACAACATTATGCTCTGGGATCTATCGCATTTTGAAAATTGTGTTTATTCTGTTAAGCTGTACAGAGTGAAAGAAAAGAAACAAATAAACTCAACAAACTTTCAACAGATCCTGCTTACATGCAAAGCCAAAATGATTGTGCAGTTATTAAGAAATATAGAAAACACATCATCTCCTTCTGGAAAACACTATGCCTTGAATTGTTGAATCACTCTACATTTTAATGTGCAAATTTGTTCCTTGGCTTTTTGTTGAAAGGATCAAACCATTTGGCATTTTGTCTGAGACATAAATGCATTAGGAAGATGCAGTATAATTTATTAAAATGTATAAAGGGAACAAAGAATAGGATTAATTTTATTCTTCTTTTTTAATTCCAGGGGCACCACTAGGGCATTTAATATGGGTTAAACCAGATTCAAAGAGCTTTTCATTAGACATTTAACATAAATGACTAAGAGCTTAATCAGCACATACCATTTAAATGCATTGAATGGAGGAACTGAACTGTACATTGCATTATAATTTATAGAGTTTTGTTTTTGATTACATAAGGGAAATACATTTTTTATGCCTTAAAAGCATTCTTTTGTGATGTCAAAAAAAATGTATAGTATTATTGTTCAGAAAATGGTGTTTCAATTTGGTAGCGAAACCTAAAGTCACCCAAGTGGAAAAGATAACTAACAAATTCCTCAAAGTCCTGTAGTTTGTGGGTTTTCTCTCCAAAACGTCCTTTTCTTCTGGGCCTGATAATGAACATTGCCTCTGCTTTCCACCCTATGTCGCTTGTACATTCTTTTTAACGGCTTTAAAAAAATTAACTTGTGAATACTTCTGGAATGCAGTTTAAAGAGAAATAGAGACAGCACCACTATGCTGGGCTTGCAGCATGCAAGCAGAGCAATGCTGAAAACGTGTTTTGCTTCCTTTTTTCAATCATTTAGTGATAGTATAAAAGTAATTCAGTCCCCACTTAAACAATACCTGGGGTAACTCTGTGTGTATCATCTGTTCCATCAGAGATGATTATAGGAAATTAAAGTGCTGCAGAGGCAAAAGTGGCTCCCATTTTAAGGAACTTTATCAAAATGTTAAGGAAGGATAATATTCTAAAGAGCTTACTTTTTAGTTTCTGTTTGCCTTCAGCAATACTGTCTATTACAATCGCTCCTCAAATTGCAGTTAGTTTCCTTTCTAACAAAAGGCATTGTTTTTCCCCTCTCTTCTCTTATATCTTTGCAGGAGACAATAAAGTATCTCTTCTTATCCAGAAACACTGAGAGCTCTTATCAGCAGAAAGGTAAGAAAAAGGAAATATCTCGGCAATGGAGATTTTTTTTGTAGTGTGTTTTATTTTTTTTTAGTAGGTCAGCAAAAGAAAAAAGAAGTCCCATTTTCTGAGATGCTCTCCCTTATTGTTAGAAGGAGAGCTTGAAATCAAGATAAAGCTCTTATTCTCTGAGAATGCAGTCACCCTAAAATGCATACCTCCATCTCACACTTGCTCTTTCTTTTTTCTTTCCCTCTTTTTTTTTCTTTCTTTCTCTTCTTGTTTCTTCTTCTTGATGTTCTTTTCTTGCCTAATGAAATAATTTTAATGCAAATTTTATTATTGTTGATTTTTTTCTCTCCTGACAGATCCTATCTACAGTATCAGAAAAAGAGGAGCAAAACCAAACTTTGAGAAATTAAAGATGTATTTATGCATATACATACACACACAAATATATATATAACTTTACATCTGCATATTTATATATTTAAATATATACACATAAATATATGTGTAAGTATATATATGTAGGTATATACATTTGTACACGGTTCTTTATATGTATGTATATAAGGATATAAAGGAGCTCTTAGAAGCTGGAATTCAGCTCTCATTATGGAGGCTAGTTGCGTAATGCTCTCAGTGTCATCCATTTACTTATATTTAAGACAGTAATGTATTAAATAACATGATTGACATCTGCCTCGTGTGGCTCCTTCTTTCTCTCATCTTCTCTCCAGTCAGAGCTGTACATGCCCAGAATATTACTTTATTTTACTAGTCTTTTATTTTCATCTTATGAAATATTTACCCAAACTGAGGTATACATGAGAGATGGTGAGTCAGGTCAGTTCTCATCAGTTGCTGAACTGATGGAAAATTTCTGCCTTGTTCGCCTCCCTAGCCCCCAAGTAATAACTGTGTATCAGACCAAAACTATGCTCACCTACTAACTGATGTCTAAAAATTAGTTATCAATGTCTGAACCAATTATGATAAGGACCCTGTTTAATCAGTGGAAAGAAACACTTCTAGATGAAGTTTCTTTGCACCTATTTCAGACACTCATCTTGGAGTGAGAGTAATTGCTCTTTGGAGGTACCCATTTTCCGCCGTTGTTTCTAAGGGATGACTCCCTCAGCTAGAGGTTTACAAGCCAGATGTCTAAGCTAGGGCAGACGAATCCCACCTGTTGTCTTTCTTTATAGCTAGTACTCAGCAACTGAATCATCCTCACTGAAATTATCAGGATAATGTTTAAATCTCTCCACAGAATCCCAGCTATCACTTTGCTAAGGAACAACTAAGAAGGGGGAAAATGTGAAAAAAAGCATATAGCTTTAAATATCAAAATAGAAATGCCCTCTGCTAGAACATCCTAAAAAGCCTGGAATCAAATTAAACCCCTAACACTTTCTTTCTAGAATTCAGGTTAGGTTGGGACTAAACAAAAGCTACTGCACATGTTAAGATACTAAGAGTGACCTGGAGAAATGGGTAGGAGCCAGCCAGCAGCTAATGTCTGCTGAGAGTGAAGAGCAGGAAATGCCTAAACTCTCTTTGAGGAAGGCCTGATGTATTCATCTGTCTACACCTACTTCTCTTAGCTTCATTGATGGATTCACTGATGTAGTAGAAGGAAGATAACAGAAGCAAAGTCCCCTGGTGAGACACCTCAAATAAGATATAATTATAACCCTTTGCTGGCTGCTCTGGTTCCCTTTCAGCATACAAATACTCACGTCTTCACCCTACATGCAGTCAGTAGGCAGAAGCTGACTCCAAAAATCAGGTCCTGAAAATCTGGTGGCCTTCAAAAGTGTCCAGTTTCTCCACTGACAATAACTGAGAGCTTTAGCAAGTTACCTGGGTTATCTAAATCACATCTAAACCAAAGGCGTTTTGTTTAAAAACGACATCAAATGTAATCCGATTACCTAATTTTGGTTGTATCAATACTTACATAAGCATATAAAAAAGGGCTAATTATGGAAGTAAATGTTTGTGTAATCAGGTGAGTAGTTAGAAAAGAAAAAAAAATAAAGACAAAGTATGGGCAAATCTGATTATATTGGTTTACCAGTTGGAAGGTGTTTGCTGGAGAGATTCGGTCCAGAGTTCTTTGAAGTTGTCAGGAGTAGTGCCAGTGAATACTGACAATCAGACCTCACGATGAACGTGAACATCATTTGCATCCACCAGCCAGTCCTAGAGAGCCTCACCTACCAGCCCTGATCAGGTCTTTACCATGACACCACCGCTCTGATCAAGGGCAATGTTGCCGTGGACTTCATCGGAAGAAAGACGAACCTCCTTCTCTGCTGTGTGGTTTCCATATGGCTTTTGTGATCCTTTCCCATCACGTGAAATCGTAGTCTGTCTCCACAGGATGCTACCTATACAATCACTCGTGCATGTATACACACACACCAGCATATACACACACAAACATATGTACAGATATACACACAGAGGCTGCAGGGGTGGTCTTTGTGAGGAGATCTTGGGGTTGCCTTGTGCCAGACACAGCCAGTTCCAGCTGGTTCCAGCCAGTTCCAGCTGGTTCCACAACAGCCCCACTGCAGGGCGCAGCTGAGCCTGTCAGCGCGGCTGATGGCACCTCTGGGAAAAAATATTAAAGAAAGGGCAAAAATGCCAGATGGGCAGGGGAGTGAGGGGAGAAAAAAGTGAACAAAACCCCTTACGAACACCAAGAACAGAGCAGGAGGAGGGGAAGGAGATGCACCAGGCCCTGGGGCAGAGATTCTCCTGCAGCCCATGGGACAGGACCATGGTGGAGCAGATATCTACACTGCAGCCTGTGGAGGACTCCACGCTGGAGCAGATGGATATTCCTGAAGGAGACTGTAATCCGTGGGAAGGATCCACTCTGGAGCAGGGAACAAGTGTGAGAAGGAAGGAGCAGCAGTGAGAAACTGCTCTGTACGGACCGTAACCATCCCCACCCCTCTGCACCGCTCAAGGGCGGCAGGTAGAGAGGTTTGGAGTGAAGGAGTGGAGCTGAGCCTGGAAAAAGGACTGGTGGGAAAGGAAGCATTGTTTTAATTTTTTGCCTTAGTTTCTCACTACCTAAGTCTATTTTAATTGGCAATAGATTATTTTTGCCAAGCAGAGTCTGTTTTGCCTGTGATGGTAATTGGTAAGTGATCTCCCTGCCTTTATCTTGACCCACAAGCTTTTTCATCCCATTTCCCCCCTGGTCCCACTGAGGAGGGGAGTTAGAAAGCAGCTGGGTGGGCGTTTAGCAGCTGGCCAAGGTCAGCTCACTACAAAGACATACATACTTTTGTCTATCACCTATTGAAATATATCAGACTGCTTAAGATTAGATGACCAGCTACATGTACTTAAGCATTTAGTGCCTCTTGTGTACTTACACAAATTTACCTAAGGATTCTGAGCACCCAGAGCTGGTATTCACTTCAGGGACATTTGAAGTTGTGAGATACTTCTGAAAATAATACCATTTCCACTAAATTACTTGAGAGTTTGAACGGAAATTTAATTCCAAGCAAATGTATTACAAATACCAAAATACTTCTGGTACTAAAGGCTGTTCTGCTAGTGAAACACAACAACAGATTTTTAAAGAATAAAAATAATTAGAAAAAAATGTTGTTGTTGTGTGACTAAGCCTGAGAACATTTGTTTTCAACTCATCAATAAACAAAAATTGTCAAAACCATTCAGCTTTTAGCTGATTATGATGTTACTCATCATTGATTGTTATAATTTATGGGTTTTTTTTTCCTTTTTTTTTTTTTTTTTAATAGGCACATATCAAGTGTGCATGTGTGTGCATGCATTTTTGTCTTCGCTTGGTTCATAGTTCTTTTTTACACTTGTCTTGATAAATTGTCATGGGATCTCTTTATAAATATCCTCTTTGTTTCTCCTAAGCACAACATTAGTAAGGTTTTTTTTCATTAAGTTCATTTTTATGCATTAAAAGGGGGAGGGGGAACTCACCACATTTTGTGATTTCAAAATTCTTTTTCCCTTTTCTGCATATTTTTTTCTTGCTCATCACTTAGATTTTTTTTCACTCCCATGTTGCTATTTTGTCAGTGATGACAATATGGAAATCCATACATATTGGTATTCCAATAGAGATTTACCTAGCCAAACAGAAGCAAAAAATTATGTGAATACAAATGTATTAACTGCAAAGATAAATCACAACCTGCAGGCAACTTGAATAAGCTGAGGAAAGCGAGGAAGAAATGTGGGGTGGGGAGTGCAGCTTGAAACCAGCTGGAGTCGGAAGATGGAACATCACACACAGAAATCAAGAAACATTTATAAGCATAACTTTTTAGTATCACACAAGCAGAAAATGCAGAGTGATTGAAAAGCAAGCAGGCCCACAACCGCACTGCAATGGAGAAGTTTTATCATCTTTGGAAATCATCTGTGCTCATTGTCAAGCTTTTTACAATTCTACCTTGGTTTGGGGGTCTTTTTCTTTCTTCTTCTCCTTCTTCTTCTTCTTCTTCTTATAAAAAAGTTTAAAAAATATGAACTTAGGAAAAGCCAATTTCATGTGCTGTTAATTTAATTCCCAACATAAAACCTTACTTCTTCTGATGGAAAATGAAATTACCCTTTCTACATCCGTTTTATCTGTCAATTAAATTCTTTTTTTTCCCTTTTCCTCCCCTCAAAGAAAAAAGAACATGCACATTATTGGTTATATTTTCTGTGCTTGCAACAAAATGAAAATGGGAAGAGGTGGCATTAACTACAGTAAGTACACAAAACCTGCTTGATTATCATGTAAAGATGCTGGAATGACAACCCCGGAGACTTTGAATCTCCTTTGTGAGGTTGTAGATGTCTAGGCTAATTTTCATTTTCCATTTGTCCTGGTATTGCATGGCAAAGCAGTTTTAATAATGGGACTCTTAGCAGCGTTAACTATTAACCTTTCTATTTTGTGGTATCTTAAAGAAATGGCTTTTGGAGGCAGCTTTCTCTGCCTGAATCTGTATGTGAATAAAGATAGGAGAATGAAATGCATCTTTTGGGCAGAAAGAGAGGACATTCGTTGTGATCCATTCTGTATGATTAATTTCAGGATGATATTTGTCCCTGCTTCATGTTGTCATTATTTGACAGTTATGAAAAAAATCACCGTCTTCGGTCTCGCTTGGTTATTATTTGTATTATCTTAGAGCTGATTGGAAAATAGTATTAAAAAAAAAATCAGCTTTTCAAAACTGAAAAGAAAAAAAAAATGGAGGCAGTTTTGTTTGTTTGTTCACTTTTTGAATGAAGACAAAAACACCTTTCAGGACCAAAACAAAACTGATCTTTTTAATTTTTCAACAACAGCGCTGGAAAGAGAAACAAGCAGATACCGTTTGTTGACTAATAGAAAACCCTGTAGCTCAGCCACAACAGTTTGTCTTGCATACGATGATCTGACGTGTTCTAATCCTTATTTGGGGCAAAGATACCATAGGCAAACTAACTATAAGGCACTTTTGCCTTGCACATATTTTGCAGCTATGATGGAGACTAGCAAAATACCAGTGTCTGGGTGCTGGGAGGCATCTCCTGGTAAACCTTTTCATTGCAGCTTAACATGTTACCACAATCCAACCCACCCACCATCCCCCTTTGCTTACCCCTACAGAGAGGGTGGCAGAAGCACCCACTTTTCAGCTGTGTCAGTTGGAAGTTAAGTTGCACTAAATTACATGAGTGGGTTTAACTGTGAGCTGAAGTGATGAGGTGCAGCTAGATTTTTCTTTTCTGTTATGTTTTTAGAGGAGAATAGCTTAGAGGCTGTGAGCCAGAGGGCTGAGCAAATGTAAGTCTTAAAGCCTCTACAAGATTTGCCAGAGGACATCTGCTATCTTTTCTCTTAGAGCAATTTTCAAGAAGGATATGCTGCTCCACTGCCCTTTGTCTTCACTGACCTTGAGAAGAAGGACAAGTGACAGTTAAATACTTTCTGCTTACACCTGTAAGAGATTGGGGAAGCTTAATGCTAGGTTCTGTACGTTGCTCAGGGATGCAGTGAGGGGCATCTGCTTCCTCCTACTTGCAGAGTCTTTGCATTGCTGAATGTATCTGAGGGTCTAAATAAATAATACTGAATTTTATGTCCAACGGTATAAACGTATCCAAAGAGAACTGGTTCAGTTCTGCCACAGCAGAGGCATCTGAGGCATGATTCTCCTCTCACTTACATCTGTAAAAATCAAGTACAATTCTGTTAAAGTCAAAACTAGAATTATACCAGAGGAAAGACGGAGTGATTGAGAGAAAAATCAGGCCTACAGCCTATAAAGTGCAAGTATAAACAGCATCACTTTTTTTTGAACTTGACTACATACACCTGGAAGGCATTCAAAGCATGCACTTGCAGTTATTTGTTACTCCTGGAATGATTAAAGTAAATCACATTGTTTGATATGAAAAATATGTTGTACACACACTTCTATTTTTCTCACTGCTCTGCCCTCCACGCTGCATTTTGTAGCGTAATCAAAATGCAAAATACATTTTGAAAAATTAAATGAGAGACACATGTGTGAATCATGAGGTTTATTTGCATGTTTGGCCCTTCAATTCATTAGGGATTTTAGTTTTTCCAGGAGGGAAACTGTCACATTTACATATTCTTAGACAGGCATGCAAATATTAGTCAGAAACTATAGTTTATTCAATGCATTACAAGCTCCTGGGCTGCCAAACAGTAATTTCAGTCCTTGAGTAATATACGTTTTTGGAAACCTGGCATAATAACACTGTATTATAGTATTGCCCACTAGGACCACTTATGATTTTGTCAGGTTTTCCATTATCAAGCCTTACATTCTGGGCCACGTACATTGTATGCCAGCCGTATAAATTTGTTATCTGACACGCACGGTCTCAGTCCCAGAGCAAATTTCTTTTGCAAATTTCAGAAAGCAAAATCACAGAAGCTTATTCAGAAGTTCCAGCTGGACCAAAGGACACACAGCACCAAAAGAAAGAAAACCAGCTAGTATAAGTCCTTTATGTCCATTTTTGTGTTTCTGTGATCTAACGCGTTGCAGGGTTTTGCTGCAGGTTTGCTACTGCAGGTGCAAATATGCACCTCAAAGAATTTACACAATCAAAATACACTGTCAGTAATGCTTGTCAATTGGAAAGGAAGTGTCTGTAATCTATCTGGGAAGTGGGCTGTAGTGTTTTATGTACCCTTGTTTGACATAAATTCATGAATTGGTGTAACTGAACTGAGGTTACTCCAGGGTGTACTGAAGGAAACAGTTTACATCAGCTGAGTTCCCTTTTCCCTTTCCCCCATCTCAAGTGGAGGCTATTATAACTGTTAAAAATTCCCATGGGTAAATTCAGGCCTGGTTAGAGACAAGGTCATTGCTAAGGTCAAGAATCCACTGGAGCAAAAATAGCTTACGAGGTTGATATCAGTCCCAAAGGTTTCTGTAGTCAATGTCAAAGGAACAGTGTGATTCGTATCACATGAGGCTACCTTTGGCTTTTAGCGTGGATGCCCCAGGAGATATCTACATTTACTTAGATTGGCCTTAAGTCTGGGTGAGGCTTAAACTCATGCTTCTGGCTTTTTCAGCAAGCAAAGAAAGTTAAAACCTTTACAATGAACAACTGAACTCACAGCTGATGAAGATAGATATCCTTATAGAAATTCATTAGCGGACCATATCGATTGAACCATAGGGACTCAATTAACCAATAAAATCTTCCAATTAATACTAAAGGGTAGGAAAAGTTGACCTACGTGTAAATTGTTCTTGATCTTTGGACTATGTCCTGGTTTCTGCTGGGATAGAGTTAAATTTCTTCCTAGTGCTGTGTTTTGGATTTAGTATGAGAAGAATGCTGATAACACACTGATGTTTTCAGTTGTTGCTAAGTAGTCTACTGGTCAAGGACTTTTCAGCTTCCCATGCTCTGCCAGGTGCACAAGAAGCTGGGAGGAACACAGTCAGGACAGCTAACCCAACTGGCCAATGGGGTATTCCATACCATATGATGTCATGCTCAGTATATAAATAGGAGGTGTGGTCCAGGAAGCAGCGATCGCTGCTTGGGTATCGGTTGGCAGGAGGTGAGAACTTGAATTGTGCAACACTCATTTTGTATATTCTACCATTATTATTATTATTATTTTTATTATTATTACTATTACTACTACTACTATTATTATTATTTTCCCTTCCTTTTCTGTTCTATTAAACTGTCTTTTTCTCAATCCACGAATTTAACTTTTTTTTTACAATTCTCTACCCCATTCCTCTGTGGGCGGGGGGAGTAACCGAGCAGCTGTGTGGTGTTTGGCTGCCTGCCAGGTTAAACCACAACAGACTAAAATGCTAAGGACCACAATATTTGGGCAAATAATCACAGGAGCTTTGCGCTCCATGCAAATATTCTAATTCCATTTTCACTACACCATTCAGGGAACCGAGACCAGATGATTGCTCCCGTTCACAAAATTTATGTAATACTTTGACATAAAAGCAACTCTCTAGATTTTGAGCTCCAGTTACACTATCAGGAAGGCTGCACGGAACCTCTTGGCATGGCTAAAGGGGACAAAATTGAGAGCTCGTGGACATCTGATACATGTTTGAAAAAAAAGGTGTTTTTTTCAAAGCAGGAGAATTATAAAATGTTCCTGCTTTTCATACACCATAACTTCTGTCCATTAAGACTGCATAAGGTTTCTTAGTATGCAGAGGGGCTATGCACGTGGAAATCTGCTGTTTTCTAAATCCACATTGATAGGATAGATTGTAAACTCTTTGAAGGGACTGTTTCAGTCTATCATGTTCATGATCCACGGATTTAGGACTTCTGAATGCACAGTGGCAGAGTACTTTAATGATCCATTATACTGTATCAATGATATGTAGATTATGGGTTGATTGTAGGTATTTGAACTGTGCCTTACAATCCATAGTGTGGTTCTTTGAGGATTTGTTAAAGGCACTGAGGATCAGTGCACTTTGACACGACTCTGAAGAGGAACTAAGAATTAGAGCTTGCCAAAATTTCACTATATTAAGGGCATGATCATGGTGTCATGATTCCGGCATAGTCCAAACATTGCTTACCTTAAATAAGGTCACTTGAGAAATGATCTTATCTTAGGCACAGCACAACAGATCTCAGCATAAAGTAATGGCTCAAGAATTTTCCTGGAGTCTTGGGAGGGTCTTACAGCTCACACTGATTTCTGTGCTGCAATGGCTAGACAGATATTGAAGCCTCATTTAGCTAGTGTATGTCAGTGATACACAGATTATGTACTTTTTATCAGGGATCAAGAAAGATATCTAAAAGAAAGAGTCTGGATCTAAAGATTTCTTTTCTCCTTTATTTTATATAATCAGTGTAGTAATACCGCATAATACAGTTCTCTGAAATTCATTGATTGGCTGAATTTACATAAATTACAATAACAAATTTTAGAGAGGCAGTATGATCCATTGAATATTACTGCATCGTTGCATTTTGGTTGCAGCCCCGATTCTGCTCTTCACCTGCAGGATGACTGCAGGCTACTCATCGTTTCCCCTTCCATTCCTGTCTTGTCTTCTTATATTTTTATATTATTTGTGAAGAACTCGTCACAGCTTGGTTTATCACTAACTACAGTGTCTTCCAGAAAAGCATTCCTGGATGAGACATTTAAACCCTGTTGTAATAGAAATAAAAGTAAGACAGGATATTTTATACACTTACAAGAAGATAATTGTCTATTCGGACAAGCAGAAAATATTACCCATGATCCCAAATACCATCTTTTCTCAAGGTAACTTACTAGCAGAATGTTGCCGTCAAATATATTCTCCCTCCCTTGCTCTTCTGTGGTGCATTTATTCTGATCACATGTGCGACTTGAGAAATATACAAAAAACGGCCCTTTCATTAAGATTAGAAAGCTGCAGCCCTTAAATCATGCATTTATGCAATTTTTAACTGTTTTTAACTAGCACAAAATGGCTCGTTGGAATTATGCAAGTATAGATCATTTTAATTTGAATCATTGTGGAATCATAAAGGACTCTGTTCTTTAATTTTGTGCCTTCAAGTCAGCCACTTTGATTAAAAAATAATAAAGCATGAGAGCTGGAGGGTCCTTGCAGGTTCTTCCAGCTATCATGGATCCCTGATCTTTGGTACTAATTCTTCTCATTAATATTAATAAAGGGCTGATAGGCCATCTCAAAGCATAGTACAAAAACCATGCAATTAATTGCTTGTAGTGTTTTTTATGCTTATTTTGCACAATGAGAAGTGATGCCTCAGGAGTCTAAATATCAGTTAATCAATAATATCAAATCCACTGAAAATGAGCCCTTCAAGTCCTTTTTTCGTAAATTTTCCCCAATTTTCAGCAGGATTAAAACCAATTACATGTTGTTTGTTTTTAAATTAAAAAAAAAAAAAAAAGAAAGAAAGAAAAAAGAAAAAGAGAGAGAAAGAAGGCAATACAGACAGATTTCTATATGCCCCCCGCTTCTCCTCATAGAATCATAGAATCATTTATGTTCGAAAAGACCTTTAAGATCATCAGATCCAACTGTTAACCTAGCACTGCCAAGTCCACCACTAAACAGTGTCCTTAAGTGCCACATTTACACTTTTAAATGCCTCCAGGGATGGTGACTCAACCACTTCCCTGGGCAGCCTGTTCCAGGGCTTGATAACCCTTTCAGTGAAGACATTTTTCCTAATATCCAATTTAAACCTCCCCTGGAGCAACTTGAGGTCATTTCCTCTCGTCCTATCACTTATTACTTGGGAGAAGAGACCAACACCCACCTCACTACAACCTCCTTTCAGGTAGTTGTAGAGCGCGATGAGGTCTCCCCTCAGCCTCCTCTTATCCAGACTAAACAACCCCAGTTCCCTCAGCCACTCCTCATAAGACTTGTGCTCCAGACCCTTCACCAGCTTCCTTGGCCTTCTCTGGACACGCTCCAGCACCTCAATGTCCTTCTTGTAGTGAGGGGCCCAGAACTGAACACAGGATTTGAGGTGCGGCCTCACCAGTGCCGAGTACAGGGGCACGATCACTTCCCTAGTCTTGTTGGCCATGACAAAACTGCTTCTTCATGGAAGCAGTTTTGATGCAGGGTGCAGGCTGACTTAACCTCGGCGACACCTCCAAGCTGAATAAACCATTGTCCTCGTTATTGTTTGGTTGCACTTGCAGAGCCTTGTACCTGTTATGCAAGGGCACCTGGGGAGGTGGGGTGGTCACAGAGGAGACGCGCCTTCTGCGCCGGGCCGGAATTTGTCGCCATTGCCCCCTCTCCCTTAAGTCTCTGTGTTCAGCCAGATGGAGAGAGGATAGGGAATCCTCCGTGTCACGCGTCCTGCCTGCCTGTTGGGCATGTCTCAGGGAAGGCAGGGTGCTATTCCAGTAGTCTCTCTCTCTCTCCCTCCCTCTCCCTGATACTCCTCAACCTACTCACCTCCTCCTGGAGCTCTGTCACTAAGCGGAGGAGCTCCTCTACCTGGGCCACCTCCCTCAGGTGTGCTCACTGCTGCCGGCCGGTCCTGGCGTAAGAGCAGGGCACAGCCCGCAGCCTGGCACCTGGGCAGCAGCGCATTCCCGACGGAGCTCTGCCTGGGAAGCTGCAGCAGTCGTGGTGGGTGCAGAGCTTAGAGAGGCCATGGCTTTCTGCCAGGTGGATACCATTGCTCCCTGGTTGACCCGGCAGAGCTTCAGCGCCCTTCCTGCACACACTTCCGCATGAACTGCAGCGCAAACTACTGCGCCACGCCCTTGCTGACACGCCACGCCCTTGCTAACATGCCACGCCCTTGCTAACGTGCCACACCTTATTTGCCTGCCCTGTTGGCGGCACTCTTGGTTTCTAGCACTCCCCAAGGGCTTCTTTTCTGCCTAGGGAGGCTTGGCCGCCATTGCTTCTGGTCCAGCCCAGGTCTTGTCAGCCACTGTCGCGCGAGCTGGGGGCTTCCTGGCTCCCCTGAGGTTCCCCCGTTTGGGAAACCCTGCTGTGCATCGCGCTAGAGCGCTCCGCTGCCAGTCATGCTGGCACCGGCACTGCTCGCCTTGGCAATTTTTAATAGGTAAAATGCTGGGGTTTAGATTCCTTTTGTTTTCCGCTTCTAGATAACAGCCAAGGTCCTCGCAGGAGATTAGACTTGCACACTATCAATAAAGTCTTCTCAAGAGGTTCCTGCAAATTTGGAGACATTAGCTATGTTGAGCTGGATGACATCCCTTAACTGCACAACATTACACATGGTATTTTGGCCAGCAAAACCTTCCAGAAAATTGAGAACTCCTTTCCCACCCTGAACTGACCTACACAGGTGTTTGATATGTAGAGAGTCAAGATTATGTACTCTCTTTCACTGTCCTCAGACCAGATGTGCAGCAGGGCCAAAGACTGAGTCCCTTTCACCTGACCATGTCTCAGTCCTGCTGTTACACACAAAGGCAAATTGCTGATGCTGCAGAACAAAAAGTGAAATTGTTAGGGCTTGCTTTGTTTGTTTTTAAATAAAGGTATAATATTGTATTAAGGTTTTGTAATAGGGATAGCCTAGATCATTAAAGTAACAAAATGTGGCCTTGTAAGGCTGAATGACCAAGAAGATCCCTCTCTTTCTTGTCAGTTGTATTCAAGTAGGCATTTATGAGCCAATATGCCTACTGGTATAGATGGTGTTTAAAATATAATTTTCTGGGACAAAGACTGAACCCCTAAAGGAAATTTGTTGTTGCTGTTTTGTGGTTGATTTGTTATTGCATGATGGTATAGAAAATGGATTTGGAAGTAGACAGGGCTGTGGCTATTTCAGATTGCAACATTGGGCCTACAACAAAGGGTTGTTCTGCTTCATATGGTTCACAATAATTGGTAAAATCCTGCAGCTATTCCTCTGGGCTTTTTACAGCTGGGTGAAATATTTTTAGCAAGAGAAAAAGTACATTTTTATGCACACCTCTACCTGTATTGTTCTATCAACAAGCATGAATTTATAAGGTCAAGTCTCATCCTTCAAGTAGTCCTCATATACACACGCACACATGAAAGAAAATGGTTTTAGGAAATGTCAGAATGCTTTATATCAACATTTTCAGAATGAACTAGAATGTTTCATTTCAAAATGTCATTTTCATTTTGAAATTGATCTTTTTAAAGGGTAAGAAAAGAAAAAAAGAAAAAAAAAAGACTTAAATAACTTGAAAATGAAACACAACATTTTCCAATTTGAATGAAACTTCCTGGTGTACAAACCCAAAGCCATTGATTTATTTCTTTTCTCTTTGCTATTGAACTTCAAAGTCTAATGTTCTCACAGGTCGAGTTTTTTACTCAGATTCCAAACCAGTGGTCAACTAATAGTATACTTTCCATTTTCTCTGTGCTTGCACACCAGAGGTATTGTCAGGTGTAGCTTGCATATATGAATGATGCAGACATGGCTACATGTCTGTGTACTTCCTGCCCCTGCTCTGTTTAGAGGCATGGTAGGTACCATAAATTAATATAAAATGAAATTTTGTCCAAAGAAGATCTATATCAGTGGAAAGAATGTAATTTTTCCCTTGGTAAGGAGAATCCACAGCAAGGCAGAAAACTCCAGGCATTTCAACATGTGCCATATGGAGTTTCTTCTGATTTTTTTTTTTTCTTGGGATCTAGAATGTTTGGATTCCACCTGATTCGTGAGGGGATCAGACAGCTCCATCCCAGGCATCCCTTCTAATCTGCAGGTTGACAACAGCCAAGAGTTAACTACACATTACTACCTCCTTCCGATTCACTGTATATTCTGATGAGGTCATGAATATAAAATTCTTCTTTTTGCAATTGTTAATATGTAAAGATTTTTTTTACAAGACTGACATAGATTCTAATATTACAAAGAATATAAGAGGAGATGGTATAGGGAATAAAATGTGGATCAGTCTGACATCGATTCTAATTAAAAATAAAGAAAACGTTAGCTTAAAAATTAACTGTAAGATTTTCACCTTGTGAATCTACTTACCCTTTAAAAATCCTGGGCTGAAGTGTAACATCTGAGACAAGTTCTGATTCAGACCATTGTCATTTGATGCAGCTGATTTTAAAAACCTGAGCAAGCCAGGCAAACAACTACCTCTCTCTCTCACACTCGCTCTTTTCTCCAATGTCATTAACCTATCCGGTTATTATAAAGGACTTGTCACTGCTCTAAACTCTGACTTAGATGTGCCATTCATCATATTCTAAGAATGTATCAACAAAGCATTAGAAGCTAAAAGTATTACTAATAGCAACTAGTCCAGTTTTATGCAAAGTGGATCTTGAAACCCATTTCCTATTTTTGGCAAAAGTCTAGTTTTTCAAGTCTGGGAAGGGTGTTTCAGCACACACAGTTTTAGTATCCCATGATATTTTCGTGAAAAAAAAAAGAAAACTAAATAAGCAAATAAAATAGATCAGTTCAAACTACCTGGATATACTTGTGTTACAGAGAATTTTTCTCCTTAAATGCCTTTGTAGTCTCTCTTTTTCATACGCTTAGATTAAAAATAAGGAAGGCAAGGAGAACTGGTGTGGTATGATTCATCATGCCCATGGATGACAAAGCCAATCTAAACAGTTTGTTTTCACTGAAGAGCAACTCCTGGTCCCTTGTCTCTTTTACCTTGCTCATTACAGTTGGACTCAATGATCTTAAATGTCTTTTCCAACCTAAATGATTCTATGATTCTGTTATTCTATGACTTTATTTTTGGTCCAAGCTCCTCCTTCCCCTGGCTCCCTCATTTGTTGTGTATGCCTTGCACAGATTCAAGCATTCATCTGATCCCTCTCTGGACTGATTCAGTTCATTTACGTTGTAACAAAAATATTCAGTTTATTGTCAAATGTTTCAAATGAGTGTGAGTGATAGACAAAGAAAAGGGGAGGGAGGAAATCATGTCCCTTTCAGCAGTAGTGAGTCATTTAATTAGGTTTATGTCATAACACAGAACTTCAACCTCATATTTTTTTCCCCTTGTTTAAATTCAATAGGATAATCTGGCCTTCAAGATAGTGAAATTATTTACTTTAGTTAAAATCAATGGCTGTAATACAATATACCTTAATAAAAAAAAGTTTTTTAAGGTACAGGAAGTCATACTGTACGAGCAAATAACTCATCAAACTGGATCCCTGTGAAACTCTGAAGTCAATCCCCAAGGAGCCTCCAGAGGCAGTTCGTTGCTGAATAGGGGTATATCCAGCTGATTTCCAAATAGGGAGAAGGTGCATAAGATAATGGAAAGAAACTATAATTAAAAATATTCACAGAAAAGGGTCTGATGAATCCCCCCAAGATAACATCTCCAAGGCTTTCACCAAATCATTGGACAAAAAATAATTTATTTAATCTTCCATGTTTCACAAAAATCTCATTTTACAACAAAAAAATATCATAGAAGGAGACTTCAGAAAGCTCAGATGTATTTTATCCTCTCATGAGATTAACTAAGGTCGGAACTTTCAGAACCTCATTGTGCTAATTTTTGTATAAAGAAGTCCTTTCCTCAAATGACTTGCAATTTAAACAGGTAGGGACACAGGAAAAGGGATAAGGAAAAATTTTAGAGGAATTCTTGAAACAAAGAATGATTACACAGTTCACCTGCTGTGACACAAGTGCTCAGACTTGGTAGATATTTACCTGAGATATATGAAGAGATTACACTATAAAATTGCCTACCTCACATCAGTTGAAGAACTTTCCCCACCTTTAGCAATAATGGCAGAGAGGGTGGTGTAGCCATCGTTCCCAGTCCAATGTATTAACAGAAAGTGTAGTTGTTCGTGGTTTTACCTAGTGTTCAGTGTTGTGATTTGCAACAGCAGATGTTTGAAAACACCACACATTGTTCCACCTCCAGCACAAAGATGGGACAGACCCCTATGGCTAGGCAGATCTCTTCAGATCCTGCAATGAAATCCCCAGATGCCCTTAAGGTGAAGTCCACAGAAATTGTAGTGCAGTGATGAATGAAGAAAAATCTCCCAAGTCCCAAGGCAGAGCTTTAACAGAGAAAAAGACCTTCTTTGCCATTGGCAGGTTTGCCCAACCTTATTTTGGAGATTTTCCCATCATTAATTTAAAGGTATTAAATGAACAAAGATCAGCAGAATTAGCAATAAAATGCACTGGCAGTTGCTGAAGCTGTAATTCGCAGTCTGGCACACTGGTTGAACAATTGGGATAGTATTTTGAGCAAGGAATCGCAACCTATCTGTGATTTAAACCATGCTTCTCCCTTTTTTAAATACTTATTTAAATACAAATTAATGATTAAACTCGTATTTCTTGAGGATTAAAAGCATCTCTATCTATGCATATTTGTCAGCATTAGCATAAAAACAGTTGGAAATTGTGAACAAAGTGCTGTTAAGTGACTGTATGCAACTGTACTCTAGAGTTCCACTTGCAGCTAACATCACTCACGCTATTTCTGTTGGGTATCCCATCTGTTTTACACCTATAAGTTGATAGGAAAGAACATGAAGTCTCTCGGTGGTCAGTGCTGATGGTCATACATATCTTGTATGTTCAGCTATCGAAATACCACGGGGTAGGGAGAAGGTGTAAATTACTTAGAAGCTGTCTGATTGGTGGTGCATGCTTGAAACAGCTGTAAGGGGTCCTGAACAAAGCACAGCAGTTGTAGTGAGAAAACTATTAGCATATGCATGAATAAGTGGGTGTGAAAATGCTGGCTATCAACATGCAGTATATACTGTATTCCAGCTGAGTAGGTGTAAAAAACATCCTCTTGACGCAGAAGTGTGAATTTCAGGGAGACAAGCCTGATGAAAGCCAAAGATTTGTATTTGTTTCATTTGTTTAGATAAAGGGCCGTGTACTTTTCTGGTGTTATTCTGTTATCATTAGATTAATTTTGTCCCAGTTTAAGGCAAACAAAGCAAGCTGGTGAAGAGCACAGCTTAATAGGATGACAACTAGGTAGGACTGAGAATCACAACAGGTTTTGAATCAGTTCTCTGAGGTCGCAGATGCAACTTTCTCACTGGTAACACTCAGCAGAACTTCAGCGCCTGCACCGGGCTACACAGAGGTCATGGCCCAGACTTCTGTGTGGCTTTTATTGTATGTGCCTGTTAAGACTACCACTAAAAATCAAAAGAGAAACTGAGCCATTCCTTTGCTGGAGAGCATAAAACCTGTCCACTGAAAAAGGACACTTGAAAATCCTGCTCCTGGGCACTTGAGGGCATTTCACATT
Source organism: Calonectris borealis (assembly GCF_964195595.1). Taxonomy (NCBI): domain Eukaryota; kingdom Metazoa; phylum Chordata; class Aves; order Procellariiformes; family Procellariidae; genus Calonectris; species Calonectris borealis. The sequence goes on along the minus strand of NC_134352.1, from coordinate 80,341,958 downwards.
TCAGCCATTCACAATTTATATTTATTTGAAAAATTGTGTTGCTCGGCAGTCTTTTCTAATAGCAATATAATGGTATTGCAGCAGGAATTTAATGGTACACTATTACACTTCAGGGCAACCACAGCACAAGTGTATCAATTCTGGGATGAGTCAATGGTGAAGGAGCAATATTGAGGTCATATTTTTCCTCTTTCTGTACATCAGTGGGACAGAGGTATAGAACTTTTGGCAGAGACGTAAAAGATTATTTTTCAGTGATCTAGTTTTATTCCAGACAAATTTCTGTATCTCTTACTTGAAGCTTTGCAGTACTACTTTGTTCTATTCTCTGACAGGATCTGCCACAGTGATATCAGAAGAGTTACCAACAAACCAATAAATGGCATGATCATCTACCTCATTTGCCTTTCTTTTTAATATAACTTTTCAACATTCCTTGAAACTTATTTTCTGTCTTAGATATAGTGAACATATTTGTGACACAACACGTTGTGGAAAGCAGTAAGACTTTTGCTGGTTCAAAAGCATACTTTTAGTCCATAATTTGAGAAAATGTCATCTCTTTTGCTATTAAACCTTGGTTTTGCAGCTGATAGACATGTCAGTTTTAAAATGAGATCAAACCAGACATATTCCATGTTTTGTTGTAGAGGTTCTTGCTTCACTAACTCATTTAGGGACAAAAGGCATCAGACTATAAGACTGGTCGTGCTGGGCCAGACCAGAGATTCACCTAGGCCAATTTCCTCTTTCCATTACTTGTTAGCCATTGATAACTAAAGCAAACCAGAATAACGGGCAGATCTGCAACACATTTTCCTAATGTACTCTTAGAGCCTTCAGTGGTCTGTGTCTTGGAAACTTCTTGACCTAGAGGCTGCATGTTTGTGTTTAGTACCTTAGGTGGATTTTCCTTTCAATTCTTTATCTAATAATTTCTTGAACCCAGGTGAGCTATTAACTAAAGAAACAGCAAATGTACTTTTCCTCCATTTTGCATCCATCTGCCAGTCTATATATAAAAACATTTTGTATATATAACTATAGATATAAATATGTATAGATGTATATTAAAGAGAACAGCGTTATATGTTATTGCCATTGCTGCGTTAAGCACTTTCCCAGAGAAATTAAAAGGGATGGCAAAATCTCAAGTCAACTTCATGCCCAAGAGGATCACAAATCCCTACAGGGTTGATGATAAATTAAATTACCTTGCACTGATCTGCATGTAGTTGTTTAACTTGGGAAAGCAGTCATCACGGATTCAGAGATACATGGAGAGGACGTTCTTTTGCAGTCTAGAGATAAAAATCCTTATCTAAGTGGCTGAAGATCCTGGGCTACTGTCAAGTAGATTTATAATTAATTATATTTTTAAAACCTATCACTGGATAACATAAATAAACAAATTTACGAACAGATAAGACAGTTTAAACCTTTTCTTTTACAGCAGAATACTAAAGTGAAAGTCTTTTTTCTTTTCTTTTCACCCTGCAGAATTTGCTGTCTAATGGCTGAGTATTAAAGATGGGTACATGTATAGATAGATATTATGAAACATAGATATATAGATAATTATGGCATTCCCCTGATTTATCCCAGTAAATAGGGGATTTTTCCTGGTACAGTCCCACAGCCTTTGTATTGACCTGGCAGTACAGAGTCTCTGAACTGAATGCATAAGTCACATCTGTGTAATGAACAATAGCTTTTTATGCTATTTGGGACTGGTGGAGGCTATAGTGCACTTTCAGACTTCAGCTGGGAACCCATAAAGAGGGAGCAGATCATGCAAAGAAAATGTGGGGAGAAAAAAAAGACCTAAGTAGACTGAAAACTGAGGAGAAGGAATCACCCACCATGAACATCATACAGTTCTCTGCGACAGGACACTGTTGACTTGTAACTCCATCTCATGCATTCCTGTTTGGGAGGACTGAAGCTTTCAACATTGTGACCCAGAGGCACATTGGAAGGGTAAGCGTAAAAGCAAAGAGAACTAGTAAGTTTTCTGAATAACAATTTTAACTGTAAAGGGCTTTTCTGTGTTAATTTTCACTATGTGTATTTGTACTGAAACTAATAAGAAAAAAAGATTAGGTTTTTATTAGACTGTTAAACATTAATTAAACTAACAAGAAAATCTTAGCTTCCAATACTAGAGATAGTGTTCCCTTTTGCACCAACATTTTGAGTGTAATACCATTAAGATATAAGAGTTCAGATCTACTGAGAGGTAGGACAGAAATTATAATCAGTTTTCTTCACTTTATATGTGAGTGACAGTATTGAAAGACATACACAGACTCACTTCTTTTGGTCGTATTTATGTGTAAAACTGCCCATAACTACTATACTTTGTTCTGTATCCAACTCCATGGATAGATAGGAGGTGAGCTGTGGGCATTTCTAACAATTGAGCCACCTCTCTGTAGTGGGCATGAGAATCCCTATTTATCATAAAAGAAGGAGCCAGAACCAGGGCCAGATTAGATCAGGTTGCTCAAATCTCCACTTGAGATTTGAAGAATTGTATATGAGTGTAGGTAGGCCAAGTTGGCTGCCACAGTAATCAAGTGAAAAAACAGAACTTTTTAGGTCTTTTTAAGTTTATACTAGAAAATATAGGTTTCTATGTCTTTACAGAAGCTGAAGTTGTTAAGAAGTGTTGGTTGAGGATCACTGTCTCGGACAGTGCATAAATTTTGCACAAAGCTCAGTTTAAGTACATAATTTCCTTTTGGGATTTGGTTTCTTGTATATTATGCACTAATAAGTTTAAATGACTAGTGTATGTATTAATTAGAAGAATAAATTAATAATGATAAAAACCAACTATAGTAACTTTAACAACAAAGCAGATCTGGATGTGAAAAAAATGTAAGATCCCTATGGGTAGGATATAAATGTCATGTTCTGCATTAGCCAGGGTTTGTGAAGGATAGTTGGGAGAGGAAGAGGAATGCAACAGTGAAGTAGAACCTTTAAAGCTTACAGCAAAACCTGCTAATGAGAAGACAATCCAGGGGATACCACATGGCCTTTGAAAAGAGTATGTCACCAATGACTAACTCTTTGATTTGCCACAAATCTCAGTTCTTAGTCCTGGAGAAATCTGTTGAGCATAAAATAAAACAAAGCAAAGCAAAGCAAAATTAAATTATATTAAATTATATTAAATCACGTTAAATTAACAGAAAAATAAAATGCACATATAAACAGTGAAATGTCTGGGAATTTCTAATTTTTGCTGTAATGATCCCCCTCTTCCTTTTTTCAAATGTCATCCCTAATTCTGTAGTGTATCATGCCATCAGAAAGACATCCATTTAATGAAATGCCTTCTGCACCTGGGACACTGCTAGTCGATATGTAGTAAACAACCAATGTGTTCCAATCTAAAGTGGGGACACTATGTTTCAGAGGGATCCATTGATCTCAAATGGCAGAGTTAGTCTTCTTTTGTGAAAAGAATCTTTCAAATAAATCTACTTGAGTGTTTGAAGGTGTGAGTACTTTGATGTTTCAAAGCCTCAATTATTTAGGTACCACAGAGCTGAGCATTGTGTATCTGCCAAAGTCTCGTTTAAAAAGCTCAGATGGCTAAGATGTCATGTTCTGTTCAAAGTCTTCTGGTGACTGAAATTAAGAGAAAAGCCCTTTCATTTTAGTGACTCCTAAGAATCTCTCAGCATCCACTCTGTTGTGCTTCAGCATGACACCATTAAATGCTTGCTTGCAATTTGAGTACATTGTCAACAGAGCAGATGGATTCTAACTAAGGAAGTGGTATTTATGCTGATAGGCTGTGGTAAAAGCAAAACAAACAAACAACACCTCCTCCACCCACCCCCCACCCCCCGCCCAGCTTCTGGTACCTCTTATTAAAGGGATAAGATTCAAGTGCCTGGCTGAAAAGTAGTTGTACTGATACCATCGTCTTTAATAATTAATTCAGTCTTTGTCTCCAGGATTGTGTAAAGGCAAGTGTTCACCTACCGTCAATCTACTACGGTTGAGGAGAGAGTAATTTCGTCAATGATGTATCATGCTGTTTTCTCTTATTACTAACCTATTATTGATTATTTCTACGTAGACTCCTGAGCTAAGTTGCATTACGATAGTTCAGCAAGTCAGCAAGATCTGGCCCACAGAGGAAAACGTGGTATCCAGACAGCAATGAAATCACACTCTAAACAAAACGGTTGAATAGAAATAGGTGGTTGAGAGAGGCAAGGAAAGACTTACAGGTGGTATTGTGGGTGTGAAAACACAGGCTGAACCCAGCTTTAGCCTCATAACTGAGGTATTTAGGCTAGAATCCTTTAGGTAAATTACTCTCCGCTCCCTCTTTAGCTGCTGGAAAGCTACAGGAACCTCCAGGGTGATTCAGATCTAAGTAGAGTAAATTACCACTTCAGGAAGTATATTTTTCTCTTTTGATTATATAAATAGACTAAGCTACTAAGTAAATGGTCTTAGCTAAGAGCCTAAAATTCAATGGAATTAATCTTTGCCTTTCTTGCTGTTCGTGAAATAAGATGTGTTCCCTGATTGAAAAGGGGAAATAATATCAAGAAAGAAGTAAAAGACAGGTTAAGAGTTAAAGGTGTAACAGGCAAAGAGATAATAGACACAAGTCCTTTATATATATCAGTATAATTTGCCATTCTTTAGGGTTGAGTCCAACTCCGAGTCTTGGACAAAAGACGAAAGCAGCTTTGAAAAGACAGATTATTCAGTCTCTGTCTGTTATAGGATTTTTGGTATCTTTCTTTGAGGTATCTTGTGAACAGCCACTAGATGGACCACCAGCTTGAGACAACACAGCACTGCCTGCAGTGCAGTGAAGTGCTGTAGGCCAGCAAGTTGTCCTCTCCTGCTGTCACATCACCACTCCATTTTCACACACAGGGCCTTTCACTTTCACTCTCAGTGAGTGTGGACATGTGGGTGGAGAACTGAGGTTTAAGGCATGAACAGGTAGAGTATTGCACCCTGGCAGCTGCATCCAAACGTATCAAAAGACAACTGGTGTTAAAGATAGCAGCTGAGAGTCTTCTACAAGTCAATTTGCCACGAGTGGTGCTAAGATGAATCTCTTTAAGGAGTCTTTTGTTCAGGCTACTCAGATGTTGGTATTCATTGCGACAAAACCACTACCTGCTGGCATTTTGTAAAGTACTTATCCCCTGTTCTACCATGTAAATACAAACTGAGAGAATAGTAACGTCTACAGATACAGAATTTAGCCCCCAAAACTGTCATTGTGCTGTTATTACATCGCATTTCCTTGCAATAAAGAAGATCTTTCAGCTTCAGACATGTTAGGGCATAGGTACACAAGAACTGGATGTGGAGGTTGTTAATGGAAGTGACTTAAGTCAATTGGGAGTTGCAAGATTCACTATGGGCACCTTAGGAGTTAGAAGCCTGACATTAGGGAATGTGAACTTCCCTGCAACTCTAAAATGAACTATTTTTATTTCATCATTTCACCACCATCTTCATCTCCCATGAAAAATGCAAACTTTTATCCATGCCTGACTACTATGTGGTTAGGTTTGTTTTGGGTAGGGGAAAAATCTTCTGCAGTTTTTGTTTGACTTTTTCTTATTTTAATGAAAATATATATACCTTGCAATATGTAATCACATTTTCTACCATTTGTCACTTGCAGGCACCCAGGCAAACTGGTTTGATTCACTTTCTTTTGTCATACTCAAAAGCTAAAAGATTAAGGAACTCGCCCAGGAAATGACAATTTTCTCTCCTTTATTTTAAGGCCAAGACCTGTTAAATTTTCTTTTCAAGCAACCCCATAATAGTATTTAATCACATGACTTTGAGAGAATTTAACACTTTGATCACTCTTCTGTCCTTATGAAAAAATTTCTCAGTTACCTGGAAAGAAGAATGTAACATAGTCATTCAGACAATTAGTTTAATTTGTTTGAGTTTCTCAGTTCAACTAGCTATAAAGGATTCACTTCTACTTTAAAACAAAAGCTGGGGAATTTAATTAGCTTGACTTCTTCCTGATGTGGAAGGAAGGGAGAGGTATCAACATGATTTTGACTTCCTTGAAATCTCAGCTAGCATACAGTGGATGCCAATTAGAAAGATAGATGGACACTGCAAGTTCCTCTAAGCCCTTATGCTGAGCAAACTTATTAATTATCACTGTTTTGTAGAGCACAGACAGGTAGGTAGTCACACCATTACGAAGGAAGTTAGATGCCCTGTCTAACTGGGTGCATCAAATGCCTCATTTCAGTGTACCTCCCTATGACAATATCAAGTTGAGAATGGTGATATATCTGTTGTCTCTAAGCAGAAAAGAAAAACCCATATATTTTTTAATGAGATAAAGCTGCAGGTCAATATAGTTTTTAATTAATTTTTAGCTGCAGTTTTAAAATATTAGGGGGGGGAGAGAGAGAGACAACTGAGCAGGAAGATAAAAGAAAGGGGAAAAATATAGGAAATAATAATAATAATAAAAATCTAAAGCCAGCTAGTAAGCTAAAGTGACTTTAATTTTTCTGGTTTATTAAAACATATTCAAGTCTTTGATGGTCTATGAAATCTGGTATCCCATCAATTACGATCTCAAAAGATTTCTGAAACATTTTTTAAGCGAGAAGTAAGTAAATTATGGGTTTGTCTTTTAAAGTGTGTTTTATTATGTCATTACTTCAAATAATGTCAGTAACTCGGTACCAGTTTGAATGGTTATGGAACATTTGTAATTCAAGGGGGTGTGATTATCAGTGTATATTCTGGTATAAAAAAGACTTTAGCCAGATTACTTTTTATCGGCTCATGAATTTAGATGCAGTTCCTTTAGCTCCATAATGCAGCTGTCTGGGGGTAGATATATGCAGTCCTCCAGATTGGCTGCCATTGAAAACTTGTAGTGTGAAACTTGATAGTTTGTGTTGGGAGGAACTCTACTGGTTCATGGGTAAAGACACATTGAAGTAAAAGAAAAAAAAAAAAAAAAACAGGAAAAAAAATAATACTGAAAGTCAGCCAGCCATTTCACAGCTGAGATCTGTGTCTGCAACTCATCCTGTGGACAAAATGTGCTGGTCAATCACCTGAAGCCATTCGGTAGATTTAATGCATGTTTTAGCTTCTTCCCTCAACAAACAAAACCTGTACTGTCTCTGACATGAAACCATTAATTTATATGCCAAATTCATTCTTTATACTTAATGTGTTTGCATTTAGATTCTAAAACCATTTGCAAAGTGGGGAGGGGGGACAGAAGCAAGGGTTGGCAAAATTCATAGTGCCAGCAATTTTCCATCCATTAAAGATTAAATGCAGCACATTCTGTATACACCTACGTGACTACCACACACAGCAAATAATTCAGCAACTTCAAATGATTTCATTGGCAAGCTGCATGCCTCTGAAAAAAGCCAGTGGAATAATGCAAAAGTTACTCATTTGAACTTGGTCAAATGGTTTTTAAAAGATGACAAAAAAGCCTTCTTATGAAGAAAGACACAAGTTACACTTCTGGTTAATGCAGATTAGCCTGTGGCTAATATAATGTGTACATTTCTTTCAGGACATAGCTGAATATAGGCACAGCGTACTGACTGATCTGTTGGAATTGGACTTTGTCAGCTGAACCCTGTGAGTAAAAGCCTCCTTTAGTAGACACAGATGAAGATTAGGAAGTAAAGAGCATAGTTTAGGAAAAAAAAATACTAGGATTTATTTCAGCAAAGTAAAAAAGTTTAGGAAATATGAGAGCACTATGAGGGGAGAGAAAGGAAAGTTTAAATGGTTGCTTGCAGCTCTTGAGCAGACCCTGCTGCTGTGGGATATTGAGAGTATTGGCTGTATTCACAGGAGATTTTGGGAATTGAGATCCTCAGTACTCTGGGACCTAGCTTGGATACAACTTCATGTCAGTGAGGACTGCAAAGCTTTGAGTTTTTTAAATGAAACGAAAGAAAGAACTAGAAAGGGAAGTTATTCCTTTCTCTACCAACATGGGTGGAAGAAGTTGTAAAAGAACTCATTAGTTCAGTTCCCACAGAAAGGCAGAACGGGTTTAATATGTTGTAGTGCAGAAATACAGAGGGGGGCGGAAATCTGTAGTTAATGCTGAGTGTAAACTGTTTAACAGGATTAGTATGGTCACCAGTTTTTGATAAGTGGAGTAATACATATTGAGAAGAGCTGACTCTTTGAGGTTAGACTTGTGAACCGACATCTTGGTTTCTGTTGGGAGGTCTCAATGTGCATCACAGAAAACCTTATAATTCATCCCCCTGCTGTTAAATGTTGTTAAACTTGCTTAAAAAACAAATTGTGTGTCATTTATTTTGTCTCAGGTGAGTATAAAATAGTGCTGATGCTAAGTGTTTAGAATATTTTAACTACAACTTGCAAGGATCTACAGAACTCATTGATGTCCAGTCCAAACACTGCAGTGATGCTGCTTAAGATAACTATAATATGAATCAAGAGAAGGAGGTTTGTTTTTTTCATGTTTTGTTTTGTTTTCTTTTGTTTTGTTTTTAAATTAGTGTGGAAAAGGTACAAAAGTTTTAAGCAAGAAGAACCTGACTTAGCAGGAACCAAAGGGGTTCCACTGGTTTGGATGAAGCCCTTAGTGCAGTAACTGCAGGGGAGCTTTGTCCCTATTCCTTGTCCTCTAAAACCCATTCAGTAACAGCAGTAAAAGAAATAATACAAACCAGGGTGTAGTTTATGTGTTGTTGGTACAGCACTTTGTGAACGTAAAGTGCTATGCAAGTGCCATTGTTAGCGTTATCAGGTGAGTTTCTCCTTGCATAAAAGAGAAAAATTGCATCAATATAATTGCTGTGTCCTGAGTCTCTGGGAGTTTTTAATTAATACACTAAGACTGAAGCTTAAGATAAAGTACTGGCATCTTTATTGACTATACCTACCTTTGCTGGTGGCCTACCCACATTTCCTGGCACGTTTATAATCCCTTAGCATATGCATCTCAGGTCTGAGGTGCCTCAACTTTTCCTTTTTTTTTTTTTTTTTTTTTTTGAGTAGTTTTCCTGTTCAGAAAGTATTTGAGTACAGGTTTAAATGTAAGCATACACTGATATCTCATTGCTACCAGTGAGATTTAGACATTTTCTTAAAATTTAGTAGTTCGCTGGAGAGGAGTGATCTACAAAAACATAGCATTCCACTTTTATAGAAATTAAGCAAAAAGTCTCAAAATAGAAGTCCTTATCCATTAATTATATTCACTTGCAAGTGACAAAAAATGTAAAATAACATAACATAAAATCAAACAATCTTTTTTTTTTTTTTTTTTGCAAAGATATCTTGATGCCATCTGTGGAGTAATGTACAACCACTGAAGCTGAGAGCTACTTTGATGAGAGAGTAGAACATGGGCAATGCACGTATGATTTTCCTAGTAAGTACTAGCTCAAATGCTGATTGTTTTTCAGGTGAGCTTGGGTTTTGGTGGTTTTTTTTTGTGTATGTGTATGGGTTTGTTTGTTTGTTTGTTTGTTTGTTTTATTGTGATGGATTGTGATGGATTGACTGAAACACAACTCAAGTGATTTGCCCAGGCTTGCCTCCCGGTGAACAAAGGTGTGTCCCTATTAAATGAGCAACTGTAGGTAGCCTTATTTATTAAACATCAAATGTGCCCCTTCATTTTGTTAAATGCTCTGTGTAGCCATAGTTAAATGACAACAAGAAGCAACTGAGTCTCAGCACTGATTGGCAGCGGGCATCAATCATTATTCTGGCAAGGATCTTCAGGAACATATCACTTTGTAGCAAATCTGGCAGGTTTGAATGGGATTATTTCGGATTGGCTTACCAATAACTGTCATGCCTAAAATCTCGACACAATAAGAATTCTTCACTGGTGCCAATCACACACTTTGTGCCAACCTCAATTCACATCCTCCCCTGGATAGTCTTGATCCACACTAATACTCCAAACAGAATGACAAGGCTTCAGGGCTGAGAAGAAACAAATAGTGCAAAATATCGAGAACAAGATTGGAGTCTGCCCTGTCATTTAGGTAAAGGACAAAGTGTTTTGTACTAGAGATCCACCATTTCACTGGGTCATGCACCCCACAGTACTGAAAATAGCTGAATACAGCAAGCAAAAGCAATCATTTCAAATGACAATTAGTGCAAAGATTCCTGCTGATTGAGAGGACAAGTACTTATACACATCAATCTATGGTAATAACAGGGTTCAGGGTCCTGTTATCATCATATTTGAGCTCTAGTGGGAGGTAGGAAAATATAAGAGATTTAGTCACAGAGGGAATAAATGTAACTTCTGAGGTCATATAGAAGGTTTCTGTTAAAACAGAATTTGAAATGTCTTTGCTGCTGCCATGCTAGAGAAGCAGTAACCAGTAGATACATTCCAGAAAAGGGCAGACCTTAAATTCAGACATTCAGTGCAACTTTCAGGGACAAGATGGATAGCCACTGAAAATGGAGGAATAGAGTTTATTCGTCATGGAAGTAGCTGGTGTATACAAGCTAAGAGAGCTGGCTTTAGGTCAGCCCTACATACCATAATAAATATAGAAAATGAGAATTGGACCTATAGAAAAAAGAAAGGGAACATGGGAAACAAATCTTATAGATATTGGGGAGACACTATTTCCAAGACACACTGCCTGAATCAAGAAACTATCAGGATCCTGGGATAATAAAGGATTCATGCTACCTGGTGTCCTGGTTTTGGCTGGGATAGAGTTAATTTTCTTCCTAGGAGCTGGTGTAGTGCTGTGTTTTGGATTTAGTATGAGAATGATGTTGATAACACACTGACATTTTAGTTGTTGCTAAGAAGTGCCCATAGTCAAGGACTTTTCGGCTTCCCATGCTCTGCCAGGTGCACAAGAAGCTGGGATGGAGCATAGCCAGGCAACTGGCCAATGGGGTATTCCATACCATATGATGCTCAGTATATAAACTAGGCGGAGTTGTCCGGGGAGGGGAGATAGCTTCTCGGGGACTGGCTAGGCATTGGTCGGCGGGTGGTGAGCAAGTGCATTGTGCATCACTCATTTTGTATATTCTATCATCATTATTATTATTTTCCTTTCCTTTTCTGTTCTATTAAACTGTCTTTATCACAATCCACGAATTTTACTTTTTTTTTTTTTTCCAATTTTCTCCCTCATCCCACTGGGGGGGGGGGGGAGGGGAGTGAGCGAGAGACTGTGTGGTGTTTGGCTGCCTGCTGGGTTAAACCACAACACCCAGTTTCTGCCAGACCTGCCTAACCACATGAGCTGATTTTCCATTAGCTTCACCCCATGAATGAGACCATAGGGGTTTTTCTCTTCTAGGTCCTACAATAACATGATATCAACCCTAAACTAGAACACTGTATGGACTGACTAGACTATGGCAGAAGAGTTTTTTAGAGTAAAGGAAAGTCAGTTGTGTACAGAAAGTACTGAAAGTGAAGTTTCCATTTGAAACTCCAATGATGGAGAGAGCTGATGGGAATCACAGACTTACAGATTTCCACCACCAACAGAAAAACCCTCCTAAGATGACCCGTGGGCCATTAAGTAGCAGTGGAAACATCACTGAGGTTATTCAGCCTACCTAACTTGGTGCTTCACTGAGGAACTGAGGAAGAAAGTGTGTTTTTTCTAGATTCCCTTTATAACAAATGGCAAAAGTGAGACCAACATCTTCAGAGAGGAATTCACTTCTTAAGGGTCTAGGGCTTTGGGGCACAGTGGAAATCTCACACTACAATGTGTTTATATATTTGCATATAAGTGGATACTTCTACTAAGAATAATAAAATGCTTTTGGAAAAAATATGTAAATTAGACCTACAGTGCATACAAATAGTGTTAGAAACTTTTTATAGATTAACAAGGAGATGCAGGAATGTGTCTTCTCAAGGACACACCAAGAAGACAGACACAAGCTAAGAAATTCTGAAGGCCTAAGTCCCTATCCTGGGGCAGTAATCATCAGATTTCCCTGAGCTCTGGATTTACAATAGGACCTATCTGCATTTTCATCTAAAAATTTCAACTTTCAGGAAAAATTGATAATTGTCATGGTCTTTTTTTTTTTTTTTCCCTCCCCTTCTCTGCCAGGGAGCTATTCTCAAAATTTGTCTTTACAGCATTTAGCTTAGCAAACCGTACAGTAAAAAGGAAATAAAGAAAAATTATTAAACTATGTAGGACTGATATAATGGTATAAGTTTTTGTTATGTGTTAAGCAGTATCTAATGCAATTGGCTTATAATGCATGTTCTGGGTTTTCTGGATGCCATGGTAAAGTAAGTAATAAATAATAAAGAGTATTTGACTAACTTTAGAATTAGGATCAATGTATTGTTTTCATATGTACACCATGATAATTTATCAATACTTTATACAAGAAGGTCTTTTTCAGTAATGTGAATGGAGATGTGTTAGCCTATTCCTGCTGATGATCTGGCCATTTTTTCAAGAGACTAGAAGTAGTCATTTTCTATTTGCTGGGGGTATTTTAAAGACAATTTGTGAAAGAAAACATGTGACATGAAAGGAGAAAATGACAATGCTGAGGATCAATATGCTCCATTAATAATAAATAGAACTTTTTTTTTAATTATTTATCTGACATCTTCGAATGTGTATGCAAGTACATCCACAAAGAGCTATGTCATTGACCACCTGGTATGCAAAATGGATTGTGGGAGTAGACTGGTCTTTTGAGTCCCGTAAACCTCAGTCTTCCTAGCACATTTATACTTTGCCTGGGAAGGTGGTGTAAAAGGATTCATATATCATTAGGGAGCAGCAAGAGCAGGCTGCTGAGCAGGGGAAGGTGAGCCAGGAGCCGAGGGTGACAGCAACAAGAGCAGGTCTAGTGATGGTACCCAGGGTCAGCCACAAGCAGTGATTCCCAGACAAGTGTGGAGTGATAAACAGGTCTGAAACAAGCCAGGAAGCCCAATCACCAGGTCAGGGTCAGCATCAGCGAAGAATGTGGCACGGGCATGTCTGCAGTGTAGCTCAGACAAGGACCAAGAGCTCAGGCAACAACAGTAGCTCCTGAGCCAGGAGACAGAGGCCCCACATGAGTCTTCTCATAGCTGCTTCTTACAGCTCTTTTCCCAGCAGTCTGATCCAAGGTTACATGACTGCATCAAGAGCTGATCTTAAGCATATGCCGCCAGACTCCTAAGAGGATATGTTGGGAAAAAATGTTGCAGAGTCTTTGGTGCACTCAAGGTCTTTATTATGAGGAATCTTCAAGCAGGAATTTAAATTCATATTACTTTCAAACCACATGTTTTCCTATATTGCAATGTCAGTTTTAGAGAGCACCCTGCAAGTTCTTCATGGAGAATCCTGGTCCAGCTCTCCTACTCTGTGGTGACATGTGTCTCCACTGCGGTGATGAAGTGAAGTGCAGCTGGGCACCAAAGCAAAAGCAAATCCCAGCTAAGAAAGCCCTCAGATGCCCTTCAGATCAGAGGATATATATGGAGTTGCTCTCTTCAGACTTATTCTTAATCAGTTTCATAAATTAAATGGAAGTAATGTAAAGAAAAATTACTTTGGTCTTGAGCCCATATGGGAGCAGTTTTTGCACCCGGATAGAAACATAGTCTCTTCACTGTATCGCTCAATCGGTTGAACATTCACAGCTACAGCACAAGTTCTTCTACTGTTGCTTTCCAGGTGAGTCGGGTGGAAGATTAGCTGGAGAGTTATCCCAATACCACTTCGCCTTTTAACCACTGTGTGCTGGTTTTGGCTGAGATGATAGATTTAATTTTCTTCATAATAGCTAGGATGGGGCTATGTTTTGGATTTGTGCTGGAATCAGTGTTGATAACACAGGGATGTTTTCGTTACCGCTGAGCAGTGCTTACACAGAGTCAAGGCCTTTTCTGCTTCTCACCTCACCCCACCAGCGAGTAGGCTGGGGGTGCACAAGAAGTTGGGAGGGGACACAGCTGGGACAGCTGACCCCAACTGACCAAAGGGATGTTCCATACCATATGACGTCATGCTCATCATATAAAGCTGGGGGAAGAAGAAGGAAGGGGGGATGTTCGGAGTGATGGCGTTTGTCTTCCCAAGTCACCGTTGTGCGTGATGGAGCCCTGCTTTCCTGAAGATGGCTGAACACCTGCCTGCCCATGGGAAATAGTGAAGGAATTCCTTGCTTTGCTTTGCTTGCGTGTGCGGCTTTTGCTTTATCTATTAACCTGTCTTTATCTAAACCCATGAGTTTTCTCACTTTTACCCTTCTGATTCTCTCCCCCATCCCACGGGGGAGTGAGCGAGCGGCTGTGTGGTGCTCAGTTGCTAGCTGGGGTTAAACCACGACAACACCTCAGTCTATTTTGAGGTCTAATCCCCATGCTACCTACTTCACTTCCGGGAAACATCCCTCCAGAGTTTTTAAAGAACAGAAATAAAAAGAAATGTTTACAGGCAGTTACACAGTTGATGCTCCTTCTTATACAGTGAGGTTACACATTTACAAAAGATTTAGTATCAAATTCCTCCTCTTCCTTAGGGTATACTGGGACCTAAAACTGCCACCATTAAGAAAAGAACGTGTAATGTTATGAAACTGTTTTCTTTTTTAGTGTTTATTGTTGGAATTATTCTAGTTTATGTGGGAGCTGGAGAGCAAGAGAAATAGAGAAACAAAGGCAGATGGTCAGAAGATGCAGGCAGGCACAGAGGCACATTTCCATGGCCTAGATACTTATCTGTGGGACATGGGGGTTCCAGTCTCTTTTGCAATAAATTTTCATTATGTGTAGGCTGCTTTCCTGTGGGAATGAGGCAACATGATCCGTTGGTTTGTAGATATATCTGGGTCTCCCATAATATCTTTCTGAACTTCTTGACTGTTTTAAACCCAGTGGGGCTGAGGAGTGATGGTCTCAAGATAATTAGGTACTCACAGATTTGAAAAATAGTAATAATAGAGAAAGCAAATGAGGTATTTGCAGTAGACAGATAGAACACAAGAATATTTTTATCTTGTGAGGTCTTCATTGTGGAAGCCAAATACAACTCTTCTCACAATCAAAGCAATTCAAAGTCTTAGTCTTCTGAAATGCCAATAAACCATCAAGGCAGATGGCTTCAACATCAGCTGAAAAAAAAGTAGCAGAACTTCCTGGCTTTGCAAATACTAACATTTAATGGCAAGAATGCACAAACTGTCTCTGTTTCACCAGTGCAAACAGATCAATGGCTACTTATATTGATATTGTTTCTAATAAGCATAAACCACTACAGGTCATTTAATAGGAGGAGAAGAAAAAAATAATATTATCAGTAAATGTGGAGATAACTGAAAATTCTAACATAACTCAGTAAAAAGTTAAACAACAAAAAACTCACAAATCTATTGGAAACCAGACTGCTTTAGCTCCAGTACTTGTGACTGTCATTGATGAATCCTCACTGTCTTCCCTTTGTGATATCGTTCTTAACTTTTGGTACATTTATCTTAATAATTTGTTTTCAATTGTTTTGTGCTTTTGTAACACAGAAAGCTACAAAACCTATGAAATAGCCAATTATGGAATAACCTTGGTGTAATTTCTTCCTAACTAAAGTCCTGATCCTGACACTTTGAAAACATAGATAAGTTATGATATTTTTCAAGATTGGAAATATAAACGCTGTTATCTGGTCAAAAGTGTACTTTGAATGCTTTTCATTTTCCTTTTCAAACTGGGAATGGCAACTATATTCTTTCAGTTTTCTGTTTAAAACAAATTTCAATTCTGGATGATATATATGGTATGAGACAATCCTTGTTTTCTTTTCTACATAATTTGTAAAACATTTTGAGGGCTTTGAATATGGAAGGTATAATGTGTATTTATGTATGTTTGTGTGTATCTAGATATAGACATCTCTGTGGGGAAAGGTCTAAGCAATAAAAAATTCTGAAATGTAAGAAGTTTTCCTATGAAACCAGTGGTTTGTCTCATTATGCAGCAGGAGTTTGACTGTAGCCAGTATGGAAAAAGTCTTTCCTGCTTCTGAGATGAGACTTTTCAGATGGGAAAAAGATAATTTCACCTCTTTAAAATAGCTGAATACACACGCATTCAGATATGTGGTCACCTCAAACTCACAGTGAGAAAGTGTCCTTCAAGGTTCTTGTATATTCTAGGGTATGGAAGAATCCCATTCCTGTTTTTACCAATAATTTCACACTTTTTTTTTTTCTTTTTAAATTAGTAAATAATGAACCGCATAATGTCTTTTATTTGAATAATCAACACTATCTTTAAAAAAAAAGTTCAACACTATCTTTAAAAAAAAAGTTATCATAAAATATTTGTTATCCAGAATTTCATTATCATCTAATGCAGCTGATGTTAGTGTTAATCTACATAACATATATATGTATATATATACAAATACATACATATATATAAACATAATACCAAACACACATACATCACACAGACATATATATATTCCATATAAGCATCCTCGTACATGCATTAAGATTACATCTCCAAAACTGAGAATCTTCTTTCTTTCTTTTCTGAAAATTTACTTTTAAATTTCAGGTTGTTCTCTACTGTGAAGGAGAATGGGAGTGTAGAAAACAGGGAATTTAATTTTAAAGATGGAGAAAGAAAAACAACTGGTTAATGTTTAGAAAAAACATAACCCAGCAAATTAATCTTTTTAGCTCTCTAGATTTGAGAGGCTGCTGGTTATACTGATAGAGGGAACACATATGGTGTCCTTAAAATATAGCTCCTGAAATATATTATTTTAAGAACTATTCTTTACTGTGTATGTAATATGCTTTTATTATTTATGGTCAGGTAGTTTTTAATTGAAAGTGGGCTGGGTGCTTTCCAAAGGGGTTGATACCATTTGCAATGATTCTTTGACTAATAATCAAAGATCACATATTAAATTATATGCTAGTTTTTTGTGTGTCTTTAAATGGGGATCTGAGGAGGAGTCAATCAGCATTCTATGGGGTAACTCCCTGAAATGTTCTCAGCAACTCATTCTGCAGAAGCACCTCTCTTTTGCAATGGAATAAATGATTTATACTGCTTGTGCGCCTCTTTTCTAGGCTGCCAAATTTTCTAGGCTAGAAGATGATGATGATGATAATTATTATTATTATTATCATCATCATCATCATCATCATATATAATAATAATTATTATTATTATCATTATTCAGCTATTATAAAACCTGAATCAAATTGTTAACACATTTGTGAACTTTAACAACAGTTTTCTTTGAACACTGGATTTTTTTTTCTCTCTTCTTTTCTGCAACACACAGCAAAGAACACTGTTTAATATACTTATTGCTCAGAAAAAACTTCCTGTCTCCGTTAAGACTACAGCCTTATTCCTTGTGCAGTGACTAATTTTTTTTTTTGTTAACACGAAGTGGGTCCTTTCTTTCAATCTTTCAATGTTTGGTTGTCACAGACTCAAAGGCTTCCACTCAAAGGTGAATTATGCACATTGCAATAAGAAAAGGCAGTAAAAGAAAATGCAAAGGAGGAGAGAGACAGACAGCAGAGCCGAGAAGTGTACCTCAAAAGGGTGTTAAGCCAGATCAGTGTGTAGTCTACAAATTTTGCTCCAGTCTGCTTTACCTTGACCTAAAGTATTTGCCCATCATAACCCATCAGAGTTAGAAGAGGGATCTCAAGGGTACTGGTGCTCCTCTAATACCGCATTTGGGAGGGACCACAATCCTCCACTCACTGTATTTAGAGACTGCACATTCGGATTGCACCTGGGACCTATCATTGGGAGGGACCAAGAAAAGTTACTTAAACTCTCTAAATATTCCTCAAAATTAAGGGAAAGAAGAAACTTTTGGAATAAGGATCCCTGTTTCACACAGCAAAAATTATCCAGCCTTTTTCTCATCCTGCTATTGCTACATTCCAGGCCGATGTGATTTGTTATGAATAATTATCAAAATTCTAGTTTTAAACATATTAATAAGAAATTTCTAAAATCTCACATCAGAATCTAATCCCATAAATTTCACTGCCCCATTCTCCATCGAATATGTATTGTCCTTTCAATTTAGAGCTGATTAAATTATCATAGTATTGGCTCATCTTCTTTCCCTTTTGTATAAAACTGGGTGCCTGAGTTCATCGTTCAACCACACATAGTGTCTTATATTCAGTGCTACATACTGCCATGACTTGTTCTGTGCAGCTGGCACAGAAATTTCAGTTTCTGGGCCAAAAGAGATTAAAACTTTTATAGCTTCACCAATTTAGTTTAAGACTAGAGACACCAAGAGATTTGAAGTACTAAAAATCCTACCTGACAGCAAGAAAGTTTAACACAGATACTCACATGCATGCACACACACACAAAATATATATAGATGGTCAGAGTTTTATGGTGATCCCCTGAGGAGCAGATTAAAAAGAATTCTTTTTGTTTGCCGCAATGAAAAGGCAATAATAGGCTGTTTGCCTTATGCCAGCGTTTCCCCTCTCCCTCCTTCTCTTCACCCTCAAACTTAATGTGTCATTCAGTAATGCCCATCAGTTCCATAAGAAGATAACAGAATTAGTCATTACTTCACTTGATGCCCCAAAGATTGAAAAATAGTTGTTACATACCAAGAGATGATTGTGCGCTGAAAGATTAATAGGCGTAAGGATTCACCAGCTGTCCACTCTATTCAGAGAGAAGAAAAAAAAATATATGTAAATCACTTTAGCTGCTGGCACAAGATGTTGTACAATATTTGCCCGGTGCTGGGGTCACGACAATAAATACTCAGCTTCATTTAGGCCTCAGTACCTTCCTACTTAAGGCTGTGCCGTGATGGACGGTATCGTTAGCGCCTGAACACCAAGAGCTGACTTGCTCAGGGGCTCACACCTTTAGCACTTCATGCAAATGAACCTCTTTCTATGCAACTGACCCTCTGTGTGGAAAAGTTTAAATAGAAATGCTTTCGAACCATAAATTAAAGCAAGCCTCCCTCCATCCCAGTCCCCTATTACTCTCTTCCTGTCTCCCTCCATGTCTGGAAATGGAAACTTTAAATCACTCCGTAAAAATCTGTTTTTCACATGCTTTGTATTATAACACCATACAACTTTCTTTGCAATAGCATCATGTGGGGGATTTGTGTTCAGAGGTTCAGAATCAGTATTACATAGATTACCAAAAAGTAATAGAAGAAAGGAGTATGGGGAGATGCATGAGCAGAGAATAATGGGGATTTTGGAGGACAGGAAAGAGACAGAGTATCAATGAGGTAAATGCACAAAATTATTATTTTATTGTTATGAATGATAGGTATTTTGGTCATACTTCCAAAATCCATATGCTCTTAGGTCCTCTTTTGGACTAATTTCTTTACATAAAAAATGAGAGACACTGTTTACAGACAGTTAAAACTTCACGGATTCACCACACATGAAGTGTTCGCTACATGAGATACAGGAGATAAGACTATAATTTTACACACTCTATTATCAGTAAAAAGAAAAATAGGTGCTGCTAGAGTGATCCAAGAGGTACCTCTTCTTCCCTTCCTACAGAGGTAAATTAATATTCAGTTTAATACAGAGCTGACTATTAATTTTAAAAGATGCCTCAGTGAGGATGCCAACAGTTAGAAAATAAGGAAGAAGAAATATTTTTCACAGACATACAAGTTACTAGAGAAACTGAGAAGAGGATACTGGTATCCCTATTTTCCAAGGTGGTAACTCACATTGTAACAGGCTTTTTGTAACAGATTGACAGCGAGGTGGTAACTGATGGCAAAGTACTAGAGAAAAGCTTGGGAGTTTAGGTTTTTGGAACTCCAGGTTTCTTTAAGTGGAAATTTTACTTTGGAAGAGAATTCACTGGATTAAGCAAGTGTTCACATCTAGAAATGCATTATGCATATTAGCAAATATGAAAGTTTGAAATTGTCAATCTTGGCAAAGGAAGGAGGGTGACAAGAAATGGTTGGTATCTTTAAGGACTCTTCAAGATGATTATCTAACCTGTTTAGAGAAAGATTAGAGGAAGGCTTGCCCAGAGGTAGAATTTGTAATACACAAAATGATTTCTCAAGAATAGACTTCTCTATAAACATGAACGCTAACATGTTAACCAAAAAAAGTAATCAAAGTTAACCAGCTGCTGCTGGTGTTATTGTTCCTGAACTGCATGGCTTCTAAGTTAGAAGAAAAAAAATAGGGATTAAACACACCTGGAAGATGGGCATTGCTGTAGCTGAATTTAAGGGATTTCATTCTTTAAGGCCCACTATAGAAAAAAGACCTCACTCTGATTGCCTAGTTGGGACAGCTGCTTGCCAGTTGACAGCATATTTTCTTACTGAAAATCTCTGCTAATGACCAAAAAAATTATTACTATTCTAGCCTTGGCTAGGCTTGGCATACTGCTATATTGAATTATAAAACCTAACCAGTCAATTCTTTTACCTCAACACAAAGGAGCTATAGTTCAAACTCAGTCCTACTGAACTCAGTGGGAATTTTGTGATTGCCTATTTTGTGATTGGATGGGGTTTTTTGAGATCATAAGATCTCTAGGTTTAAAATGACTAAAAAGCAAAAAACTCTATGTTATCACTGTCACTGTCGTAGCAAGCACCTTATGCATTAAAAAGAACAAATACAGGACTATGTGAGAGATGTAATGGTATTGAATAGAAAAGTATCCAGGAATTAACAGTAAATTACAGCTGGAAACACATTCCTTCTTGTTTTTTATTTTAAGACTTAGTTTTGGGCAGTGCAAAGGTTTGGAGTTTTCTCCTGAGAAAAGAGGACGTGTGCTGGATATACCTATATACTCATCACGTTTGTGCCTTTGGCCTGTTGCTAGCCATGATTCTGACCAGCATAGCCTAAGAATAAATATTAGCCTAATTTTTGCCAGTTGGTTGATTATAGTCTGTAAACTGGACAGCCTTACTGTTGAACTCTTATTCAACTTCGGGTCACATAGGACTTTCATAGACCTCAGATGAAGCTGTAGATCTTCAGTGACCTCAGACTTCAGGTTCTAGATTATTTTAAGTGGATCAACTTTTACACTGTGCATCCAAAATTTGCCTTTTAGGAAAATACTGGTTATATTGATACTTCCCAGTAAGGGTAGGCATTAAGAGCACCTTCAAGACCAGATTTGTCTTCCCCTTGTATTGTAGACATATCGTGAAGCTTATGTACCTCCCACCCATACAAATTCCCCCATGCCCAAGCCCACCCACAGCGTATTCATATCACCAGGTACACGGCCGAGGCTCTTAATGGATCAGTCATGGCATAACAAAGTGGGCTTTCCTACACAAAGCTACCATGTCTCTCCTCAGCCACCCTTTGACTCAGCTCACATGTCTTTCTCTGCTTCTTTGCAGATGAGTCTGAAGACCAACCTGCATTCTTAAGTTAGAGTGCCAGCTTTAGTTTAAGTATATTTGTCCCTGCTTATGTCCCTTAAGAAAGACACCTTAAGGCAAGGTCTCCCCATATCTCCTCCCCATCCACCATTTGCAGGAAGCCCAGAGGATGTTCACCAGGCAGCTGTGTGGACAGAAGATACGAGGAAGAGTGAGTACGGTGAGCTTAGGGCCCCTCTGGAGGCTTCTTTCTCAGCCTACTGTAGACACAGCAATAACTCTATGCTTTCACTTCTCTGCTCACATAACGAGGAGATGATACTTCCTTCCCTTGCAGGGGTTTCACAAAGCTTAATTCATCAGTGGTCTGTGAGGGACCACTGTGAGGGAGTTTTTGCAGGGATGAGTACCTCAGAATGGCCTAAATAATTTATCCTTGGCTTTTTCTTTTACCCAGTAGGCTTCTCTTTAAAATGCTTCCAGCCCTTTAAAGTTTGGGAGCACACTGTACTTGCAGAAAGCAAAAAAAAAAAATTACAAAGAAAAATGCATAATGTATGATAATGTTGAAAGTAGCAAGAATTAAAGTAAATGGTCTGATATAAAAAGGGTTTCAAACAGGATTAATAATTCTGCAATTTGTTATACAAAGTCAATTTTTCCACTTCTAAAGTTAAGTTGCCTAGTGGGGTTTATTGGCTCACTCATTATTAGGTATATATCACTTTTATTGTTTCACATTTTTATGTGTTTATAAAAAAAAAAAAAAAGACATCATTCATGAATAAAACATTTTTGCTCTAAGCTGCCATATATGAAAGTTGGTCTGAGAGTCTATATCCTCTTTTATTGGAAAAGGGAAATACATTGTATATTTATATATTTATGTATTTATACATTTATACATTTATATATTTATATATGTATATATTTATGGAACGGTCTATGGGAGGTTTTGTGTGTTTGTATGCATATGAACATATATGCATATGTATATATGGTAATATGGTAATATGCATATGCGTTTATTGTGTATCCCATTACCATATATATACACACCGATCTTTGAAAAAGACCTGGTGATACTAAGAATTGTTTTATCTTCTTTCTCATAAACCTTCCAAAGCCTGCCCTCTTCTGCTCAATATGACCTATTCTGGACGGCATCTTTCATAAATGTCAGTCTCCTTTCCCCCTTCCTCTATCCATCAGGTTTCTCAGCTGATCATATCCACTCTGCTAAACCCTGGTTCCTCTCCTAATCTGTGGCAGGATGGCTCCCATCCAAATGTCACCTTACACCACTAGACATGATTGAGCATCCAGGCGGCAGCCAATGTACTGCTACAGATGATGTGAGGAAATGTTAGCTTGATAGATAATAGTTTTATTTTTGGTCTTCTTAATCACTCTGCACCTGGTAGGAGTTTTATATGAACAGATAAGTAGTATCAAGAGACAGATAGAAGTTAATGGGGAACATTTTTATGTATGAACGCATTTATTTATTTATTTAGAATATTTGGGTGAGACGGGTTTTGTGGGGAGTTTTTTGGAGGGTTTTTTTATTGTTATTCTTTCAGCTTATGAAAGTTAATTTCCTGTCAGCAAATTTGGGCTGGAGTTTTAGAGTTGATAAAAACAGAAATTAAAAAGAAGCCCAACAAACATCATTTCAGTTGATTTGACAGAACTCTCTGTTATAAAAGCAGTTTTAAAAAATGGAGTTTCTAATGAGAGCTCAGCCTTTGACCTTAAGACTCTGTCCTCTTTAGTAGTGAGAGGTAAATTACGTTTGCTAACTTCATCTATGACACGGCACAAATAACTCCATAAATGCTCCATAATTGTGCTGTGATTATATGGTTATTGCTGCACATTGTCAACAAAATGATCACCCTGAGGCCCCCATAGCTCCAGTGTATGGCACATGGTAATTAGCTAAGAAAGGACTAGGATCTAAGGGGCTCTGGAGGAACTCCTTCAGCAAACACACAGGGCAATTAGTATGTTGAATGGACACCTCCAAAGACAGCAACAATGGAGACTGGAGCAGGGAACACATTTTGAAAAACCTGAGGCATAAACTGAATAGAGGACTAAAAGAATTGTAAGGGGAGAGAAAGAAAAACAGAATAATGTCACAGTCCAGCATCTCACAGCAAAAGTTTCCAGGCTAACTTGTGCACTTGTCATCAGACAAGCATCACATCAAGGCCAAGGAGGACCTTGTCCTGTTAAGAACTGTCTCCCTTTTATTCTTGAAATTAGTAGTTGTTGCAGCTGCAGAGTCAGCTCTGAAGTAGAGCTCAGCAATTTTAAGGGAACTGTGAGACAAAGACTGGTCAATATCTACTGCATATGTTTCCAGTCTATTTGGAAATATGTGGGCTGTCCAGCCACTGGACCAGCCAGAAAGAGAGAGACTATAGGCTCCTGGTGGTTAAGCCCAGGACCATAAGTGTTCTCAGATTTGGCCATACTTCCCTCCTGTATCTCCACTATAGGCTGAACTTTGGAGGCTTCTATGACGTGTATCTTAGCGATAGCCAACAATGATTTTTATGCAGCTTAGGTCATATGATTAGGAGGGCAAATATAACATGGCCTAGTCTACCATTAAATATCACTACCTGGCTTCTTTTAGCACAGTGCAGTTTGTTTGAGTCTTACCTGTAGCTAGGCTAATCGTGCAGATAGGAAGCACGGGGGCCATGGGCTTTGCTGTACTTTGTCCTAATCTCAGCCCTGCTAACCTCAGAGTGAGTTTCCAGGGTTGTGGTTTCTTTTTTTTCCCCAAAATGTTTTAATTGAGCAACGAGGATAGACAAGTTGAAAGTGGAAAAGCATTGGTGTTATTCCTTACTCCAAAGAACAGGCTGGTATTTTGTTAAAAGTAGAACAGTTTCTACACCTGGGAGAACCCTATCTGTCTTTAAACACCTTATATGTCTGGAGGTATGTTGGTCAAATTATGCCTTTCTCTTACTGATTAGCTCTATGCTTGGGCTGCTGGTTCTTTTTCTCAGACTTCAAGCTCATTATATATAATCCAGAAATTTTAGACTCTTAATAGGTTTGAGTATTTCTTATCTACCTGAAGTTAGATGTTACCTCTTCTAGGTCTTTTTGTGGATTTAATTATAAATGATTTGGTTAAAGTCATATGGAAAAGCTGGTGCAGAGCAAGGACCTGAACTCAGGACTGCGGCATCCCAAATTTCTGCCCAAACCACTGACTCATCCTTCCTCCCACGCTCTATCCCTTACCCCTTGCTGCTCTTGGCATGGCTTCTTCCTGTCCTTATGTCAAGGGAAGAGGGCACATGGAGGAGAGCCAAGCGTATCAGACCCATGCCACTCAAAAACACTCTTGCAACGGGCGGACATTTACAGCTACTCCTTTCAGGCAGATTTTTGGTTGCTTTTCCTTGCCTCATTAGCACAAAGCAGCTGGAGTTGAGGCCTTGGCTTGACCCCAAAGTATGGTCTGTGTGAGACTACCGCCAGAAGTGAACTGCTTGATTGCTCGCTGCAGTGAATGATTACCTGGTTGTTGTACGTTTTTGTTTGCCTGTTATTCAAATGAGTTGAAGTTAAGCTTTGACTGGACAAACTACTCCCAGGCTATGCAAATTTTCACCACCAAATCCATCAAACTCTCCTAAAAAAATCTTTTTCTGCAAAATGGGAATCTCCAACAGGATTGTAACTTTCACAAGTTAAAATACTGAGAGCCAAATTCATCCCTGTAGTGCATCCACTAACTTCAGCATAGAGCTACAGCAAAGATGAATTGGTTTGGGATGTATATGTTGAATATTTAATGCAAATACAGCATGCCATAAGTGCATGTCCTGCAGGTAAAATGCAATTATTCTAATTACACTGCAATTACTGTACAGCTACAGAGTAAATTACCTGATTATTTGCATTCTATAAAATGTTCTAATTCAGTTTCCAAACCCATGCAAACCTGTTTGCCTTGCAGAAGAGCTCCAGGTATTTTGGTTAACAGGCATTGCCCTGTCATGACAAGATACAGTTCTAGGGTACTGACCCATTTTTTACCCCTCGTTCACATCTCGGTGTCCTCTTCCACTTACCTGTCGGTGGCTATGTTTTACTTGTTAGATACAGAGAGACACTCTCAACGTTTGCCTCAGCAATGGGCAGGATTGGTGCTGTTGCTAACGCATCTATACTGAAAGCCAGTACGGTTGTAGCACACTGTGGTGCATATTGTAGATGCAGTAGCTCAGTGTTTGGAGATGCTAACTCCATTTCATCATATAGATGGCTGAAACAGGCACACAGGAGAATGGATTAGCACCACAGCAGAAGTGATAAGGCTACCAGTGATGGAGAAAAATCATGAGATAAAATGAGAGGCCATCCGAGAAGAATGTAGAATCATAGAAGGGTTGATTAAAAGGGACCTCTGGAGGTCATCTCTTCTAACCTTCTGCTTCAAATCAACACTAGATGAGGTCAGACATAGCTTTGTCTAGCCAAGTGCTAGAAACCTCCAAAGATGGAGATTTCATAACTTCCCTGTGCAACCTGTCTCAGTGCTGCACTACCCTCCTATGGAAAGAGCTTTTCCTAATACCCAGCCTGAACCTCCCAAAGCGCAATGTTTCCCCACTGCCCTTCACTCTATCACCTACCACTATTGAGAAGATTTTGGTTCTTTCATCTTTGAAACTATCCTTAAAGTAGTTGAGGGCAAAATTAAGGAGCAAGGTATTAAACTATGTAAGAGTACACCAGTAGGATAGGGGGTGGCAGGCAGAACAATTATAAAAAAAGATCACTTCCTTGATTCACTGTACATATGTAATGTCAAGATACAGTGCACATATCTAGATTATACATACACGTGTCTACACATAATGCTGTAGCCTGGAAGAACCTGTATAAGGTGAAGAGGCTCTAGAGTCTAATTTCTGCTCTGCCACTAGCTGATGGGTTACCCTGATCAAGTCACTTCTCTGCATAACAGGGGTAGTGAGGGAAACTTTATCTGGAAGCTGCTTTGAGACATAGTAATGAGAAGAGCTAGGTAAGAATAAGGTCATATAATAACTGTTGTTATTACATGCTATTAGGTGTTATATATAATACACAAAAAAATAACACATTTCTGAGAAATCTATCACCAGAGGTCAATAAATTCCTCCTTTTTTTTTTTTTTTTATTTCTCGGATTGGAGCAAAATTATCACTGTTTATTGAACAGATATCATGGATTCCCTTCACCCACCTCTTTCTCTCTGTCTGAGAAACTCTCTGAGGCTTTGTTTTCTACACTCTACAGCAAAGGCAATTCAATTAGGACATCAAGCCAGCCTGAAACTGAGGTCTCTAAAGTGCACTGGAGACAATCTTTTAAGATGGCCAGTCCTGCTGAAATGAATGTCTTTCTTATTAATTTTGGAACACAATGGTTCTTCCTGACCCTTGGGACCCTGCTTTTTATTGATCAAAGTATGTAGGCATTTTTTCCTTGGGCAGATACTTGAACATGAAGGCTGTTTCCTAAGGCAGGCTTACTTTTATTGGAAAGATGATGTAAACTGTAAAATTATAATCAAAATGATAATTCACATACTAAAATCCAATGAGTTATAGGTTGTTGGGTTTTCCTATTTGATATGAAATATAAATTATATGTGTTTATCCTATGGTCTATACTTGAAAATGAAACTAAATGCCCTTTTCAAAGCCAAATACTTTTTAAATATTTCAAAGGGCTACAGTCCAAGATACAGTATCTCTGGTGCGTTTCTAGAGATTTCGGAAATCATTCATGTCATACGAATAGAACCTTGATATCAAATTATAGACAGTGTAGGTGACATTAGCACTAAATGAGGTTTTCCATCACTTTTTATTATGAGAAAGTTCTGTTTTCCTGGTTTCGGTAGTATCAGTAATATGTTATTTTTCACCAATTCAAATTTTCTCCATTTGTTTTTGTTCCTTGGTGGCTACCTGTGTCTGAGTTATTATTCATTTTATTTTATTTATGTTATGTGGAATTTCAGGTAAAATGATTTAGCCATGTCTATTAACAAGGTAAAAGAGAAAAAATTAGGCTGCTCTTGTCCATATTAAAAAAATTGAAAACAACAACAAAATAATATTAATTTAGTATGTGTGTATTTGGGAAGCCTTGGCCCCTCTACAGTTTGTAGTACAGTACTACATTTAACAGTATAACTATGATTGTGTCAAGATTCCTCTTTTCATATTCCCCCAAAGGTGATTGATGCACAGGCTTTTCATTTCCCACATGGTCCATACATACTGACAGCAATTGTTAGCAATTATCTTCTGAAGTTTTTGTCTGTCCCCTGTATACTCCACCCCTTACAACTCCCCCGTGCCAACTGTCTGATACATCACGTTCCTGAAGTTTTTCATATTAGGCCTGCAAAGATTAAGCAGGACTTGCTATGCCATTGTTCTCCTTGGCCTTCTGTAACAGTTCTGGCAGGACTAAAAGTAAGCAAAATATCTGACATGAACAAATGTTTGTGAAAAGGCACATCTTCGTGTAATAAGTACATGTGATATATTGCACATTTATGAAGCAGTAAAAGAGTAGTCAGTTAATAACTCCACTGAGTAATTTTTTTTTTTTTAACATTCCTCGAAAATATTTCTAAATGCATATTGTCATGTGTAAGCTGGGGTAAATGTTTATAATAGACCAACAGAAACCTGTACATCAGGTAACATATACTTATCAATTTTTTTTTCAAAGCATAGAAATGAAGCTAGAGGAAGGAAATGTATTTTCTTATAACAATCGCATGTTGCTTTGAAATACTTGGAGATAAACCCCTGAGGCTGAAGATGAGCTGTCCTCTGGCAGACCAAATGCAGAATATGTGAAACACATACATTTTATAGTTAAGTATTTAGAAACGTTTCAGATTAATTGCAGTGGTCTGGAACTAGGTGCAAATATTGTACAAAATTAGATTTAGTCCCAACAAATAGCTACCCAAGCTTAGCCTTATAACTTATCACACCTGGTTTTGAACATGACACTTGGAAACTAGAGACCTACCTCTTTAGTTTGCCATTTTACAATTCTTTAATTCAAAGACTGATCTATTCACCAGCTCTCAGATCAAACTGTGTCTCTTCATAGATCTAAAAAAGGTTAAACAAAGCCTTAAACAGGTGCTTACTGCTTCCTTTTTTCCCATATTTTGGTTAATGTTTGTGCCTATAGTGTAGTGATGGGAGGAGTTATCATAAATCTTCCCACACCCTTCTTTCCAAGTTGATTCACAATTTATGTTCATTTGCCTCTAATGAGATGATTAGAGCTGAATCAGATCAGATTTAATCTGCAGTTAAACTGTGAAGTTATTTTTCCCCCCAAATGAGGTTGTAAAACCAACATCAAGCTTAAACTGCTATGTGTGATTTTTTTCTTCCTTTTTTTTTTTAACTTCAGTATTTCACAACTGCAAAACAAGGCATCTATTTGAGCATGGAAAATACTGACATCTGGTTTGCAGCTACTTGGAAACTACACCAGTTGAACTAGAACTGTGTAAATATACTATTCAGACAGACAGAGAGATGTTCAAATATAAGTTAAATTTCTTAGAGATCTTTTTGAAATTTTATTTACTGACATTTCACGGACTTCTCATATTTGATAATGGAATACCTTTTGCCATGCAAGATGTAAATTACCCATTATAATCCAGCCAAGATCACTAGAGGCCACAGTCTTTTCATGTCCAATAGCTGGCAAATGTGTGCTAGTATCTGTTCCCTTCTGTCAATACACAATATATCAATTTTTAGATATTCTTACCTCCTGATTTATCAAATGTGTGTTAATCACATGCTTGGGTCAAGCACTCTCATTTAAGGGCCCCACTAATGATGATCATTTCTTGCTTCTCTGTTTTCCCCCTATTAATCAAAGGGTTCATGCCAGATTAGCAAAACTGAGTCACACCAGCTCTTCCTGCCTGTAAACCCTAGGAACAGAGCAGATATTGTTGACTAATTTCACATAGCTTTACCAATGATATTAAATGGTGAAGGTCTCTGCCTTCAGGAATAGATTTTCATCCATGACTTGTAAATGAAATAGCCAGGAACAATTGAAATAGTAATAACGCGCACACACACACACACACACACACAAGTTGTTGTTAAAGTCTGTCTGAGCTGCAGGGAATCGTGAGTCCCCTATGCTTTACAGGTTACTGTAGTCAACAATCCACGAAGGGAGGGTGTATATCGGAAACAGTACCCTTTCAGAGCAAGGCACAGATTTTAGCACCATTCTGAAGCAAGGTTTGCACTCACAGTATGACAGACTAATAGCTTTAAAAGCACAATGACTATATTGTTCAGGCGACTCATAAAACCTGGCCATCAAATCACCATCCCTTGAGTCCATGTGAATTCTCCATAGTATAAAATGCCAGCCTATGAGTCTTGCTAGAACAACTGATTGCAAGGTCATAGCCTTAGAAATCAAGGTCTTCACAAACGAACATCTAATCAAATAAGCCAAAGTAACTATATCTAATGCTGTCCTTTTTGCAGCATTTCTATCATATTATATTTAGAAGCATATAGAACTTGTATAGTGTACAGTCTGCTTATCTATAGCTTACCCAGTGAAATATTATTAGTTTTCATATCTATAACTTTTATTGTTTTATCTTTGACAAACTCTGAAATAGTACACTTGTGACATTTTTAAAAATTAGCCTTCTGCATTTAAAGACTACTCATCATTTTCATCTATCATTGTTCTGGAAATGTCACATTGATTTTATCCTCTTTGCAATAAATGGTAACGTCCAAAAAAACCAAATAATAGTCTGAAACTTCAAAATCAGCTGCCACTCTTTGATAGAGCAAAAATAAATAAAAGGACAATTTTCTTGAAGGACAGGAGAGAGAAAAAAAAAAGAGCGTAAGAGTAAGAGAGAGAAAGCAAGCTTTATCTCTTTCTGGCAATACTGACAACAACCAAAATATCAGGAATCATAACTAGTTTTTTTCCTGTCCCACCAGTGTTATATGAATAGTAATTGTGATGCTTATCAAACATGTTTTAAGAATATTAGTTAGAAATCCTTCCATGTATGAACTAATACACTGAAAAAGGAAATGGGAAGCAAAGATGAAAAATGCAGACTCCATTTCCCCTTCTCCCGACCCCAGCAGTGTGTTAAGGTAACAGAGACCTTAAACTCAAACTCTGGTCTTACAGAATCTTGCAGGAATTTTGCCAGTGACCTCACCATCTCCAGCAGTTCACACACAATGAGAGCAAGGGTGTGCTGGGCGGTCTGAGAAGATGGGGCTGAACCAAGCAGTTGTCCAGAAGCGGGGCTTGCCCCAAGCCTCAGTGAAGTTGCTGCAAGATTATCTTTGGTGGCATTTGGATGGTGGATCAGCTACCTGTACCCACATCCAGACGGGCAGAGGAATGGGGAAGTGGGGGGATGGGATCCAAAAATGAACAGACAAAGAAAGAGTTGGGTGTCCAGACCTGTGCAGATGATAATAGTAGAAGTGACTGAAGGGTTTCAACATTTAAGAAGTCCAAGGCAAGTTAGGAAGGCAATTCCTGAAGAAATACTGTTTGAGGCCATATGGAAAGGGGCAGAAGAGGTTTGCTGACCTTGAGTTGTCTTCATAACCAATTATCTAGCAGAAAATAAAGGATCTTTTTGTTTGAATATTTTCAAAAAGTGACAGATTATGTCAATGAAGAACAAAATCCATTGAGTTTTTATTTTGCTGGTAGGATTTTTTACATCCTTTAAAAAAACTTCTCCATTATCATAAGCACTGCCCCTTCTCGCTCTAGAGCTAGATTTAGAGCCTGATTTAGTGTTGGCTTATGTCTTGCCATGGCCATTTACATGACTGCAAAAACCCACATAAACATGTCCTGAATCTCTGCTTCACCAGAAACAACGAAGAATGGTTTCCAATGGGCACATGCCTTCAAGCTGATTGAGTTTGGAAAGGTGCTGTCTCTATGCCACTCACATGTCCCTTCACGTCATGTCTCCTTCCCCAACACATGAAAAGGCTTCCTCTTGTTCCTGACAGAACCACAATATTATTCTCCTCAATGTCTTCTTGTCCCCTCACAGTATATCACAGTGTTCACTGTGACGATTTGCCTCTTCAGCAAAAGAATCTCATTTTTCCATATCACTTACTTCCCACCCAGTCCCCTATTTCCTCCTGGTTGTTAATCAGGCAAAGAGCAACTTAAGCATTAGTTAATTCGATAAATGCCAGCTGGCTATCAGGTCCAAAAGCTTTTTTGGGAAGGACAGAAGAGGAAGAGGAAACAGTTAAACATGCAGACAATATGATCAAATCTGCTTTCTTTTCTTAGTAAACTTGGGAACAATTTCCATTCAGACACAAATATGATTTCAATTTAGCATTTCATCCTTACTCAGCAAAGCATGTAAACACCCACTTAATTTTAAGCAAGTGCTTAAATCCTATTTCAGTGGCACTTAATCAGGCACTAAAGTTAAGTATGTGTTTAAATGCTTTGATGATTTGAAGCCTAAACAATGAGCAAAGTAACGACTTACTGAGATTACACTGTGCCAGGAAATAATGCTTATTGAAGAAGGGACACTATGGTACACCTCAAGCCATTTCATGGTGAAAGGATGGACTTCAAATTACTTGCATAGTTTTCTACAGCTTTTCACCTTCATTAAAACAAAAAAACACAAAAGAAAGGAAAAATATCCTTGAGAAAAATTCAAAGCTACAAATAAATAATGAGGCATACAATATTTTAATCTCTAATCACAATTTATGGAGATAGTGGAGACTGTGGTAGAAATGTATTCATCTGTCATGTACATGAACAATAAGGCCACGTCATCAACAATGAGCCTATAAAACAAGATCATAACAGGAAGAAAGCTTTAATGTACATATTATTAAGACTAAGATATAACACTGTAAGGCTCTTTGTTTTTTTCTTTTTTTCTTAAATTGAACATTACATATATAACAGAGATGTTTTATCTCCTTCACCACCGATGGAATGAGTTTTTAAGTGTTCTTGTGTGGAAAGAATATTTGGACAAGTATTTGGAGGTAATAGAAATGGCTACACAGTTCAGTAGTGAAACAGTTAATTTTAAAATCCAATTATATTTTATATTCATGAGAAAACACCTGTATGGGGCATGCTTGTATCTGCAGGACAGTAACACCTTGTCTGATTTAGTATCAATCCCTACGTTATAGCTTGAGGATATTGAAGAAACAAACATATTATATTGTTGAAAATGAGAATTTCAAAAGTACTGAATAAAGGATAAGAACACTTATAAAACAGAACATAAACATTCAGGTTCAGGGCATAAGGTAGTCAGTAACTGGAAGGGTTAGAATGAGTTTATGTTGTTTGACTATTCCACAAACCCTTACTACAGAATATCTTGCTTTCCTGAAATCACCAGTGATCGACACAGATGGGCTATGTCAACCATTAGACAGAGGTCTGTAAAATGGGGATAACAATATTCTCTTTCCCAAACTACTTGATGTCTTCAGACCAGGAGTACCAAAATAATACACCACTGCCCAATCTGAATAGCATGTAAATTTTGCTATACATATCTAGATGTGTGTGATGCTCCCTGCATTCCTGTGAGATTATCTGTATTATAGTATATATCCTATTATTCTTCCATTCTCTCAGGAAGAATGTGAAGCACAATCACTTTTGAACTCGGCAGAGTTGGAGTTTGAATAATCTTCTCAATGAGTGGGGCTTAAAAAGTTTCATATCAACACTTAATTTAAAAAGAAAAAGAGAAAAGAAATAAAAGAAACAAGCAAACAAGCTAGCAAAAAATAATCCTGGTATGGACAAGATTACTGAGGCATAGACTGTCTCTTTCTTTAGTTTTATATTGCACTCACAAGAACAGAGGTCCCATATTTGAGGCCAGCAGATGCTACCATAATAATTAACATTAAAAAATTAGGAGCTTTTGAAACTGTCAGGCATCCTGTCTGTGTGCTTTTTCCCTTCCTACATTGCTGATATTCATAGGGGAAGTAAACAAAGCTTAAGAACTATCAGGTTCATTCTTGAATATCTCACGGAGCTCGAACTTCATAAAGGAATTATCTTAATCATATCATCAAAGGAAAGGGCTTGAAATATGATCTCGGATGAAAAGTCTGATAGAGAGAAGTATAGCATAAATTTCTCGGCACTCAAGCCTTGGAAATTACAGCCATGACTCCATATCTCAGACTCTGGAA
Organism: Calonectris borealis; assembly: GCF_964195595.1. Taxonomy (NCBI): domain Eukaryota; kingdom Metazoa; phylum Chordata; class Aves; order Procellariiformes; family Procellariidae; genus Calonectris; species Calonectris borealis. The sequence continues at coordinate 80,308,231 of NC_134352.1, read as the reverse complement.
GGAATAATAATTACTATTTGGCAATTTATCAAGGTGAGGGTTCCACTGGAGGGAACGTCATATTCAATTTGGGAGCTGAAATTACACAACTAGTGGGATATTAAATAACAGCACAAAGCACGAAGGGTATGCAAGGAAAGTCAAGGAACAAATCTGAAGTAAAGGTGAAGAACTCATAACGAGTTAGCAAGCCAACCTCCTTGTTTTCCAGATATTATCTTAAAGTTTTTCACTAGAAAAGTCTTTGTAGCACACCGACCCAGCTCAGCAGCTTGTAGCAGAAGCATTAGCAGAAGATCCAACCTGGAAAAGTACAATCGCTCTGCTGGTGCTTCTCTTTCTCAACTGACACATGGGTTTTCTGGGTATTCCTGCTGCATTTGTCTCAGGCTTTCTATTGACTATATCATAACAGAATATTTAATTAAGTGTTTGAAGACAATTATAACTTAAGTAGCTGTAGAGTCAAAATTAGATATGTGATTAAGAGCATGTTTTCCCTATTGCAAGCAACTGGGACAGTTATTTTAGAAAATTACTGCTCCTTGGTTAACACACAGGACCTGATTCCTACCTCCCGGAAAATATGAAGTAAAGTCTGATAACTTAGATTCCCTTATATGTCCTGTTTCAGCTGTCATTTGCAAGAGAGAAGGAATATATACATGGCCTGTAACCTGCAGAATCTGTCTCCTTTAACAGACAACTTTCATGCAGACTCATTACCTTAGTTACCCCTTATATCAAGGGAAAAGGACTCAGTATTTTTAGGATTTTCTAGGGAATCAGAGAAGGCCCTGAGCAACCTAGTCAAATTGAATTTGGAGTTAGTAGGAAATTGGACTAGATGACCTCCTGAGGTCTCTTCCAACCTAAATTGTTCAGTGATTCTATTCATCCGGTCTGCTTTATATATCTCCTTTAGGATATGGTGAATCCCATTTCAGAAGTGTACATTTCCATTGATTATAGAAGGAACCTGGTGTGCCCAGCTCAGATACAGAGCACTGGTATAGGTGAGTCTCATACCATGACGCAGCAGGAGTGCAACAATTTCTTTGGATATGCTGAGCCACTGCTTGTGTGAACATAAAGAACATATAAACATGCATGTTCCTCAGTCTGCAAAACTGTATAGTGAAGACAAGCCTACATTATGTGTTGCCTTTTTTGGTGTAGGCTGATTAAGGCAGGCAGTGTCTTCTCTACTATGCCCAGTAACTTGAGGTTTCAATGGTACAGATATCTTGTGAAAGACGACACTAAGCTAATAATCAATTAAATAAATTTGAATTGTATTTTATATATGTGACATTGGATCATCTAGACAAGAATGCCTTAAAATCCAGCAGTGGGTAGCTGAACCAGAGGCAGGAACGACACAGTGAATTTATCTTTGCATTAATACATTTAGTTCACAAATTTCCTGTATATTTGTTTAGTCTCAAGGATATTCAATGCAATTCCCAGCCTGATACATGAATTACTGCAAAAATGTTTAGGTAGTGTCATGCTTTATGAACCAGACCCCTGGGCTGTTCAGTATGGGTTAAGCCAAGGACAGACTGTTTTTCATGACAAAGATATTAAGGTATCTATTATGAACCCCTGACCATCAAATTACTCACTGTTTGTCATACCATTTTTAATTTACACGGTGCAAGGGGCTTAAATGTCAGCATCTCTGTTATAACTTAGACTCCAGTGTCTTTAATTAATGTTTCATGTTCATGTTATGGTTATTTAGAATTTGCTGAAGCCCCAAGAGTCATAAATTTCTTTTACAGGTCTTTGTGGTATGAACTTTAACAAAACAGCTATAAAGAAGTAATAGGAATGAACAGTACATCACATAAAGCAGAGCAAAGAAGGAGGAAAGGTGGGAATAAACTCCAGACAGATTAAAAGATTTCATCTTTTAGATGAAACCCGCATCTTTTTTAGATTGGGGGCTGTGATTTTTTTTGTTATTTTCTTCAGAAGCAGGGAGGTAGAAGGTAAATAAGAAATAAATTGTGCATAAAAATTTTCTTTTTTTTTTTTCCTTATTCACACTGGGATTAAATTAATATTTCCTACAAACATTTGGCTAACTAAATCTGAAAGGAGACCATCTACTTGCATGTAATATTCCTGTGTTTATTAACCTGATGTGCTTGATGAATGTCTGGACTCCTTTAGTTGGTCATACAACCATTTGTATCAATTTGGTCATGCAGCTATGAAGAGCAAGGTGATGGTGAGGATGGGGAAATTCACTCTGTTGGTTTTCATCTGTGAATGTGGAGGCACATTACAGAGCTAGAATAAACTTGGGACTCCAAAATACTACTACCACTTATATTGATAAGTGGTAGTAGAGGACATCCTTAGCTTTCAAATGCAGCCTCCTTAGGTCAACAATAACCTAGGTAATGACCCTCTGCTCTTCTTAGTTGTTCAGATCACATCTTATTTTCTTCTGGATCACACTGGTAACCAGTAAAAGTTTAAGTGGGAAACTGTAGTCAGGAATAAGTTATATATTTAACGTATAGGAAACTATAAATGGACTTAAGAATATAAAAGAGCTGTTATGAACTGTGTATCTAGAGTAAATTGAAAAACACCATAGTATGACTAAGAAATGTAATACCAAAAGTGTAACACATTGGAATTGAGGTTGATATATTGTCATATCAGCGAGTAATATGCTTTCTTGTCAAGAGTAAGGTAGAAAAAAAAGGGAAATATTGGCAGAGGTACGTAAGGTCCAGTGCTTGATTATGAGAATTATTTGAGAGACATTGGAAATGCTGCATAGGTTTTCTGCCGACACAGAAAGCAGATTTGGAATTATATTTGCCAAAAAGTGCAGAGACTTGTGTCTCCAATGAAACAACAAAGTGGTTCAAGAGTGTGGTAAGTCTCATAATGACTGTGTTTGCATATGTGTGTTAATACAGAAAAAGAACAAGAATAAACTGTTATGTATTGGTCAAAATCATATATGTACTTTTAAAATGTCGAGGTTGTCTTAAGAAAAGAATAAAGATGAAGAAATGCTGTGCTACCCCAGGCTAACCTGCTTTCGTAAAACTTTGTGGGAAAGGAGCTGAAATAAAAGAACAAACTGAACAAAAGGAGAGAGTTATCCTGGTCATACACAGTCATTATCCATTAATGTGATTGTGATTTCTCAGTGTCTTTAAGAGCACCCAGAATATACAGAAGTCATTTCAAGAATGAGCAGCACCGCCCTCCTCCCACCACCTCTGTCCATCCTGGCCTCAATGCAGCTCAAAGGCTGAGAAACGATTTATAGCTTTAGCCTACTTTGCATGCTTAACTGCAAATACAGATGTGTGTGAAATATTACAGTTGTATATATAGGGCCTCTTGTGGCTATTATGCTGAAATTAAACATTTATGTCATAATTGAAAGGATGCAATCTAGTATGATAAAACACAACAGTCAAGAAAACTTCCTGAGCTCATGAGTTGTTCTACAGAAAAGTGCCAAGCAGAAATTTAAATTCAGAAAGAGATTGACTTCTCACTCCCCCCCAGATCTGGGAAACAACTGACCATCTGCGTTGCAGATTTGACCTGGATTTGATACTGAATTCTGACTAGGAGAACAAACCTATAGGCTGTTGTTATATCTAAATCCATACACATTTAGACCTCCTTTTCATATACTTTGAGACCACCACCATCAGTTACACAATCCAAAGTAATCTAGGTCTAAACTGTAAGGACTTGCTTGCCGGGGCTTGGTGCCTCTCAGCTGAAATGATTTCCTCCTTGTGCGTTTTCACTCTCCTCTCACAGTTTAATGTCTCTGCTGGTACTGGCACAAGTCCCATTGCAGCAGCTGGGAGTACCACTCTATCTGGAACCACAGCCCAGCTATGCAGGTTTCCCTTCTTGCTGGGATCTGTGTGCGACAGCAGATGCTTGGAGGAGTGGAGTTAGAGATTAGATCGGAAAAGGAGGCACACCACAGGTTCTTGCCTAATCCGGAAGCCTCCTGCCTTCCACGTGTCTAGTTTGGAAGGAATAATGTTACAGTCAGTAAAAATGTTATTAGTTGCCATTTTCCACATCGGACTGGAAGCAACTTTGTTAGCCACTTCATCCTCAGAATAGAAAAAAAGGAAAAAAAAACCGTTGGAGAGATCAGCCTCTGGTTTCAAATAGGAAACAAAGATGAAACGTTCAGAATTTTGAAGACCAACTTCTAAAACTTCCTCACAGTTGAGAGAAGGCACATTAGAGATTTCCAATATCTTGGCAACAGGGGAGATGTAACCTTTGTCTTGGATGTCTTTAGGATACAATACAGACAGCTTTAAGTCAAATATGCATTATAAACATAATGTGATGTAGCTGGTATTTGAGAAGATGAAATGTACACCTCCTTTCATAAAATCTACATAATCCATGTTTCTTCCTGAATTTTAGGGTACAATTTCAATGATGGAAAATACTTCCTCCCTCAGGTGCAAGTACCCACATCATGTTTAGTCTTAAATATAGTATTTTCATGCCCTTATAATAGGAAAGTACTACTTGAAAGTTGAGAAAGGAGGCAAAGATAATGTGTGCTGTGTCTTTATAGCAGGATAAGCAGACCAGAAATGTGTTTGGTAGTTTTGGTATTGCTTGAAATTTCTATTTTGAAGGGAAGCGGAAAGTAATATTATCATTGCTGTTTCTCTGCTACAATCATCTTTACACATGATTAACATGACAACCATGGAATCTGGTATATTGTTTATCATTTACATTTTCTTTTGCGCTCACTGCCTTTCATTCCAGAGGGCACTTGAAATCTTGGAGATTTGTTCTTTCTTTCTTTCTTTAAGCTCCTGAAAATATATTTTAAGTCCTCAAAAATTTCAGGGGGTAGCATCCAAAGTCATATAGCACAGGTAGAAAAGGAAGTTTCAGGGGATAGGCTGTGATAATCAGCTGAGGTCTATGTGCATAGCTTCAATCACTCCAGTGCAGCCACAGCAACATAGACCAATAAGGAATATGACTCGTACAAGTCAACATTGCATGGCTGCCAATTGTAAACCACACCACTGAAGTCAACGCAGTTGCTCTAGTGTAAAGTCAATTTGCAATTAATCATTTAAAATTGCACTAGAATTTTTGCAGATGTCAAAATACTGCGTTCTGCCCCTAGCTCTGATACATAAAGACTCCCATCCTCTTCCTATCACCAGTCGCTGCCTACAGATTTTGGGAAATCTTTGTAGTCCTCTGGCCCAAATGATGTGAATATCCTGCTGTGGATTGCTTTCTTTTGTCATCCATGCAAATATTTTGGTCAAGTTTGAGTCAGTGACAAACAGAATCATCCACTCCCCTTCTTCTAGTCAACTACAAAAGCAACAACTTCCCTTTTGTTGATTTTCTTGCCGACAGTTTCCACTAACTTCCCATTTCCCCCACTCAACCTGACAAGACCTTGAGTATTTCCTGTTAACAATGTTTCTTCATGCAACAAACTGAAAATATTCTCCAGACTCCATTGGACAAAGAGCCCCGTCATGAACAGTTGTGAATAAATTTCAAAGGGCTGGAGTGCTGCCTATAGAGGTATCTGAGCATTCATAAGCATGATGCTCGGTAATGGGACTCGCTGCCTGGTCAAAATTTGGGGAGTGGGGTAGGAAGGGAGAAATGAGAAAAAACTAAGTCAGGAGAGTAGCTGGGGTGGAGAAAAGCTGCCATTTAAAAACAAAAAACCCACCCTCCCCCCTGACAACTGAAATTCCAATCTTGATGTTAGGAGAAGGGGGGGAAAAAAAAGAACAAAAAAAGAAGAAGAAAGGATTTCTTTTATTCTCTTCAGAATACTTCAGTACCGAAAACATTTCCAGAGACTGCTACCATGCCTCAAGGGATTGCAAATGCCTTCTGTCATCATTCCCATCCATTGAAATGTACATTAGACACTACAGAGAGAAAACTGGGGCAAGGCAAAAATGAAACAAAACAAAACCAAAGCATAACCCATCAAAGAAAACACTCATTTTTTTCTGGAGTTCAAAGGAATGATGTGTCCCTAAAACAAACCAATTTTCTCTCCCTACATGCACCACACACGCACACTTGCACACACATACTCACACAGGCTTCTGGTCTCGTTGTAGGCATCCGCTTTCTGAATAACCATTTCTGTAAGTAAACAAGCTGCTCCAACTGCAGCATAAAATGAGCTTAATAACAACTGAGATCAAAATGAGCCAAAATAGTAGGGGAGAATAGTGGGGGATCATTCCTAAGACTGTTTGCCCCTGAAGGGAGAATTATTATTATGACCTTGTACCACCGAGCGGGCATGTGCTCCTAGCTGGATCAAATGTAGGCCTTGGCAAAGCTCTCTGCCTGGGAATGTGGTTGCAGTATCTAGTTTTTAACGCAACTGGAAATGTTGCTATGGGCACTGAGGCACAGGAGCCAAATACAAGGGAAGGGAAATAATGAAAAATGCTGATTAGGAGCTCAGAGAAAGGAATGGAACATTTGTGCTCAACAATAAAATGTAATGCTCTGTTAATCTGTTTCTTGGCTGTCTGTACTCCATAGGCTTTTTAATATACTTTTTGTATATTACTATATAGGTTATTTAATACACTTTTACTCTATGGATTATTTAATATCCTCCTTTATTCCCTGTTTAGCTACCTATATATACCCTTCTCAAAAAGCCCACAGTCTTTTCAAATGCATTTTGATTGAGTCTAGTGTGCACTCACGCTCTAGGAAATATAAAGCAAACTCCCCATGCTGCCTTTTTGAGAGAGCAGATATTAATTAACACTCTTAGATATGCTACCGACTGAAGAAAATGCTTCCTTCTATGAGAGTTTTCTTTTACATCATCCACTCTAGTATCCTTCACCCTTTTCCCACTGATAGATAATAGTTCATACCTATGATGTATTCTCAGTGATGCTCAGTACACTGCCAACTTAAAAAAGGAAACAAACACAAAGCTTTCTGATTTCTACCACTTTCTCTTTAGCCAATTGTGGCATTGAGACATTATTTCTCATTCCTAGATTTTTGACACTGAAAAAAAAATACAGTTGACATGAAAATGTTGTTGAATCTACAGTTGTTTAATTGTTCAAAGAACAGAGGAATCTCTTGAAGTTGAATATAATCTTTTTAATCAGAAGTAATATGCACTTGCACACCATGTTATTGTGCCGTTATGTTTTTTTTCTTCCACCCAGGAAAACTTTTAGCTGTGACAGAGTCAATTTTACATCTGTAATCTGTCCCTCTGTCTAGAGTACAACTATACCATAGCTTTCAACAAAGAGCTGATACTCACCCAAGCTGGGTATCTGCCCAGGAATTTTAAATAACTAAAGAGGTATTGCTTATTTAATATAAATACACAGCCACCCACCATCATACATATGTACATACGTATATAAGATGCAAAGTCAACACAACATGGTGTTGGGAAACCTAAACTCTCATTAAAGTAAATGGACAAAGTTCTTACTCTAGCCTTTGCAAAATCTTCATTCCAGTACAAGGTTAGTTTTCAGCAAACAGGGAAAAACTTGTGAGAACAGGTGGTTTCATCCCTATGTACGTCATTAAGAATGGAAGGAATTTCACTTCTTGCTCAATAGTGTTTTATATTAAACTAGGCAATCTTGGAAAATAAAGTTAGATGTATATTTTGTGAGAGTTTTAAGTAAAATTTTCCTAATGTTTCTTCTACTCTGACATGTTTTGGTCATAACCTGCTGAACTTAATGGGACTACAAATCCATTAACAAGCACATCTACAGGTTTATTAACATGTAGATCTACGTGAATTCCTCCTAGTTCTCCTGAGCTGAGGATCTGGTCCAATGGCATTTTGTACCCTGCATAAATTGTACTGGAAAATTATTCTGTTAAATTATACCAGAATCAGGCCTTTGGAGTTATAAATAAGGGAGGGCAAAACAGAAGAAGCAGGTGGAAGAAGAAGAAGCTGGGAACGGGCAGAGGGAATGAAACCTCATTCGTTCTTCTGAGCAGATGCATGCGTATGGAAACTGAAATAATAACCTGTTTAGCTAATCTGGCCTTGGAAATGTGCAGCGCTGTAGATTATGCATGAAGACAAAGCCTGATACTTTTCCAAAGGAACGAGATTGTTTTAGCTATCCAGCATGCACAGGGCCATATTGAGAACACTTAAAACCCTATTCTCCTCAAATGCTTAACCAGCCTCCCTCCACACCCACTTCGACCTGCGAGGGAAGAGAGGGGAAGGGACAGAGGGGAAGGCGAGACGCACAAATGCCATGCGATGTCAATATCAAGTGGATCCGATTTAATCTCCCTGCTCAAAGCTCTTGATTTGATTTAGGATAGCAGTTGTTAAGAGCAGAAGGAGCTGCTGGCACAAATGGCAACCCTCTCAGCCAGCCGCGCTTTCCAACTGTCCTGAATATTAAGAAAAAAAAAAAAGGAGAGGGGGAAGAGGGACTGAAAGAGAGAGAAAGAGAGACTCAAAGAACAAGCCTACTGAAGAGCAGTGGCTGCAGCTCACTCGGAGGAATTCCATTAAATGAACTCATCCGTCATCTTGCCTTTTATTGATGAGTGGCATTGCTTGGCGGCAAGTGACATGGCAGAACAAATAGCATCGGAGCCCTGGCTTCCTCTTCCATTGCACACAGAGACACACAGGCCCCAAAACAATGAGTCATTACTTATTACATCCATTATTAACTCAGCTCAGGCTCATTAGGCATGGAAATTGAGGAGGGAAAAAAAAAAAAACAAACCAAAAACCAAACCAGGAGCTAAGTAACACCGAGTACCCACACATTTAGGGAAAGGGTGTGGTGAGAGGGGGAGAGAGAAGGGCAGTTAAAATCTGCAACTCAACATTTCTGACATTGTCAAATCCTAAGGGTCATGGATAGTTGATCATATGTTTTCCTTCTTCTGACATGATTGCATTGAGGACTGTGCTTTAAAGCAACAAGGCCAAAAGAACAGGAATGTAAGAACTACATCATTAACTACTGCAAGACCTTCAGAATAAAGTTTATCAAGAGTGATATGGTTTTATAAGAGGAATCTCAGGTGGACACAATAAAAAAAAAAATATGAAAAACGGAGCTGTTAGAATTATAAATCAAGTCAAATGCAAGCATTTTTTTTTTTTAGTGAGGGGAGTGAATTGGAATTCCTGTGTGTCTTCCTGTCTGTGGCATCGGATTAATTTCATTTAATGTTGTCTGTCTAAGAGTTAGATACCTAGTCTAAACTAGTATCTTGTCCAAATTTCCTTTACAGTCAAGGAAGGGCAATAAGTTTGCTGCTGGATGATTCATCCAATCCTAAAAAAGTTCTTTAAAACAGATTAAATTAAGTGCTATGTGGAGATGTTGATATCTCTCCTTTTACTGTCAAGGAAGCCTAGATGACCAGCTTTGATGGAGTATATAACTTGTAGACAGCTAAAGTTAAGTGAAGTGAGTTTGACTGTAGCTGTCTTAAGTCATGTTTGTCTACAACAGCAACTGCTTTCTGAATCTGTCTGAAAGCAAGGGTTTTTTTTCCATTTCTTTAACTATTCAGGTCCAGAAACATTTCCTGAAATGTGTCCATTCAACTTAAGGAAAAAAAAAAAAAAGCTATAAAGGATTCAGGGAAAAAAGTAAGGCGGAACTACTACTGAGCCAGTGGAGGAGGGATAAAATACAGATAGAACTAAAACGGGATTGAGTGGGTGTGAAAAAAACCAAGACGTGTGGTGACCCACTCAAATAAAATGAGACAACAGTGAAGCAATTCCAGTAAAAGCAAGACTTAATCAGTTTAGTCACCAGTTCAGATAAAATGAAAATTGGTCTGAATGTCTGCACCAGATTCAATTCGATTCAAGTTTCAATTTCTCTGAACTTCAGTAAATTCTATCAACCTTTCTTGGCTAGATTTCACCTTTTCTTTTTCACTGCCCATTGCTTGAAGTATGAGATAAAAGAAAAGAGATTGCTGAAGTACTGAGAAAGACTGTTGATATTCCAAGGATTAGCCAAAGTCAGAGGGGGAAGTCTTGAAAATTCTCAAAGGGGTCCCATCATCCCAAGCAAATGGAGACTGGTGGCAGTCGAGGTGGTCTTCAATTCTGAGCACAGAGTTACAGGTGGATTTCTGAACGTCTGCAGTACTTCCTAAAACTATTTGCCACAAGACAGAGGTTAAGTTTCACATCATGAGTGCATCTAAAAGAAATGAAATTAAAACTTAGAGTAAGTAGCTATATCTTCAGTACAATCAACAGAAATGCCTAATTGCATGAATTTCTGAAGCCAGCTATTTCCAAACTGGCCGACTTCTTTTGTTGCACTCACAGACTTACTATATGTGTTACCTCTTGTAATTCCTGACTTACACCCACTGATAACAGGAGGTGGACAGCTTGAGAAGAACTTGCTCATTTATCTCCTCTAGAGGTTTGCTGGGAACCGGCAGTAGTAGGGAGTAGAGTAAGATTCCTTCCAAGTTCATCTTGGCAAGAACTTGTGTATTAAAGGCTCTTCTTCTGCTAATTAATTCTGAAAAGAAGCACAAAAGAAAGTTGTGTTGCTTGACAGCTGCCCTAAATACCTTAGTGTCAGAGTTGGTTAGCACATGCCACTGATTATATTCTTTCAGCTCAGATGCATAAGTTGCAGTTAGCTTGTGCAAGAGTTAGCGGAACTGGAAAAAAGGAAAATGCGTCCTCCTTAATAAGGGAATTCAGCTGATGTTACCCTGTATTTTTTCCATCCCTCTACAGAAGCAGTTTACGTGTTCACAGGGTTTTTTAAAAACTTGTTTCATTAAACAGAATGGAAAGCATCTCACCCATTTTCTTCTCTTTTCTCTTTCTTCCTATTTTAACATTTTCTGTTCTTTATGAAAAATAATCCAAATAATGGAAAGCATAAGAAATCAAAGTTTCACGGAAAGGAGATAAATCTTTATTTGGCCTGCTGAATTGTGATGGGTTTCATTCACACATACAACAAAGAAATGATTCTTATATAAAAAATATTTTAAATAAGTATTTGTAATACATATATATGTGTGCTAAAATAATAAATTTTACTTCTAATCTCAGAAAGCACCATTTCTTAGAGAGATTTTTTCAGAGGAAAGAGAAGAAGGAAAGGAGATTAATTGCACCAGATGATACTCCCAGTCAAATGTCCACATTTATTCTACCCTTTGAGGTACAGAGAGGAAAAATAAGAGTCATATTCTGTTTTATTTGAGTCTGTGGCAACCATGAGAGTAGACAAAATCATCTATAGTGTTTTGCCAATGATTCAGAATGTGTTAAAAAGCGAGGAAAAAAAATGGATACATTCACATGGTTTATTTTTCTCCAATTAATTCTAAGGCATCTGCTTTGAACATTAAAAAGTATTCTCTTTGTAAATATATAACTATTAAAAAGAAAAATGGTAGACAGTCTTGGCAAGCTACCTACCTTCCCAAAATCTATGAGAAATACATGAGTTCATTTAGAAGCTCAAGAGCTTCAGATCTCTTCAAGTGAACAAGTTTCTCTGGATGCTCAGGCAATATCTCTAACACTACGCTCATTTACCACCTCTGGAACCTACTGTGGGAAATCATTGCTCATAACTTACAGCGCCACAGCAGAATCCATGGGAGCCTTATGTGGTTGCTTAGGATGATCATCCTCTCTCGCTCAGAGTACTTTGTATCTGAGGATCTAGTCTTGCAATGAGCTTTAATTATTCATCAGCTTTCACTTCAGCTGAGCCCATTCCAGGGCCAGGCCTAGGGGTGGGAATCATTTCACCTTGTGTTAAGTGTCTGTAGAGTAAAATGGAAGGGAGTCCATATTTCAGTCTCTCTTTTCATTAATAAAGAGAAATAGGAACATTTAGGGCACAATTCAATGACCTATTTTTGACTTGCACCTTAGGTTTAGATGAATTGTGCCTTAAACGTGCTTGATTCTCCATCGATTACAGAGCCTCAAGTGACTAGCTCAGATGTCAACAGCTACATTTGGGCAGATGAATCTCACCCAGGAGGTTTACATTTTATTTAATGATTTTGCATTAAGGTACCAGAGACAAGACGCACAAGAAAACGCAGTCAAAGAAAGATCATCTTCCCCTGCTTGTGGTACAGTGATGTTTTGTGCTAATGTTTTGCAACTGTTGTTCAACATTTGCTCGTTTGCAGTGTTTGCAGTAGCGAGGAGGCTGGAGGTGTCGTATCAGCCTGTCTCAATTCTATCAGCAGCTGCCATAGCGGGAGAAATCCTAATTCGGTACAATATGCCAGTAGCTGAGGTTAGCTCAGCAGCAGCAGCTAAAAGACAGATGTAAAATCAGTAGCTGATGATTTTACATCAGAGGAGTGAATGTAAAATCAATGAGAAGTTTTAAAGTGGGGAATGGCCTAAATTTAACAAGGGAAATTAAGTCAATGTTTATTTTAGCAAATGGAAAGGTTTTCCCTCTCTCAGACTAAGACTATGATTAGCAGAGTGCTAGAAACTAAGAACATTTTAACAGAAGCTTGCTCTAAGCACAGCTTCCTGGTATCAAAAACGCACTCTGCATTTCCCTGAATGTTCACTGATTCAAACAGTCTTGAATATTATAGACAGAACAAAATATGCCGTGGCAGTTGAAAATGATGTTGCATTAGGGGAAGGCAATGAACAGAGATGGAGAAAATAAGCTATAATATTTTCCAAAGAGAAAGATTTTTTTTTTTCTAAATTTTTATGTTTCTTCATTTAAATATATTACCAAGCTTCACTTGTAAAAATTGTCTTTTTTTCCTTAAAATTTTAAGCCCTTTCTTTCCCCTTCCCTTCTATCTTTTTTCTTTCCCACTTAGTCCTTCTTCCTGGGGTGGGGGAAAGGGGCAGAATAAGGAAGAAGAAAAAAAGGAGAAAAAAAAGGAAAATAAGGGAGAAAAATGTTTAAATGAAGAAGAAACCTTACAGCACCATTCTTTCACTTTCTTATTTTTTTTTTTTCTTTTCCAGCTTTGCTTGAAAAAAATAAGAGTGAAAAATTGAAAGAAACCACTTTCTAATAGAAAGGATTTTGAACTTGAACTTCTGTTAGCTCTATTGTTGCTCAGTAAAGGTTAAGCACATGTTAAACTTTAATCGTATACTCCTAAGGAAGTCTCAATGAAACATTCATGTTCATACAGAAAGGACCTTGAAACTTTTGGATTTAAAACGTTTGCACATATATTTCTAAGTAAGCCAGTACTTAAGTGTTTCGGTGCATAGGCACCCCTTCATAACGTTTAACATTCTGTGCTGAAACCTCTGTTATATAAAACATCCCTCTCTGAACCCTGTCCCAGAGATTTATGTATGCCTGCGTATCAGTCTCCTTTCAAAGATGTGTGATCAGACATGAGCTGGTAGATTACAGTTTAGGTGTTTGCAGTGCTGTGACATTTTCTCTTATCAGCTCATCTCTTTCCACGTTCTGAAGAAGTCCGCTTTGGGAAGATGTCTTCATTTCTCATGTGTTTTAATATTGCCGTTTAACTCATAAAATATTGAACATATATGTGCAGAAACATTAATATATATATGCACCTGTATAGATGCAGATACATATGTGCATCTCAGCTGGTGATGTGGCATCTGCCTGCAGTGTTCGTATTAGAAGCTGAAGAGCTCCAGACTGTCTCTTCTAAGAGTTTTGTTTCATTTTGCATACCCTTGGTTAATATTTTTCGACACTTAATTCTAAGGGAAAATGTCTCCTATGTTACCAGTTTTCTCATCCTGTACTACCTGACAGTAAGTTTCAACTCACTTACACTGTTATGAAACTAGAAGACTAAAATAAGCTGATTGTTTTCACTCAGTTGAGAGCCATGCTAGACAAATACTGAGGTTCGGACAAAAATTTGCCACATTTTTCTAAAAGGCGCTTGGCTTTGGGTGGGATAAATCATCTTCTGGAAATATCTGCTTGAATATTTCTCTCTTGCCCATCTGTCTGTGTGCCCACTTCTGTCTTCACTTTCCCATAGGTAAGTATGTGCCTAACTTCTAGATAGTAAAAAGGAAGGAAGATTAGTCCCTCCATTTGCACAGCTGCAGTGTTTTCCGACACTTGGAACAGGGAAAGGGAGTGGTTTCCTACCAGTGGCTTTCTAGTAAAGGTGGAACCCACATTAGTATCCATTTTAAATGTAAAACATAAAAAGAAGTATTTTGAGATTTGATATTAAAACGAGAGTAAGGTGAGTTAAATATATTATGTTAAACAAAAGAGAAAAAAGAACACATGACAAATACAAGATTGTTTTCAAAACTTTATAATATAATTTCAGAACCTATAGCATGATGAAGCATCCAAATGAACCTGCATGACATAGTGGAATGTAATTATTCAAGGTCTTCCTTTTATTAGAACCTTCATATATAGCCATATAAAGCACATAGAGTGTCTGGTATGTGTTATCAATTCATTTGTTCCCTATCTAGATTTACGTTTCTTCCCCAGAATGAAAATAAGATGATCTCTCTAGCTGATGATTTTAAGATTCAGATTTTGGATGCGAGCTTTTAATTGCTATGACAGCAATGTGTTTACTGTGTCTAAAGATATGCAAACTGCTTTATGAGTAACTCGATAGTGTTTGTTTGTGATCTTATTTTGTTAGGGGCTGATCCAGAGCCCTTTGAAGTCCATGGAAATTTTTTCATTGACTTCAAAGGGGTTTTGGCTCAGACCCTTATCCTTAAACACTGAATAGATTAACAACTGATTTGTGAATAGTTTGCAATGCCAAAAGGAAGGGGAAAAAGCCAGCATTTACAAAATTATATATCTGGCAAACGCTATTTGACCATCTTCTATTAATACGTGTATTAATATTAAACCAGTACCACGATGGCATATGTACACTACTGGGCTGCCAGAACAGTGTAGGAGAAAAGTAGTGCTCTACATATGGAAATATTTAATGATATCCTTGTATTTTACACACAGCTTCACCTAAGCCTATTCCAAGAGCGAGGCCACTGGAGTATTCAAGGATGCACAACCATTTCCTAGGCAGAAGTTCTTTCCCAGATGTTCAGTTTGACCTGGGGCAACTCAATCAAAGTCTGTAAGGTTTCCAACATTTCTAGTGGGGATTTATTTTTAAAAATGTGGCATATGGATTTTTCTGGCAATAATGAAATATAGCTGTGCACACTCCATTAAATAAAATGAGACTGTAATCCTTAAAACTGTGTGAGTAACTGGAATTGGAAAGCTGGGAGCTGGAAAAAAAGAAAAAAGTTCAGGGTAAAGAAAGGGAAGAGGTTCAGGAAGGACTTTTGAAGAGGTGACCCATGCAGAATATGGAATGTATCATATGGAAAACATGGACTCAGAGGACATATAGCCATCCTGAAAGGATGGATAGATATAGCATTGTATAATTAACTCAGAAAAAAAATCAGATAAAAAGATGGGGAGTGACTTAATAAAACTATTTCAATAAGTAGATTTTTTTTTCATACTATCTGTGGAATTCTCTCTGTATCTCAACCTTTTGCTGCTTAAAAGCATAAAAATGCTGCTTTTGGTAATTAACTGTCTCGCTTTGCACTACAGCATTTTTGAGACTTTCAAAGCAGGAAGAGAGGCTTAAGAAACTCTACCTCCATAAATTCAGTTCCAGTTTCAAAGAACTTAAAATATCAATAGACAAAGCAGAGAGAAAAATGACTCAGTAAAATATTCCTGGGCTTTGTTATGGAGAGATAGGGCCTGACCCTTTAGTTTGTGCAGCCTTTCACCCCAACACAAACTGGGAATGTTAGGATTCAGTAGAAATTTTACCCCCACTATGCTCCAGGATGCCTGGTCACAAAATGAGCAATATCAAGCAGAACCACAGTTTCTGTGTGAGACCCCTGGAGCTCAGCAGAACCATCCTTTCCACGTGCATGTTCCTCTGCCTCGTTCCCTTTGTTTTTCCAGAAAATGTCCCAAAGAACCCTTTTCCCCTCCCTACTTCTTTTAAGCTTCAATATAGTTTTTCCTTCTTTTTTATCTATTAGGACAGTATTTCTTCTTTCAGTGTGTTCTCTATTTAAACTTACGTTTAGGAGACATTTCTACAGTGACCTCTGCAAGAGCATCATGACCCTCTCCCTTATGAAAAAATGACCACGTACTTGTAATGGCTGCGTGCACCTGCATCGCTGGCTCTGTGCATGCTAAAGTAACTCCTTTCCCTCAGCTTAATAGATATGAACATTACTGAGTGCAGTTGGCACTTAGTAAATAATAAATAACAATAACAATAATAATAATTTAATTCCATCTAATGGAATAATTTGCTGTCTAATCACGGTAATAAAGGGAGTCCATTACGCCACCAAAATTGTTTGCTAAACATGAGCCTTTGTACAGAGTAACTCGAGCAGCTGCTGCCGAGGTCTTGTCATATTGCAGAAGCACTCGGCTGGCCAAAACTTCCTGGTGCAGAGACATCAATCTCACTCCCCGTTGGCTGCTGAGTTCGCTCTGTAGACAGCCACTATTGCTGTCAGCTTTGCATCTATGATGGACAATGGAATTCAGTAACAATGCACTTGATGAGCATTTTGCTTTTTGCATGAACAGTGGGTTGCACTGTCAGTGACAGTTGTGGGAGAGTTGGTAGTTTTAGTAGGAAACGAACAAATCTGAAGCCATTAAGAATATGAAGGGAAATTAATGTTGCCTTCTTCATTGCCTGTAAAATTCAAATGCAGAGAACTACCGTTGTACTTCCCTCTGTTCTTTCCATAGCCTAAAGAGATACTGTATAAAGGGTAAGAGATGTATAAGAGAATATCAAAAAGGCATAGGTATTTGAGAATTTTTGTTCAGCAAAAGAGCAGAGCCAGTAAGACTCATTCCTGTAATGACCTAGACTGAAAAATTTAACTTTAGGCACAGTTTAAGCACCTGGCTCTATCATAATGACTCACAAACCCCTATCCTAACTGCTGAGGCATCTCAGTATTCACAGGTATCTCTGGTTTTTGCCACAAGACTTACAGAACACCTTAAACTCCATTACTACACATACCCAAAGCCATCGTCTTGACAGAGGCAAGCAGCCCGGCAGCTGTTTTCACATAAGTCTGCTTAGGATTCCATTTCTGGGCATCCTTTCACCTGCCTCTCCCAGGGAGCCCAACGTGCGGGGACAGTGTTGGATTTTGTGCTAAAGGCAACAGATCCTGTTCAGAAACGTAGTAGGAGAGTACGTAGCACTGATGACAGCAGCTAGTTTTCACTTTGTGTTTTACAGAGATGTCCTCCTTCATGTCAGGCATCTCCAACTTACACTTGCCACAACTCATGAGAGTGCCTTAACTGTTAGCCTTAATATAATTCTGCTTTACTGTCTTTATGGCCCCTGAATTACCTAAATTTGTTTATTCCTTTTTTTTTATGTTTAGCGAAAGACAAACGAGATAGTACAAGGTAAAGTACAGTGTAGATAGGCATCAAACCAAGTTTATGTTCTTATTCTGTTACAGTCATCGTATAACTTATATTTCTCTCCTAAGTGTGAGAGAGTTTCTCCTTATTACTGAAAGATCATACACGAGCACTTATCATCAGGTAAACTGTAAATTCAAACCCTACCTTATTTAATGATAGTTTGCTTATATTATCACATCTTGTATATACATAAAAAGACACAAGACTGAGTATCTCAGTATAAAAAGAGAGTTAATAAGGCCTAGACCGGCACAGTTAAGGTGTAGAGGGAAAAGTTAGCAACACAAGTGTAGGACCTGTTGCGCTATATTTTCTAGGCTCACTGATAAAGTTGGTTGGAAGGAATACTCAGGAGACAGCTTTACTCATCTTTAAGGGGTACCTCCTTGGCCTTGAAATGGGCTCACATGTAGCTAAACGTGAGGTCAGCCGCATGACATCACTGTCGGTGGCTGTACAAAGCGGTGTGCCTTAAGGACACCATCCCACGGGTCACTGTGGCCGGGGTGGGCTTTGGGCTTGGCTCTTTTACCCAGCTGTGGAGGCTGCTGCTCCCTTTCTCTCCCAGTAAGCCAGCACCTTTCTCAGTGTTAGTTTTACAATTCTGGCTTCTAAAACGCATTCTCAATATTAATTTCCTGAAGAATAATTTTTCAACAAATGATTTACAGAGTGAAAATGATTCTCGAAGAAAGTGGCTGGAAAGCATGAACGGAAAGACAAGTATTGTCGCGTGTTCCCAAAGGAGTTTGTAGGGAAAGTCGAAATGTGAAAGTTAACTTGCTGTGATAAATTGGACTCACAACTAGCAAGCTGTGGAGAGCTCTGCAGCCCAGCCTAAGCCACAACTTGCCCACATGCATATTTGTTTTCTATTTTGCCTGTTTAGCTTTAAGCTTACAGAAAGTCAGAACTCAATGCTTACAACGTTCAGTAACCAGATGTGGGCTGATTGACAGACTTACACAACAGAAGTAACAGGTTAAAATAAATAACTGTCATCCTTAACCATACATATCTGCAAATCTAAAGGGTGCTTTGTCTTTACATGTATAGTTGTATCTTATGGTAAAATCTATACTGTCTGCTGTTCCCAGTAGTTCACCCTTTGGGTTTAAATGTATTTGATCATGGTTCATAAGAATGCTTTTTTTTCCTTCTTTCTTTTTTTCCTGTGTAATCCAAAGGTCTTTGGGAAGCTGGGATCTTTTCTTGATTTAATTAAGAAGTATCATACATTTTCTTGCTGTGGTATTTCCCTTTCAGCTCAGTTTTGCTAAATCATAAACTTAACTGCATTAGATCTAGTGATATGCAAATGAGTCCTTTAAAAATCCACCCCCTAAGCTCCAGAGATATGTGGGGTGTAATACATGTAGAAATCAGAGCCTCTGGGGTTCATCTGTTGTTAGTCCTGTCACAAGTGACATCTCTGAACACACACTGATGTCTTCTCCCCCCCGTCTCGTCCCTTAAAGTACTTATTTGCAGATTGTAGCATTCTGAGGCTTTGAAGTGGCACCTACAACTAAACTGCCACCCACACTTTCCTCTATTTAGGTCAGAGTCACTTCAAACTAGAAAGAAAAAAGCCACACATTGCACAGACACACACAGACACACACACAGACACACACACAAACAAAACTGATGCAGAGAAAATCAAATAATGAGGTGCAGCCACCCAAGGCTGGTGTGAAAATCAACATATGGGGAATTATTGCGAGCGTCGGGCTCTGCTTCAAATGGGCTTGTTTTGCCTGGAACCCTGAGATGAGCTGAAAAAGGCAGAGTCGGTTGCTTCGCTAATCGCTGAGCTACCTGCAGAGAAACAGGCAACCATAAAAAGAAACAAAACAATAGAGAAATAGATACAGAGGGAGCCTCTGCTGAATGGCGTAGGATGGGCTAGCTGGCACCTCCAAGAGCTTTTCTAAAACTGCAGGTTAAAAATACCTTCTGCAGCAGTCATTACGGAAGCCAGACCTTGGGTTTCAGATGCTCCTCTATTGCTCGGGCACCTGCACGGAGAGCTTTCCAACGCCATCAAAGTGAGGGGCAGATGTGATTCCATTTCACTGGGTTGCCCATTGCCAAGACCAAGGGGTTTGAGTGTTGAAGTAGCAGGTAAAGCATAGATAGGAAGACTGTTCTTGCCGATTTGTAGTCCAGAGACTTCAAAGGATGCCACTTGACAGGTTGCAGTTTTAAGACTGAAGTGCTTGGAAAAGAAAAAAAAAAAAAAGATTAAAAAAAGTAAGAAAATTCTTAAAATCACTCAACAACTTAGTTATAGAATTGCATCTACATTCTCAGGGGTATGGAGCAATGTGACATCAAGAAAGGACACTGTCCAAAACAAGTGGGTGGATTCAGTTCACAGAGCTCTTATATTAGGTTGACGTCTAAGATTGGTAAGATGAGACACTCTTGGAAGATGCCCATCTCTCTCCTTGCACCTAAAGAATCTCATTTTCTTTCGATAAATTAAATCATATCATCTTGAAAAGGAAAGAAAATATTCATTTAGTTTTATTGTTTTGATTCATGTTTTTCTGGCTGTTAGGGTACATTATAATATATATTTAAATGCCAATACATACATAAATTTGATATAATGTAATGGTTAACATTGGACATTTTCTGTTAGAAAGCTTTCTCTTTAACAAAATTAAGAAATGTGACAATATAAAGCAGTGTTGGGGATTCAGATTTCATTTTTTTTCCCAGAAAAAATGTGTAACATATTTCTCTGTATGTCTGTATGTGAACAAAGTGCAAGTCAAAGCTTGGCAGAAAACTGAATTTCAAAAATGTCAGAATTTCCAGGAGGAGGGACATTCTTTATCCCTGTGGAGAAAAGAGAGGATTTGAACTTAAACATGACAAGAAGGAGAAGAAAATAAGGCAAGGGGAAATAATGGCCTTTATCTTAGAGCCACTAAAAACCTGGTTTAACTCCCATGGAAATTGATGGGTATTTGGGATCCAAATAGAAGTATAACGTTAAAATACCATTGTAAATCCAGACTACTTATCTAAAAGCAAACAGATGTATTCCAGGATGAACTGAAGGCTTGTCTACATTAACATTTCCGTTCAGATTAGGAGTGCACCTTTCCAGTGAAACTTCTCATGTTCCCGTTCCAGGTATACTTAAATCAGATGATGCACTCCCAAAGACCACCAATGCCCTCCAGATGCCCATAGGTGTAAAGTCTGTAGGACCACACTGAGGTGGTCCCCAAAAGCATATGATATGGAGGTGCTTGGACAGCCACTGGCTAAAAAGCCTTACCTCCATTGACATAGGTAAATACTTAAAGATTAGTGGGATCATATTCCTGAGAAATATGAGGTGCTAAAATGTGACTGTGTTTGCGTGTGTGTGTGCATGTAATACACTTATAAGCATGCCAGCAAAGAAAATATTGCCAGTACTAAGATACTACAAAAACCTTAGCACCATATTGTACTGTGGTGAATATTTCTTTCTTTGTTCTGCTCTAGTTTTATACCCTTCTTAAACCACATTATTGAGAGTGGTTCCCATATCCCCTAGTAGTGATTAGTCAGTCATGAGTGAGAAAGTTTCAAAAGAAATTGTGTATATATACAATAAAATAATTTTTCACTTTTACAGCTGTAATAAAAGCAGGAAAAAAAGAGAAAGGAAAACAAAAAACAGCCAAACAAAAAAATTAAATAAAAACAATGAATGCTACTAAAAGGAGAAATAAAAGACAAAAGTAACAATGGCAGGTCAGGATTCAGATAGAGCCTTCAAATCATACAGGAAATGTGAGAAGCATTCAGCACCAGTATTCAACCAGCAATATGCATAAACCAAAAAGATATTAATCCCTGGATGATGCACATCTCTCACTCGAGGCAGACTCAAGCTAACTAGAAAAGTCAAGCACTTATCATGAAAATTACGTGAAGGATTATAAGACCAACATCCTAATCATTCTTAGAGAAGAAACACAAAACTATAAAATCCTTAATGCCCGTTATTTAGTGAGGTGCAGGTTTCATTTTCTCTCTCGTCGTCTTCTTTTCTTTCAGCTTGACAAAGATAACTTTTCTAAACAATAGAGATACCTCCTGTGCTGCTCCAGTTCCATCCAAAATCTACCTGGGTAATAATATGGTTTGAAAAACCATCACAGAAGCTCACTGAAAATATTACTGAACGTACACCCCAGAGAGACAATATGGCTTATGGTTCACATAAGGGAGATGAAAATCAAGTTAAAATACAGGCTAAGTGACATGCCCGGGGTCTCACCAGTATTTTGTGGCAGACCAGGATATGAACCCAGGCTAATGTTCTGATCAGTACTTGACTACACAGATTTTGATTTAAATAGCGTTACTTACAGCAGAGGTAGCTGTAAATCCTGAACTCACAGCCAGGAAAGTGCAGCAGAGAGAGGGGAAGTGATTTGCATATAAGTAAATTTGTGGAAGATCTGGCAATTAAATGTATAATTTCTAAGACTGAAAGCAGTGTCTTAATCACAAGACCATGCTTTGTGAGCAGCAGGGAACTATTTTTTTTTTTTTTGCTTATGTTCTACTCCCAGATAAGTGCTATTCAGCAAGAAGTTGGGTGACATTATCAATCTGGAATGTGCAGAAGCTAAAGTTTGCCACACACTTAGCAGGAATTTACGCAATGGTAGATTATCACTAGAATCAGTTGAGAAATTCCATTTGGAAGACACCTATGGCAACATCCAGGGTCACTGGTATTGAAAAGGTTTGAACTCAGAACTAGCTAAACCAGCAGCAAATAGGGGCTTGCAAGAGAAAACAGCAAAATATTTATCAGCTCGTTCCCTGAAAATTCTTTGAAGGCTTTTATTTTTGTCGGGTTTTTTTTTTTTTTTCTTTTCTGTTACATCCTTAAGCACTCCTCAAATCTTGCCTCTGGCACAGCTACTACACAGGGGAGAACATCCCTGATTCCTTCAGCTTTGAAGCTGTAAAGTCACAGCACCCTTGTTCAACTGTGTGGCTTCCTTAAATGGGCTTGAAACATACTCTGTGCTGAAAACAGTCCAGGTAAGAAACAGCCAGGAACTCTAAAACAAACTAGCATTTTTGGGTCAGGAGAATATAAAACACATTAAATCTTTTTATACAGAAAAAAACAGAAGGCATAAGTCCTTTAACCCAGTAACCTAAATCACACAGCAGAAGAAGCCTTTGCTGACTTGTCTTTCTTCTGATGTGCTTTCATATTTTTTTTTAACATTTTCTGTTCACCAATGTTCCTAAAAACTTGCTTTTAAACTGTCTTACCCAGTAGTTTTTACTCACATAGTTGTTCCATTCAATTTTTGATAGGCCATTCAGACAACTGTTTATATCATCTCATTTCTTCTCTGTGGAAAAGGCTTTCACCCATTCCTCTGCATATAAACAGCACACAGAGAGGTGGTGAAACTGATTTAGACACAATGAACGTAAAATATTACAGAACATTGTCACTTTCTTCACAATGCCAGATATACAAAAATATTTGTACTCCACTCCAGTTGCTGCCTAACTCTCAGCTTCCTCCAGTCACATACATGATTCCCAAACTTGTTTCAGTCCTATTTAAACTTTTTGGCTTCTCTATCGCTTATAAACTCTTCTGGGATTTACAGAGTAGACATTCCTCATTCTAGGTCACTACAGGACTTGGTCTGATGGACACGTTCAGAGTATGCCTGACAGATCAGGCACTTCAGAAGACTTAACTAAAGGGAAGTACGCTGACGAGAATCCTTTTCGAATCCATAGTTTGCCTACTGGTTCAGGAAACAGGAGATTTGAGATTGATTTCCACCTTTTTCCAGCTTAAAACCTGCTTCTTTGTTACAGGTTTTTTGATGCTGGAGGTGGGTATGGGTGTAGTCTAAATTATCTATATTAAAACTGTCCATTTTGCATTCCATTGCTAAGAGAAATTGTATGAACGTTATTCTGAAGTTTATTACTTGAGCATTTAAGCGAAGGTGCAGAGCTCTAAATTGCAATGTTTTTACCTCTATTTTAAACTCATAATTCTAAAAGGAGACAGGACTAGAATGAAGACCATCTGTGTATCATATGAGTGCCTCATCACTAGGACACTCGTCTTTTTCTCTACTTTGTTGTTCCTTGCCTGAAGCCCACACTCCTCCCCAGATGCCATGACAGTGGTGCCCCAGCACGGCTGCGATGGCCCAGGGCTTAAATGATAGGTGCTACAATAATGAGCACTACGGTGCCTGAGATCCTTTGTGTTTCACTTACCAAAAAGGGATAATACTCATCTCTGATAAAGTGTGTTTCATTAGGAGATCTCGGAACTTTTCTGTGGAAGTCAATAATATTGTTTTACAGGAAAGTCATTAAGTGAATTATTCAGCTGTAAAGGGGCTAAACTGAAAATAAAACCAAACCCTCAGCCATTAGATACTCCTAGCAGCTGGATGGACAATCTGCCCAGCTCAGCCCCATATATATTTGGAAAACAGATAGTGTCTGTTCTGAATATTTTTTCATCAAGTGACGTTTTGTTACTAAGGTATGAGTTTTACCATTTCAAAGCTTGAAACCTCCTCTCTGCTTCTTTGCTTCTTGCTTTGTTCCTTTCACAGAGTACATAAAGAAGGTACCCAGGTGATTCATGGCATTACTAATATGTTGTCCAAGTGGATATGATACCAAAATATTCATTTAGAGAGCTGAATATGAGACATTTGAGTAGGCTTCTAAATAAAATGCATAAATAACCTCTCCAGAATACTCCATAGGTTTCATAAAAAGAACCCAAAATATTCTCTAAGCCCAGTTTCTTGGTCCTACCATGACAGTAAAGAAAAAGTTTGTGTAGTGAAGTACAAAGCATATCTGAAACCAGTACATCATTAGGTCAAAATACAGAGTGACCTTGAAAAAAATCCATAATTAAGTATTCTTTACTTCTCCCAATTTCTTTTCTGCTGCCTGCCTCCTTTCCTTCCCTCCAGCCTCTCCACAAACTCAGTCTTTTTTGCTGGGTATATTGGAAAATAAATTAGTTGGATTTGTGCTATCAGGGAGTCTGTCATTAGGGGGATATTTGTCTTTTTCTGCTTCCCTTGTGGTTTCTATCAAAGGTTCAAGCATGTGGGTTATATCTCTCTTTATCTCTATTGTGTTTTAACTTAGAAGGGAAAGAAAACAGGAAAGATATTTTATCTCCTCGTGTACCATATAAGGATCAGTTGCATTGAGGTAGCACCCATATCTCTCTCCTGTTTCACTTGTCCACAAATTGTTTGAGCCAACTGACCAAACTGAAACGAAAAGAGAGAATGTGATTTAGATAAGATTTCTTCTGGGTTACTAAATTATTGAAAGTCTGGGCAACAGTGCTGGTTTGTGCAGTCTCTATTCTTCTTTGAACTTATTTTAGGTATGATTTTCTGTAATTTTTAGAAAAGTAAAAAAAAAAGAGGAGGAAAGAGTCATTTTAGCAATGAACCATTTGATGTTGTTTCTTCAATTTGAAGCATAATTTTATTTCCTTATTACTAATATGAATATAGATTTACTTTGAAACCTTAAATGAGTTCAGTTAAACTTGAATGGTCAACCAAACATGTATGTTTCTTACCATGCACATATATATTCATGCTGAAAAATGCAGGGAACAATTTCACAATATAAAGTTTTTGCCTCAGATTTCAAAGACCTTCTAAGGCCACTCAGTCTGTGACTCCTCTGAATGGAGTAAGCTAGCATTTCTTATTATCCCTTCCCAAATCCAGAGTGCAATGGAAAGAACAAAAACAACAACAACAAATCATCCAGAAACAAATACATCCGTTCAAGTGACTCAAGTCCTCTAAATTTGATCAGAGTGCAAAACATATTTTAGGGAGTAAGCCCAGTGTGGTGTGAGAGTCTTTTTCTTTTTTTTTTTTTTTCCTTCCCAAATGACTGGCTCTGTGTTTTGCTATGTTGTACTGAAGTACAGACTTAGCTGTGTGCCCATAGAGAGCTTCCTGTGCTCTGATTTGACCAAATACTTAAGCACTTTGTAAAATAAACATTATGGTGATTGAGAAATAAATGTGATATGTTTGAAGCCAGTTACATTTAATAGTGCTTTTCACATTGCCAAATGTCAAATGTGTCTGACACTTTTATATATGCAACATACTTCCCATAAACGTGTATTTTGCGTGCTATACTATCCAAATTATCCACTTTGTCTTTTTTTTCTAATTTTGCATTTAAATGGACAAAGAAGCAATTACTTGCTTGGACAAAAAAGAAAAGAAAAAGAAGAGAGCCTACATTCTAATGTTTAACACTGATGCTAATTCTGAATACTCTATTCTTGGATGATTTGCTTTCTGGCTATAGAAAGCAACCAGTAAGAAAGGACAAGATTCTGAATGAGACAGAGATGAAAACATAGCCAAAGATGACTTAAGTGGTGATAAAAATACAGTGGCTGGGACAAATGTCTGAATTATTCATTTCTGCTTATACCATAAACATGGGCATAGGGCAAGCTGTAATATATGTCTTGGAGGTCACATAGATAACAAAATCAGTTGTTTATTTCAATAAAAATCATAGGAAGGAGTTTTGATTAAATAATAAGGATGTGTTAACCATGATTTCTTTGAATACTTTTAAAGCAAATGTAGAGGAGGGTGGAGGAAATCTGTTTTTCACTGAGAAACACAGCATTTTCTCTGTAAGAGGATTTTGCATCGTGATACAGTTATTTAATTCCTTTATTTTGATATAAAAATACTACCACTTTCAAAACCTGAGACATGGCAAAGTGTTAGGCAGCTCCTGTGACTCTATGGTAACCAGCACCATTTCCCAGTTTTCCCTTTGCATTACGTTTGCTGACTCTCATATGCCACTTATATTATAAATGCTTTGGGACATGAACTGGCTTTTTATTGTCTGTATAGAAGTCAAGCAAGGTTTGAGTGACTTTTAATTTGATCCAGTAGACATGGCTATACCTTCTTATTATCAGCACATTGGTGGAAGTGGTCTGTCCCAAAGAATGATCTGGATCCTACAGGACTGGTTCAGAACAAGCCCAACAAGCAGGAAGGAGCTAAATGCTGTTTGGTCTCCCAATCCACAGCAAAAGGATGAACATGTCCTGGAGGATTCCCTCCGTGTCCACTGTGGCTTGTTAGAGCATTTCCCCATTTCATTAATCTGTGCACATCTCTGATAGTCTGTTTATGTAAATTTGCATGATATGAAAATGTTTTCTAATGGCAGCTGTATTTAAACTGATCGGCTGCCTAACACTTTGACATGTCTCAGGTTTGAGATATCCTGTCAATATAGAGGAATTATGTTAGTGTGTCACTGATGCATGGGAAATTGCTCTAGTGTGATACCGCCGAGATCTTTAATTCCTACAAGATAAGAGATAACGGTGTTCATAAAGTACATCAGTTTTCCAATGGAATTTGTGTGCTTAAGCACCTTAGGCGTTTTTTGTTGTTTTTTTTTCTTTTTGGGGGGGGGGGGGGGGAGGAGAGAGGCGCGGAAAGGTGTTCTGAGAATGCAGCCTATGTTCGAATTTACTTATAATATGCCCACAAGAAGAAAGAACTGGAAATTTATTCACTGTTTTTTCATCATGTTTTCAGACCAGGCCTACACAGAAATGTAGTTGTGCTAATTTAGACCTAAGTTAATTTAGCCCAGCATGTTTCATCTGACAATAGCCAAAAGCAGAAGTGTGGAGTAAGAATAGGGTGTGTATAGAAATAATCCCTACAATATTCTCCCAGGCCAAATTCTTGTCCATGTTTGTTGGTTCACAAAAAGCAGTGCATGGCCTCCAGCTCTGCTGGACTACCCAGGTCTAGGGACCAACTACATGAAACGCACTGAACATCTTCCCAAGACACCCAGCAGCCCAGAAGACCAACCGTATCCTGGGCTGCATCAAAAAAAGCGTGGCCAGCGGGTCGAGGGAGGTGATTCTGCCCCTCGGCTCTGCTCTGGTGAGACCCCACCGCAGTACTGCCTCCAGCTCTGGAGTCCTCAGCACCAGAAGGACATGGACCTATTGAAGCGGGTCCAGAGGAGGCCACCAAAATGGTCAGGGGGATGGAACACCTCTCCTATGAGGAAAGGCTGAGAGAGTTGGGGTTATTCAGCCTGGAGAAGAGAAGGCTCTGGGGAGACCTTATTGCAGCCTTTCAGTACTTAAAGGGGGCTTATAAGAAAGATGGTAGCAAACTTTTTAGCAGGGCCTGTTGCTACAGGACAAGGAGTAAGGGTTTTAAACTAACAGAGGGTAGGTTTAGACTAGATATAAGGGAGAAATTTTTTACAATGAGGGTGGTGAAACACTGGGACAGGTTGCCCAGAGAGGTGGTAGATGCCCCATCCCTGGAAACATCCAAGGTCAGGTTGGACAGGGCTCTGAGCAACCTGATCTAGCTGAAGATGTCCCTGCCCATGGCAGGGGGGTTGGACTAGATGACCTTTAAAGGTCCCTTCCAATCCAAACTATTCTATGATTTTATGACACTGGACAGACAGCAAGAAATATGAGACCTTCCTCAAACATGCAGAAGATATTTTTTTCCTCAGATGCTGATGAGATCTAGTAAAAATTTTCTTGCAGTCTGAATCAGGAGTCATTTGGGAAACAGCAAAGCCAGAAAACCTGAAGTTCACCAAGTCCTGACTGCCACAAAGTTATTTTTTGCAGCCCATTCTCATGGTTGTTTTCGCCACCTGGCTCTGGAATATCCCTGTAGTGTGTTGGCCACTTCTGTAGGTAATCTATTCCATTGTCTATTTGTTTGCCTTGTAAGAGAACATTTACAAATGTGTGAAGATGTGGATAGAACAAAAAAGGTTCTGGTCATACATATTTAAAAGTGCAGTTGTATGAGGCTTCAACTTAGAAGATAACACTGTATATGTATTTATCTTTTTAAAGCATTGTTATAGTTCCTGGAGCTCTCCTTGACATCTTATCTATCACGGTGCTTCCACTGAATATTCTAACACTGTGCCGCTTTTAATCTTCAGATGTAAACAAAAGCTTATTTTTTCATACCACCATCACAACCTGACAAAAGAAGAGGCTGAATATTGATTTACCTGCTGAAAGAAACTGTCCAAAGATAATTCAAAATACCCCCCGATCTACTAAATATCCATTATGTATCGTGTTCTTTTTTTCTTTTCTTATTTGGATTCTCACAGACAGTATTTGTAGGGAGCGTAGTCCAGGACCTGAAAGCTGCAACTTTACTTCATGATTGTAACTTTTTGATTTGCACTAGGCACCATAACGGGAAGAATGATAAATCAGTGGCATGGTGCACTCTCACCTTGAATACTATGTTCCATTTTGGTCAACCCGACATGGCAGGAATAGAAAAGTCTTGAGAAAAGCAATGAAAATGACTAAGGTTTCCAGATGAGGAGAGATTAAAAACCCTGGAACTATTTAGGTCTCGGTTCCCCTAGTCCTTACTCCCATCTGTAATTCATCTGGCATCACGAGAGATTAACCAGAGCTGGCTGAGGCTTGGACTACTGACATTGTTTATCTGCAGAAGCATTTCCAGGTCCCTTATCAGTACGTATCTACATTCTACTCTTCCTTTGATACAGTGAAGTCAGTGGCACAAGCACGTTTTTAAGGGCAGCAGGACTGTGTCCTTAATCTGGGGACCGTGAGGAGAGAGTAAGAGAAAATGTTTTCTTTTAGATTACAAATTACTTGTGAAAGATATTTTTATCATGATATATGTGTACAATGCCTTGCAGAGTGTGTTTCAATGCTTCCAAAATATAAATATGAAATATGAAGAAAGACGGAGCTGGCAGTGATATATAAATAATAAGTGACATGGAAAAAGCCCATTAGGAGTGCTCTTAATTTAGTTCTGTCTTAATTATACTATTAGGGTAAATGTCACCAGATGATGCATTTATAGACAGTCTTCCAAATTCTTTTTCCTGGAATGCACAGAAAGGATTTATCCAGAAACATATTTTACAGTATTATTAACACTATATGTTGGAAGCTCTATAGGTATCAGGAGAGTTTACTATCTTCTTTTATTCAACTTTTATGGCAAAGTTAGTTCTGGGAACTGGATAACTGGTGGTTAGGTACAAGAAGTGTCAGCATACTTTTTGACTGTCTCTGTTCCAGGATTGTTGTACCCATATTGATCAAGTAAGTTATAACATTCCATGTCATTGATTGGCAAGTCCAAGATCTTAGGTAGCTCTCTACAGAGGGACACAATGAAATGATTAATGGTCAAAATAACTAAAGAACGAGTAATAAATTATTAAAAAAATCAAATTACTTGATATTCAGCTCTGACCCACCGTACCTAGGAAGTCAGCGTCAAAAGCTATAATTACCCTTTTCATAAAATGGATGGTTTATGCTTCCACCAGAAATATGCAGATAAGAGAAGAACATAAAAATTCATAACTGCTCAGATTTTTCAGAAATACTTATCATTTTTTAGGGAAAGAAAATGTTACCATCTGGCCTCTGTGGGTAGAGATCAAACACAGAGCTGAAGTGCTGCACTTTGTTACCATTCATCACAGAGCAGAGGTAACATCACTAAGGGCCTCACTCTTAGCCTTTTATAAACAACATGCCAGGTATGTTAGGGTTTTTTGAAAAACAAAACAAAGCAAACCAACACAAAACAAAACTAAAAAAACCCAGAAACTTTCCTCAATGGAATAAGTTTAAGTTAAAGTATATTTTTTTCCTTGTGTCTGCACAGGGTTATGAGCACTCATGCAATCTGAAGCTGGGGTGAAAAATGTTAATGTCATCAGATGTTGTTATTTGATCCTGAAGCTGATCTTTTACATACCCAAATCGAAAATGAGGTGTTTTGAAAGCAGGCAATGGGTGCTGAGTACTTCAAAAGTCTGTCACTTGAGAAAAATCCCTCTTTGTTACAGGTTTTTCTGGTGTTTCACATCTGTGGTATGTAATATCATGGGAGTGTCCTTTGTCATTCTGCATTAATGGTGCCTGTCAGGCACAGAGCACTAATACCTTACAGTCAGACTTGTGACCTGGCACATCTATCTTACAGATGGCACCTTTGCTTATACCTGAGTTTGCCTGTATACATTCTAAACAGGGTTTTTAATCTGTAATGAAAAGCTTTTTACAGGAGTTTGGCATGCAGCTCCTGTTGCTAATCCAATCCTTCAGACTCAAAAATCATCTTTCTTGCATGGTAAGAGAGGGGGAAAAAAAAGAAGAAGAACTCACCTGGGAATCTAGGCAGCCACCCACTACATCATTTTTCTTCCTTCAGCAATCCAAAAATCCAGATTTTAATATCTGCTAATGGGCTAAGAACATGCAAACCTTCATCTTTGTCATGTTCTGAGCAGTCACTGTTTGATAAAGCACTGGAAAAAGCCCTTAGGTGCTATTGAGGTCAATGGGATAAAAATATGTATTTAAATGTATTTCCACTCTGTGTGACTGGGATCAAGACTTGCTCATACGTCCTACAGGTCTCTGCTGCAGGCTTGCTGGGCAAAGGAAAAGATCTCTTCCCAGAACTTTCTGCAGACAAGCAAAAAAAAAGAAAGAACTGGCATCACTGAATCCCTGGTCCCTAGCAATACAGCCTAATGCACGTGAAGAACTCTCAATAGCACATTATCAACCAATAGGAGAAAAATATATGTGTGTGTATATATGTATTTTAAGGTCAAGATATTTTGACATAAGGACAATCCTTTCTCAGAATCTCTTCTGGAGTCCCATTCACAAAGAGAAGAACAAAAGCCTACTCTAATGCTTAAGAACTTTTTTAGGAAGCTCAAAGAGACACTATAAAAGGTCGTTTTACCAGGAATTTCTCATTATCAAAGCCTCAGAGTAATAAAATAGAAATTTTGAAAATGAACCATACAAACTATACAAATGGAGGAAGAAAGGCAAGCAAGCTCATGTAAAAAACACACAGAACGAATAAAAACGCAATTTCCTATTTTCAGAAATCAATAAGATAAGACATTTTGAAAGAAGAATCTTTTTTTCTTAATAATTTTACCAGAAATATTTATCAATTTTTCAACAATGAGAAATTGAGTAGTCACTTGGCCATCTTAAATTTCACTTCCTCAATTTCTTCTGCCAAACTGGTTTTTTCAGCGTGCTTTTTCAGGACTTGCTATGTCTTCCTCCCAATCTGAACTTCTTAGGTCTGTAATCGTCATTGGAGCTTACTCAGTTTCTTTATTCTTCTTCTGTTAGGAACTCAATGTCTTCCTTTAAACCAAAGCAATTTGGTGCAATTATTCCACAACCTTTGTGCTATGTCCATTTTATGATTCTTAGTAGATTAGTAGATAGATTAGTAGATTAGTAGATGATCATAAACATTTAGAGCACAATTTCACCTAAAGATATTAGCTATTACGCACAGGAATCTCTTTCGTTTTCAAATTTAATAACAATTTCCGATTTCCTTTTAAACTGTATTTAAAGCAAAGTGTTTATGCTGATCTTAGAACCAGGCTTATCACATAAATGAGAAGTTTGAGTAAATTGTTCAGCAACTTTGTAAAACTCTTTGTCTAGAAATAGCCAAGGTGGTTCTTTTGTTTGGTTGGTTTGGGTTTTTTAGCTAGAAGTACCTGCCTCTCTATGAAGGAAAAGAAAGAAAAGAAAAAAAACCTTAACTTTTCTTATTTCCAACTGAATCTTTTATGAAATGTACTCTTTGCTACTAATGTTAATCCACATGATACAGTCTTAACCAGACTAACGGCAGAGACACTACCACCTTTTTTCCCTGCCATTATAAAATCATAATCTGTTTTAGTCAGTTAAAGATCCAAATCCTCCTGCAGTAGATCTTAAGCAATCAGTTTTAAATGTGTCACGTCAGATTGGCCTTTTGCTACATTAACTTTAAACTAGAATGAATTACTCTACTTATACCTGTCCCGGCCTAATCTAATTTTACCAGTCTCCCTATGTATTATTACCTTTGGACAGCAGCTGGTCTCTTCAGTGACTGTCCATTAGCACCTCTGAACATGAGATAACTGCACCTTCCTGATGAAGGGCAATGAAGAAATATGTGTCACAAAGGACAATTTGGTGTGCCTAAATTCTGTGAAATGCAGGTGAAATTTGCCTTGTAACATGATTTAAAGCAAACAACTAACTTTGCTGGCTTGGTAACACCTACTGTTGTTAAATACATATTTATGGCCAACATGAAACTCTAACTCTGTGTGCAGTAAACCCAACTCTCATTCTCATCACATACAATGTCTTCTAGTAAATCAAAGTCTCAGGAAATCCCTTTTCAAAGACAGGTATTGTACTTTGTTTCATGATCATATTAATAATTAGAGAAGGAGACTAGTCAGAGACCTAGTCCATCCTTACTGGCCTTCTCCAGTTTCTTGGTCATGGTCAGTAAAAAATAACAGAAACATGGGCATTTTCATACTTTCTTTTGTGAAATGATGTTCAGTTGTGTAATATCCCATTACTATGAATGTGGTTTTTTCCTTTTTCTTTTTTTTGTTCTTTTTTCTGTTAGATATAGGCTTCAAAAGTTCTAACTTGGTGCTGTTATAAAATCAGAAAATCAGAGAAAAGTTTGAAAAGGAACGCTGCAGTTCATCTGGAACAACTTCCTCCTCAAAGCAGGGGCAACCTGCAAGTCAGCTCAGTTTGTGCAGAGTTTATTCCAGTCAAGTTTTGAAACTTCCATGTTATCTCCTGTGTATATTTATGTTTTCCCCCAACTCTGATTTGTTCTGCATTCTATGAAAGGTTTAGGAGCCCCACTTTTGGGCATCAGCAATTCATATTAATCTAAGATGAAACATGAAGACTACCTCATTCCTTCTCTTTTTTTCTAATTCATTAAAGATAAAATTCAAACAATAGCTGGTATCTTAACTAGAATGCCACTCAGAAACCATTTGTTTTGTGGAAGACTTCAGGATTAAATCTCATCTTCAAGTCTAGCTCTTAATTTTTCAATATTGTTTTCGTGACTTCTTGTGACAGAATAACATGCACAGTGTAACAAGTTTGCCACAGCCATAAAGTTTATTGACTTAGACTTTTATCTCAAAACATTGATATTTATGTGAGTAGATCGATGGATCACAGATGTTCACAGATGACCTAGCCAGTGGCATTATTCAATATGAAACAAAAATACTTTTCATCAGCCTGCAGCTTCTGCAAATTTGCATGTCTTCAATCCTTTCGTTTTTGTCAAAGTGCCTAAAATTATGTGCACAACAGAAGCTACACTAAGAGATGAAATAGTATAGCAAAATTAAGTTTAAAATCTTTGAGGTCTAGCAAAGATGCACTGGAATAGATTGCCTAGGAAGGCTGTGGAGCCTTCATCCTTACCAGGACTGAGACTGTTTAATGTAGACTGGTAGTAAACTAGATAACATGAACACTCAATCTGATTGCAGAACTGACCCATGGAGAAAATGTCCTCCTCCACAGTTCTAATTTCTGTGAGGAAATGAAAAGTTAGTATTCCCCATGTTTTATCAATGGAAAATATTGTCTGGTGGTTTTCAGTAAATATGAACATTGGAGTCATGATGTTAACAACACCATTAGAATCACTGAATTATTCTTTTATCGGTTCTGAACTTAGGCTTGGAGATAATAAATGGTGAAAGATATTCATACAAGCTATTTTTATCCCCTAAAGACTTTGGTGACTTATTATAATCAGAGATAGAAAGTTATCTGTAGAGGTGATTCATGCAGACTATCTGAAATTCTTGCTGGAAATTACCCTCAAAGTTTCCAAAAGATTCTTTGTTCCCCGTAACAAGAACATCTGATGTAGGTGTGTGATGTCCAGGAGGTTCTTTAGTGACTATGAAAGGTCAAATATGAACACCTCAGACTTCACCAAATCGTTTCATTATTGAAGACCAGGCTGAAATCTTTTTCACAGCTCTATTTTTAACCTTAGATAAAACATAAATGTTCAGACATACAGAATAAGTAAGAAATTTATTAAAAAAAAAAAAAAAGTGTGTCTTAGAGAGGCGTATCTTGATTTTTTAAAACAAGTTTGAATGGCAGTAAGATTCTTGAGAAAATCATGTCATCATTTAACTGTGATTAAAAATCCAGGGAATTTATAAGATAAATATAATAATAAATGCTTTACCTTATGCACACAATTTTTTTTTCTTCTAGTGCACTCCTGAGTTCAAAAGATTGACCTTTTCTTCGAAAAAATCATTCATCAGTGTCATCAGAGAGAAAAAAAAAAAACCACCACCTTTTAACTATGTTTTCTTGTTTTAACGTTAATATCCATAATTACAGAGGATAAAGGACTTCTGTAACACGACATTAAAAATGGATGGCAAAACAGTACCTTCACTCTGTTAGTGACACTTTAGTTGCACAAGTATCCAAGGACTCGCTATACTTCAGAGTGTTGGTGAAGAATTTTATTTTCAGGCTTTGAAGAATTTAAATTCATAGGAATTTAAAAGAGTACAAATTCTAAATTTCCTACGCTCAATCAAGAAGGAGTCGTTTCCAATTGTCCTTTTCAGAGAAACAGACATTTTAGTACCGCAATTAGCTAGTTTACTTAACTGAGAAGCAAATATTCCTGTGATCACTCAGGCTAACAGTGAAAGCAAGCAAGAACAAATCTGTACTCTAATGACTGCAGATGGCAATACCATTCTACTTCTCATCTCTTCTGCATTGTAAATTCTTTTACTAATACCCTTACACGTCCATTTTAGACTTGGGGATTTTTTTTTTTTTTCATGTTACTCCACATTTCCCACTGGTGTTAGTAATTAAAAGTCTCCAGAGAAGACTAAAGTTAATCTGAGCTCTTGTTCTGCCTCTGAGTTTCATAATTATAACTTGCTACATTCGTGGCTTTTTATGTAAGTCCCAATGCTTTATGCACTGCCATAGCAGTGCTGCTACTCTTCCTTTTAGGGAAGGAAGGGCAGAAGGGTATCTCATTTATACCCTGGGAGACAGCTATAAGTCAAGTCAGGCTTGAAAGCAGCAACCTGGAGCACAGAAGCTACAGATGCTTTTGTGGGACAGGTTTCTTGGCTTTCCAGCATGGGGTCAATTACAATAGCAATTACATCACAGCTTTAGCCAAAATCCTCCTTTTGGCATTGAAACAAATCACTTGCTGGTGTCCACTACAGGCAGCTAGATTTCAGCTCCAAAAAAAATCCCATAATTTGTGTAAGGATAGGATGCAAGCTCAAAACGGCATGAAAAATATTACACCTGAACTCTATGACAGGTCAATGCACTGTCTGCTCTGATCTGCTCAACAGGTCTCCTCATCATTTTTAGTGCATGCCCTAGTGTGGTTGAAATGCTTTATTCCCACTTTTCAGGAACAAACCTAATTCTCCAAAGGAAAAGAAGAGATTGTTAGAGGAAACGTGTCATGAGTAAAATACAACCAGCCAGATGGTGCATGGCTCTGGGTCAAGGGAAGGACAAATCTGGAGCTCTCCCAGGGCAATAGTTGGAAGAGACTGAGCTTCATGAGGTGTAATCCTTCTACCAGCTCTCTGGCCTATAGGGCAAACATGTATTTTGTGGCATCACAAAGGGCTCAGCCCAAGTACTCTCTACACTTTGTAACAGTTTAAGGACTAAAAGCAATTAGGAGGATCAATTAACTCAATGAAAGCCTAATGAAATATCTACTGAGGGGCAAGAAAATCACAATGGTTTTAATATTTGCTTCGTCTCTTTCCACATGAGGATCGTCCAGGAATGCAATCTTTACACAAGGTTGATCAAGAACAAATTCAGACTAGATCTGGACAGAAATACTAGACCTCACACTTTAAAGGAATCTTAGCAGCTTGAATAGCTACTGCATGTCAGCTTCTGCTCATCGGAGTCTGCCAGGGACTTCTGGCTGTGTCCTTGCCCCTTCTCATGTGCTAACACAGGTGTTTATGTGCACAAAGATGGCTCTGGGAGGAGAAAAACTAAGGGTTTTTTGTTTCTTTTTTCAATCTTATTAGTTTAATGTGGAAAAATATCCTTGCAGCCAAGATGACTGTGCCTGCCTAAGTAGCTTGCTGGGATGCCTCCCTTTCTCTGCCCCAGATATGCAGCCCTATACTTTTCTCTGCTCCAGCACTGGTTTGTGGGGTACAATTCAACTCACCAACTCAGCAGAAAATGAAGGAATCAAAATAATAATTGAAAAAAATTCAGATAATTTTCTACTTGCTTAGGTAACTGAATTGGCTCATAAGAGCTGGGAGAGGTAAGGCACATGCCAGACAGCTCAAAAGAAGGGACAGGATCATACCAGTAGGAGTTAGAAAACACAAATAATTGTTCTCCCTTCAGTACTGTAATTGGTCTCTGTGCCTTTTCACTGGCATTATTCTTGGGATTCACCTTCTCTACTTTTGATTTAATGATATGGAAAGATTGGGGGATGGGGACGGGCACGGGAAATGGAGAGAAAAGAAACAAACTCATCAGTTTGAGGATAGACTTTGATTAACTGCTAGAATGAAGCCAGAGTTGTCCCACAGACCATGGAACTACACTCAGTGCAGAAGACTAGGTTTTGAGTTAAGGCTACCCCAGACCTACTGGAGAGCAAGGCCTTCATTACGAGCCAAGGCATGGCCTGTGTTCACCTCTGGAGCACAGAGGGACCTGTACTTAGAGGTCTACCATGCAAAGTTCCTCCAAAGAGTAATTCAAAGTTGATACCTAACGTAGTATTTTCACCTCTTGAGTTCTGGGAAGAGATCCTCTGTCCATTAGATATCCAAGCCCCTTAAGTGATGTGCAATTTCCACTTAAGCAGAAGCACACCACGTCGCTTCCTGCCTTTGCTTATAAAATCTTTGAGTTTTATGTCACCTGGGCGGAGCTGCCCAAAGACTGAGCAGGTCTGTGTCCTCTCCTTGTCATGATCCAGCTATACTTATATAATGCCTTTCAAACAAGCACCTTCTTTACAGCAGGCAGAAATGGATCATCAAGCAAGATTAAAAGCCTGGTCAGAGAAAAGTGACTTTCTTTCATCTCAGCCAAGGTTTCAGCTGCTCTTAAACCCCTAATTGCTGGGCCTTCACACTCCACTTCCTAGACTGAGGCATGATGTGGGCTCTTTATTTATCTCCCCCTAGCAGTCTTCCACAGAAAATACAGCAGTTCTTTTTTTATGAAGTAGGAACATTTGGCAGCACTGCAGGTGCATTTTGTCCAGTATCTCTGTTACAGCAGCCAGAAGCTAAATGGGTGATTAAGGATGCACAAATCCCAAGAGATTCAGAAGTGTATTTCAGACAGGCACCCAGGAGTGCTCTTGTTTATATACTATCCAAATACACTAGTCAAACCTCTCATATATTCATCTCCTCTACTCCAGTGTCCTATTTGAAGACAATAGCCCAAATTCCTTTATAAGAAAGTTTCTCTGACTTCCTTCTGCTTGCCTCAAAGTCCTTCGGCTCCAGGATTGTTAACTCAGAACGGGTTTGTTTAGGTACGTACACATTTCTTAGGACTCAGCATTTAAATTAAGACATCCCAGGCTCATTGTACTGCAACACGAGACAAGTTAGACTACATCTGGTTTTATATTTAGATCCAGTGATTTGAATGGTATCACACAGCAATATATAAGCAAGGCAAGTAGGAAGTGGAAAAGCTATCAAATACAGAAGCTTCTCTTTGAAAAATTATTTCTGTGCCCAAAGAACTGTCGTGGTTTAACCCCAGCCAGCAACTGAGCCCCACACAACTGCTCGCTCACTCCCCACTGGTGGAAAGAGGGAGAGAATCAGAAGAGTAAAAGTGAGAAAACTCGTGGGTTGAGATAAAGACAGGTTAATAGGTAAAGCAAAAGCTGCGCACACAAGCAAAGCAAAGCAAGGAATTCAACACTTCCCATCGGCAGGCAGGTGTTCAGCCATCTCCAGGAAAGCAGGGCTCCATCACGCACAACGGTGACTTGGGAAGACAAGCGCCATCACTCCGAACGTTCTCTGCTTCCTTCTTCTTCCCCCAGCTTTATATGCTGAGCATGACATCATATGGTATGGAATATCCCTTTGGTCAGTTGGGGTCAGCTGTCCCAGCTGTGTCCCCTCCCAATACCTTGTGCACCCCCAGCCTGCTCGCTGGTGGGGTGAGGTGAGAAGCAGAAAAGGCCTTGACTCTGTGTAAGCACTGCTCAGCAATAATGAAAACATCCCTGTGTTATCAACACTGATTCCAGCACAAATCCAAAACATATCCCCGTGCTAGCTACTGTGAAGAAAATTAACTCTATCCCAGCCAAAACTAGCACAAAGCTTATGTGTTTTTCCAGATAGAGCAGTCAGTCTAAAACTGATGTCTCTTCCCTTCTTCCCATCTTGGCTCTCTTATACCCAGGGATCAGCATTGTTTGTACATGAATAGACAAGACAGTTTGCCTGTCAGAAACGTGACTGGGCTAAGCTAAAAAAGGGAAAATGTATTATCTTTCCTCCTTTTTAACACACCAGAAAAAAAGTTAATTGTTTTTAGCCAGTGCTCTAGGAATACAAGCGCATTATAGCAGTACAGAAACACAAGTACAGCCACACAATCAGTGTGCAGTCATATTTGCACCACAAAGTGTCTAAATAAACAAGCCCTGCTAAGTGTCATGCAAACATGGCTAATTTGCTTCTGGAACTGAACTGGTACATTCAAATGACGGGGCAGCATGATTTAGCTCATTTTGACAGTTTGAGGTTGTCTGTACCTCAGGACTGTGTGAGATGGAGATATTCTGAGTTGCTTGCTTTATCTCCTTTTCTTCCTCGAAATCAACCCTGTAAATAGGGTGTATTGGACTCTGGTTGGGGGCTTCATTTAACCTTTTCTGGCTTTGCACCACAGCAGCTTGTAAAACTGCTACTTCTACTTCTTTCAATTAAAGCAGAACTAATATAAAACAGCGTTTCCTTCTGGTTTTAAGTCTCAGGTTAAATTAAAAAATAAAGATCCAGCAGACAAAAACAAGAGAAGATTTAAAAATTTACATAAGCAATATTTTCAGAGACTAAAAAAAAAAAGTTCGTTATGAACCTTGGGCAAAGATTTGAGTGGTTTCTTATTTGATCAGAACCTGTTTGTTTATCCCTAACTTTAACCATATGGGAACAGTTTTATAGAGCAGGCTCATAAAATGAAAATGACAGAGCGCACAGCTCAATCTGAGTCTGCTTGGGCTGTAAATATCTTGTTATCACCAGCTATGATGCTCTAAACCTTAACTCCTGGATTAACATAGTCAGTGCTGTGCTTTTGCAGACTGTAAATGTAGTTCAGCCTGAAGATCCAGAAATGGAGAATGCCAAAACCACACATTGATACAGAAAATGTCAGTATTGTTAAACAAAGGGTAATATAAAGATGGTCAGCATCTTTAAGGAAGGAGAGAAAAAGGTGGAAAGATAGAGACAGAAAGAAAACAAAGAGAGAGAGAAGAGAAGAGAAGAGAAGAGAAGAGAAGAGAAGAGAAGAGAAGAGAAGAGAAGAGAAGAGAAGAGAAGAGAAGAGAAGAAGAGAAGAGAAAAGAGAAGAGGAGAAGAATGAAAGAAAGAAAGAAGGAAAGAAAGAAAGAGAAAGAAAGAAAGAAAGAGAAAAAATTTCCTATGAAATACACAGAGTTTACAATAAAGTCAAGTCAGACACGGGGTAAGTGAGGAAACTCAGTCCCAGACAGACAATGTAACTTGCCCAGGCAGCAGAACAGATCCGTACTAGAGTAAAGCAAATCTGGTTTCTGAAATAAATTTGTAATTTGATTTTTCTGCTTTCTCTTACTGACCATTTCCACAGCACACAGTTGCAGATCTGTTGTGGCATGGCAGCTCTTACTTACTCTTTTATTGTGTTAGCTTTAAGAAAGAATAAAATGAAAAAAAAAAGGAAAAGATAAGAAAAAAGTTAAAACCTCTCTCAGTTCTGCTGCCTGGAGGGATGCAAACACTCCTCTCCCAGTTCCAGAGGATGCTTATTGGCTTAGTTCAGTGGTGCCATATCAGCTTCAGCCAGTCATCTGACAAAAACTCCCCAAGGTTTATGAGCCTCAAAACACTTAGCATCTGATCCAGATAGCTTCCAGTGGCTCTGCACCACTGGGGTGCTAAGAAGAGTTAAAATTTGGCCCGAACTGATGTTATACCTGCTTCCATCAGTGCCTAGTTACACATCAGATTGATTGTAAAGCTTTATTGTTTTATAAGTCTCTGCTTGGTCTCTTACCAAGTCACATTAACAATCTGTTAATGGTTTTCATTATTCCCAAAGCATCCACAATAGGTATCTACGACCTGGAAACAGTCCTTAGAGGAGAGAAGAATAATGGCGATAATTGTGTTGATCTGTTCCTCAAGTGACATTTCTGATGTACTGATACGGAGGTTTCTGAACGTGGCTTCTGCTCCCTGAACAGTCACTGGCCCATAAACAAAGGGATGTTAAGAAAATGTGAAAGCACCCGGCGAAAATACCGGGCAGAGAGATTCAATTCACTCCTGTCAGTGCTTAACTTCAAAGAAGAAAGGGAAAAAGTTAAGGAAAATGCAAGCCTATCTGGAACTGCTTCCTAAAAGTAAACCCTCATCCATCTTTAATGGAAATAGTGGAAGTAAACAGGCTGGCTTCAGTCATTTAAATGTAAATTCGGCAAGTCACTGCAGAACCTATAAGGAAAAATCCTGTCTTAACAACCTGATGAGACATTGTAAGTCCAATCTATAGTTTCTTGGTAAGGAAGGTGGTGCTAAATAACGATTAGGACATTAACCAGCAACTGTGAAACACAACTCTTGTTCCCGGCTTCACCACTGACCTGCAATCTGACATTGATCAAATAACCTCACTTCTCAGTTCATCTGTTTTCTACTCATCTTTTATTTCATTGAAAAATAAGTTTTGGTACCATTGATTGTTGCTTCCAGTGTATTCAGGCAGCAGGAATAAGCATTTGGGGACAGTATCAGCTGATGCTTTCGAGCACATCTGTGCTTGAAAATAAAATAAAACTATACTTCTGTGATTAGAAAGCTTTAAAGAATCCATTCTCCTATCAGTTGTTCTTATGGAAAAGGATGAATTTTTCCTCAGCCTCCAGGATGTTGTGTAAGCAGATATAATTACTGTAAGCTGGACTTTATCACTGGTGGAGGGGAGTATGCAAAAAAAAAAAAAAAAATTGACATTACTGAATTAAATCCTTCTTTATGGACCAAAAAACCAATGTTAAACTATTTGTTTAATAATGGGACTAATGGGACTTGCTACAAATACACAAGGAATGTCATAGAAAATCTAACCTTGTGGTAAGGTGAACTAGTAGACAACAAGCAATTAGGATAATTCAGAAAAACTTCAGTTTAGAAGTGTGGGATTCTTTCCGAGCCAAAAAGTTCTCACTTATGTCTGTACACCATCCAGTTACTGTGCCGGGCTGTATATATGCCGCTCCTTCCCCCTCCCTGAAAGCTGCCAGTGGTGTCTGCTGAAAACAAAAGGAGGGTCACGGTAGACTTTAAAGGGTCAGGTCAGACTTCTTCTTAGGTTTCAAAAAGTTTCGCTCTGAGATGGTTTTAACATACTTTGACTCATGCAGGGTATTTTTGACACAGACGATAGAAATTAGGACAGTTCAGCTTTCAGTGAGCAACCATCTTTTACAGACTGGTCAAGTCAGGTCCAAATTACTACAAGGGCCCAAAGCCAAAAAAGCACTAGAAATTGTTTCTTTGCGTTGAAAATATGGCATGTACAAACCTAAATTTCATTTATTGAAATTTATGCCCATCTAAATGCCCGTCTGTAATTCTGACACTTGTGGTCCTCATGTAAACCTGTCTGT
The DNA here is from genome assembly GCF_964195595.1 of Calonectris borealis. Classification (NCBI taxonomy): domain Eukaryota; kingdom Metazoa; phylum Chordata; class Aves; order Procellariiformes; family Procellariidae; genus Calonectris; species Calonectris borealis. Next base: position 80,265,738 of record NC_134352.1, on the reverse strand, counting down.
TATTGTTCCCATACTGACAGAAAGAAGTTGTTTAGACCTCATGTCTAACTACCATTAGCATCCAAAAATTATACGGCCATCTTTTGTGAAAATCTCTGTTCTGTAGTTTTCCTGAATCTCATGCTAAAGGACCATTTTTTTCTGTGTAAGTCATCAGACACCCCACTGCCTAATTGGAGATCATGGATCCCATGATAAGAGTAAAGGACTGAAAAATAATTGGCTGTTGCAATGCTTAGCTTTGAAGTCCCTAAATCCAATTTTGCATTAACACTTAAGAACTGCACTGGACTGGTTTACTCACAGCAGGAATTTTTCTTTTTAAAGACTTATTTATTCATTTTTTAATGATTTTAAGCAGGTTTCAAGAGGCTTAGCTTTTGTTAGTAAATACTCACATGTCAGTCATTTGAACTAGTCTGAACAGACCAGACCTAGAGCTGATGTATCCCTAGATGTAGAGTATATGTGGCTGTATATTTATGGCCGTGATTACTCATCTTCTTTTGCATCTAGTAACTTACATTAAAGTACAAGAGCATAACATACCATTAAATAACAATGACACGAGCGTAAAAGGCAGTACAAAGCCGTGATAAACAGAGAATCAAGCATGTATTTGTTACAATTATTCTCACTTTTATACATGATAATAATTTGTTCAATAGATTTGTAACTGTTAATACATAAAAGATTTTTTTAAAAGAAACTTTCTCAAAAGATTAACATGTTTAAATCTTGAAACTCTAGTGAAAGTATCAATTTACAGTGAGGTTCAGTATTGTTCTGGGTGTCCCAGGTTACATCTTCCTAAATCCTTGATTTTTAGGGGGCTATATGACAATAAGTAGGAAATAAAACACCTGCTGAACAAGCAAGTGGATTTCTTCTTTTAATGATGAGGTGATAGCTCTGAATCTTCGTCTTTTTCTTTTCATAAAGCATTTAAATGATGCTGTATATATTTATTGCACTGCTGTTAAGAAAAAAAAAAAACAGAAAATGAAGAAGTCTTGCTACATAAGAGTAGGAAACAAAATATAATCTTTTACTTTGAATTTGTTTGGCAGTAGCTTATAAAATCTCTGGGTTATGTGAAGCTTTTAATCCATCACCCAGAGCCGAAGCTTCTCATTGAAAACACATTTTATTGAATTGCATTTAAATTATTTAGCCATTTTTATAGGCATAAGGTGATCAAATACATAATGTATTTTGATGCTCCCCAAAATGTCCCTGATGTGTGCTGGCTTTTGCTAATTAAATTCAGGCCACTTCTAGAGGGGAGGAAAAAAAAAAGAAAAAAAAAAGAAAAAGAGCCTGATGTGCTTTTTTAATGCTTCATTTTTTTGTTTCTCTTTCTCTCTTTCTTTCTTTCCCTCTCTCTCTCTTTCTTTCTTTCTTTCATCACAGGAAAAATAAAGGTCAGCTGTTAATTAGTGGTTTTCTGAAAGTATCCATTAATATTACATAAATTACTGCCTCAAAATCCAATTAGAATCCTGGGCCATATTGAAACTAAATAGATCATTTAATTTTCAGGGCACAATATGAAATGAGGTCTAGGGAAGAAATCAATACTTGTTCAGTAAGGAAATATCAAGAGGGGTGTGGGGGTGTGTGTGTGCGTATACTCACATAACATAGTAATCTCAGCTTTATGAGAACCTGGATATATCAGATAAACATGTATTTAAATGTGCAGCAAAGCTGACTTTAAAACAATAGGAAAATATCTGTCTCTTCACCTGCCTGTGTTTTTTACTCCGTGAGGTTTTACATTCCTTTTTCTCTCTTCCCCCTCCCTCCTGCCTTGTTTTTATTGTCTTTCAGCTGTGTTAACATCTTATTCCAATTTGAGAAAGGTGAATATTAGAAACTTTTGATTAAAGGAGGATGTGACCATAAAATCAGAGTTTTGAAGTGGAAAGCTATGGACAGGTAAAAAAATTTATGAGCATTTTGTTTAATTTTTTTGTTGATTGTTTATTCTAAGTGGAAGTTATATAATTTGACCACGAACAACTAAATGGAACAGTTGGATAGACCTGGTTTCTATTCAGCTAAGGAGTGTGATTCACTGTTCATTGAATAGTGCCAATATTTAAGTTTCTTGAGTATTTGTGAAGAGACGGAATTGAGTTGGGTGGCTTAATGGCTCTTAAGCTTTGTAGGACATTTGGAGAGCTAGTGTGAGGACTTTCTGTTAGCAAGAAGTACCCTTCTCTGTACCATAATGAACAATAATTGATCAATATGACATGGAAATGTGTTTTTGTTATTATTAGCTTCTCCTGTGGAAGGATAAAAGGAGTGCAAGTACTTCTACAAAGACCATTAGGTAAATGGACTAGAAGTATCAACTGTTAGATTGAATGGGTAACTCCAGAGCTTGAAGAAGTCGAGTTTCTAAGCAACTGAATTTGGTAGATGGCATCACACCCACTTACACAGCAAAAAGGACCTGGAAAACAAATGGTTCAGAACCAAGTTGCATTAGCAGGTCAAGCAGCTAGTGACAGATGAGTAGGGAGACGGAAAAGGGGGTAGTAAGCAACAAGGGAGAAAGGAATTGAAGAATTCTGCAAATAGAAATTTCTGCTATTCCTAGAGACTAAGGGTGGAATATGTGAAGGATATCTCTGCAGACTCATCTGGTCAAATGGAAAATTAGTTTAGAATGCACTTTTGGATGGCTGCTGGGCCCCAACACTAAACAGTCCTAATCTAAAAGTGTTAATCATAATAATTATGGAATATAAACACTGTAGATAGAAGGGTAGAAGACTTGTAAGGCTAAAATATTAAAATCCATAGGTGTGAACCATTTAGAAAGGACTAGTTTAGCAAAAGAAAATAAACACTGGCAATCTCTGTCAAAAATGGTACTATGTGTTCCTTAGTAAGTTATGATTCAGAAGAAAAATGATCAGGTGAAGAAAGAAAATAATGTAAGGAAATTTTAGAAATAAACTTCTGGTTTGGTAAGTTGTGTATGATACAGTGATTGGGATGCTGCACTTGTAAAAGGTTTGGTGACTTGCCCTGGGGAGTAGGTGTGGGTGAGAAGGAGAATCTGTGAAGCTCTGTTAAGTCCTGGCATTTTAAAAGTTGGCAAGTTGTCAGAGAGGTCAGCTAGATTACTCAGGAATCAATGTACTAATGCAAAAGAGGAGTGTAAATAACAAAGAACCCAGAAATTCTTATCCATTTAGCACAAAATCAAAATAGAGGGAACACAGGGAATATTATTAACCTGATTGCTGTCTTCTGCTACCTCAGTCTGCATTGGGATGGGAAGAGAGGGAACATTTCAGTGGACTGAATTCAGGTTGGAATATTGGAAACTCTGGTTAGAAATCAGGAGAAAAGTGTCATAGTGAAGATGATCAAACATAGGAACAGAAAAGCTGTGGATTTTCCATCTTTGGAGTTATTCAGAACTCAACTGGACAAGGCCCTCAGCAACTTGATTTAGATGGACCTGCTTTAGGGGTGTGGGGAGGTTGGACCGGAAACATCCAGAGGTCCTTTCCAATTTAATTATTCTAAGATTTTTGATTCTCTAATCAGGACAGCAAAAGACACAGCAGTGGTAGGATCTTGCATAAGAAACACAAGAAACTGGAATTTTTCTGTCTTAGCTTTGCTTGATGAAAACTGATTGCAAGATTGCAAAATTGGAATTTTAAACCAACGTTTATAACTAAACTTAGGAAGAACACGGTTGACAAAAAGGGAGAAGAGGTGTACTTTTTTCTGAATCATCAACATTTTGGAAGAAAATTGTTTTGAATCACTGAGTGTGATGTTAGAGGCATGTAGGTTGGAAGGGGCCTCTAAAGTAAATCTAGTTCAACTTCATGGTCTAGCAGATCAAACAAAAGAAGTGGTAGCTGATATCTCTCACTGACCAAAAACATTTGTAACAGTAATAGAAATTGTATCAATTACTTAAGAGATAGGAATGGTAGAATTGTCAATAATAATCATAGAATCATAGAATCATAGAATCATAGAATCATAGAGGTTGGAAAAGACCTCTAAGATCATCATGTCCAACCGTCAACCCAACACACCATGTCCACTAAATAATACAACAAAGGCAAACCTTTTCAGTGCATATTTCCCTTCTGTGTTTGGGAAAAGCTGAAAAATGTAGTCACATCATATGATGATATGCTTTCAGCTCCAAGAGTTGGCTAAGCAGCATGTTAAACCACTGCTACTAAGTTTGATGTATTTGCATTAACATAACTGATAGTTTATACCAAAGAACTTTAAAAGAACTGTCTGACACCATCTCTGAGCTCTCTATGTCAATTTTCACAACATTTTGGAACACTGGATATAATTCGGAAAACTGGATACAAAAGTGCTGATGTTTTCACCATGGTAAACAGGAAACCTGAATAACTCTATATATTTAGGAAAGATTCACTCTTACTTACTTTATGTAAAGTGGATTCCATCTAACTAACGTAACATCTTCATTTGAGAGGAGCATATGTTAAATTAATAAATACAGCAGTGCTGGTACAGTGATCTTAGATGTCAGTGAGGCTTTTGATTTGAGGCTATACAACATTTGATTAAATAATTTAAACAGTTAGAATCAATACAATAAATAGGTTTAAAAGAATGCACAGATGTATTTTACTGTAAATAGTTTTGTTTGCAGTCAGATCCTATGCCATTGATAATGTTTATCATGAGTGACAGAGCTGAAGCCTCGAGACTTCAATTCGAGAAAAGTTGAGTAGCTTCAAGTAGCGCTGAGAAGCTCAGGGGTGATCTTATCCATGTGTATGAATACCTGATGGAAGGGCATAAAGAAGACAGAGTCTAACTCCGGTCAGTGGTACCCAGTGACAGGACAGGAACCACTGGGCACAAAGTGAAAAAAACCAAGAAATTTCCTTTAAACATAAGAAAAATACGGATTTTATGTTAATCAAGCACTGGAACAGATTCCCCAGGTTTCCAGAGAATGTGTGGAGTCTCCATTGCTGGAAATATTAAAAACCCAGCTGGACAATGTCCTGAGAAACCTGTTCTATTTGACCAGGCTTCGAGCAGGGCGGTTGGCCTAGGTGACCTCCAGACATGCTTTCAAACCTCAGCTATTTTGTGATTCTGCAAAGTCTTAATCAAGTCTGATGATAAGACAAAGATAAGTCAGTGCTACAGAACTTGATCAACTAGGCAAAAATAAATATAATTGCTTTAATATTCAGTCAAAAATTGGCATCAAAGGATAAGCAAAGTAGGTCATAATTCCCTGTCTCAGAAAGAAATAACTCTGAAAAAATTTGAGGGTACTGGTGGCTAAACAATGAAAATAAATCTCGGTACCATCGTAGGGACCAGTGGTAAAGAGAACCAATATAAGAACTAGCCCAGATAAACAGGAAGATCTTGAGAAGGAGGACAAGGGTTAGATGATCTTCACATTTAGCAAACCATAAGGATAAGACCTTGAAGAAGAATGAGTGAGCCACATCACATTAATGGCTTCCCCTTACAGATGGGGTCTTTGTTCTGGATTATGTTGTGCCTCATTCCTTTGTTCTGCAGCCTTGCAGGATGGCATATGGCCCTACGTGTTTTATACCAGACATAGTCTATTTAATCTTTTCAGTAACAATTAAGTTTCTATCTTAGCTGGTTCACAGATTATTATATCAGAACTATTAAACCGGTGGGTTGTTTTTCTTCCACCTCAGTTTAGCTATTTTTTTGTTGTTGTTTAAAACAAACACTTGTCTCTGTGGTGCAGCACATACCAATATAGAACAGAATTACAATGTACTTCCAGCCAAAATCAGTTTATTGTCTATTTCAGTGGTTTTCTTATGGTAGCAATTATTCTCTGTAAGCCTGCAAGCAAGCAGCAGAAATCTGAAATCATCAAAGAGTTTTTATCTGCAGCAATTTCAAAAATGGCAGGTAGCTGATAGTTTAAACTTTAGTTCTCCGCAGTAGAGCAGTGTGAGAACTGGAGAATGCCATCTGCCTTCAACAGCTAGTTTTAAATGTTCAGGAATCAGGCTTGTGTTGCCATTGTTCGTATGTGCTAGTTAAATCAAGCTGCCATGGCACAGCAACAAATTAGTTACCCGTAGCAAAAAATGATGAGTGAACCCCATTGTTTTGAGGGTCACAACTGGGTTGAACAGGTACATTCTCAGCTCTACCAAGTAGGCCTTTTCTATCGTACTCACAACAACTCTCTATTAAACCAGAGGAAGACTCATTGGAAGAGTATTTAATAGTGCCCTTATTTAACATAATATAATATTTCTAATATATCCTCATGAGAATAACAGATTTTGTATATGTATAGTAGGAGAATTGCAGTGGGTTTAATGCAATAAAAAAAACCCCAAACAAACAAAAAGCCCAAACCCATCTTCTCCTAAATTCCCAGAACTGGGATTGATTACTCTGGTAATCCATAACACCATGGTGATTTTAGAGGGGTAACATAAAACATTCTAGTTTACCACTATTATATTTCTATCAGTGATGGCCAAGTCCCTTTCATGAACGTGAGAAGAAAATCAAGTCCCAGATTTAAAAAAAATGAACTGGAATTCTAAAAGGAGAATCTTTAGGGTACTTCCACCCCTGAAAAGAAAGGAAATCAGTGTTGTTTTTCTGCTATATATTTTTTTGAAGCATCAGAAATGGCCCATGATATAGAAGACAGGCACCTGCGCTGTGCAGTGTCAATCAGATCCCTTTATTACAGGACTTGCTCATGTGCTCAACTTCGTACTGCACCCCAGTCCCTGTCTCTGACTTGGACAGATCAACAGAAACATTGGGATGTTTTTGGCTTTTCTCCTTGCTATGGTCAATGATGACCTACTGAGAACATCTGGTCATACTACTTGATATTTCATAGCATTTAGATATTTGTAACATCTTGATTTCTCCCAGTATTTGCTCACAGCACAGTATGAATTGAATTTAATGCTGTGATCTAAGTTAAGTCACCAGGATAAAACTAGAATATATAAAGGCAAACTAACAACCTGTGTAGCCTGTGAAAACTACAGGAGAATAGAATTTTGTTTTGGTTTAGTTTGTTTGGTTGGTTTTTTTAGTTTAAACGGTTCCTTTTAAAAGACAATGGAATTTTTTTGGATCTTTTTTTCTGAATCTGAATGTTTTCTTGTTCTTTCATTCTTGAAACAATTTTCAAAGAAATTCTATAGAATTTTTTTTCTTTTGAATTTCTATTTTGAGAAGAATCTTCTGAATAAATTTTACCTGAACTCAAATAACATATTTTATATTTAAAAATAGATACTCCAGTTTGAATTATTGATCCAAATAATAAAAAAATATTTTTTTCTTTATAAAACCTATTACTGTTTAATTATTTATACCTAAAAATATCTTCCCGTGGAAATTTCTGGTTTTGAATGAACCAAATTTTTTTTTAGTTAAGGAACTGTTCTGCACAAAAATTATCAACTGTGTCCAAAAATTGTGCAGCTCATTTAGAATGATAAGATAACACAAAGAATCCCAAAGTGATTTAACAAAATTAGGTGAAAGGACTAATGGTTATTTTTTGATAAAAAGGAAATAATGCAGAATGGAAGGAGCAAACTGAATTGTTCCTGTACTCTGCTAGGGTCTAAAGATGGGAGAAGAGAAGAATCCTGCCTATTTGGGTGAATGGCTCAACAGAAAGAAGTGCTCAGAAAGACCTCAGCTGTAGAAGCCATACAAGAACAGGAAAGAAAATTTCACCTGGAGTAATGTATTCCATTTTGGTTACCCGGCGAGACAAACACATGATATTGTGGAAAGAAAATGTCTTTAAACTAAAGGAATATAAAAAAAGCTTTCCTCTCCAAAATAACTGTGTATTTTTAAAGGAATGTTGTATAGAAATGAGTAAAGTGCTCTTATTTTGATTTCTTTTAATGGAAACATATGGAAATATTCAGCAAAATTCAAAGGCAGCTCATTTAAAAAAATATGGAACTCATTTCCACCAGATACAATTTGGTGCAAACATTTTTGTAGGGGTCATATAAATATCTGCAGTTATATTAAAGAGTATTATATAGGAGTTATCTTGATTTTGAGCAAAATCCAAACTCTACCTGTTTGAAATTAGTGAAACTTGCCCCCACAGGGACAAAGTTTTAGTATTTCCAAGAAAATGTAAAATTGACTTTTTCAAACCTGATTTTACTTCAAAAGCAAAAGCAACACAACAACTAAGGTCATGTTCACTACGAATTTTATATATAAATGGAGGGAGAGAGAGAAAGCCCTAGCAGCAAAATATCCACAAAATTGTTACTAGTAATATTTTCACAAACATTCTTTCAAACTTTCAGTTCTTTGTTTTGCAACAGGAAAAAAGAGAGATTGAACTTTCTCATATGGTTTCCATTATTTTCAGTTTCAGAGGTGTTAGAAATATAGCTGCAAACATTACATCCTGTCAAGTTCTTTTTCAGGAGCAGATGACAGCAGAAAGTCAGGAAGAAGTAACCAGCAAACAAAACACACACACCAAAAACTTTCTTAAACTTTCTTAAATAGCATAAAATCTTGAATTCACTTTGGTATTTGGAAAATGTTTTTAACCCAAGTGCTGTTTCCTGTTCTTATCTCCATAACCTGAAAAAAATGTGATTCTATGCCCCCCTCCAAAAACATCTGAAACCCATCTCACTTTATGATTCACCCAAAACTTTCCTCATTACAATTCTGTTTCCTTTCTTTATACAATACCTTTTATCATACGCTGAAGGGTGATGGCTTAAAAGTCACGCCTAAGGGTTGAATTACTTAGACTCCCTTGAGCCACAGGTTCAAATTCTGGCAGGGTTGACTCAATTCTGCCTCCTTTCAAGGGAAAGAAATTGAATTCCGTGCAGGTCATTCTGTGAGAGTCTTTCAGGGAAGAGCAAAATTGCAACTAATATCCAGCCTGCTTTCTGGAAACATTAAAGCTTTCTGTCAGAAGGAAGTTTTCCCCAGCATCTTTCACTAGTGTTTCCTCCTCTGTCACTTCAGTGCTGCACCTTCACCACTGTTGTTCACTTAGCAATCACACTCTACCAGGAGTTGCATAGATCTGGTGTGGTTATACAGGACCAGGTAACACACTGCCTTTAATTCCAGCCCTGATTTCTTTATCTGTTTTGTTAAAGTTTTACTAACACTCACTATTTCCTAAATTTTAATGTGATTTTTCTTTCAAAACTCCAAAAGAGGAGACAAAAGTCAATCACTGAAAATCTTACCTTTAATTATAAGAAAACCGAGAGGTTTTTTTCTTTCACACCTGCAAAAAAAGATCTTGAAACTGTGAAGCACGCACACCTCAAGGGGTCAGCAGCAGAATGATAAATAAGGACAGCCTCAAACCTATCATTTTAAAATTGTGTGGTTTTCAGCAGTCTTTCATGGTTTGTAAACGCTTTGGGCTGGCAGCTCTGTGGAGTGATGACAAGGATGCAATCAGCAGCAGAAGGTAGCCCAGGTTGTAAAAGGTGTTGGCATCCCGTAGGAAGAATGGCATCACAGAGCCAGGCAGCTTCGGAAGCAAAGTCAGTGCTTAAACTTGACTGACATTTCCCATATCTGGACTCTTTTTCCAACTGGTAACAATATTGCCAGTTCTCAAAAGTTCAGGCAGGAATTTTCCATGCTGGCAGCCTGTGTCAGGCAGATATTGCATGGAAAATACTACAATAAATGGTCATGTCATTTCTGAAAACAAGCTTAGGGGAAAAACCCAAGGCTTTACTCATTTGTAAAGAATATTCTCATAAAAGTCTCTTCTGAGAAGCATCCTGACCTTTGCTTGTTAAAAAGATTTGAAATTTTACAAATTATCTTCTCATCATTTGTGTGAAAATTTGCCTAAGTTTGCTTGATCCATTGAAACATTATTTTCAGAAGTTTGGCAAAAACATGCTAGAGCTTGCTAACCCACTAATTGATAACTGACCTGCAAAAAATATACTTTATCTTATTACAGAATTACTATTTTCAGGATTACTGTTGCCTCATCCCCTGAAACCTCTAAATATTCTATCTTGGGGTAACGGAGCTGAAGAGAATTTCCCTGGAGTCACAACCTCCAGCGACCAGTGACCAGAACTGACCTCTTTGGTAGGGTGCTGGGAAAAGAGGATATAGACTAAAGCAAATTCAAAGGGGTGAAGTTCAGGGATTGGGTTAAAAAAGTAAGTATAAGGGATAACTGAAAATACACACTGTATGTCTATGACGTATAATATTTGTGTCAGATAGACAATTTTTACCTCTCTATAGAAAGGGTGGCAGCCACCTATGCTGTTTTCATACATTCTGCAACCTAATTGAGGGATACACTTCCCAAGAGTGGAAATAATTGTTTTTGGAGGAAATTGCCTTTTCTGGTGCCTGAGGTTGACTCCCCACCACCATCTTCCTGAAGGGCCCATGCCTTTCTCCTGTTATATCAGGTTTAATAAACATAAGCATAGAGAAATACTTTCATGCTCACCAGGAAAGATAACTCCCCCACCAAGGGAATACTGTTTCCTTAGCACCTTCTGAAGCCAACTTCTGGCTTCCTCTTCTTCTAGTTGATGCCTCAGACTTGACTCATGTACAAAGAGTCCAGGTGAGTGGGAAGGAAGATGGTATCTCATATAGCCTTCCTCTGCCTTAAGGGTCTACTGTGTGGCCCACTAGGTTGTGCATACTTCTGGTTCATAGGACTTGGTCTTTTGTTCAATAAAACAGTGCCAGAGGTATAGAGGGCAAATGTTGGGCTATGACAGTAGATTACTTCCCTAGAAAAGACATATTATTTCATATTTTTGGTTCGTAAATCTGCAATTATCAATAGATTCTGTTTGTGCATGCCTACATGTGTTTGTGTCAGTTGTAACAATATTTTAGGTAAACACAATCACTTCAACCCATAGGCCAACATTTAAAAAAGTTGTTTCTGCTCTACTGTGAGAACTGTGCCCATATATGACTGTTTTTGGTACTCGTTCAAATGTTTTAAACCCAACAGATGTCCTTTTTTTGTGAGCATAGGAAATGGAGAAAATAAATAGACTGTTTAATATGATCTGATTCTATTTTAAAATACAATTAAATTGGGGGAAAAAATCCAGAATAAACATTTAAAGGGTTTGGTAATAGTGTTCAGTACCTTTTTTCCTCTAGATCACTCAGTGTTTTTTCCCCAGCCTAAGCCAAGGGAAAGTTGCAAACAACCGATGGCGGTTTCATGGTTCCCAATTCAGAAGTGAGTGGTTGTGGTCCAGTCATGAGGTGTGCACATTCCTGCACTGTGCTAGCTATCCAAAAGTACAGAGACCAAAAACTAAAGACCAAAGAGCATTTCAATTCTGAGACATGATGTCTTAAAGTCAAAATTCAGGCATATTTTCAGGACATTAGGAAAAGATCTTGCACTCTGTTTCTGCTTGTGGGTAGAAAACCTCAGCTTGTATAGCTGCTACAGTAACATCTTTTATCAGTTTATAATTTACCTTACCTCTTGGGGGGCCATGAGAAGCAAGATATAACTTAAACTGTAAGTCACCCTCCTTGACTCCCAGAAAATGTGAGGATTGCACAGTTGGTTTCAAGCTAATGTTCAAAACTGATCATTGATTTTTCAATTAGTTGTCTCATTAATGATATCCAGCTTAAAATTAACCTACTATTTTGCTCTAAAATTTTGAAATATGGAGAATGTAGAAATTATACTGAAGCACAAAGGAGAGCACTCTTAGGAATGGAAGAGAAAGAAGTGTGTGCCAGGTATCGGGCTACATCAGAAGACTGAAATCTTCCTAAGCATAGAGCTTCAAGTGAGTAATTGACTTTCTGATCATTGTTTTCTCTTTCTGCTTGATTCTCAATTACAATTGCAAGCCAAAAATGACAAAGATGTTACAATTAGCCTTTCTTTAGTTTCATGTGTACTAACTCACAGTACAGGAATTGTGGGATGGAAGATGAGGAAACGATTTGAAGACCTTGCAGATTTAAGCTACCTATGCTGATAAATCCTTTTCCCAAAGACCTCCTAGAACTGTTTATGTCAACCTAAATGTCACTTTACCTTATGTTTATTTAATATTAAGCATTTTATTTGTGCTTCCTGATAGTATGGACCCAAATGGGCATCACTGAAAGGGAAAGGTATCGGTGTTCCAGTGTTAAGAAGTTCATAAAGCCCTGTTTACATTGTTTTGTTGATATTTTCCACATGCCATCCAAGTAGCCGAGAAAGGAATGTGACAAAATCTTTTTTTATTTTTACAGTTAACCACTATAATGTCCCTCCAGCGCTATAAGTAAAAAGACAGAGGATAATACTTTTTTCCCACTATCCTAATGAGAGCTGAGAATGCCTGCATTTCCTCTGCTAGTTCTTTTAGCCAGCAGCTATTGCAATATGCCTATAAGGAGAAACTCAAACAGACAGAACAGAAACTCAAAGAGGGAAAGATACATAGAAAATATCTCATCATCATCCAATTTCACGGAAACAATTTAAAGATAACTAGCTTGTAAGTGATTGGGGTTGTATTGCTTTTAACTACAGCCACCTGTTTCCAAAAGAGGAAGAATGAGTTCTTGGCTAAAGCTTGGCTAAAACAGTATCTAGCTAAAGTTGGATATCTTGGCTCTTTTCCTAGAACAGCTACAGGCTTCCTGCAGGACCTCATAGCATTTCTTACACTTCCTGGGAATTATTTTCTTCATCTCTGTCCGCTTACATGCCTGTCATTAGTTAATGAGAAGCTCTCTAATATAGGGCAAGTAGAAAAGTAATTTTTTGATAGGACAGCAAAGTGATGGCAAATGTGGTACACCAATCAGGGCATCAGAATCCATGGAGACAGTGGTGGTATTTTTTAATGATAAAAACTCTACTCTTACCTTCTGGAATGGAGATGATCCTGGATCATTGAGGTAGTTTTGTAACAGTAAACTGAGGCATATAGACACTAGTACACATTTGTACTTTTTAAAGTATGTTTTATATTCATTTATACTCCTGAAATGCCACACATCTAATAGAGAGAAACCATCAAGCCATGACTTAGTTCCTATCTCTGGCATTTTTGGGGGCCCTAGAGCCCTTGGGGTCACTTCATTTCTCTGAGATTTTCTTTTCCTCCCCTGCTTTTTCTCCCTGACAAAGTTCTCTGGGCTGTGGTTTCTCTTCTACATTGGCCTTTCATATTTTCTTTAGTCTTGAACTCCCCTCTAGTTTGATAGATCTGTCAATATGAAGATGTTGTACTGCATAACAGCTGCAGAGATGTTAGGTTCCTCTATCCTTGACAAGATTTTAAAAATCCTTGCGGGTTCCGAAGGGGAGGGATGATGGAAGGAATCATGATTTTATACACTTATTTATTCATTCTTTCATTCACTCACAGATATTACTGACTAGTTTCAGTGTATACCCTGGAGTTCCAACACATGTTCTTAACAGATGTTTTATTATCTGATCTTTTGTTATATTCATCCAAACTGCCACAACAGTCACCCCCCTTTTATCTCCTTCTACCCCAAATTAAATAAAAAGAAAATAAACTCTTCATAATCATACATAGTGTTGGGTTACTCTGACTCAGAAATCACTCCTTCCAGGTGCAATTATAACCAACTCTTATCTTTACAAAATCTACTGTACGAGCTTAGTGACTTGAGATGTAATGTGTTCTGATTTCTGAAGGCTCAGACTTGGATTTTCAGGAAAACAGGAATTACACTTTCAGGACAGTTATCTCGTCTTGCTTTCTGGCCCTAAAAAGGAGTAAGACAGGTTGTTTTTAAAGTATGTTTAAATATTTTGGAGTAAACTCTTTCTCAGTCTGCTTCATGGATCTTACCCTGATAGGCTCCATAGTTTCTCTCATATAACCCATACATCATCCTTCAGGAGAGGAACCCTGTGATTCAGCATGGTGTGGGTTACACAAGAAGTTTGTCCCCTTGATCTTTTTGTTTCTGATTCAACCCTCTTTCTACCACCACTTTTGTGTTGACATTGTTGGTTATCTGAGCATGCATGGCACTGGAAGGTGACAGTATGAAAACAGTTATTTGTAGGCGGTTCAAGCTCTCCTTGAATTTTATTGGTCTTATAACAGCATCTGCTTTTACATTGAAGTACCTTCATTTATTCACCTAACTTTGAAAACATTTGCTTAAGTGATTTTTCTGTATTGACTTAGCAAGTTAATAGCAGAGGAGGAAGGCAGTCCTTTGCTTTATCCATCAAAGTACCATTCCCACTTCCTGTCTCAGGCTGTCATTGGAAAAAGCAAAGTTATTAATACTAGCTACATTTAGATTTCTCTAACATAATTTTCATACTCGTGTGCATTGGATATTACTTATTTTATTGCTTATAGAAATCTAGAAACAATCCTAAACCTAGGTACTAACAACCACAAGATATTCATATCAATATCATCCTTGTCTTGCTAAAGTTTGGAAACATCTCTGAGATTTCTTTGAGCTGTTCATACCTTTTTTTACAATATTTATAAATTTATTATATAAAATAATATTTGGCATTTTAAATAATATTTACTTTTTTAAAAATTTACAACAGCATACAAAACTTACTTTGAGCCAAGAGACAAAAATCACTTCTATCTAAATTGTCAAATATGAGATAGAATCACGAGGGTACCAAAAAAACAAAGAAAAGAAAATTGAGAATGTCATGAAACTTTAAAATTATATGTGTTTGGAAAAGGGTTAATAAAAAAAAAAAAGATAAATTATACATTAAAATGTTCGATAAAAATACATTAAGTTCTGTTAGAACATTTGTCAGTGGAGAATTCTTTTTTTTAGCTAGGACATTTTTGGCCACATGTTCTTGCTTTCTATAGAAATTGTACAATTTTTTTGTACTTAAAAAATTAAAATACTAAAAGAACTATTTCTTTTTTTTCCTAAATGTCTATGGGAGATATATATAAGCATTGCCAATATTCATTTCCCTAAGAACTTGATTTCTCTAGACAAATTTTATTTGCCATTTGGCCTACATTTTACTTGAGCATGTTCACAGTCTCTTATAACAAAGGACATTTATTTCTCATGAAAGACATGAACTACAACAAATAATCTCCGTAACAGATATTTCACTAGATTTGAGAGCTTGTATTTGCAATGTCCATGCTCCCAAAGGCACATAAGATACATTATGCTTTCCAAAAGAGACACAAGATGACAATCCCTTTGACAAACCAAACAAGAATCAAAGTTTCAAGCTGTGGTCATTAATTTGGGGCACTTCCATTTCTGAACATTAAGGCACTGAACTAGAGGCACTTAAGGCAGGAGAAATTAAGAAAAAGCTGTACAGCTTTTGCACAATTCTGGGTCAAAATCCTGCCAAGTCTTGAAATATAAAATTTGGGTTAAACCAGGAAGTTTAAATTGATGCTATATGATGGTAAAAGATGATTATGTGTATGTATTCAAAACTTCTGTGCACTTACGATTTCTGTTAAATTAAAAGTATGTAGAATCCCAGAAATAAAGTCCTTCCCAAGAGTATACAGAGAATGTAATCATTTTGTACCAGGTACTGCTAAGATAAATGTTGATTTTATGTTGATAGCTTTAAGCAAGCAGTCATTTCTCAGCTTTTATACAAACATCCTTCATTAGATAAGGTTCATTTGAGAAACTTTATTTTTTTTTTTATTTTTAGAGCTCCCTTGACAAGTCCATAACCTAATGCAAATGTGATTGCTATCATCTTAGCTAACACATCAGGTTGGACCCAAGATTCTCCATTAAAAGAGAAAATTGCTGACTTTCAAAACACTAACATCTCTTATTCTGCAAAGATAGACTTATATGGATTACACAAATGTCTTGTATTGTTGATGAATAAACAACAAACATTCTAGTTGGAGCACTAGCAACATTTTGTTGATTTCCAAAGTCACCAGATAGTGAATTGCATTCAGATGCCAGCCTTTTAATTTGGGACTTGTTGTGTCTTTTGAAAAAGTAAGGGTTTAGGCATGATTTATTTGAATTTTTTTTTTTTAAGCAAATTATGAGTGTGATGGACTACTTTGTAGGGAAGAATGCAGTTGTGTTGGTGATATGAGTGGTGGCAGGTATTAATTTCCCATGTTGTGATGAGAAGTGTGTTCCTCTTCTGATATTGCCAGTAAGGGGAGAAAGAAGGGAGATCATTTCTTACCACTCATGAGTGTGTCTTGTTTTGTGAGAGTCAAAACATTCTGATGTCATTCACTCTTATATGTCATTGCTCATAACCATTAATTCAAAAGAGGATTCCCCAGAAGTGCTTAGTGGTGTATATTTTTTCCACTGACAGAAGACGAAACTCTGAATGTGAATAGGCAGCTAGAAACCACTAAAGAACGTCTGATTCAAGATAAGGTTTCCACCATGGAATTCCAGTTTTTCTTGTTATAATGCTGTAGGAAAGAGAAATTTTATTAATCATCATTTTACATTTAGTTTTATATTTCTTCCTACCCTTAACAGTCACTACATTGTGATATACGGTGATCCTCTCACAACTGCTGAGAGATTATTCTGTGTCATGTTACATTATAATAGTATTTTCTAGAGGCATTATTTCCTACTTGGACTGAGGTGGTAAAGCACAGATGACAAAAACTTCTGTCATTATACATTCAAGAAGATCTCCAATACAAGCCTGAAAATTTGTACTACTGCAGAAATTATTATATGGTTCTTGTATTTTGGAGAATGCTTATTATATAAGACCTCTAAGATAGCTCCTCTCCTCAGCCTATACTTTCAAGAACAATTCCAGTCAGCTGAATAATTGAAATTTTTCCATGTCTTAGTATATTTGCTGGTAGGACTGAACCTCATCCCCCTACCCCAAACTGGACAACGGTGACAATAAAAATAACCTGATATAGAGATAAAGACACAGCAAATTTCACCACATACTACAAGGCTGATATGAGCTGGCTTCTAATCTCATTGGTGATGGTTGAAGAGAGGAATAAGTTTATTCAGGACAAAGGAATTTCCTGATTTATCCTCCACATAATAGAAACTGACACTGTAAGTTTTGACCCTCTCTGGAACCTCAGTTTCTGTTATCATGTAGAAGACTCCAGTACACAATGTTCTCAAAGGAAAACAGCAAATAAAAACCTTTAAAAATATGAAAATAAATAAATGCTGATCCTATCAACTGTTCCTTCCTACAAAGAAAACACTGATATAGCATGACATGATAAAAAACTCTTTAGAGCCTTTAAGTTGAATGGATTCTGGCTGTCTTGAATCAAGGCTGGCAGGGAATATGCTCTCCAGACTGTGGCAGATGGCATCTGTTTTGTTTGCTTGCTCGGGTTTGCTGTATGTTTCTGAGTGTTACACTATGTTCTGCTCTGTTCTGTTAAAAGGCTGAGTAGCAGAGGTTAGAAGGGTTGCTTTTTCACTTTCTGGTGGCTCCTACTATCTGGGGCTGGTGAAATTCTCTGAATGGAGAAAATATCAGGCCTTCTCTGGCAGCAATGGATTATGACCTATTGCAATGCTGTTTTGAAGAGCTGGTTGGAAAAAGCAGGGAGTGAAGCACACAGCTATCAGGGATCTTGAAGCATGAATAGAGATAAAGAAGGGTCCAGGAAGAGAAGAAAGCAGGCAAACATGTTTCCGAGGAAGGGGAAAGAAATATGAACATGGTACATATGATGTTTGTGTGCAGTGTGTTACAATCTAAGGAGTAATAAAAGTAGCCAGGTGGAGAGCAAGATTGAAGAAAAGGACCTGAAAAGCACATGCACTTTCAAGCTGGATTCCTCAGGACAAAGCTTTTTTATTTGCTTTTTTTAAAAAAATATGTATTTTAATTAAAAAAGATGTATTGCTGTAGTTAGACGACATTTAAACCCTAGGATTTATTGTCACCTGAATGGAAAAATTTCCATTCAAAGAGGAACAAGATGAATTCGGGGAGGATGGGAATCAATGTGTTATACTTTGATCTCAATGTGAACGATGTCTACTGAGAATATTTTTTTTTTCTTCCTCTAAATAAAAATTAATTACAGACTGGGGAACAGAGAGTCCTCTTCACTAGGGAGTTTTGCAACAGTTTTTGGAATATGTATTTATTCAGTGCCAGGTGTCCTCTGGAGACTAAAAAGGCTCCTTTAGTAAAGGATGTTGGACCACACAGTTTGTACTCACCATGATTTGTTTCTAAAAAGAATGCCTCACCACAGGTACTGATGATTTAGATGAGAAGGAAGGAGTTCAAAGAATGAGGAAATAACAGAGGGGGAAAAAAGCATGGTTTTTCAAGACAGACCGTCTTCTGCATCACCTTTGACATTTTTGACCCACTTACACTTTTACAGTTAATTTAAGGGTTTAGATCTTCCGTAGTGGTTGATCACAGCAGGAAGCATGCCCTGGAGGCCAAGCAGACTGGATAAAAGTTCTCCAGTGTGAAGACGACAAAGATGGCAGGGTGGCTGACTGTGAGATCCAGTACTAACGTCCCTCACGTGTTTCTTAGAAATGGGGTGCCTTTCCCACATGTGCAAAGGAACAGTCCTTTGCACAGCTCCCTGAGTCAACAGTGTACTAACAGAGGGATGCCTGACCAAGAACGACAAAAGGATGTCTGGTTCTTCTGCCAGTGTTTGAAGAGTAATCTGCTCGTGTAGGAAGCAGCATCCTTAAAATCTAGCAGAAATGTTTGAAGGGAGAACAAACTTTCCAAACATTGATGAGAGATGTAACAAAGAAAAGAGGTACAGAGAAGATCTTTTATCAGGCTATGTTTTCTATGTTCTCTAAATGGATGAAGACACTTTCCACTGAGATCTCCATTTTCATAGCTGCAATCTCTAGTGCATGCCCTTAAATTCAGTTTGGATCGAGATAGTATCTGGGATGCAATTGCCATTGTCACAGCAAATGCACATGAAGGTGATGGAGTTGGTCTGTAGCCTTTGCCCCTCACCCTCAGGAACAAGAAAGGTGGCCGGTCTTCCTGCTCTGTGGTAAAGAAACAATTTAGCCATTTGTCTGCCAACTCTGTAAGACTTTATAGCCAATCAGTCACATTGCCTTACTTTACTTTCTGCCATCCACACTTGTTTTAGGATGTACTTACACTTTTTCTCTGATGGCAAACCCATGATAAAAGGATCATCCATGTCAGCCAATTGTTCTTTTCCAGCCACAGGTCATCATCTCCTCTGTTATGATGATTCCTTTGAGAGAGGAACTGAGGAGAACATCTAAAATTTCTGAAAAAAGTACTTTGGGGAAAAAGCCTTTTTATAGCAGTTTGATTTTCTCCTGAAGTACTGAGAATTCAGCTGACTATTATCTAGAGATGACAGACTAGTAGAAATGGAGATGGCATTTTCTAAGTAGTATCTGAAATAGTGTGATAATTTTTTCCATCTTACTTCAATATCCTTGGTACTGTACAGTCATCTTCTAAAAGTGAAACCTTCCCATGTAATTTCTGTGTCCTTATCTTCTTTGATAAGGAGATGATTGGTCTTATATTTAATTCATTGACCCAGAAGTTTGTAGAAGACCTATACTGGCTGATTGTCTCTCCTGAGAACTGTTGATATTTCTTGAGACAGTTGATATGATCACTGTTTTCCACAATTTTACATCAATAAGATAGTGATACTCCTTTCTTATCTCACAGAGAATTGTGACTATAAAATCAACAGCCTTTGCATGATCTTCATGCATAATATTCTGAGTGACATGGAGTTGAGGTTTCTTGCTGAGCTCTCAGAGACCATGCCTGATCTGATAGGAAAAAAATTTGGTTATTACAGCGGGAGTGTTAGATCCAGCCAGTGACCAAGAGATGAGAGGTTTCATACCCTGAGAAACATATGTTTTTCTAATGTCTAATTTGCTTACTAACAAATGCTTAAAAAACATTATTTCCAGGTTCTTTAGAACAGTTTCCTCATTTGAATATAGAAACAGCTTATCCTTTTACTTATTAATTAATTGTAATTTTTATTCTGTTGTCCCTGTTAAATTTTTCTTCTTTTGTTCTTCAGGCAAAAGCCTTGTTTTCCTCCCTCACTCCTGACTTTTAATTACTGCTGGCTTGATTGACAGAAAAACAGGACAGAAAGATTTTTTTTTTTAAGTAAATGAAGCTGCTGCTTCTTCATCCTTAGTGACACAATGTAGCCAGCTATTAACAGGCTTTGTGTGCGTATAAGCACAAGTGAAAGGGAGCGAAAGAGAGACAGGGAACCAGAGAGGGAGAGCTTCAACATTTGATGATAAAACATAGAGCTTGAGAGAATAATCGCAAGAAAAGAAGAAAAGAAAAAAAAATAGGAATTATATGAAAAGGGAAAGTTAATTGGTATGGAAAACTAAATTCAATATTCGCTTGTGGACTGCCTTAATGGTTTAATAACTGCCAATTTTGTACACAGGCTCTGTGCAGTTGTAATAAGAATTTCATCCCCAGCTCTTACAGGGAAAAGATAAGCAAGCAAATATACTGTGGCCACTGAATGCCCTAGTACTGTGTTTTATTATGTTTACTTTATAATCCCATCATCCCCATGCCACCAGCATGCTTGAGGGGTAGTGGAGGCAGCAGTCGGCACTCCCTGTTGGCTCCCTGTCTTTCACCGCTACCCTAAGGTACTTAAGAATGACAGTATAAAGAATTTCTGTGCAGATGAGCCTGTAGATTTGGGGAATTGGCTGCTTATAGACAGGGATTCTTTTGGTAGACTTAATTCCTTTAGCAAGGGTGAAGAACCATCTGTGGGGATTCTTGTCATGTATAAGGAAGTTAGTCATGCTCTCTGCGGAGTTGAGTTTCTTGAATTTTAATGAAACCCATGTCAATCTGTCTCTTCTATACCCCTGCGTTGAAATCAGTGGTCAGCTAGTCAACAATCACAACAGTAAATCACAGCAGATAAGCCATGCAGGACAGCAATGAAGAATTTACAGTCTTGTGTTTTCCTTTTTCTTCTCTTTCTTCTTTCTTTCTTCTCTGTTTTCTTCTGTGTTTTCTTTGTTCCTTCTCTGTTTTCTTTCTTACTTCCTTTCTTTTTCTTTCTCTTTCTTTCTTTGTCTCTTTCTTTCTTTCCTTTCCTTCCTTCCTTCCCCTCTCTCTCCACCTCCCCTTTTCTCCTCTTTCTCTCTTTCTTTTCCTTCCTTCCTTCCATCCTTCCTTCCTTTCCTTCTTTCTTCCTTTCTTTCTTTTTCTTTCTTTCTTTCTTTTTCTTTTTCTTTTTCTTTCTTTCTTTCTTTCTTCTCTCTTCCCTGCTCTTTCTTCCTTGCCTTTTTGCTTTCTGCCTGCCTTCTTTCTTCCCAGAAAAATAGTTTAAAAATGTACAAAGTGAGCCATTGCCATTTTTTGTCTTAGAGTGAGAGGTGTTTCAGAGGAGAGGAAAGATGTAAACACTTGGCATTTTGGAGACATTTTGTCTTTCTTGACCCACTATGCTTTTTATTGGACATTTAAATGACTTTCCATGCCCTTGATTTCCCCCAGTAACTGAAATACAGAGACTGAGGTATACTTTCTTATTTTTTAAAATTTATATATATAAAAGTATGTTATATACATGGAAATTAATAAATCTATTAAAAAGCACGTTAAGAAAGAGATCACTGTAAACCACAGTGTAATAGAGTAATCTGTTAGTCTCCCAAGTTCTAAGGGTTATGTACATGAAGCAGTTAAAAGAAGAACATATTTTCTTTAATATGCTGCTTTATTAAAATTTGTTCTTCTGCTCTAATGAGAGAGAGAGTTTTCAGACTCCAACAGTAAATACAATACAGTGAAGGGTTCCTTTGTTTTTTCTTTTTTTTTTCCTTCTTTTTTTTTCCCTTCTCTTTTCATATTATCTTGAATGAATAAATGTCTCTTTTGGGGTTGCCTTGAAAGCCTCTGATAATATTCTGGAAGGGGTTTTTGGAACTGATCAGAAAACATAGATGGCACTTGGCTTCCCATTTGAGGCTAAATGGAGGGAGTAGATTGAAACACAGGCACAAAGGAGCCTTCCTGGGTGGAAGAAACCAGTCCTTCCTGCTGTTGGCACCATGGCACATAACCTCTTTCC
This sequence comes from Calonectris borealis, assembly GCF_964195595.1. NCBI lineage: Eukaryota > Metazoa > Chordata > Aves > Procellariiformes > Procellariidae > Calonectris > Calonectris borealis. The sequence continues at coordinate 80,243,581 of NC_134352.1, read as the reverse complement.
TATTAAGTTCCATTTTTGAAGTCAATAAAACACATTTTCAGAACCAAAAACCTTAAAAGATTGAGTTGTCTGCTCTAATTCTGAGCTTAAATTTATTCATTTTTTTGTTATAGTCACTTGGTTTCATGCAAACTTTGGACTTCAGCCTAAATGATCTTTTTTTTTTCTTTCAGATGGCTGTTCTACCATGCTTATTGAGAGTATATCTAGCCTCAGACCTCATTTCATTAAGCTAAAAAGCTCATGCCATCAGTGGATGAGTCTGTGTAGCTACAGACTGACTGTCCACTCCAGGTTAGTCTCAGCGAGTTTAGCTGTAGTATAGCCTTAGCATAGTACTTTGCTACAGTAAAGGCAGGACTAAAATAACTTGTCAGTCATCCTACTTCATCCCTTTCAATCAGGAACAACTATATAATAGACATCTAGGTGAGAAAGGCCCACAGAAACGTTTTGTTTGATACCACTATACACAACAGGCTACAGAATATATAATACATATGTAAGATTCATGTTAGAAGAGTGAAAGATGCTGCAAGATGAGAGGACAAGAAATCATGTACATGGCCGTTGTCCTGTGTCCCTCCCCTAATGGATCGTTTGCTAAATAAAGTTCCCAGATTGCCGTGTAAAGTCTCTCAATAGAACTTAATCAGCTTGGACACAACATTGTACTAATGGGATTATGTGTTCTTGAACCAACCTGGTTTGAATCTGGACTGTTCAGATCTCGAGGAGTATGTGATTGTTCAAATTTGTTCATTTTGAAATAATTTTTAATCTGCCTTTCAGATGGCAGATATCAAACTACTGTTCCTTTCGGGAAAGTTAATTTTGCTCCTTTGCTTGACCTGATGTTGAGCTTATACTCTGAAATATCGAGAAAAATATGGCTGAATGTTTAAAGTTCAGGTTGTTTTTCTATAACTTGAAAGAACCATTCAGTTTGTAGGAAGCTGTTGATATTTTGTAAATTAACAGAAGTCTCCTAAAAGATCTTAAGATGTTATCATTCTTCCATACAATTTTTAAAAATCTAAAAGTCTGTCCTGCAGAAAAATCTAAAATTCTTTCCAAAATGGTACTAAATATCAAAATATTAGAACTTTCCATGCAACGAAGACATTCATTTTCTTAATTAAGAAATGTTAGGTTTTGTTTCCTCTTGTTTATGTCAATTGTAACATTTGCTTACATTAAATGCTTTATCCAAAACATTGTGAATGTTTTGCCTTCAAATTTTCTTTGTCTGTTTGAATTTTACAGATACTTAAACAAAACTCTAAATGTTGCAAGTATATAAAATTGTATACTTCAACATTTTTAGAAGTGATAATTCTAAATTATGAGGTAAAGGAGAGAACCACTTAAAATATATTTTCAAGCTCAGTCTTGATATCAGTTCTTTTTACTGTTCTTATGAAACACAATAGCAAAACTTTCCTTTCCTGATAGTTATCTGTCTCTGATTTCTTTCAAAAGTCCATGAAGAAGAAAGAATACTTAGATTAGGATGCCTATTTAATTGTTATGAGCCTTTTTTTGGGGGGGGGGTTTAACTTATGTTTCACTATGAGAAATCAGACACTAGATACTTTTTTGTCTTGATATTCTGAGGTCTATGGTATAGCAGAGTCTGAGTCTGGCACAGATATGAAGAGGACTTTGAATGGGATTGTCTTATCTTTCTTTACCTACCTAAGACCCCAGGAACTGAGTTCTGATCTAAGCTATTTCTTTAGAACATAGCAAAAGTGAATGAAGTAAAGTAGGCAACTCAATGGAGCAAATCGTTCGGAAGGCAAACAATTTCTCCCATATCTAGCTAATGTCTAAGAGTATCTAAGACGGACCAAGCGAAATGCCATACTTTTACGTGACTAAAGGTGCATGAGGTGAATTCAATGGTACTGAACATGTAGTTTTGTTACCGATGGGAGTAGCTGTCAGGCTGAAATAGCTTCATCACCAAAGTCTTTTCCTAGGAAATTTCTGCCTTTTTCTCACACAGGTTAAAGCTCAGACTATTTCAGACAGGTAGGGTGTTCATTTGAACTTTAATAACTGATAGGGTGCTCAGACACCGATGATAATGGTTGTCACATTAGTTTGTAGAAAAGGCAGGCTGAAGTCCCAAATAACAAGATACTATCAAATGTAAACTTTCTGGGAAGCATTGAGGCAATGGCCAAAGACCCAATATATTTGCCACGGGTATGTTCACATGCTGTAATGCATTTGCTGCTGAAACACATTACCCAAGGATGAATTACAGACGCTCTTGTTCTGACCCACATTCCCTTTTTTTTTTTTTTTTTTTGCAGTATCAGCTCTGTCAAGCATTTTTCTTCATTCTTGTTTGGTCAGTTATAAACTGCAGCCTTTTTGCCTTAGTATTCAGATTGCTCCTGATTTTATAGCCATGAACCTGTCTGCTTTATGTAGCTTTTGTTGGTTGTATCCTGCCTTCACGTGTTTATTTCTTATGCTTAGTACAGCATTTTCTGATCTGTAGTTAACCACTGTCAAAACTGATCAAGGATTTCTCCCTTTAGTTAGGTAATTAATAGGGAAACTTCTTTCTTATTTTATTTTGGAATTGTTTGTAAAAATTAATGAAGCATGTATTGCTAAATTGAAGTTGTTGAACTTTTACAACTGAAATATATGTTGCCTTAATGAGAAAGACTTAAGCATGGAGGAAAAAATAATGCAAAGATAGTCCTTACTAAAGAAATCACAAAAATAGCATGTATTTGTATTGTTTATTTTTTAATTGCACAGCTTGCAAATCTTAAGGAAAAGTACACTTATGTTACTGATCAATTAAGACTAGTGCACTCAGTCCTGTATTTAAAGTACATTAAACTTTCAGCCTGAACATCTCCAGTTTCTACAATCTAACTTGCATGCAGGATAGAGCATTTGAAATTAAGTCAGTACACTGGGTTAGGAAAAGCAATGAACAAACATAATCTGAACCTTTCATTTGTGATAAGAGCTATTGTTAAATGTCTTTGCCTAGATTATGGTACTTCAACAGAAAGGTTAGGTCAAATTTACATGTGTGAACAAAAAAGAACACAGACTGAAAATGAGGAATTTCCATCTGAAGCTGTAGGAAAGGGAAATCTTTAACTCATATGCATCATAAGCCTTTGTGGCCCAGTTTTTTGTTCCTATTGTCATTATGATCTCTTTTTGACAATAGTTGTCCTACTGAATTCATCACTTTGTTCAGAAGTATAAGGCTTAACTCTCAGTGTTTTCTCTCTCTTCTTTCCTCTTTTCTTTGTTCCTTGCAAATAGATTAGTAATCTAGTTTGACTATAGCCTCATTCTAATGAATGAAATAGACTGGAAAGAAAAGATGAATTCAAATCACCATTTAAACATGGTGAGGCTGAAGGACTGCGCACTTAACTTTTAGACTCTTAAATCCAGAAGTGGTACTCTGAGTTAGATACTGAAGTTCCCAGTCCAATGTGTAAGAAGATGTAAATATTTCAGATGAAGTTTTCAGTGCTGTGGATTTGAGCAGGACGCAGCCAGGTTTAAGAAATTTCTGAAATTTCGCTTCTCTCTTGGACTAAAGGTCCTACCTCTGGACTGAGCTAGGTGACTCTGCAAGGCCTCAAATCCAAACCTCAAATCAGATCCAGACTTACTTCACTTTTGTCTAAGTGCATGGAGGTGGGGATATTTGACTTTCTGTAATAATTGATGAGAACCTGTATGCTAAAAGAGGTGCACCTCAGCTTTCTAGGCTCCTTTACCCAAAGGAGTTTTAAATTAGTGATGACTCTTTGTTTACTCTACCATATCCTTCAGATGGAAAATTCTTATTCCTCCTTGCATGCTTTGTTTCCTTAAACCACCTTTAACCTGTGAATGCTCTTTGATATAATAATGATGATGATAACAACAACTTACTTATGGAATATTTCTTTCTCTGGTGGACAGTGCTTTGACAGCATTCACTTTATGCTGCTGAAATGAAGGAAAGGTTAGATTCAACTAACCTGGGACAGGCTGGATCAATGGGCTGAGGCCAATTGTGTGAGGTTCAACAAGGCCAAGTGCCGGGTCCTGCATTTTGGCCACAACAACCCCAGGCAACACTACAGGCTTGGGGAAGAGTGGCTGGAAAGCTGCCCGGAGGAAAAGGACCTGGGGGTGCTGGTTGACAGCTGGCTGAACATGAGCCGGCAGTGTGCCCAGGTGGCCAACAAGGCCAATGGCATCCTGGCCTGTATCAGAAATAGTGTGGCCAGCAGGAGCAGGGAGGTGATCGTGTCTCTGTACTCGGCACTGGTGAGGCCGCACCTCGAATACTGTGTTCAGTTTTGGGCCCCTCACTATAAGAAGGACATTGAGGTGCTGGAGCGTGTCCAAAGAAACGAAGCTGGTGAAGGGCCTGGAGCACAAGTCTTATGAGGAGCGGCTGAGGGAACTGGGACTGTGTAGTCTGGAGAAGAGGAGGCTGAGGGGAGACCTCATTGCGCTCTACAACTACCTGAAAGGAGGTTGTAACGAGGGTCGGTCCCTTCTCCCAAGTAACAAGCGATAGAACGAGAGGAAATGGCCTCAAGTTGCACCAGCGGAGGTTTAGATTGGACATTAGGAAAAATTTCTTTAGTGAAAGGGTTATCAAGCATTGGAACAGGCTGCCCAGGGAAGTGGTGGAGTCACCATCCCTGGAAGTATTTAAAAGACGTGTAGATGAGGCGCTTAGGATCATGGTTTAGTGGACATGGTGGTGTTGGGTTGATGGTTGGACTCGATGATCTTAGAGGTCTTTTCCAACCTTAATGATTCTATGATTCTATGATTCGATGATAACTGTCTTTGACTTGCATCAGATAATATTTCCTGAACAATTCCACTGGACTCTTGAACTCCATAGCTCCACCCATAAACAGTAAGTAGTCTTCTAGCATGGCTGAATTAGTTCAAAGAAGGTAGCAGAAGATGCGTAGAGTGAAAGGTAAGTTTTTATTGCATAGCATCGGCTGAGAAAATTGTGCTTTTAGGTGAACTTTTTCTTCTTCTAAAATTTGAGTTAGCTTAGGTTACATGCTAGAGCAAGAAAGGAAGACCAGATGGAATTGCCACTTCATGGGACAGAACAAATACTCATCTGACTAAGAGCAATCCCAAATATATACTTCTGATTTCAAAATGAATAGTCACATAAAAGACAGTATTCAGAATAGGTGTGTGTAGGAAATATTACTTTACGCATAAAGTTAACAAAATAAATTCACAGAATAAAACTAGAGGTACAATTTGGCTAAACAGGTCTAAGAGGGAAGGTGGTCTGGGAAGGAACACCGAACCATGAATTTTCCAACAGATCATACTATGTGTGCAGATATGTGCATGTATGTGTTCTTTGTGCTCCCATGAAGAACGAGCTATTTATTTTTAGGTATCTAAATATAAATTTTATTATCACATCGAACAGCTCAATATGAGAAAATACTTATACAATTTTGATTAAAGTGCTAAAAGAGAAACATAGGATGGAGAGAAGTTTGCAAATTACAGCAAGGTGTGACATTGGGCAATCTGGGACTGTCAAACTCCAGCTCAAATTTTCCAATAACATATGAAATGTATTTTGCAATATTCATTCATTTTGTTTTGGGGTCATTGACATTGTGCTGCCCTTGCACAGGTGTGATGGGGAGTTGATGGGCTGTACATCAGTTTCATTAGGACTGAAGAACTGACTTGATACTTTTGCCAAACAAGCAAAAAAAACCCAACTGTAAAGCTCCAAAGAGCAGTGTTTATAAGTTTTCAAATAGAAGCTGAGAAACACCAATAAAGTTTGGATTCAGCTCAAGTGCACCATCAACCTCAGGCAGCTTCCTGGTAGTTTTATTTATTTATTTTTTTATGATCTATTTGTCTAGTCCCACTGAAATATATAGAGAATCTCTAGCGAAAATTACTGGGGCAGAATGTAGATCCAATTGCACATTGTACAATAGGAGCAAATGATTCCTGTTCTCATTATTTGGATCGATAACTTGCTAAACCAGTATTAACAAGAGCAACAACTTTACCAGGTTAAGGAGGTTTTGTACTGAGTAATGACTGCCTGGAGAAGGAAAGAGCAGAGGGAGTAAATCCTAGCAGCCTTTTACTATTGAGGTAGCACATGCAAGTGAATCAATAGTGGCTGGTAAGGTGGTGCTGTAAAGATGCTTTATTGGTTTGACTAAGTAGGTTGGCAGGGAAGCTGCTGCAAGTATCAGTACAAACAATCAAATCTGGTCCAAACACAGAGCTGAAACCCAAGAGCCTTCACTTTCTTGGAAGCACTAAAAATAGTGTTTTGGTCATAAGAGCCTACGTCATCCAACCTGGCCTTGTGTCAAGGTTGTGAACTGTCTAGCCAGTTCAAACATTTTCTTTTAGTCACAAAAGATACCTTACCTCAGCCATTTGCAAAGGAGTTTCTCACAGGAGGCTGGCAACTAGCTACATGCACACTCGAGTCCATTGCAAAAGACGTGCGTATGTGTCCTGGTTTCGGCTGGGATGGAGTTGATTTTCTTCCTATTAACTGGTGTAGTGCTGTGTTTTGGATGTAGTGTGGGAATAGTGTTGGTGACACACTGATGTTTTAGTTGTTGCTAAGTAATGTTTATGCTAGTCAAGGACTTTTCATTTTCCCATGCCCTGCCAGGTACACGGCGGGCTGGGAGGGAGTGTTGCCGGGATGGCTGGCCCAGCTGGCCAATGGGCTATTCCATACCATATGACGTCATGCTCAGCATATAAGGCTGGGTAAAGAAGAAGGGGGGGAGGGATGTTCGGAGTGATGGGGTTTGTCTTCCCAAGTAACCGTTACGCATGATGGAGCCCTGTTTTCCTGGAGATGGCTGAACACCTGCCTGCCGATGGGAAGTAGTGAATGAATTCCTTGTTTTGCTTTGCTTGTGTGCGTGGCTTTTGCTTTACCTATTAAACTGTCTTTATCTCAACCCAGGAGTTTTCTCACTTTTACCCTTCTGATTCTCTCCCCCATCCCATTGTGGGGGGTGTGAGCGAGCGGCTGCGTGGTGCTCAGTGGCTGGCTGAGGCTAAACCACGACAGTATGGTAACACTGAGAGTTTTGATTTGCAACAGCCTAGACCTCTTCCTACCCACCTCTGCCCACCTACCTGCGGCAGCTAAAAGGAGTCTCAGTGCTAAGCTCCCTTTGTAGCCAGAGAGACTCCTCCAAGGGGTACCTCAGTCTTGCTTAGATCTGCCTGGCTCTCTAGAGCAGCCTGTCTCTCTCCATTTACTGCATAGGGAGCCTATGGAGACCAGGCTCCCAAATTAAATCCTTTGCTTAGGTACCTAAATTTAGAAAGGCTGAATTTAAGCCCACAAGTGCACAGCCAGTGAGTTAGTAGTTTTTCTGCAGAGAAGCCATAACTTACTAAAAGATGCTATATTGATTCTTTGGGGTTTTTTTGAACATACATCAATTACAGTTTCACCCAACAGAAATTTGTTGACATATATGAGTTTCAACTTTGTTTACAACAAATTACAATCTGCTAACATCCTTTCAGCACCATTAGCTTTGCCCATGCCTAGGGCACAAGAAGTCTTAAAAGCGCTTTAATTAATACTTTCTTTAAGGTATTTTATTAGTAGTAACATTCATAATGATAACAATAAATAATAATACTATGTACATATAAGAAAAGTGTTAAATAAAGAGTTTTAAGTCTGTTCGGGCCCTTGGCATGGACAAAGTTAATGATGTTAATTATTATTATTATTTATTATATTATTATTAATTATTATTATTATTAGTAGTAGTATTTGTATTTGTATTTGTGTTTGTATTTGTATTTGTATTGCAATAGTGCTTAAAAGCGAGCTGCAGTGACAGATCAGGATTTCATTTAACTATGTATTGTGCAAACAGGATCTTCTTCAAATAATTTACAAGCCAAGTATAAAACAGAGCTAGTGAATACACACAAATATACATGCGGGTTTTTTCTGTTTATTTCTGTATGTGTGTATGAGAGAGTGTAAATGCATTTTCTGTGTGTGAGACTACAACAGAACAAGGTGATGATCGTTGCACACTAAACACACAAACAGAATAAACAGGCCCAGAATCTTACATTTGTTTGAGTCTAAAACTTGCAGCAAACAAGGATATTGAGAAAATTCCCTGAAATTCACATGAACTGAACCAAATGAGATTTACATAATTCTCTTCCAAACTGCATGATGTTTATTTCTACCCAAAATCAAAACCAGGAAAGATCTGACCTTCTTTAGAGCCAAATGTGGGATAAAATCTCATTGCAAAAGCTTTCTCAGGAAAATAGAATCAGAGACTACCCATCACTAACTCTTCTGTTTAGCAATATTGTTGCTATTAAGACATATGTTAAATATTTCAGGGCTTTCAGTCCTTAGTGTTTCATTTTTTCTCTCTTGACAGTCGAATGACCTTCTCTAGTGACAAGATGTTGGGTTGATAGCTAGACACATAACTAACTACAATTCACAGTTTTGATTGTGTAAAGTTAGAGATCTGGACAGATTTTAAATCAATTACTATTTTGAGAAGCGAAGAATGCACAAGAATGATTTTAGCTATGTCTGCCTTCTACCAGGATTTCTGAAAGAAAGCGGAAAGGGAGGGAAGGCAAAAAGGCTCTGCATTTTCTTCTGACAGTCTCTTATGACAAATATACATCCCCAAACTAAAAATGGCCATTGTTGAGCCTGCATACATCGCTGTAAATGAGACATGTAAGTTATAAGCAAAACTAACCTTGACTTCTTCTAGCATCGGGAAACAAAGACACTTCCAGAGACTTCAGGCAGTCAGGAGGTACTTCTTTTCACTGGCTACAGGAAGTGTCTGGGCGCCTATTGCAAAATGCTTCATTACACATCAAAGCTAGAAGCCCTTCTGTCTCCGTGATCATTGTATTGATGCAGGCTATTTGGGTTTGAAGATTATCTAACAACAGAGTCTCAGTTATATACATAAAATATAGCACTGACTATGGATTAGAGAGGGGCTGCCAAGTGCAGCATTCAAACACCTGGCGATATTGATTTTACACTTTTCCTGTGCTTCTACATCATGTTCCTTTAGTTTCTGGCAATCTCTATAACTTTTATACTGACATAAATTGTGACAAAAAAGGAATCAAATAATCCCCTTCCCCCTCCAGAAATAGTTAGGAAAGCTCTATAGCACCATTAATACTTTTGTTAATGTAGGTGAACTCAAGGAGGGCAAAAGTACGGGGAAAGTTAAATCTAACCTCTTAGTGTGTTGTTATTGCTTCTGTGTTGGCTTTTGCTCTCCTAGTAACAAACATAAGAATATAAACATTTATTCGTCTGGAAAATCCCCTTTATTATATGACTGTTATCACTATCTCTTTTTTAAAATGCATCCAACAAGAGGTCATCTGAACATCTCATATTAACCTCTTGGTTCAATTAGAAACCAGAGGTACTAAGATCATCCTCAAGAAAGGACATGGAATATATCCTTTTACTAATGGTGCCCCTCCACTTAATGAACATCTGATGCTTTGTATAGTGAAATAGCAATAAGAAGTGGATGCAGTCCTCTGAAATCCTACATGTTTTACACTGTGGTAGATGGAAGGACAAGTGCTCTTAAGGACACCTTTATTTTCAAAATTCATAAAGTCATAGAGTTGCTTTCATGTTACTTGCAGAAGGAGTATGGAGGGTTTGGTTTGGTTTTTTTTGCTTTTGAGTCCTGCAAAGGGACATGTATCCTTGTAGTTCCCTTGCTGGTGAATCGGTGAAAGTCTTCTAGTGAAGCTAATAGTGCTGCTTTAGATTCAAAACTCTAGTCTGAAGCCAAAGGTATAGCAGAATATCCAGATTTCTGGAAAAAACTGTTAGATTCTGAATGTTGCTGCTTGAATAACTAGCTTAGAAAGAACAAAGCCAATATTTTGTCATGTCTCTATCATCAATGGAGGGTTTTGGAGCACTGCCCAGAGGGGAGTTGTGATAATACTGTCATGCATTTTACATGTATTTCTGTGTATTCACAGTACTACGGTAATAAATGCATTTGCTGTCCATTTTTTCCTTAAATTTGATTTTCAACAGTTCCATTACATACTTTGTACAATAGTTGTAGAGACTAGAGTCTGGTAACAAAGGTGGTGTTAAAGAAACTTAGAAGGGAGGAATAATTAAAAAAAAAAAAACAACACACAAACAAAATAGTCAGGAGTGACAAAGAGAAAGATTTTCATGGAATTGGAACAGGACATAGTGGTTTGTCTGTCAAAGAAATTGTTTAATCAGAAAATTAACAGTATCGCCAAGAGCTAGAAGTGCCCAGTTAAGCTTTTTAGTGGTCTTTCAATATGCCTACATTGTTTGGATCATAGGCTTCTTCAGAGCAAATTAGCACTGTTTATTTAAACAAATCATCTGGCTGCTCCCATGGGGACCTTTACCTCTTTGACTTCAGCACCCAAGAACCACACAGATCATCATATATTATCTCCAGGGGATGAGAAGATTTTAACAGCAATAATGTTTTGTTTCAATTCTTGAACACGCACTGATGAGTTTCACAGTTGCAAACCATATGACATGAGAGACAGTAGTGGCAGATTTGAATTTTGAAGGTCTTAAGTTCCCAAGAAGGTGGTTTTTAAGCAACTGTTAATGAGTTGGGTAAAGTGGGCTTTCCAGCATAGGCATTCTTGAGATTAATTCTGGGAGGTGTTCCAGTGAATAAGTAAAAGAAAAGGTTGCTGTTGCAAAATACTTTCTTAGGATTCTGCTACCTCTACTGAAACCAAATCAAAGTAAGAAAAAGTAGGCATTTAGGAAAAGATATGATATATCCTTCTTTCAGTTATGGTTATGGATGGGATAGATACATAAGCATTAATCTATTATCATTACAGAAAGATCTTTTGGGGAAAATCTTTTATTTTCTCCAAAATATTTGGAGAGTAAAGACTGAAAAGTGAATGGGAAAGGAGCCCCGAAGATCTTTAGACAGGGAAGAAATAAAGTCAGACATATAAAGTCAGACAACTCAATTCAAGCCAAAGAGTTTAAAGATGCTAGCTAAGTAGTTTAAAAACCATCTGTGAGAGAACAGTTGGTTTTGTCTAAAAAATGCTAGGGAAACATCCAGAAAAGAGACATCTTGGAGAAAGTCTTTGCAAAATCCACAAAACTCCCACTGATAGCCATCTTGCTGGTTTAAGTTTCATAAAGGTCAACGAATGTGTAAAAGAAAGAGTGTGAGACAAATCCAAATGTCTTGGAATTCATCATATTTCTGAGAATATATCTATCTGGTTAGAGAAAGTGTGATTTTAAACATGGATAGACATAAATTTGATTAAAAATAGGGAAGAGACATTTATTGACGCTGCTTTGTCTCTGACAATGCCATAGACATTGCCACGGAGCCTCAAATGACTAGCAAGACAGTGGCCACAGTGGAAAAAAATGATTTGGTGCAGAAAAATCTAAAATGTTATTCCCAAGATGTAAATAATACATTACTCAAAGAGAATGGCTCCTGGATAGAATTGTGCATGCCTGTGGGGATCACTCTTCACCAAAAACAAGTGGGTAAAGAACACTGGTTAGAAATGTATGAATTTGCCAAAATTAAGATATATGCCTATTGCTTGAGTCTGAATAAGCCTGAGTTTATTTGGTTTTGGGGATTTCCTTGAGTGGGACATTGCCTTGAAAGCAAAGGTAATATAAACATTGATAAGAAAGTCGTGACAAATAATAGATTCCAGAAAAGGGATGAACTGGAAGTTGGGATTTCATTGCCATTGGAGAATACAACAGGAGAATCTTTCAGTCAAATTATGCTCTTTTTTAGAATAATGTTGCTAGTTTTTAACTAAGCTTTAATTAAACTACTCTGCATTCCTCATAGTTTGTGTTTGCATTCTTGACAGACTTAAAGTAAAGCACATTTTTAATTTTGCAATTGCTGCACTTGCTTTTCACTCTCAGTTGACCTCGTCATTTGTTAGAAGCCTACATGGCCTTAATAGTTGAAACGTGAAGTAATTTTTTCAGAATAGGGGAGTAATTGCCACTGCTATAGGAAAAAATAGTATGCGTTTTTTTTGCAGGGGGTGAACAAACACTCAGATTTAGGAGAAGAGAGGAGCTGGTTATTCCTCCAGTATCTTTAAATGTTTGGATCATAGCAGCATGGACAATGATAGGGCTCAAAGGGTCTCAAGAGTTCATCTACCCATATACCCCTCCTTTAAGAAAGTATTAATTGCCCCATCCCAGATAGATGTTCATCTAACAGGTTCTTAAAAGCTTTCATTGAGAGACATTCTGCAACTTCCTTAGGCTATCTTTTCCAGTGCAATGAGAACACTAGATAAAAGCAAAGTGAACATATTAACTTTCATTGAGCATACACAGGTTATGTTTTTGCTAGCTGGGTTCTTTGTAGTTTAACAAGAAGTTGTGCTGGACAGATTCTAATTAGATCCATAGCCCCCTCATGGGTTTATTTTGAAATCCTGTTACTCAACTTCAGTTTTGTGATTAAGCTCCAAATGAAAAGGCTACCAGAAGTCTGTCAAGTAGGGTGCCAAGTCACCAACAAGGCCTTAAGCACTAAGACTATTGCATTGTGGGAGCTCACAAGTCATGAGAAATGAGATAATGTGAGATATCTGCAGCAAGGCCACGGTGCCACAATCTCATTTCCAAAATGACTTTATCATAGGAACCATCACTGCCAGGGTTGAAAGAGTGAAATTGGGTTGAAAAAGTGTTGTGAATTCGAAGATGACTGAGTGCAATTTGCTTTCTCCTCTTTGGCTTTTATTTTATTTTGTTTTATTTTATTTTATTTTTAAAATTTAATTTAATTTAATTTTATTTTATTTTATTTTTCACTGCTGTTTTTAATTTGGAGAATTTTTTCCCCAGTTTAGCCACAGAATAAGTAGAGATTAAGGGAAGGAAAGTGCCCCTTTCTTCAGAGAATAGCATAAAATGAGACATATATCATCCAGATGATTCACATTTGTGAGGTAAAAGTATTTTTATTCCCTAAGAACAGATTGCTTTTCTCGTTTATGTAATAAGAAGCAAAGTGGGAAGACAAGGCAAGGCAAAGCAAGGCAAAGCAAGGCAAGGGGAAAACTACTGGCAGACCTGGAATGGTTCATTTTGGGGATCGGGTTGGGTTTTTTTGTTTTGATTTGCATCTATTTCTAATTTGGAGTGATTCATCTTAACATGTTTTACATAGTTTACTTTTACAAGAACTTAAATCACTGTTAATATGACTTTGTTTTTAAGATAACGTAGACACTCATTCCATATCCCATACTTGAAAAAAAGATACGACTAGCTTTAGGAATTCCCAAAATGGAGCTCAAGGGTCCCAAAGGAACCATTTAATTGCAGCCATTTAATTAAACATAAAAGTGTTAGATACACATAATATGAAGTTTATGTAGCCTCTAGCTTGTTGTCCCCCTAGTTCAGTGGCACTCCATGAACAAAACTTTGGCAATATAATTAATGGTTTTTTTAAGCTGTAACATCTTCAACTGATGAAGAAGAGATGTTTCTATGTCCTCTTCTTTTTTTTTTTTTTAATGTGGAAAATATATTTTTTGAGAAATTTCTAGAATTACTTTCATAATAAAAATGTTGTTGACTGAGAATCAAATTTTGGAGAATTTTAACAGTGGAAATCCTTGAAGTTTATAGAATCATAGAATCATAAAATCATACAATAGTTTGGATTGGAAGGAACCTTTAAAGGCCATCTAGTCCAAGCTCCCTTGCTGTGGGCAGGGACATCTTCAACTAGATCAGGTTGCTCAGAGCCCCGTCCAACCTGACCTTGAAAGTTTCCAGGGATGGGGTATCTACCACCTCCCTGGGCAACCTGCCCCAGTGCTTCACTACCCTCATTGTAAAAAATTTCTTCCTTATATCTAGTCTAAACCTACCCTCCTTTAGTTTAAAACCTTTTCCCCTTGTCCTGTTGCAACAGGCTCTGCTAAAAAGTTTGTCCCCATCTTTCTTACAAGCCTGTTTAAGTACTGAAAGGCCACAATAAGGTGGAGCCTTCTCTTCTCCAGGCTGAACAACCCCAACTCTCTCAGCCTTTCTTCATAGGAGAGGTGTTCCATCCCCCTGATCATTTTTGTGGCCCTTCTCTGGGCTTGCTTCAACAGGTCTATCTCTGTCTTGTGCTGAGGGTTCCAGAGCTGTCATATATTTTAATATTGACACTGAAACTGTTGCTATCAGTTATAAGGGTAAATAAAAAAACCTCGTGAAACCTCACTGGAAATCTACCATGAATTATCTCTACGTGAAAATGACTTTATTCTACTTTTTCATGTTTTTTCTTCAGCTATTTTTGTGACATTCATTTTTTGATTTAATTATTCATATTCATTGTCATACTTGTAAGGAAAGTCACATCAGTAACCCAAAGAAATCATAAAGCAGAGAACTAGAAAAAGGGAAACACTTTATTAGCAGGATTTCAAAAGAAGTGAAAGGCAATTGCAAATGGAAGGTCAAAATTGAAGCAGTGGGAAGACGAAGGAAAAAAGACCTAAATGAGAAGGAAATGGACAAAATACATAGAAATGTAATTGTGTATTGCAATAAAAGAGAAAATAAGCAAATCATGAGTTAAAATCATGTAACTCTTAGTCATGAGGAACAAAAGAAAACTACAGGTGTAGCTATAGATTTTTGTATGTGTGTTATATTATTTTATACATATGTATCTAGTGATTCCCAACTATGTAAGACATCAAGTCAGCTTTCAGATATTTTTTCTACTTGGTCCACTGACTCCATCTAATTTAACGATCACTTACGCCTCACAGTCTTTGTACCCTCATGCCCTTCTCCCCCACAGCCTGACTAGATCTAAATGAACCCTCTCTGTGTTCCTCCTGATTTACTCTAGGAATGAAACCAGGTCATGAAAGACCCTCACTACCTCAGCTCTCTGCTTGACCCAGTGTGGACAATTCAAAGACCAACGTTTCAAGCAGAAGCTTCTCAATAACGTTGAGCCACATACATCATGGCCATATGTCATGGCCACATACACAATCATTTGTGCTCCCACCACTCTGGAACCACACCTTTGTTAACATGGGCTATGATTCTTACATTATTTCTCATACACAATTATTTGTATAGAGTTGTGTCTATAAATATATAAATTAAGACCATTTAGTTATTTACTGAATTCTTTGGCTTTGACTACTGTAATTTCACTGAATCAATGATGAAGTGAAAGCTGCATGATGTAATTGATTGAAGAGAATAGCCTGATCATGAAATATCACAAGACAAGTAAGGCAAACATAATATTTCTGTAAGACACAATGAATGAAAACAGTGACTCATCATCCTGGAATATTCTGCATCTTAGGTGCAACATAAAATACTTTTCCAAGAAGTTTATAGAAAAAACAGACATGCAAGCAAACAAACCCACCTCTTTTAAGTGGCAGAATGTATAAAATCTGCAGTTCTAAAGTCACATTTCAGTGAGTTGCATTAATCATATAGTAGATGACTATCTTTAGATGCTTTTCAAGTAGATTATGGCAGAATTATCCTGGCAGAAGATTATGTGTCCTCCTGGATCATCTCAAAAACATTCTCAATATTCATGTACCATCTTTTGCAACAAATCCTTTATTCATGAAGGAAATGACACAAGTCATTCTTAGAAAAGCCTGCATTTTTATCTTGGGAAAACAATGAAAATAAAATTCAGATGCAACTTCCATCTCTCTCATTGAGAAACTTACTCTGATTAGAATAACCCAGTTCATTTAGAAGTTGTTTGAAAGAGGAGAAAAAGATGTCAGAACTGGTAAAGTAGGATATGGTTAGATCTGAACTGTCTTCTGAATATTATAATTTTAGAAGTAACAGAGTATGAATTTTGTGTCAACTGTATTACCAGAATGAGGGAAAATATTTCCAAGCACCCTTGTTCTCTGTTTACAGAATACCGGACAATGCTTACCCAGGGCCATACATTTGGAACAGATCTGTGTGCTTTCTGATTAAAATGGAGATGTCCTGCCAAAGAAGAGTTTGTTGTCTGGAGACTGAGAAAAATACCGGATTACATTTCCAACCTCTGTAAACCACAGATTTATAGCCAGCAAGGAACTGGCTTGTCATGTTAACTGCCCATTAGCTTTAGAGAAAATAATAACTTGCAAAATATGAAAAAAAAGAATTCAAAGATGAGAGAATCACATACTGACAGCTTCAAAACTGGCTTCACAAGACATGCCTTCTGGCAGACCAAATGTAATGACTTTGCCATAACAAAGAATAGCCATTTATCAGAGCAATATTCACCCCATCTCCCCCCTTCCACCTGTTTTCAGTCATACTTTAACAGAAGAGAAAGAGAAAAGCCTCCTGATTGCATGTGGTCTCCTTTAATTTCTTTCTTTACATAGCAAACAGTTCAGTGCCTTTTTAGGCAAGCCTTGTGCCCTGTTAGACTTTCTAGACCTTGATATTCCCTTGACTAACAAGCCTGTAACCTGTAAAGCCAAATGAGATAGGGGAGCATACAAAGAGAAAGACCTGTGCTGCAGCAGTGGCTCCATCAGTCTCTTATTAGAAATTGGAGGACAGATCCTGTGCTTCTTCACGCTTCTGTAAGAAGAGTAGCTCCAGAGATTTCACTCAAACTGCAGTGGTGTAAATCCAGATGAGAATTTGTTCCTCCGTAACAGCAGCTCTAAACTTAATAGAAATGTGAAGATTGAGGGGTTAAAGTAATGAGTTCCTCAACAGTTCACCTCTTACTGCCAAGTATTCATTAAGCTTGTACTGGACGTCTTAGACAGTCACCTCTAAAGTCTCTGACTTTCTGGTGAGGATACAGTCAATCTTCGCTGTAATGTCCTCAAAACTTATATCTCCGAAATGTGCTTTCATTAGATTGCTCTACAAATCACCCCTTTAAGACCAATTCTAAATATGCTTTCTGAACTGTAGAGTGATTAGTGCTGAATGCAGTACTTTGGGTGAGGTCCTAACGAAATACACTGTATTTCCTTAACAATAATTGAGTTGAAGGCTTTAATATAGGGTTTTTTTTATTATTAAAATAACTCTCATATCTCTCTCTAGGTCAATATGCTGTAGTACCTTCCCATTAAGCAGATATTATGTCCTTTTATTACATTCTCCGAGACTCATTATTCTGCATTTATCTGCATTGAATTTGCTATCTATTAGCTCAAGTACTTAAATGATCTAAATCCTTCCCTACCTGACTGTATTGTTTCTCACGGATGACCTTTCCTCCCAATTTAGTATCATCTGCACACCAGAAATTTTTAGTTTAAATAATATGCTCTGAGTCATTTAAGGTACTGAAAAAGCTGTGGTTCCAACATTGATCCCTGCGGTGTCCCTGACACAAGTAACTTTGCTGCGGCTTAAAAGCATAACTCAAAATGTGCGATCTCACCAGCTGCAGTTTAACAATATGGCATTCTCACTTTGAACGAAAGGTAAAGCCTTGCTTAATATGTATCTAATTTTTATAAAGAGTGTTCTGGCTTTCTTGAAAACAGATGGTTAACATTTCTGAAAGGCTTCAGGGCATGCCTACACGAAGGCTGCAAAAAACCTGGTGCTTGCTAAGCTCTGAGGGACAGCGGGGAGTGTGCACCCTGATCCAGCCACTTCAGCCGCTCTAGTACAACACCATGTTTAAGCCGTACCAAAAAATTTGTTGCAGCATCGCCTGGATGTAGCCACGCTGCTCCTGCAGACGAATCTGTACCCCTGCCCAGCTCACTGCTGCACGTGGTCAGTGCTGGTTTGATAAGACCTAAATCTCACTCCTTTGCACAGGGTGGGAGTGCCAGTGTCGTGGTTTAACCCGGCAGGCAGCCAAATACCACGCAGCTGCTCGCTCACTCCCCGCCCCCCTCAGAGGAACGGGGAGAGAATCGGAAGGGTAAGAGTGAGAAAAACTCGCGGGTTGAGATAAAGACAGTTTAATAGAACAGAAAAGGGAAAATAATAATAATAATGATGATAGAATATACAAAATGAGTGATGCACGGTGCAATTGCTCACCACCCACACTGACCAATAACCAAGTAGCAATCGCTACTTCCTGGATCACGCCTACCATTCATATACTGAGCATGACGTCACATGGTATGGAATACCCCGTTGGCCAGCTGGGCCGGCTGTCCTGATTATGCTCCCTCCCACCCTCTGCTTGGTAGTATGAGAGCTGTCCTTGGCAGGGTAATTAGCCACAACTGAAAACATCAGAGTGTTATCAACATTCTTTTCCTACTAAATCCAAAACACAGCATTAGGAAGAAATTTAACTCTATCCCAGCTGAAACCAGGACAGCCAGGTTAGCTACAGGAGAAATGGAATGCTAGGATGAAAGCTAGGATGCTGACAGTGCGGTCAGTAATCGATACAAGCTACCCATGAGGAAGACTAAGGCTGAGGGCTTCACACTGCTTTACTTTTAACACCTGATTGAGATACTTAAAGATGAGCAGCCTCTGGCTTCCCTGATGGTCACCTGTGGCCTTGGCACCCCTCACCCTGACTGTTTATGTTCCTAAACTTCCCAAATTAAGCAACCGAAGTAAAATCTTGAATTTAGGCAGACAGAATATTTCTCTTTTTCAACGTTTTTTGGGAGAGATATTGTGGATATGGGTGCAATGCAGGAAGGCATTCCTAGTGTCCCTGTGAAGACGGCAGCAAAACCAAGGTACTGTGAAAGATCGGAGTGTCTGTCACAAGCTAATTTATCTGTGTTGAGCTCTGTGTTTTCATAGTTGGAGCTGTCCAGAAAGAGAGCTTACCTGGGTGTCTCTGCATTACAGTTTTCAGTAGAAAAATATTAAAAGATTCTGCCTTGTGATTTGGCACAAGTAAATTTGTCAGAATGGGTGAGAAGATGTGTTAATATCCAGCTTTACAGATAGGAAACTGGCACTTTGGAGGACTGGGTTGAAAGGGTCACTCAAGGATTTTTGGCAGATACCAGCTCAGTGCCTTGCTCAGAAACCCACCCTGCCTCCCCAGGGATGTCAGACGGACTCCTTCCTCCTGGACTTCCCTCTTCTGCTGTAACCCACTCTCTCAAAGTTCACTTCTTACCACTAGCTTTCCTTAGCTCTCCTTCGCATGGGGTTATCGACTCTAATTACTATATTCTAAGGGGCCAAGCTGTGCCTAAGGCTTTTCCTACCCTCGGGCATGGGTTACACCCACAGCAACCTGTGCTCACCGTGGCTGGGAGTTACAGCTCTCTCTCAGGACAGACGGTTACATATACAGCCAAGCTTTACATTCTCCTTGAAAAGGAGGGGGAAGGAGGTGCTGGTGAGAAAATCAACAAAAATACTTCAAGAGCTGTATTTTACATCAGTAATTGAAATGTGTTTCAGCTCCAAAACTTGTGGTGATATTTTCCATTTAACTGTATTTTTTTCTTCTTGCTGAAAAATAGGTTGCTATGACTGAGTAGATTTTCTTTTTCTTAACAGCAGAAAAAGAACCAATTGTGTATGCACAATTTTAAGTTATTTAAATTCCATAGCCCCAAAAAGTGATTATTTTCTTTCCCTACGAGGCGTTCCAAAAAATTTCATGCACTCAAGGCAGGCTTAGCTGCTTCTTTCTTTGGCTTTTTCACTTCTCTCTATTCCCCCAGGATGTTCTTCGATGATTATTTCTTTCTGTCTTTATTTTGTCTCTCCTTCTTTCTTCCTTTTTTTTTCCCTTTTTTTTTTTTTTACAACCCATTTCCCTGAGGGAGACTGCAGCAGTAATGCCGAAGCACTGCTAAACACAGTGAGGAAAAGTCATCAGTATTTGATGGCGTCACAGTACTAGCATGTTGGATAATCTGTTATTTCAGTTATGTGGCATGAACCAGCAAGAAAACATAGGCCAGAAATCTGTATGTTTTTGTGTGATTTTATTAATTTAAAAGCTGATTGTCTCTCTTTCGCGCAGATACTATCAGACTGTTTTAGATGAAAGAAAAGACAAGAGCTAATAGGTCTCATGGGACAGATATTTAGAGCCTTTTGACATCTCAGTATTTCAAATATGTAACATTTTGAAAATGCTTAATCCTGAATTTATAAAGCTCTAGAGAATGAAGTTTTCCATTCATTCACAACACAGACCATAGATATCAGTGATAACACACTAGAATATTTCCATATGAGGAGGGCCCACCCATACAGACGATGGGATATTTCATACTTCATGTCAGCTTACATTCTTACTCTTCTTTTGAGACTGTATGGAAGAGGACATATTTCATTCACAGTTTTCTGACACAGGCTCTGTCCATTAGAAAGTTAGTGAAAGTAATAAACTTACTTCATTTAAAGAACTTTGAAGGTATCATATGGCACCAGTTTTCAGGAGGTTAATTGCCACTGATACTTCTCACAGACATTCAACAGCAGCTAAACTTCTTCCTTATTATAATCACTCTTAATCACTCATATTCACAGCTCTGTAGCTCATCGTCTTTTTCCCTCTTCCTTCTTTCATGTGGAAAAGTATAGAGGGAGTTCAGCCTGTTTGATTAAAAAAATTATTAAAAGACCTGAAAAAATCTGAAAACTTCAAAATAAGTTTTTTCTGAGGTTTTGAGTGTTTTAGTCAGACTAGGTAAGGAAGCAGATAGATAAATAGACCACTACATTTTTTTTCTTATTCCTTAATTTCCCCTCCAAATGCCTCCTTTTTCTGGTTTTATTTTTTTTTGTTTTTCTTGCATTTTGGTGGGGGTTTAGATTCAGGATACTTCTGTCCTATCACTAGATTAACTGAGGAAAGGGATAGCTTTTTATATCCCTGGCAATAACTGCTTGGTTTGTGCCATCATAGATGTCCATACTCACATAGCTGTGCTATTCCCCACAGGCGGAGGAGCAGCTACCCACATCTTGGCTGAAAAAGGAAACGAAAAACCACAAGCATGCCTATCTCAATAGTTTGACTCATCTAACTTGAAAGCATCAGAAAATACTAGAAATATTTTAGGAACAAATAATTCAAACAATAATGGAAACATTATTGGGAAAAATATTTTTCTTAAATTAAATATCTTCTGATTTTCTTTTCCATCTGTTAGTTAAAATAATTATTAAATAAAATTTGTTAACATCATCAATGACAGCTACTATTTTTTAATGAAATGTGTTCATCTTTTTAAGGAAATTGCTGCTAAGCAGACAAAAAAGTTATACTTGGGAGAGAAAAAAAAACCTTTTTGATTTGCTCAGGCTGAAGATTAAGGATTTGAACTTTGTTATTAACTGAACTAGACTTTATACTGCAGTTACCAATGAGACCTGAATCTTGTTTTGAGCTCTTAGTGACTAAAGCTTGGTGCCAGAAGACAAAGGGAATCATCCTTTTGAGGTTTACCGATAAAGATGAAAAAAAAAATTAATAAAATGTTACTAATATTTTCTTTCATCTAAATAAAAAAAAAAGATTATTTTGTCTTTTTTTCTCCAGAAATGGCTCTTGCTCTTCCACTGATATTTTGATGAAACACTTAACTGAATCGTCAAATATCAATAAACTCCTTTCTTTCCTGGGAAAAAATGGGACCAGCTTTCCTATGCAAAATATAATATAAGTTGCTGGTATCTGAGGCCTAAACTAAAACTTGCTGAAGTCAGTGAATATGAAGCTATTCACATTCAGAAGCTGTCTTTTGAATAGTAGCATTTCTTTGCCCCTGTGGTAATACAGATGGTGTAGCATTAAGGGGTAGGAGACCTGGTTTCCTTAGCTTAAGGAAAGTTGTTTTTCCAGCAATTCCACCTCAGAAGTTCAAACTAGACTTGAAAGGAGTGTTTCCCTCTCCTCCAGATGAGTTGCTGTGTAGTTTTGCATGCATGACTTAAAGGTTCAAAAGGAAGTCTGAATTTCCAGCCAAGGATCTTAGCTAAGAAGGGGAACTTTGCTTCCTGGAGGACTCACAACTGTTCACTTAACAGTAATCACTGCATGAAAACAAGGACAAATTTAGAATCATAGAATCATTAAAGTTGGAAAAGACCTCTAAGATCACCGAGTCCAACCATCAACCCAACACCACCATGCCCACTAAACCATGTCCCTAAGTGCTTCATCTACACGTCTTTTAAATACTTCCAGGGATGATGACTCCACCACTTCCCTGGGCAGCCTGTTCCAAGGCCTGACCACTCTTTCAGTAAAGAAATTTCTCCTAATCTAAATTAGATTAGAATCTAAACCTCCCCTGGTGCAACTTGAAGTCATTTCCTCTCGTCCTGTTGTTAGTTACTTGGGAGAAGAGACCAACACCCACCTCGCTACAACCTCCTTTCAGGTAGTTGTAGAGCGCGATGAGGTCTCCCCTCAGCCTCCTCTTCTCCAGACTAAACAACCCCAGTTCCCTCAGCCACTCCTCATAAGACTTGTGCTCCAGGCCCTTCACCAGCTTCATTGCCTTTCTCTGGACACACTCCAGCACCTCCATGTCTTTCTTGTAGTGAGCGGCCCAAAACTGAACACAGTATTCAAGGCGCATACCAGGGTCTAGACCCATTTCTTCTTTTGGCATTCCCACCCACCGTCAGACTTTTCTAATTACACAGGTGGAACCACAGATTCACAAGATCTGTAGGTCTTTCCCATCCAGCTGCACACCAACCTCACTACAGAGGAGAGGTGGATTACAGCTTCTTCAGCACACCTCAGGCCCTGGTACTACGTCTGTGTTTTGTGGTGAAGTAACTGCCATTTCAAACACCTTTTCATCAACCCTAGTTCACCTCTGGGACACAGCTCAGGTGATTATTTTGTAGACATCATTATAGTTGTGTACCACATAATAGACATCACCACCAGTGTAGCTGGGAAGAACCAAAGCTTGAGCATACTTAGCATGCGAGGATGCTCTGAAGATTTAGCAATTTCAGTGATAAATTTCCATAAATAGGAAATAAGTATCTAAGCACTCGGTTCAGTAAAGGCAGAGATGCTGCTGAGAATTTTCCTAAAATAACCCTAATTACCTGGGAATCTTCCTCCTGAAACCTTCAACAGATAGGGTGTCTCAGGTGTCTAAACAATTTAAGTGTTTTCTTTCTAACTTGGTTTCCTGAATGTAGGAACTGAAATTCCACCAAAATGTCACTTTAAATGCCTGGGTGGTTAGTTGAATGCCTGCCTAAGTATCTCAAGCAGACATTTAGGTGTCTAGACACATATGTAGCTGTCTTTAGACACTAAAATTTAGGGAAATGTATCTTGCTGATAAGGGAGACTGGAGAGATATAAAAAGGTTAAGTATCTTCCTATATCTGACTTTGATATTGAGTCCCTTTAAATTTTACTTTGGGGAGGGGGGATTCTCTCTCTCTATAAATGAAATTAACATCCTGCAACCTATAAACAGGTGCAACGAATATTATTTACTCACTGTCTTTTTTTACAAGTGTAGAAAGACCTGATGCAGATCTGGTCTGATGACTCATTTTAATAGACCCAGTGTGATTTTAATTGGTTGAGGTGTTGATTTTATCCCTCTTGTGAAGTACCTTGCTGCAGAGAATGGGAATCTTAACACGATCTGTGCTGAGATTAAGTAATATCTCTTTTTAATTTTCTTTGTTTTGTCCTTTGATTGATCTGTATCTGTATCTAATGGATGCAAAAGAGTGCTGTATTTCAGAAGCTATTAGCTCAGAGAGAAAAATTCTATGTGATTTTTCTTACTAACAGCCAATATTTATGTATTCTGTTGGGCCATATGGACAATACTTCAGAGTCACCATAGTCTTCCATGTAGAGGGAATTTATAGTTTGTAACCTGTGTTTTCCCCTCCCCAGAAAATATGGAAAAGCATAGGACTGCTAACAGCTTACTGGACCATTTGTGGCATTATAAGCAAGAAACGTAATGTAAGGAGAGACAAAAACCAAATAAACAAACAAATCTTCCTTTGAATATTGTTTTTCACTGCTGAAACCTCTAAATTTAGGAGGAGGATGACTTTTAGAGAGTAACTCTGTTATGAACATCAGGTCATACTGTTGCATAGATGAACTATGTGTTGTGATGATGGAGAAAAGAAGTAGTCATCTGGGAAACAGGATCCAGTAGAGATCTGGAGTTGTTGATGGATTGAGGAATTTAAAGTTGCATGGATACGTATATCCATATAGAGGGCGAGAGGGACGTTTCAAGTTAATTTGAAACATTTCTACTCCTGATGTTGGTCTGTTGGCAAAGGTAGGTAAGGTCTTCTCCTAATGAGACTATGGAGATATTATAGAATTAAAAATTTCAAGCATAATCAGCACACCAGCAACAAGGTGGTAAGCTACTATGTGGAAGCCTATGTTATCACAGTGTCAGTGAAGAATGTCCGCTACCTTGTGAACCTTCCATAAAGATTTCATTACTTTGATGTCACTTGACAACTTTGGCATGACATAAAGCAGATGACTATCAAAATTTGTCTCCCATTTCTGTCTTGTGTTTATTTGTTGCTTTGCTTCTGTTTAGGACACATATCTCTGTTTGTAAAAGCACTAGTTTCAAGATCATCACCAGAAAAAATCTGGTAGACAT
Organism: Calonectris borealis; assembly: GCF_964195595.1. Classification (NCBI taxonomy): domain Eukaryota; kingdom Metazoa; phylum Chordata; class Aves; order Procellariiformes; family Procellariidae; genus Calonectris; species Calonectris borealis. The sequence goes on along the minus strand of NC_134352.1, from coordinate 80,218,870 downwards.
TGACAGGTTTGGATCAGAATTTAAGATTTCCTGACAAAGAAAATTCTGTGCTCATAAGTGTTGCGATATTAGAGCATTTCTGAGAACTGGCAGGATTCTGGCACTTGAGCAGTTAAGTCAGTCCAACACAAGCTGAGTTACCCACCAAGGTAAAATGTAAAATCAAACGCATTGAAACACATCTCGTCAGCACTCAGTTTTATTTATGGAGAGCGCCTGGGCATTCCGGTGGGTAATACTTCTGTTGTTTGTTTAAGTAAAATAACTAATTTGTCTCTTTAATAAGAACATTATAGATATCCTGTGAATTTGTATGTCAGCAACACTTCCAAAAGATGCTGTGTGCATAGACAGACTGACTGAGGATAAACTACTGAGAGCTTTACTCTGTAGCTAGAAAGATGAACCTGAGGGTAAAATATTTCAGAACTATTCTGACAACAATGCAAGTTTATGAAATGCTTGTGTTGGGAGAAAAAAAGATTATAATAATACTCTGCACATGAGTTGCACTTTTCACCTGGGAAACCTAAAGTATTTTTCAGACATCAGCACTCCCAAGAGGAAGGTCTTGTGTTATTCTACAGATGGATGAACCAAAGAACAGGGGCATCTATCACCTTTCCGGCTCTCTCTGGAGTAAAGAAGACTTTTCCACTGGGCAATAAATGATGCCCTATGTTCTAAACTGATTTTTAAAAAGAAAGAAAGAGAGAGAAATAGAGGGAGAAAAAGAAATAAAATGTCTTTTAAAGTTTCAATGAACGATCAGAGGAGTTGTGGATTGTTTGCAATTTAGCAATACTAATTTTAATAGAAACAGTTGGAAACTTGCAGGTTTAAACTTATTTGTATAACTTGATCTTGATTTTTTCTAAGCACTTAAAACAGCGTGCAACTTTTTCTTCTAGTACTCTTTTGTTTTGTAAGGGTAATTTCTCTAATAAGTGATTTTTAAAGCACTGTATGCACATATGTGTTAGCAAAATCAGGAATAAGGGTCCTAATGTCTGGACAACTTTCTCCCGTGTAATATTATAAATAGAAGCTACTTCGGTTTTTATGTTATTATTAATGAAACTTTTATTAATTTCAAATCATACAAGATTTTTACTTGGGAAAAAAGAAAACTACTAACCAGGCAACTGTTATTCATGCTTTAGATATAATCATTCTGCCAATGGATTAGTAATATATTACTTTATCAGAAGGCAACTCTAGATTGTAAAATAAGATAAACCAGCAGATACGCTCAGTAAAAACGACATGCTTTGAACTCATATTTCATGAGGTAGTTCTGGAAGTTCCATTAGCACAGACATTTAATCAGACTGATTAACAGGTGTATAATCTGATACTACTAACTCTTCGCCTTGTTCCCATCTGCTTTTGTGATTTGTTATAAAGTTTGATTTATGGACAAAATTGCAGTTGTGGAACTTTGAAGATTTGAACTCCATATTTTTTGTAATGTTTGGATTTTTGTTTGTCTGTTTGTGTGTTTTTTAGGAACGAACTAGTGCAATGATGCACAGGACAAGATTCACATCCAACAGAGCCTTGGGTTGAAACTTCTGTAGGAGGAACTGATCCATAACTACTGAAGTAATAATGCCAAGCAATCCCAAAGGACTTTTGCTTCTATAGGTTTGTAAACTCCCTAAATTAAGGAAACCCAGATCAGCTTAGTCAAACACATCAGATAATATGACTAAGAAGAAATAATCCTCTGCAAGGGAAAATATTCTTTACCCTGATCTTACCAGTTTAGAAACTGCTTTTAGGGGTTTCCTGGCTTAAAACATATTCTGTGGGGTCTCTTCAGTGTCACTCAGAAAATTTCTCTGTCATAATTTCTGGGGTTTGCTTGCTAGGTTTGTTCTTTGCTTAGAAGAGGGATCTCACCTCTCTTTGAAGTCTCTCAACATGAAGTCACATAGCACGTTCTCATCTGCCAATTTCCCTGTCACGTCTTCACCTCCAAGCCTGTACAAACACACCTGCACAGAGAACTGTAGCCATGACTGAGAAAATACTTAGCAAATTTTCTTATGTTCTATCAATGTACTAGAATACCAGAGCATACACAGTACAGAGTATGTTCAGCTAGTCCAACAAATTGGGATGGATCAGAGTTGAGGGACACATGCTGCACAGGTGGTCAGTGCATGCAGAGATATCACTAGAGTAGCTCAGAGGAGTTACCTATACTGAAGTTACTGTACTTACTTTCACAGAGATGAAATATCTAAAAGAACAATAAAAGTCTTAAGAATAATTACAAAATAATTTATTCTAATGGTTCCTTGTAAAAATGCATGAAGAGGATGATACCCTGATGCAAAGAATAAGGAGATTAAGGTCACATCTGCCACAGCAATGTAAGGATTTAACAAGGCAATGCATTTACATAAAACTTCACTTCCCCAGGTTTGTGGTAGTACCGGCTCGGTTGCACAGAAAAGGGGAAAGAGTCCTCTAAAGTTATAAACTTTATATGGAGTCATTTATGATGTCACCCACCATATTTAGATTTGTGATGATAGCTTGAGGTTTCGATATAGTTATTTTGTATTTCTAATTCCAAACAGAAGCTCAGCTGGATCGTGTGCAACCTGGTGTCGCATGAGCTGAGGGCGTCCTGGGGGATGTGGGTCATGGGGAATCCCCTTGAGGGCTTGGTAGCCAGGGCCCGTCCCACTGCCCCAGCCAGGGAGCAAGGCACCTCCCTAGGGACAGGGATGGGCCGAGGCCAGGCCAGGATGTTGGCTTGTGGGCAGACCTGGCTTGGTGGGGCCCATGGCCGGGCTGGGCAGGGCTGTGGGGAGCTGGAGACCAACATCCAATGGTCCTTCTGGGGCAAGGACTGATGGCCCCCAAAATGGAGTCCTGGACTGTGGACAGGGACAGTAAGGCCCATGGGTGCCTCAGGGTCCTGACAGTGTGGATGATCCTTCTGTGGGTCAGAGTTTTTCCAGATTGGGATGAAACCTCTCAATCTTGTTGAAAGATATGGTGATCATCTATCCCCACTACACCTCTGTTTCACAGCCAGAATGTGACGGTTCTTGTAGTCCATTAAGTCTTTGCCTGAAGTTGAAAAAGTTATACAGAAAAGCAAGTGAAAATGTTTCAGGATCAGTATGTACCAATATATAACCATAGTTAAACTGCTTCATTTTCATGAGGTTTTACTTTGATTCATTTATCCATTTTTTATGCCAGTGAGGGAGAGCAAGAGTGGCTTTCTACTCTTCTCTCTCTGAAATTAAAAGGCAGTAAATTTTAAACCAATAAAAGCAAATGTTGTTTTGTTTTCTTTGCCTTTTTTTTTTAATGTAGCTGATACAGTCAACCTGAATAATTCACTGTCAGACGAGGTCACTAAAGGCAACTGCAATATCAGGATTTTAGAAAAAGACTGAGTAATTTTATGGCCAGTAATAACAGTTTTGCCACTACAAAGCTAAAAAAGCTAAAAAAATGTTGGAAAGGTCACCAGTCTTCATGCTTCAGGGTTTGGATGACCACCTGTGGGGTCAGGACAAAACTCAGTATTGCAGTGTGCACACCCACACATACATATACATGCACACAGTAATTTCAGAATGACTCACTAATAGTTTTTAATAGGTGATGATATGTCACCAGAGAAATGCAGTGTCTCAATTTTGAGCTGGTTAGTATTTATACTCATCTTGTCGGAGGAGGGTTTCCCATGGTTTCTAGTTTTCATGGGAAGATGCACTCGGATACTTCCCATACAAATATTACATCATGCATATTTTACAACAGTGATTCAGATCCCCTTTTATATCAGAGTCCACCTGAGACAATTGACAATGGACTTTGCTTTGTTGGGTTTGATCCCTCTTCTCCTCCATCCTGGGGCAGCTGCTGACCTCTTGTCCCCTTGCCTGTGTAAAAGGTGTCCTGAGTACCTCCTTGGTGTACAGGATCATGGTGTAGGGGCCTCTATTCTGACCCTGCAGAGACCAGTACAAGCATAGCAGAATGTTTTCACTTGACATGGTGCCTCACCAGTGAGGCCCATCATACCAGCTAGGAACCATTTTGTTATTGTGCTGTTGGCAGGTTGTACTGTTAACAATGCATTTCTTGCCTTAGAGATCAAATGGCATCTGAGCTTTGAGCTGAGAGGGAAGAGTCAAAGCTTAATTCTGACCAAATGGAAAAGAAAAAACCATTCAAGTGAGTCTGAAGCTTCAGTGGAATCTCTTATAATTGGAGATGTTCATCCCCAGCAAGTGATCAAGTCTCTTGTAGTTTACAAAGGAAAACCCAGAATACAATGCTCTCATGTAATCAAATCTACACAAAGTACTTCGAACCATTTAAGGCTGATTAGATGACAGCTCATGTTTGGGGGAAGATAACTTAGACTTGTTACTCATATCTACATTCATTACTTTCTACGTGGGCTATAGTGGTATGAACATGAAACTGTCAGACTTCAGGAAACCACTTATGACTTCTTAGTATTGTGAGCTTCTTGAATACCTCAGTCCTATTTTATGTGATATTTTACTGGCTTCCTACAGAATATCAAAACAAGTTTGAGAGTGAGATACTCAGTCTTACTGATCTCAGCCTCTTAGGAGGATGTTTACTTTTCCAGCCTGAGAAGATTGGTCATTAGCTTACACCACTTTGCATACTGTAACTGGATGAAAAAGGAGGGAAAAGTCTATATACTTTTTTCAGATATCACCCAAAATTGAAGTATGAACGTGACTGAAAAATGAAGGGAGGTAAATTACAATTATAGACAAGGTGTCTCTTTCACTTATCATCAAAACATGAGGATGTTTAAGTTGAAAAACTCCAGTGAGTAGTCATTGTTTCTCAGTCTCCAGACATGTTTGGACAAATGTGTTTCTGACAGATGCACAGTATTGTAATTAACATAAAGGCAACTTAGTCGTATTTAATAGCCTGTGATAAACAAGAACTAGATCTAGACCACATAATCATCCCTTCTATCTTTATCCTATAGTTTGTCTATGATTTTATCTATTATTTCCATTTTCATAACAACCTTTTTAAACTCATCATTCTTCACATTCATACATGCATAGCATGGCAGATATTCAATAGAAAGTGAATATCTTGCAATAGGGGAAGAAGAAAGAAAATAGGAAAAAAACCCAATACAGATAGATCCTCCTCACATCATTTCACATACTCAGAGAAGGTGCTCAGGAGAAAGCACAAGGAAAGAAATGTAGCATAACAATCTGTGTAGGAAGGAATGGAATAACAATAAAATGTCTGTTAAAGAACTGGGGGAGCCTCAGAACTCACTAAGGACACTAAAATGACTGAGTAAGATACTATACTTTCTTGTTTTATTTCATTTGAAAGTAAGGGGTATTTATTACATTGATGAGTCTGCAATATGTTTCTTTGGACTGATTCACGACTTGCATTTTGCTGTATGTAGAAAACAAACTTACAGAAAAAATGACCTTCTGCCCGCTCTATTTTCCTGTGATATATTTGAGAATAAGATTAGCTGAAACATCATAGGCACAATATCTTAGAAACTAAAGGTGCTTTTTCTCAATACAAAGCAGAGGTATTGCTGGATGGGCTAGGTCAAGGAGACTGAAAGTGTACTATCCATCTGGCTAAGCATAGTGGAGAATCAACATCTGAATGAGACCTCCTTGGCCCTCTTTATAGTCAGTGAAGAGAAAGCGGGACAAGGAGAGCAACATTCCTCTCCTCCTAAAATCTGTGTCTTCTCTCAAATAACTTTTATTTTTAAAATGGATTCAGCCATATACATCAGCTACGTAGATATCTGCAGCTGGTTTAATCACATTTGGAATATAATACATTTTATTTTCTTTGCTGAATAGTCATGGGTTTTGTGTGATTGTATCAAATAGACACTCTCTCCCATTCCCTTTCTGTCCATCAGCAATATCTTTTTATACAATTGTTTGATTTCATCCAAATTCGACAGAAATATAAAAGTTTCAAATACATTCTGTCACATACTGCTACAATGCTGTTTATGCTGGGAAAATATACAGCTTGAAAAGACACTGTTGTCATACTCCCCTTAGTGAAACCTTCAGATGCTTATACTTTATTAAACATCAGAGAATTCACATGGTGAAAGTAAGGGAGAGAGAAAGAAGAAAAGCTGGAAGCAGGTATTTATTAGCTCTGGTACTCTCTGAACTAATTATTTAAACATTGTGATTATCTTTGACCAGGGTTTAACGGCAGAGTGTCTACACCCTTTTAAAGGAATCTGTCAAACTCATAATTGATACAGAGGTTTCAAAGATCTAATTTCTAAAGAGAATGGGTCATCTTTTAAATTTGGAAGTGGTGTCTTTTTGTCAAGATTGCAACATTGATAACAAGGACTACTTTTTATTACATATCATTTCTATACAGAAAACTTAATTGTCCAGGATCATCCATCTGTCATGCTTTTGTTGTGAAGTGTGTTTTTTGAACACAGAAGCACAGAAAAAATCTTTTCACTTAAGAAAGAAATAAAGAAAAAAATCTCAGATATGACATACAATGTTTCCTGGGCTCTCTTAGATGATCTTATTAAAAGGAAATGCAACATGAAATAAAGCCCTTTGTTGTGTGTTCCTGTATGGAATGCACGTGTGTCTGTCATATGTCATCAGGTGAACTACCTTGCTGCATAACTTGTACCATAGAGCTTAAAGAACACATCTTATATGTTACATATTAAAATTGATTGCACCAAAATGAGGATCCAGCTCAAAAGCATAACATTTTTTAAGTCTGTTCAAGGAAAATGCTATAGTCTAAGTTGCAATCAAATCTCTCCAAGGGATTAGGCAGACACCACTTTAATTTATCCATCCCAGAATTCGGTGCCAAGAGCTCTACAAAGATGAAAATAAAGAAACCGCCGACTGTGCATTTTTGTTGTTGGAGCTGCTGCGGCAGCAGTCTCAGAAAAAGGAGAGAACTGCTGTGCTACCTCGATCCCACACACACTGAAAGCCCATAAGAAGCTGGATTCTCACATCCTTTTGCCAAATAACTGGATAGCAGCTGAAATCCACCAAATGCAGCTTTGTATAAAGAAAAGAAGAAAAAGAAAAAGACAGAAAAAATAGCAGATGTTTGGAATAGTGACTGTACTGCAGATTAGTCTAGTGTGTGGGGTCTAAAGACTGGAGCCAGCTATTTTTGGAGTGCCTTGCAAGAAGTAAATAATGGTGTAGCTGTTGGTAAAGCACTAAGTGGGGTTCTATATTTGTAAATGCTTCCTTCTTCTTCGTAGACACAGATTGATTCTTTGCAAATGCAATGTTAAAGTTCAAATGGCAAAATGCATTTGAAATCTACCTTTAACCAGTTCTGCTGAGATGAGCAGACAAAGGTGTCCTTGTTAGATCCTGGCAGTTGTTAAAAGACTGAGACTCTCACCTGCCATCAGCTATGATCCAAGCCAGGACTTTGCAGTTTTTGTCATTCTTAGGTCCTCTGCAAAATAGGTGCAGTCTGCTTCCATTTTGCTCAGATGATATATCACACCGACATGACATTTATTTTGCACTTGCATTATTGATGTAAATCTATGGTAAAGAGCTGGGGCCATGGTCATTAGAGTGGCCAAGAGTGTGATAAAATTTATTTTGGGTGATGGCAAGGTATTTGGAAGCTACTGAGACAGCTGGCTTGTTATCTCTCTTTGGACTACCCTTACTATATTTAATGAATGGTAAGCCTGTTGTTAAGGCGACACAAAATTGGTTATGCTGCTTATTCAATGCATCACAGTAACATTTTTTCCACATGGGGAAACATACAATTACAACAAAAATGACCATGATTAGCAACTTAAAGCAGGAAGCACAATTTGCATACAAATATATTTTCCTATATCTGTCTGGTTTTGAAGGCCGCATTTTACAAAATACTTGCACATTCTATATCTTAAAGTATGGAGGTAATCCCCTTGATTGTCTCCATCAATATTCCTGTAGCTGCTCACTTGATTGGATGATCCTCTGGAGATCAGAATTTCCATCTGATCCCACTGAAGTCAGGAATCTGGTTGTCTGTAAGTCATTTCTCTCTTAAACTAATCAGCTGAACTTTTGCCAAGGAAACCATAAGGTTTATAGCTACAATTCCATGATCCTATAAATCTTTTTAGTAATTAGGCAGGAATTAAGTAACTATGGTATATCAATATTTGCATGTGTTATCTATCATTTCTTTCCTACAATATTAGTTACTGTTCCAGAATATTAAATTTTGGTAGTCTTATTGAAATATATTTTTTACAGGATGGTTTTCTTTAAAAAATATTCAGTCACTACTGTATGCTCAGCTGCTGCATCTCACATGAAAAATGTGTACGTATGATATGTATATGTATACTTATTTGCATACACATATATATTTATTTAGGTTTATGTATTTTAGAACATTTTAATGTTCTAAACCAAAGCAAAACTAAAAAAAAGAAAAATCCCTCAATAACCTAAAAAATGCTGAGAGATGAAAATGACTTAAATAAAAAGAAACTTGCAAAAGCACAAGCAGCTGCCATCAGTGTTCTGCAATAATTCATATATTTTATTGTTCTGTTTTGTTTTTTAGATAATTAGTTGGTGGCAAAGGAATAATCATGTTGCATGAAACATTGTGAATTTAATTTCACAATGAAAGCTGTACACTGTATCTACTGTGAGTTAAAAGGACAAACAAAATCTGTTAAAGGGCCAGACTCAAAAGAAATTTCATGCCCACAATACAGTGTTTGATTTTTTTTCTATCTCAATGTTGGTCTAAATTTTTGTGGTTTCAAAAACAGCAATGCAAAATCTTTTTTTTCTGTTTATTTAAATGTTAATTTTAAAGCTCTGTTTAACATTGCTTTGATGAGTGAAATGATCAGGGAATGAACTATCATTTTGAAGGAAATGTATTTCAGTAGAACTCATGATAAAGTAATAAATACTCTTACTGCTTTTAGTGGGACTATTCCCCTGAGTATTAAAGTTAAGTTCTTGTGCACATTTCCAGGTTCAGAGCCTTCATTGTTCTGAAGGAGTGAATAGCATCCTGCTGATGGAAAAGAACTAGAAAGGAAAGAAAGAATTCTGTGTTATTTACAGGTAATAATGCAAAGACAAACAAAAAGCACATTCACACACAAGAGAACCACATGAGTCCTAGACTATAACAGTTAAGCTGAATTTTCACATTCCTTTCTTTTCCCATTTGTGGCTTCAACAGTCACTATAGCCTTTCTATCTTGATCTATCACCAGCATTTTCAATAACACCTATCAGCAGGCAGTTCATAGTGAGCTCCACAAAGAAAGTAGTTTCAAAGTTGTGCTAAAACCCCACCAGCTTCTGAAGCACGTTTGTTTTGTTAAGTGATGATGTATGCTCAGGCGATAAGGATCTCACACCCAGGGAGGCAGCTTCAACAGACAGTTGTCATGGTGTTGTTTTCTATGGACGGATTGCTTGTTCAAGTTAAAATGTCATGTCTCTGTAGTTTTAAGGGAGGGCAGGGGGCACGTGTCTGACCAATATGCTGCAGCGGGGTGGAAGTCTCATTTGCCTGAAGCCTGAGACGCATGCTGTTAACTCTTCAAATGTCACTGCAGCCTCCAAGAGGCAGGTAATTCCTGTCTGTTTACCATGCACGCTCTAGAGTAGAGCCATCTCTCAGTCATCTCTGTTTGCAGAGTTTGGGTGGTTTCCTTAGGCATTTCTCATCTTGGCACATGAACACTGGCTTAGAAACTGGTCAGTTCTTTTCTCTACCAGGGGACTATATGTTTATTCCATTCTTGAATAAAAAACAAGCCTAGGAAGATGTTCACAAAAGTATTTTTCATCAAGCCTGATTCCAATTCCATTCATAATCACACTTAGGCATAATTTAGTTTTACACATCAATGTAAGCTCTGTTGAAGCAGAGCTGTCACCATTTGCAGGTGCAAAAATCATGATGTTGGGTACCAAAACCAGTACTTCTCTTCAGAGATCTTTTGCTTAAATGGGTTGACACATCCAATGTAAATCCAAGATGGTTTTCCTCTAGCTAACAGGTAGTCAGTACAGTGAAATGATCCACCAACAACTTAGTTTAGAAAGAATAGATCACTGGATTGTGATCTTTGTTATGCAGACTTTCCTGCATAACCTGATTAGGTCCATATCAGGAGGAAAGATAACACGGTTGTAGGAGGGGACAGGGAAAAAAAAGAAGCATGAACCAACTTTTTTTTTTTTTTAAAAAAAACCTTCCTGGTTTAAAAAGTCACCTTCCCTGTGACTTATAGAATCATAGAATGGTTTAGGTTGGAAGAGACCTTTACGGATCATCTAGTCCAACTCCCCTGCTATGGGTAGGGACATCTTTCACTAGATCAGGTTGCTCAAAGCCCCGTCCAATCTGACCTTGAAGACTTCCAGAGATGGCAACCACAACTTCTCTGGTCAACCTGTTCCAGTGTCTCACCACTCTCATAATAAAAAATTTCTTCCTTAGATCTAATCTAAATCTACCCTTTCAGTTTAAAACTGTTACTCCTTGTCCTGTCACTACAGGCCCTGCTAAAATGTTTGTCCCCATCTTTCTTATAATCCCTCTTCAAGTATTGAAGTATCAAGTATCCCCAGAGCCTTCTCTTCTCCAGGCTGAACAACCCCAACTCTCTCAGCCTTTCCTCATAGGAGAGGCGTTCCATTCCCCTGATCATTTTTGTGGCCTCCTCTGGACCCGCTCCAACAGGTCCATGTCTTTCTTGTCCAGGAGACCCCATAGCTGAAATACAACAAAAATATTTAGATACTTAACAGTGCAAAGAGGTGTCTCCTTGGATTTTCCAAAGCACTAGAGCACAAATAGATTCAAATCAACAGTTGGACATCTGAGCATGTTGGAAAGTCTCACCAAAACCTGCTTGTTTTAGACACCTATACAGTTTCCATATGTGGCCTGAAACTCCAGAAACACTGAAGTCCACAGAATCAAGCTCACTAATTCCTACCCAGAACAAGGTTGTCCTTTTCTTACAGATTATTATTTTAACTACAGTTCCCCTCATAGTAATTTTGTATATAAAAATGCTTGGCTTACATCCCTTCTTTGGGTATGATACAGCTCTTCCTATTAAAACAAATAATTGATACATCTGACTGATTTCAGCAGGGAAGAAAGGAGTAGGTGGTCTCATTAAGAACCCTTGTTTCACAAGAAATGCATTTCTCATTGTCTTTACCCAGTGCTATAAATGACCTTTGCCATGGAATTGATGAATGTATAAATCTTTCATTATATATTTTAATGTCCTGCTGGTAGTAATCTTTATTATAAAGCAAAACAAAACAAAAGATTTGCAAACAAGAAATCTATTATTAAAAGCATAAGATCCTTGCACTTTTATGAACAAGAACTTGAAATGTTTTTTTTTTGTTCTCCATATATTATGCAGTAATAGAAACTCATGGTTTTTTTCTTTCTTTTTTTTTTTTTAATTTTTAATTATCCAAACAGCAGGATACCTCCTTGTCCCACATAGTGTTATATCTCTAAATGAAGATATTATACTGACTTTTCACTCAGAAGTGTCTGTCAAGCAACCCCCCCACCCCAAAATCAAATCAGAAGCTTCCACTGTCTTCAAAGAGGCCTGTCTTGAAAAGTTGCGTGAGTTGCATGTGCTTGAGCATTTTATTTTATGAAATTTTTCAGCCTGCATATCTAATTTGCACCACAAACAAAGTACTGTCCCAGCTAAGGTTCATGGAGGACTCTGATTTACAACTCTGTACTCTGAACAAAGCTAGCAGGCTTAGGCCACCAGTGATGCCTCATCCCTTATCTACTGCAACATTCATGCAAATGTGAGAGGTCTGATTTAAGGCATGGGCTTTTTTTCCATCTGACTTAATTCAAGCCTATATTTATAATCTCCTTGGTGAGTTGATTCTTTATTCTTTTTTCTCAGTCGTGCTGTGCCACAATGCCAAAAAGAAAGCCAGATTTGTTGGGTCAAAAAGACAGAGTGTGTCTAGGCAACATAAAACCATGGATACATGAGTAGAAAGTCCTGGATTTTGATTATTGCATAAAGATCTATTTATCTAAATATTAGTGTAGTACTGTTTGCTTGCTAGCTGTGTGCTATACCTAATTCACTATGCAGAACACAAGAAGAGAGTTAGTACCTCAAACTGGCGTCAAGTGCCCTCAGCACATGTAACACTGAGAAACCTGAATCTCAGTTCTTGAGTACACAGAACTAGCCAAAAGGGAAAGACTGAAGATACTGAGGAGTCTGCAGTCTCTTTCTTCAGTTTCCAAGGTGAGTGATTAAGGAAAACATTGCCTGATACAGCCAGAATCCCTGCCCTGAATAAAGGTTAGGAGCTCAAGAAGGAGAAGATGCAATTACCCCACCTTTTATAGAATAGTTTCACAGGCAGAATCCAGGGACTCAGGTTTAAAACCAATGATGTGATATAAAAATTGAGCTTAACTGAGCACCTGTTGATTGGGCCAGGGTGAGCAGAGAGATGTGGCAAACTCTATCTCCCCTAAGTTAGTTAGAGGTGAACTCCATCTGCTCTGTCTCAGCAATACCACTGTTCAAGTCCCTTTGTGCCAAGAGAAGTATAAATCCCATCATCTCTCAGAGACTGTCCTAATTCCCAGAGTAAACATGAACTATTTTAGCTGGGGAATGGGTAAGATAAGTGATATCTTCTCATGCCTTTGAAGTTTTGTCATCAAGGAGCAGATCATTTATACATTATAAAATGAGAGAACAACTGTTGCTCTTTAGTCATGTTAGTCTCTAATTAGAATACTTACCTGGTAAGGGTTAATTTACAATTCAGAAAGTCTGAAGTAAATTAATTAATTAATTAATTAATATAAAGTATTGTTTGCTTTTCTCTTGTATATAAATACCTTGTTTTAATTTCTATGTTTTCATTTTCATCATCTCTCCTGCATGTTCAATGATCCTTAATTAGAAAATGAGCCAAAATACTTAGAACTAGATATATACCACCTTATCTCTACCTAACCTTGCATATGGTACTGTTCCCACTTTTGCTGTTCTCTTTTTTATTTATGTGACTGAAGAGCTTTTTTGTTATTTGTTTTAATATACTTTGAAAGGCCTAACTCAGCTTGGCTGTTGGCAATTCTTACATTATTTCTACACTTTGTGACCTCTAAGGTGTACCTTTATTTGCTGATCAATCTTTTTTTTCCCTCAATTTCTCGTAGGCTTTATGCTTACTCTTAATGTCCTTTTCGAGGTGGCTATACATCCAAATACATTTGGAAACCTTTCCTGAAAGTTTTGTTCTCACTTGCTTGATGTGCAAGTTTCAGATAACTTTTCACTGCTGACTTAAAGAGTTTGGAGGAATCCGTCACACTGCAAGCCCCTGAACTTTTTGCTTCCATTGACTTCACTTGCTTGTTCATGTAATTTGTCAAAGTTTTCCCTTTTAAAATTGAGTAACCCAGATGAAGACCTGCTTTTGCTTATTTTCCATTTAATTCGTATTCAATCAATTTATGACTGCTGACTTCAAGGGTATTTCAATATTATTATTATTTTCAGTTAGTGCACAGGATTAGAGAAGTGTTTGGCAGGCTAGTTGAAGCAGGAGCAGTAATTCCAGCTGGGCATCTGGAAATCATTATCATGTCCCTTGTGCATGTGGAGATCGACACGACTTCATATGTTTGTCAAACGTTTGTATTTGTGGAAATCATTGAAATTATTGTGCAAATGCCACACACTCTTGGCATGTAGATGGTATCTATGTGTTTATGATACCGCTGGTTGATT